>NC_139626.1:3033769-3298320 GCF_964638095.1 Poromitra crassiceps | reverse complement strand
TGACAGCGGGAAAGACTGCAAAAGGAGTGGGCGGCTAGTCACCCTACCCACTAGCGACCTGGAAGCCCCAGGAAGCATCCACCTCGACTACGAAGAAATATAAGAGAAAACAACCCGAGGGCCCTCCGAGAGGCGGGATGGAAGATGGGCCCACCAGGACAGAACAAACGGAAACGACTGGAACGAATAACGACAACGAGAAAATCCTCCGAAAGTGTACTTGCGGATGGGAGAAGGTTACGTCACGCAGGGGGCTACACATCCATCAGGGGAAGATGAAGTGCAGAAGGCAGACAGATCAGCGACCTCGCTCTGCGCAAGCAGGTCAGACGATAGGGACCCAAAGCCGGGATTGCAACCACAGTGCAGCAGGACCCAATGTTGCTGAGACGTCTGATGCAGTAGAAGGAAACCCTGCGATGGAAAGAACACCCAGCAGAAACGAGGACACAACCCCGCCAGAGGTACACCCCCAAAAGCCAATGACAAAGCAGCCAGGAAGGCCCAACAAGATCAAGTGGCCTAAAGCAAGTGACCGAGTAGCGTGGCAGAAGCTTGACTCCGACTTGAGCCAACTATTGGAGCTGGCATTGCGAGGAAGTGTTGAAAACAAGCTCAACATCTTTGGGACCATCATCTTTGAGGAGTGCAGGGAGAAGTTTGGCGAGGTCAGGAGGAACGAGCCCACAGCCCCAAGGAAAGGAAGGAGAGAGAAAGAGATAGAGCAGCTGGTCAGAGCCAGGCGCCAGCTCCGCCGAAACTGGAGGAAAGCTACACCTTATGAGAAAGTCGGCTTGAAGGAACTGTGGGATGAGATCAAACAAAGCCTTGCCAAGCTGCGGAGAGTGGAGAGAATCAGAAGGAGGAGGAAGAAAAGAGAGAAGGAGAGAACCAGCTTCTTTAAAGATCCCTTCAAGCACGCCCGACAGCTACTGGATGAGAAGAGGAGCGGAAAGTTGGACATTACAAAGGAAGAGCTGGAACAACACATCAAGAGTCAGTACAGCGATAACAGACGAACTGCACCACTCGGCTCCCCTGGCCACGTACCACGCCCAGCCCCACCGACCTTGCCGTTTGATACCTCCCCACCTAAGCTGCGAGAAGTGGAGGAGGTCATCAAGAAGGCAAGATCAGCGTCAGCCCCTGGGCCAAACGGGCTTCCATATAAACTCTACAAGAACTGCCCCCAGGTGGTGAAGGTACTGTGGAAGCTCATGAAAACAACTTGGAAGAAGCAGCAAGTTCCGGCAGAATGGCAGCAAGCCATTGGTGTGTTCATTCCCAAAGAGCAGAACTCCCATACCATCAGCCAGTTCAGAAGCATCGCCTTGCTGAATGTGGAGGGAAAGATTTTCTTCTCTATCTTGGCAAGGAGAATGACCAACTTCCTCATGGCGAATGGATACATCGATACAAGCTGCCAGAAGGCTGGAATCCCAGGCTTTCCCGGATGCATTGAGCACTCCTCTATGATTTGGGACCAAATCCAGCGCGCAAAGAGGGAGAAGAGTGACCTGCATGTGGTGTGGTTAGATCTAGCCAACGCATACGGCTCAGTGCCGCACAAGTTGGTAGACTTCGCCTTGGAATTCTTTCATGTCCCGGACTGTATGCAGAACATCATCGCCAGATACTTCAGCAACCTGCACATGTGCTTTGCTCTGGAAGGCTACACGACAGGATGGCAACAGCTGGAATGTGGAATCGCCATGGGATGCGCCATCTCCCCCATCCTATTCGTGATAGCCTTCGAGATAATCCTCAGAGGGGCCAGGCAGGTAGTTGGAGGTATCAAGTTACCATCAGGCGAGAGGCTTCCTCCACTGAGGAGCTACATGGATGACGTAACAAGCATCCTTCGGACGGCCCCGTGTACGACCAGGCTCCTCAAGCGCTTTGATGAGCTGCTTACTTGGGCAAGAATGAAGATCAATGCCGCAAAATCAAGAAGTCTCTCGATAAGGAAAGGTGTGCCACAAGTCAGGACTGTCTTCGTTGCGGGAGGGGAGCCCATTCCACTGTTGGCTGAAAAACCACTGAGAAGCTTGGGGAGGCAGTACACCGCCGAACTGTCTGATAGGCAAATGGGAAAGCTTGCAAAACAACAACTCGCAGAGGGTCTAGCGAGGATCGAGCAAAGCCAACTGCCTGGGAAACACAAGGTGTGGTGCTACCAACACACGCTATACCATCGGGTGATGTGGCCTCTAAAGATCTGTGAAATCCCTACATCAGAGGTTAGCAGGATGGACAGTCTAGCTAACAGCTACATCCGAAAGTGGTTGGGCTTGCCCCGCTGCTTCTCGGACACAGGTCTTTTTGGCCGGAACATGCTAGAGCTCCCCTTCAAACCCATCAGCCTAGGGTACAAGCAAGAGAAGGCACGCCTTGTACTGGAGCTGAAGGAGTCATCTGACCCACTCATAAGGAGTGCAAAAGTCCCCATCCGCACAGGCCGCAAGTGGAAGGCGCAAACCGAAGTAGATCATGCCATCTCTAATCTGCAACATCGGGAGGTGATGGGGTCAGTCCAGACCGGTCGCGCTGGCCTAGGCTGGGGAGCACCACAGCAGTTCTGGTCTAAAGCCACCAAGAAGCAGCAAAAGACCATGGTGGTGGACGAGGTCACCAGGCTGGAGCAGGAGCGTTTCCACGTAAAGGCGATATCCCAGGCCAGCCAAGGAGCCTGGACGCGATGGGACGCAACTGTCAACAGGCGCATCACATGGGCAGACATCTGGAGGACGCCACAATCCAGGCTCAGCTTCCTGTTAAGGGCGGCTTATGACACCCTCCCATGCCCACGGAATCTCACTCTGTGGTTTGGAGATGAGAAAAGCTGCCCCCTGTGTGATCACATCAAGGCAAGCCTCCAGCACATTCTATCGGGGTGCAAAGTGGCGCTGACCCAGGGACGCTTCAGGTGGCGCCATGACCAAGTCTTAACCAAACTGGCAGAGGTCCTCGAAAGCTGTAGGATAGCGGCAAACCACACACCAGCAACAGCAAACCCTGCCTTCTTTGTAAAACCTGGCAGCGCCCTCCAACCTCCTGCTCAGAAGAGGAACACCTTGCTCACGCCCGACAAAGAGTGGCAGATGGTGGCAGACCTCAAAAAACAGCTTGTCTTCCCAAGAGAGATCATAACAACGACTCTCCGGCCAGACATCGTCATGTGGTCGACAGCTGAGAAAAGGGTCCTCTTAATTGAGCTTACCATCCCCTGGGAGGAGGGCATGACTGCAGCCCACGAAAGGAAACGTCTCAAGTACACCGAGCTGGCAGCGGAGTGCCTAGAGGCTGGCTGGAAAGCCAGGGTTTTCCCTGTGGAGGTAGGGTGCCGAGGTTTCGTCAGCAAAACAACAGTCAAGCTGCTCCATGGTGCCGGAATGACGGGGGCAAAACTGAGGAAAGCTGTGAAGGAGCTAGGAGAGGAGGCAGAGAAGGCGAGCTACTGGCTATGGCTCCGGAGGAAGGATAACGGTTGGGGGCTAACACCCCAGTAAAGGCAGCTGCAGGGGGTAGCGGGGAGACGTCCCCTATACATGCCACTGCCCCCCCGCCGGGAGATGTACTGGCATAGGGGGCGAAACATCAGTGAACGGCGGCCTCCAGCTGACGACCCTGCAGCTGTCCTAATGGCACCGGCGGAGGTGCGACAGGCAGAAATGCCGAAGCAGGAAACAACACCTCACCTGTACAACAATCTATCTATCTGTATATATCAAATTTAGTATGTGGGCAATGTTTGTGTGTTTGTTTGTTTCAAGTTCTGTGTCCGGCCGCAGCTATAGAGACAGTCTGCATGTCTGGGAACGCCCACAAAATGTTAAACGGCTGGCGTGCGAGTGGGGTAAAACCGCCCATATATCTCATGGGCTGACTCACCAAAAGACGGTGCTGCGGCTCTAAACTACATGTTTGGGGGTTCTAGAGCAGAACACAAGACGTCTGCTCAGATGTGCGTTTACTGCGGTGGTTAAATCCCCGATCGTGTCTGCCTGGGCTGGGCTATCAGCTAAATTCTAACTTTGCTGAATGGATATAACGGGGGTTTTTACCCCACCCTGACCACGCCCCCAGCCAGGCTGAGCCAGCTAAACCAGCGTCTATGACGAGACGTGGCCTCAACCTATACCATTTTACTTGCAATCGGGCTGAAACCTTCAGGGTGTGTAAAGGGCACCCGTGCGGGTGACCTGACAGAGCTGGATTTCTTAATTAGGCTAAGGAGGCATTGTGACAAGACTGATCAGTGATGTCATAGGGGCGCACACACACACACACACACACACACAGACACACAGACAGATGAGGTCATCAGTGATATCATAATGGGGCACACACACACACACACACACACACAATGAGGCATTGTGACATCACTGATGCAATAACATTTAGTGAACAACTCACACACACACTTGCCCGTGCCAATAGGGCAGGCGAGGCCGAGCTACGGGCGAGGCTGCGCAGCCTAGTCACATAAAAATCACAGATGCCAGACAAATAAAAGGGCTACGCAAAGCAGGTTCAGTTCCTTTGTAATGCATCCTCAAGTAGCACCCTGAACATCTCTATGGAGACCATTAGGTCCAGTAAACTCTGTGCTGTGCAGTCATCAGTACAGCGTCTTCATGTGCATGAAGAAGTCACTTTGGTTACAGACTAGAGGGAACCCTCTGTTAGTTCTTGCTATGGATTTACTTCGAAAATGACCGTTTCCCGTAACTTTGGATTATTCTTTCAAAAAAGTCCCTTTCCTCCCTTTTTTAAAGATTTTTATTTATTTATTTATTTTAAGTAGAACTTAGAAGAGCCACAACTACCCATAAAGGAGCCGCATGTCATGTGGCTCTAGAGCAGGGGTGGGCAATTATTTTTCATGGGGGGCCACATGAGAAACCCAGATTGTTGCCGGGGGCCGAACAAATATTGTCATGCCGTAACCCAGGAACTTTGATGATAGAGAGGGCCACAAAAAAATGTCCTCGCTACCAAAGGGCAAGATTTTGCTGAGGGTTGGGGGCCGAACGAAAACGAAAACATTTGGGGCATTTGAAGTCTGGTTTAGAGGAATAACTCATTTTAAATTAACAGTTGTGATGTCATTATTCAGTCTTAAACACCAATATTTGATCCTTTTCTCACTCACTCCTATATCACCACCTGCTCTCCCTGCAGGTCTTGAAATTAACTTTTTTGACCACCTGCCAATATATCTGCTAGATTTTAAAGTTACCAGCCAATTAGAATTTCCACTAGCCGAAATGTTTTTCTTGAAATAAACCAGAATATGAGTGGGTTAATTTAAGCATAAGTATCAGTAAGTGGCCCGGGATTCTCAAAGCCTGTGTTGAGGGTCACACAAGAACAAAAATGCACTCTTAAAGCTAAAAAAAAAATCCAAAACCAACAAGTTAATTATTTACATTTCTACAACAGCATGAGTGAATACTGGATTCTGATTGGCTAGCAACAGTGGTAAATAGGCCAACAATCTACAGTTCGGCTCCAACCGCAGTATCACTCCGCTCCCTGATGAATGAAGAACACCTGTGCTGACTCCGCCCACTGTTAGCCTTCGCCTCGTGCCACAACCCTGTACCAGTGGTAAATGTGGCCACAACCCCCTTCCTCTCGTGGTAAATTTCTTAATTTTACTTCAATGGAGAACAGTCATTTCTTACACATGAGATTACTTTTAGCCTTTTAGTCATAAAGATTATTGAAAGATATTCCATGCTCCAGACTGAAATGTTATAACAGAAGGGGAGTATTGGCCAGAATGACATGAACATTTGGACACTTATTCAGCGGGTATCACCACGGGCCACACAGGTGGCTCTCGCGGGACGCATGTGGCCCGCGGGCCGCCAGTTGCCCAGGTCTGCTCTAGAGCCTCGGGTTGAGCATCACTGCCTCAGACTGTGGTCAGTGACTTTGGAGAAAGTGTTTGACACGTCACACCTTTTGTTTTGTGCCGTTGCTGAGAATGTTCCCCATTTATAGGTTGGTAAAAAATGTCCCTGTGTATATACAGTAGCATTATCATAACCTGACTCTGCCAGACGGGGGCGGTATTCCCCATCTGGCAGAGTCAGGTTAGCATTATCAACCACTGAGCTTGAATTATTCATGTGAAATCGATTTTCGACGTGAATCTTCCTCACCGTTTTTTCTCCAAATCCTCTTCCTCTGTTGTTGTGTAGAGCTGGACTGTTTTGGGCCCTGGATGCCAGTACACAGCTCTGACAGCGTGGTCTATGCTGTTATCACCAGGGGTACCTACCTGTCTGTCACTGGACGTGTGTGTGTGTGTGTGTGTGTGTGCGTGTGCGTGTGTGTGCGTTCGTGTGTGTTTGTGCGTGCGTGCGTGCGTGTGTGTGCGTGCGTGCGTGTGTGTAAGCCACAATGTGCATGGACCAATGGGCATGTCCTCCAGTCCTGATTATCCAGCATGATCTATGGTCTCGCATGTAAACAACTTTCAGCCATGACTTGTGACAGGATCCATCATGTCCGCCGTCTCCCGCTCCATCTCTGTGACTTCCCTCATATCTCAGGTCTCTCTCTCTCTCTCTGTCACCATGTCCCATCAGTGCTTTCATTGCAGTTTGCATTGTGGAGAAATCATCATTCACTGTGTGCTAACTTCCATCGAACGATAGGGAAAAGGGACGAGGAAGGTTTTGATCGTTTTCTCCTCTGTATCTCTTAGATGACGGGGAGGCGGTGAGCAGTTCGTACGAGTCCTACGACGAGGAGGAGGTGACCAGAGGGAAGTCTCCGTCGGCGCAGCACCAGTGGCCGTCAGCGGAGGCTTCCATCGAGCTGATGAAGGACAGCCGAATCTGTGCCTTCCTGTGGAGGAAGAAGTGGCTGGGCCAGTGGGCCAAGCAGCTGTGTGTCATCAAAGACCAGCGCCTCCTGGTGGGTGGAGGGCCGCGTTCATATCAGAATTCAAGCGCCCGTGTTAATATATATCTCTTGATATATCACGAGTCTTAGAGGTTTTATGCGTAGTGTTACTATAATGTTTCACTGTAACTCAAAATAGGATGACGGTGTTTACGTATAATGTTCATGTAAGCAAACCCTCAAAATACTTTAAAAAACTCCATGTTTAGAGTGGAAAAATATCAATCCAATCAATCAAGCTAGAATGCCTCTCTTCTCACTTGAGTTCATTCATGTTTTTGTGCTGTGCTGTGCTGTGCTGTGCTGTGCTGTGTGTTTTTGTGCTGTGCCAGTGTCTCTTCTTACTTGAGTTGATTCATGTTTTTGTGCCAGTGGGACGAAAAGGCTCTTCTTACTTGAGTTGATTCATGTTTTTGTGCCAGTGGGACGAAAAGGCTCTTCTTACTTGAGTTGATTCATGTTTTTGTGCCAGTGGGACCAAAAGGACACCAATTAGAAAAAAGTATCAAGTGATTTATTGACTGGAGGAAAAATAGGCCTTATTCCTGCTAACTGCTCTTTTAATATTTCCATAGTCTGGAGTAAATTATATCATTATGTGTTGTTTACTTGTGTTGCTAGTGGCAAAGAAATAACTTTTAGATTTGGATTTTTTTATTTTTTATTTTTAGAATGGCTCTTTGTTCAGTGGACTTTCACATATGACTCAACTGTGGCTCATATTGTGTCAAGTTTGAATCATTTGCAGAATTGTGCAGTACACCTAAAAGCCTTGTCCAAAGCCCTCACCACCACAGGAATCCAAACCCAGTGTCACGATTTTCAAACAGAGACTAACCTGTGTTCAGCTATAGACGCTTTTCACACAATTGTGTTGCTATGGGAACAGTTTGAACCCTAGCTTATTTCCTGTCAGCTATTCTATTAGCAAACATTACAACAGGAAGTAAGCTAGGGGCAATTTAGAATGTTTATGTTGTCAAATTAAAAGCGTCTATATTGAACTTGTCTATTTATACTGTTAAATCACAAAAAGGATGCTCACGTCTAAACCGTCTTCCTTGGAAACACGGACAGAAGTAGATTAAAAAAAAGATATAAGAATAAGGATTTCGGTGAATAATGATAATACATATTGGTGTACAGGAGTTGTTATGCATCACTTTATTGTTCCAGCAATGGGGGTTTATTTGTAGAATGACCTCCATGTCAGTTTTAAAGCGAATCGCGCATATAACAGGATACATGCTTTTGTTGAATGTTTGACTTGGTCATTTTCTGAATTGATTTGAACTCAAAATACATTTGTCTACGTCTGTTTTACTTCAAACACAGCCACAAACAACCCCCCCCCCCCCCACACACACACACACACACACACAGAAAAATACTTTCACTGCTATGAAATACATGGCAAACTGTTTAGCCGTCACATACTGTAAGACGCCCAATTAACAAAAGCTCAGACAGTCAACTTGAGAGTGAATAAATCTCTGCAGTCGTATAAAACAAAGATGGCTGGATCTGACTGTCCCCCTCCTCTCCCCTCCCCCCAGTGCTATAAGAGCTCCAAAGAGCAGACGCCTCTGCTGGACGTGGGCCTGCAGGGCTGCAGCGTGGTCTACAAGGAGAAGCAGCTGAAGAGGAAGGAGCACAAGCTGAAGATCGTGCCTGTGGGAGGGGAGGCCATCGTGCTGGCACTGCAGAGCAAGGAGCAGACAGAGCAATGGCTGAAGGTCCGCCTGCTTCCACTCATTACGCCTCTTGTGGGAGCAGCTGCTATTAGTTTAAAGCAGTGCTTCCCAAACTGGGCTACGCGTACCCCCTAGGGCCTAGTTCCTCATTGCACGGCTCGCGAGACGCTGGCGGAAAAAAATAAATAAAAATATATAGATTTCCCTGCTCGCCCCAAAATTTCAATAAACCTTTATGGCATATTATTACAATACAACAATACTGGTGTTGACAGTAATAGAAGGTGCTAAATCATTCAAAACAATAAGCATTTTGCTTTTAGGAGTATTGTGCCAGCGTGCAGCGCTGTTCCAAAACGTGTCAACGTGTGTCGTTGCCTGGGAAACGCACATCCCATAATACAACTGTTCGCATCGCATCCCATAATAGTATGATGATACTTGGGATGCCATTATTGCGAACATAGATGTGAACAGGTTAGCTAAAACTTTAGCGTCGCCAGCGACGGCCCCCACCGTTGCGGTCGGGGTACGTTTCGAAATCCCTCCAGGCCTGAAAGATTTTCTAGGGGAAACTGGTATATATGTGTGTGTGTGTGTGTGTGTGTGTGTGTGTGTGTGTGTGTGTGTGTGTGTGTGTGTGTGTGTGTGTGTGTGTGTGTGTGTGTGTGTGTGTGTGTGTGTGTGTGTGTGTGTGTGTGTGTGAAACAATAAACACAAAAAAATGGTAGGCAGATGTGCTTGGTTGGGGTGGCTTTT
This sequence comes from Poromitra crassiceps, assembly GCF_964638095.1. Lineage (NCBI taxonomy): Eukaryota > Metazoa > Chordata > Actinopteri > Beryciformes > Melamphaidae > Poromitra > Poromitra crassiceps. The sequence goes on along the minus strand of NC_139626.1, from coordinate 3,288,943 downwards.
GGAAAATGGAAAACTGTAAGAATAAATCACGGAAATAGACGAAACCTTACAATGAATCTGCTCAGGAGGCACTAATTACAACTCTTTCACTCCATGTCTTATTTTGTAATGTTATATTCTTCTAAAGGTGGGTTATCAATCATATTATGCTATAGTTTTGTAATGTTATATTCTTCTAAAGGTGGGTTATCATTCATTCATTGCATCATGATGTGCTATAATCTTCTCTTGCCGTTTTCTAAGCACAATCTTAACTGTAGCCGTGAGCTGAAAGTCGCTATTTCACTTTCACTTTCAGCTCATTTTCATTTTAGGGTGAACTGTTCCTTTAACCCCAACAATGTCATCAAACTCTGGAGTCGAGGCACAGAACTTCTTTCCGTATTAATTTCCAGTGAAGCAATAAGGGGGCGACGATGAGCCATTTTTAAATGTGAATAATGAGAATGGCATCTCTTCTTTCATCCCAGGTGATCCAGGAGATCAGTCCCAAACCAGCTGAGAGCTGTGATCCGCAGCACGTCGTGTCCGATTCCCCAAGGCTCATCTGTACTAAGGTACACTTCAATTATTATTATTATTATTATTGATACATGAATATTACAGGTATCCAAGACTCTACTCTATAAATGGGAATCTTTGCATGGCATACTGCACATGAAACAGGGCTCACTAACAGTTTGCCATAAGTGGTTTTGTATGAGAGTGTCTCCTAAGATGTTGATTTGAACACCAGGGGGAGCTGAGTGAGAGACACTCGGTGGCTTCAGAAAGTGGCAGCAGCACCGACAGCCATGCTGAGACTCCTGAAACCAAAGATGGTGAGCTACTCCTTGGATTTGATGTTTTTGAGTTTCTACACAGAACCTGCTACTCCTGTGAGCATTTAATGGCAAAAAAGGGTAGTATATTTCTCATTGACCGCTTATAAAAAAAAATATATATATTTGGCGTCCGGGTAGTGTAGCGGTAGATTCCCTGCCTACCAACACGAGGGTTGCAGGTTCGAGCCCCCGTGTTACCTCCGGCTTGGTCGGGTGTTCATACAGGCACGATTGGCCGTGTCTGCGGGTGGGAAGCCTGGTCGCTGCACTAGTGTCTCCTCTGGTCGATCAGGGCGCCTGCTCGTGGGAGAGGGGAATTGAGGGGAATAGTGTGATCCTCCCACGTCATGTGTTACGTCCTGCTGGTGAATTTCCTCACTGTCAGGTGAAAATCCTCGCTGTCAGGTGAATTTCCTCGCTGTCAGGTGAAAAGAAGCAGCTGGCGACTGCGCTCATATCGGAGGAAGCATGTGCTAGTCTACAACTCTCCCCAGATCGGCATACGGGGTGGAGTAATGACCGGGACATTATATAGGGAATAGGAAAAGTACTATTGGGGAGAAAACATGGGTGAAATAGGAAAACACACACACACACACACACACACACACACACACACACACACACACACATATATATACATATACATATATACTGTGTGTGTGTGTGTGTGTGTGTGTGGGTGTGTGTGTGTGTGTATATATACTGTATGTACACATACACACACACACACACACACACACACACACACACACACACACACACACACACACACACACATATATACATATACATATATACTGTGTGTGTGTGTGTGTGTGTGTGTGTGTGTACATACTGTATATATGTACACACACACACACACACACACACACACACACACACACACATATATACATATACATATATACTGTGTGTGTGTGTGTGTGTGTGTGTGTGTGTGTGTGTGTGTGTGTGTGTGTGTGTGTGTGTGTGTGTATACTGTATATATGTACACATACACACACTGGTGGGAGAAATCTCAGCTAATCTTGCCCTAAACTTCTCTCCCCACAGTGAAGAAAAAATATGGCGCAGGTCTCAAGTTCAGCAACCTAATGCACATCGGCAAGAAGAAGCCTTCCTCATTAGAGAGCCCAGAGAAATGTGTGGACACCTCAGGTACTTCGAGACATACACACCATGCCCAACTTACACATTTAGACATACACACCATGCCCAACTTACACATTTAGACATACACACCATGCCCAACTTACACATTTAGACATACACACTATGCCCAACTTACACACCATGCCCAACTTACACATTTAGACATACACACCATGCCCAACTTCAACATTTTGGCCAGCTACTGTACTGTGGATCGTCCCACAATGACTTAATCTTAGACCAGGCGTGTCCAAAGTCCGGCCCGGGGCCTCGTGCGGCCCGCGGACAGATCTTAAGTGGCCCTCGTCTTGTCTCTCAAAATATACTATATATGTGGCCCTCCACACAGTATTGGTTAATCAAGCAAGTTCAATTTGCATTTTTTCCCTTTACCTAACGATGACAGCACTATTATACAGTTTGTAAAAGCACACACTAATGTTGTCAGATGGTAAACAAAATCTTTAGCGTACATTTGTATGTGATATTTTTATTTTATTTTATTCATAAGCCATATGATGTGAGAAGCACCCATGGCCCCCCCAGCATTTTCACATGATCTAATCTGGCCCCCATTCAAAAAAGTTTGGACACCCCTGTCTTAGACCATTTTAGCAATAATTCCTAAGAATCAGTAGTTTGGTCATTACATAGAACCGCTGAGAGTCATGTGCTCATGGCAGAACTATACTGTACGTACTGGATGAACAAACCTCCCCCCCACCCTGTGTCAGGCTACCTCAATGTGCTGGTGAACAGCCAGTGGCGGACCCGCTGGTGTCTGATCAAGAATGGCCAGCTGTGGTTCTACCAGGACAAGGGCAAGAGCAAAGTGAGCCAGCCTGCTGTGACCCTGGGAGGCTGCAGCGTGGTGCCAGACCCCAGTCCTGACCACCTCTACTCCTTTAGGATCGACATGGACGGGACACAGATAGCCACTCTAGAGGTAGGGAAACATCTTCTCTAGAAGTTTGTAATATCTCTGCAAACAGTTTGAGCTTAGGAGTGTGAGAAAGTGCTTCATGTAATGAAACAGTCAGTTCCACAGGACTGTGACTATGCAGAATTTGGATTAATTTAATTTACTGTAATTCGGTGATTCCCAAACCACTGCTAACAAGAAAAGGCTTTTAAACTGAAGGGAACTGACGGCCAACAAGTGTGTTTTTCTGTGTTTCTCTGAGAATATTGGTGGGTAGCCAGCTCGGCTGTTGACAGATGACACATACTCACACACAGGCCTTCCCAGTCCATTCCCTGCCCCCACTGACGAGAGCTCAGCTCAGCCTCGTCCCGTAGGAGAGGGTGTTGGTCCTGTGACGGGACCAGTCACTGTGCTCCTGTAGGAGAGGGTGTGGGTCCTGTGACGGGACCAGTCACTGTGCTCCTGTAGGAGAGGGTGTGGGTCCTGTGACGGGACCAGTCACTGTGCTCCTGTAGGAGAGGGTGTGGGTCCTGTGACGGGACCAGTCACTGTGCTCCTGTAGGAGAGGGTGTGGGTCCTGTGATGGGACCATCGACCTATATAAGATGGACGCCATTTCACCTCCCGTTTAGTGAAGCCGCTGCATGTTAGATCGCCGCCCTGACGGCTGAATCCAGTATTAGGTCACAAGGCCCGCCTCCCCATGTTAGTGGATGGGAAAATCACAACCGAAATAATCACAGTATACGTCAGATAATCTTTTTCCAAAGGTGGTTTGTATCATTTTAGATAGTATCATGCTAATGCCTGTGCAAGTGGTCATTTTTCTGATCAGTTTGTTTTTAAGTAGTTATTTGACATATAAAAAGGGATAAAAATGGATGATTGACAGCTGTGGCAGCCAGTCTCAAGCCGTCATTGGCTGGACAGGCTCTGCACATTATAGATCTATCGTCATAGACAAGACACACGGCTTCATGTTATCTAATGCTCCCGGGAAGTCGGGTGGCTCATGTTGGCTGTGCTGGCTACAGACATCAATGGACCCCAATAAAAAGAACATTGTTTTGAGGAATGAAAACAAATGATTTGTGCGCGAGGAATTAACGTTGGTTGGGGACTGAAGTAAGTTCAGAAAATATGTGTTTTATGAGTTACTCCAGCTACGTTATAAGTAGGCTACACAATGGTTTTAACATGCAGGCTAGCATTAGCTGCTTGCTAATCGGCTGGTTTTCATATTACTATAACTTAACAACCGATAACGATAGCTGGAATAACACAATAATAGACACATATTTTCAGAACTGACCAGGTTGTCCAACTGACAGGAAATGTGTTTTATAACGTTAACTCCCGTCCCGGGTATAAGATGAGATGAGGCCTAGTAGTACACAACCACCATTAGCTCATCGCTAACGGGTTAGCATGACATACAAACAGACATTTTATTTTTTGTAGGCTATTAAAGCAACAAACGTTTTTATATGCATATCTGGGGGAAATGCTTTGACTGTGGGGATGTTCGTTCTTCACAAGCTCCTCTCTTAGTAACGATATACCAGGCAATAGACCAGGCAGCCTGGCTCACGCACTCACTGGGCTAACTAGCCTTGTACCAAGACGCTGATTACATTACACTGCATTGCATTGCAGTGTAATGTAATCAGCGTCTTGGTACAAGGCTATGGGCTAACGTTAGGTTGGGCTGCCCACACACTGTACCGGGGCGGTACAACAACGTAGCCTCACGGTTAGATATCATCATCATCAACTCTTTATTGACAGACACATAAGGTCCAATAAGAAGACACACAAGCAAAACAAACACTACATTTAAAACACAAAAAATAAGACAATCAGAACACTACAGTAAGGCACTATACCAGTGTTTCCAAATGCACGATTGGTATTTCACACTACTGAAACTGGGTTGAGTCAGCAGCATGATAATCAAATTATGAGATACATTCAAACGACAAATAAACTTAAACGTCAGATTTCTCAGAAGAGCATGAAAAGTGCACACTCCTACTTCACAAAACAATTGACTGGCACTCGACCATCTGGGTTTTCTAAGTAGAACCCTCATACAATCATTATAAGCAACCTGCAGCTTTTTAATGCTTGTCTGCTTATATTTTACCCACAAGGGGGCAGTATACAGAGGAGTGCAGTAAGCTCTGAACAAGTTTATCTTGACATCATTAGAACAGAAGTAGAACTTCTTCCTCAACATGTTGGCTTGAGCATACAGCATACGCCTCTGCCTGTATAGGTCATCATCATCACTCAGTTGGTCAGTAATGATGTGACCCAAATACTTTGTTTTATCACACACTGTCAGAACCTGACCTGACAGATAGAAAGAAGGAAAAGAAAGGTCCTTGTCCTCTTTTGTTCTACAGATCATGATGACACTCTTTTTAGCATTATATTTCACATCACATTTTACACCATAATCAGAACATATATTCAGCAGCTGTTGAAACCCAGCACTGCTAGGAGACAGGATGGCCAAATCATCTGCATACATAAAATGATTTATCAGAGTGTTACCAAGCACACATCCCGTTCTACAGTTGCACCAACAACCAATGTTAAACCAACATTTGCGCCAAAAGAAATTAATCATAAAATTAATCAAAATGCCACGGAAACATTAGGCTAGCTTAGTCAACACAGCAATCCCCCCAGTGAGGCTGAAGGTGAGTGAGTGGCCTGCCTCCACTTCCGGCCCGGGCTGAGAGCGCTGAGAGCACTCAGCAGCAGTCAGCAGCCCGGAGGTCTAAAATCTCCGACAACCAAAATCAGATTTTCGTACAGGCGTCATTTTGATAAACTGATCTCATAGTGGGACTCTTCCTGGTTACTTTTGGCGAGACAAAAAATATTACAACTTAAAGTGTTATATTTACAGAGCTAGACTGTATATAAATACACAACGCACTGTGCGCATTCTAGAAACAGCAGCTCTACATAAGAAAGTTCAGAGGGGCATGGAGCTCTCACAAGTTCTCAATCAAGGGCGCTACTGCGCAGACTCTGGTTCAGTGATCTGGCCGGATTTTGGCTTCAAAAGAACATACAGGGAGGAGATAGGGACACTCCCTCCATTCATATTATATCTCAATGGATGGGACCAGTCACTGTGCTCCTGTAGGAGAGGGTGTGGGTCCTGTGACGGGACCAGTCACTGTGCTCCTGTAGGAGAGGGTGTGGGTCCTGTGACCAGTCACTGTGCTCCTGTAGGAGAGGGTGTGGGTCCTGTGACCAGTCACTGTGCTCCTGTAGGAGAGGGTGTGGGTCCTGTGACGGGACCAGTCACTGTGCTCCTGTAGGAGAGGGTGTGGGTCCTGTGACGGGACCAGTCACTGTGCTCCTGTAGGAGAGGGTGTGGGTCCTGTGACCAGTCACTGTGCTCCTGTAGGAGAGGGTGTGGGTCCTGTGACGGGACCAGTCACTGTGCTCCTGTAGGAGAGGGTGTGGGTCCTGTGATGGGACCAGTCACTGTGCTCCTTTCAAAACAAGTTGAGCACGTTGAAATACTGCTGTGAAGTTGTCAAATTAGTGTTTTGAATAACAAAGTGTCAGATAGAATGTAGCAGAAGTCACGGGCTGAATTCACACCCGTTGCAAGTCCGTATGCTTTTGTCTTCTTCTGAACCACCACTACACACCAAATAAAATAGTTTTTCCTCCTCTCCTCTCCTCTTACCGTCTCCACTCCTCGTCTCCTCTCCTTTCCTCATCTCCTCTTCTCTCCTCTCCTTTGCACCCCCTCTTCTCTCCTCTCCTCTCCTCTCTTCTCTCCTCTCCTTTCCTCTCCTCCTTTCCTTTCCTCTCCTCTCCTCTCCTCTCGTCTCCTCTCCTTTCCTCTCCTCTCCTCTCCTCTCCTCTCCTCTCCTCTCCTCTCCTCTCCTCTCCTCTCCTCTCCTCTCCTCTCCTTTCCTCTCCTCTCCTCACCTCCCATCTCTTCTCCTCTCCTCAGGCTAAGTCTTCAGCAGACATGGGCCACTGGCTGGGCCTCTTGTTGTCCCAGACAGGGACCAAGACCGACCCAGAGGAGCTGACATACGACTATGTGAACTCTGAGAGGATCTCCAGCATTGTCAATGCGGCCAAGACTTCCTTATAGTGAGTGAGATACTCACTCCTCTCTACTTTGTAATGGGCACTTTTCTGTATGTGTGTATACAGTATGTGGAGAGACAGAGTATTGAAGTGCGAGCTGTCTGTGTTTGTCCAGCTTGATGCAGAGGAGGTATTCAGAGCCCAACACCTACATCGACAGCCCATCCATCCCGCACACTTCAGACGAGCTGTATGATGATGTGGCGTCTATAGGAGCCGACCCAGAGGTAGACTCACTCAGCACTTGGACTTGAGTCGCACTTATAAGTCACCCACACAGTGACGTGAGACTTGACTTGAGACTCGTCCTTCAAAGACTTGAGACTTGACTTGGACTTGAGGTTTGGGACTTGTGAACAATCTTAATTTTTTATTTGTATTTTTTGGGTGCATTACTGTAACATTAAGGAAATCTCTACTAATGTCATCTAATCAATTCTGATACTGTATGCTAATAGATAAAGGAGTGAGGATAATACAGTACATGCTTTGAATTCCTTAGTTTTAGCTATACAGTGTTCTAAGCAGACTGGATGGTATGCAGCAGATGATAGAACGCTCATCCATAAGAGACATGAGACTTGACTTGGACTTGTGCTCAAAGACTTGAGACTGAACTTGCATAAAATGACTTGTAAGCATCTCTGCTGTATGGACCCCCCGACCAAGCGGGAGGTAACACGGGGGCTCGAACCTGCAACCCTCGTATTGGTAGGCAGGGCTCTGACGCTGCACTACCTGGACGCAAGAACAAAAAGACCAGACTCACTCAACTAGAAAATAAGTTTGCAATTTCAGTTTCCCCCGTAGGTGGACTAATTTCATCTGGCCATGCTCTATCTCACATTTTGATTCCTTGTCTCATGCCACATCAGGATGTTCAGGATCTAGATGAGAGCGGCCTACTGGAAAGTGAAGAGAGCAGCCTTCAGGAACATAACGAACCGTGCAGTCAGGATGCCAAGGAGCAGGCGGGTACAGGGCAGGACAGTGAAAGCAGGGTCTATCTGGACCTCATCCCCGTGCGTTCGTTCCTCCATACATCCTGTGGGACTAAAGCCCCTCCACACAAAGACACCTCAGGACATTCCCCCACAGAGGAGGAGCACGACCTCTCATGTCAAATAAGAGAGGTAGGGAATGGATTTTGTCCCTCACTAACCTGTTCTCCTAGATTTACATATTTAGTCATATTTGGTATATCTGCATCCAAACTGCATATAATCTGTCTTTTTGGAAGGAAAAGAGGTCAGCGGCCATGTTTGGAAAGTAGTGCCAGCTACCTCTTTTCCTTGAAAAAGACCAATTATGTGCATTTTGGATTAATATTTCGTCGTGTGGTGACTACCCGAAGCACAGCATGTATTTTGGCGCCGTGAGATGTGTGTTTTGGCAGATTTTTAACAGCTGTACCATTAGCCTCCATTCTATGGCGATAATTACTAACTTCGCAACTGTAGCTCACTGTAAACTGAGTGGACAATGCCGGTAAGGCATGGTGTATCTTGGTTATGTGGGGGGGGATGTGGCAAATGAGCTAAACTTCCAAAAAAGTGGTGTATCCCTTTAAGGGACCATAACCCCTCAAGAGGCGGTGGGTGCCTTTTGCCAGGTCGCCATGGAACAAGAATTTGTTCCTAATTACTTGCCTGGTTAAATAAAGGTTAAATAAAAATAAATAAATAAATACATTATAGGTGGTAAATGGACAATTTAAACTTTTTTGCGCAAAAAACAAAAGGCCTACAGGTGAGGCAGTGGCTCTATGTTTGCTTGTGCATTCAAACTCTATATTCTGTGCATTGCTTCCAGCTTGACTCTCCTAACCCTTGTGAGCCGGAGCCTCCACATATGATAAATGGCACCAGTTTGGCTCCTGCTACCAGCAAACCTGAGCAAGAGCGCCCCCTGTCGCCTGGCTTGCTCCGGCCCCAGACCCAGCCACAGAAGAGCCAGGGCTCGAACCCGCCTGGGGCACACATCCACAAAGCCCAGCAGAGCCCAGGAGGGCTGACTCATAGCCCCAAGCCCCCCCGGGGAAGAAGCACCAGCAGTGGAGACAAGCCCAAAGTCTTTACCATAGGTGAGGGAAAAAACAGTCTTCCAAGAATACCATGTTTTAGTTATTTAGCCCAGGGGAATTCTGTTGGTTTTTTTTTTTGTTTTCTTTGCATTGTGTGAGATTCTGTCCCAATGTCCCTTTGCTCCGTCTTCATTTGACATTACCACAGCTCCCTCTAGTGACAAGTGCCATCCTCTACAGTCAAAGGCAGCTGCAGTAGAGTGTCATTTGTGTGTTTAATCCTGCAGCAGAAGTATTTGAGTTTTTCACTGTCTGTTTGTTGTTTCTCTCTATACTATCCTGTAAATGTCCTTATAGAGAGGCAAAGTGGAACGTCACTTCCTGCTTCAGCACTGTACCAGAGATTTTCCTACGCCATTTATTTTCCCATAGACATTTCGTAAAATGCTTATTTTTAATAGTTGTACTTCGTCGAACCAAACGGTTCAGCTAACACTATAATCGGGAGAGACCATAGAACATTTCTCTCGGACCAAAACTAAAAAAAACATTGAAAAAATATATCCTTTAAACTCGACGTTTTGGTCCCAGTGAAATGTTAGGCGATCTCTCCTGTTTCTAAATATATCTGTACCGTTTGGTTTGAACCAGTAAAACTATTTTTATAAGCATTTTACAAAATGTGGATGGGAAAATAAATAGCGGATGAAAATCTCTGGTACAGTGCTGAAGCAGGAAGTAGGCGGTCACTTTGCCTCTCTATAAATATCACATTATTTTTAAGCGGTGCAGCCGCTTCTATAACTGACTTTGTGTGTCCTTCCTTCCATCCGTCCGTTATGACCCGGACCGTACTTCCGTCCTGTGCAGCCCCACAATCGTTGATTGAAGGCCAAGCACCGTCTGACATCGGCCCTGTGAAGAGGCTGTAGGTTATGGGCCACTGAGCTCTTGGGCCCCGTAGGCCTGTTCAGTAATACATATCCCTGTACATGTATGTATGCATGTCCTGTGAACATGACTGATGTCATGCACCAGCCCCAAGCGCAGAGTGGTGGCCAGTGGTGGTGACTGATGTCGTATTAGTAAACAATCCATCAACTGAGAATGCAAACTCCCCCGTATGATGATGTCATACCCACTGATGATGTCATGCCCCACAATCATCGAGTGGAAGGACGGACGGAAGGACAGACATGCAGAGTCAGTGATAGAAGCAGCTTCACCGTTCTGGTGATCATTGTTGTGTGGTGGCCAGTGGTGGTGACTGATGATGTCATATATTGAAACACAATCCATCAACTGAGCATGCAAATGCCCTGGACTGATGATGTCATGCCCTACAATCATCGACTGATGTGACTGATGATGTCATGCCCTACAATCATCGACTGATGTGACTGATAGAGACAGTCCGCATGTCTGGGAACGCCCACAAAATGTTAAACGGCTGGCACGCGAGTGGGGTAAAACCGCCGATATATCTCATGGGCTACAAAAAAGACGGTGCTGTGACTCTAAACTACATGTTTGGGGGTTCTAGAGCAGAACACAAGACGTCTGCTCAGATGTGCGTTTACTGCGGTGGTTAAATCCCCGATCGTGTCTGCCTGGGCTGGGCTATCAGCTAAATTCTAACTTTGCTGAATGGATAGAACGGGGGAATTTACCCCACCCTGACCCCGCCCCCAGGCTAACCCAGCGTCTATTGTGGACGTTCCTAGAGCCTGTATGGGCGTTCCCAGACATGCCGACTGTCTCTATGATGTCATGTCCCACAATCATCAAGTCGGCCAGTGGTGACTAATGTCATACCCACTGATGATGTCATAGATATTGTGATTATTAGTGATGTCATAGAGATTGTGACATCATCAGTGATGTCACTTAAGCAATTGTGATGTCATCAGTGATTTATGACAGACAGTAATGGGGGTCTACTCTGCACCACTTACTTTATTTCCCTTTTGTCCTTGTATGAACAGAAATGGAGTCAAATTTTCAATCATTAATTTGTACCACTGAATTACCAGGTTGTCCCGGAGCAGTCGAGGTGAAACTGGGCAAGAACCGCACAGAGGCGGATGTGCGACGCTACATCGACGAGCGTGACCGCCTGGAGAGAGAGAGGGAGGAGGTGAGGAGCAGCCTGGCCAACCTGAAGAAGGAGAGGAGGGAGACCAAAGAGGAGCGCAGCACCTGCCAAGGTAGACCTGCATAAAGCCAGTGACAAAACATGAGTTAGTCGGCTGCAGTATTTGGACAGGCACATGGATGTGACGTGACGTGCCAAAGAACTTACATTGAGAAGAACTGAAGCCTAATAGTTTGTTCCACTGCAACATAGTGACTGCAGGCGCTGTTGTAAAAGAAGCAGAACAGTGTCGCCTCTTGTCTTCAGTAAACTCTGTCTGCGATACAATGGAAGTGGGGATATCTGTAAAAAAAATAAAAAATAAACGTTATTTTAGAAGCCACAATATTGCTTATCAACAAACCGGCCAACAGATATCAAAGCTGATTGGCTTTATGGAAATACGTGTGACTCGAACTGGTTAAAAGTTATTATCAGCTGTGTTTTGACCCTGGTGAACACTTAGCAAACGTAGCTAAGGGCTAACAGCCAGCAGAGGCTATTTACCACCGAAGGGATGAGAAAGTTCGGCAGTAAATCCTCAGGTGTGGTTTTGCATGTTAGTGCTTAGTTTGCATCGGGACCTGCCCATCAGTAACCTGTGGAAGGAGACTACTAGTCCATCTCATAGTTGGATGTTAAACTGGACGGACAAACCTCGTCTTTATTTTGTCACAGACACATATTATGTACACATGTGCACGGCAGCCAGTACACACACACACATGCTCTGGAGGCGCCGTGAAATTTGTCCTTCGCATTTATCCCATGCTGGCTCGTCCTCCATGGTCAGGCCAGGAGCAGTTGGCAGCTGCATTGAAACGCCCACGGACAAACTTCTTCCAACCGCCGCTGGTCAGACGATGATCTCCTTGTATGTTTTTAGTGGGGGGTTATATATGGAGGAAACCCTAGGGGAGCCCGGCGAGAACATGTATTGAGACAAGCAGCAGGTCAGGAATATTCCAATGAGCTGGAAGAAGGCGATTCCAATAGAGATTCCTGCGATGATTCCCAGGTTGGACTCCATCGTGCTGGTCACCAGTGAGAAGCAACCCTCTCTGTACACCTCATTCCCAAACTTCTCAGGGTCTTTGAGGCTCTCTGGTGTGCAGTTAGCGTGGTCTTTACAGCAGCTGGGAGGGATGCCCTTCTCTTTAAAGTAGGTGGTATCCATCCAGTCGGTGTAATGTGTCGTCCCGCAGCACTTCAGAGTACTTTGGATGTTGTCGACTGCAGTGCTTGGTTTGTCGGTGCCATCGTAGTTCTCCACAGCGTTTGAATAGACATCTGATAATATGGCCTTGATCTCATGACTGAAGAGGGAGCATGAGATTAGAGCCACAAGCTGAGCTAGCAACACCAAGGTCAGGAACATGGCATACAGTTTGAGCATCCATGGGCTTCTGCAGCATGTAGCGAAGCAGCCGAACAGTCCGAAAATAACCATGATGGCTCCAGTCCCAATGAGGACAATGAGCACGTTGGTGCTCTTGTCAGAGAGGGGGCTCACCTTCCCCCACACGCCGACCCCCAGCAGGAACACTCCAGTGAACCAAAATATGAGGCTGTAGGAGATGAGCAAAGTCTTCAGACAGGTAATCAGGGGCTTCGTCTGAAGCCGTCCAGATGGTGGAGACATGGTGGCTTTTGCCGTTTGTGGGTGAAGAGAAGAGAAAACCTCACTGTGCCCTGTTGGAGAAAAAACTGAGTGGTAAAAGAAATAGACCTTGTTATATACCCCAGCAGGGAAGGATTTATGACATCACTGATGATGTCACAATGTCTATGACATCATCACTGATGATGTCACAATGTCTATGACATCATCAGTGGCTGTGATGTCACTGATGATGTCATAGACATTGTGACATCATCAGTGATGTCATAAATCCTTCTCTGATGAGGTTATCATTCCTATCCTATACTGATGGGTTTTGCATTACACTGCATTACACTGCTGGAGCTCATGAACTGAAAACGATCCTTTGGTTGATGATGGCAATGGGTGTGTCCAATCATCTGCCTAACTTCCAAACTGATGATGTCATGTCCCACAATCATCGAGTGATGTGACTGATGATGTCATGTCCCACAATCATCGAGTGATGTGACTGATGATGTCATGTCCCACAATCACCGAGTGGTGGCCAGTGGTGACAGATGTGATGTCATACCCACTGATGAGACAATGTGACATCATCAGTGGCAATGGGCATATTCAACCACAGCCAGGCTTCTGGGTGAGTGTGAATGGGAGCTGAGCGATCAGCTGGGTAGTGCTGCTGTACTCTGTACATCCGCACACCCACTAGCCTGGCTGGCTTGAGTGATGTCACAAGTGTTATATGCCCAGATGGCTTTTTATTATGCACGTGCCAGCTGCTTTACAATGACCGGCCCTACACACCGCCAAGTGACGTGGGCGATATACTTGCTATCGCCCAGTCAGCCCTGCCCCGCTGCTACAGTGTGGTTGGCTGCCTTGCTGTATTTCAATTGGTCGATTTCGAAATGGCCCCTCCTTCCGTCGCTGCACCATGCTCTTTAATTTCACATTTTTCCTTGAACCATTGGCAGCGTTTTGCTGAATGATCACAGAGGAGATTGACAGCTGTCTGTTATCCTCAGATCCCAAGCAGCAGGCCTCCCTAGAAGCCAGTCTGAAGGAGAAGGAGGAGGCGTGTCGGGAGGCGGAGCATCGCAGGGTGGAGGTGGAACTGCAACTATGTGAAGTAAAGGAGAGTCTGAGGAAGGTGGAGGCGGGGCCTTTCACCCTGGGCACCACACTGGACAGCAGCCTCCAGGACACGCCCGTGGTTAGTACGCCTGACTGGAGTGATTACATGAGGATTACATGAGGATGTGCATCATGTGTCTTTGTTCCATTTAGTCAAATTGACAGGTTACCTCCAACATTTTAGCACACAATCTAAAGGCTCATTAAGATACAGATCAAACATGCTATTCATGTGGGTGGGGTGGTCAAAAGGGTCTTTCTGTGTGGAGTTTGCATGTTCTCCCCGTGCCTCCCGGGGGTTTCCTTCATATAGGAACCCCTCACCAAAACATGCAATATCCTGGTTGCTGATGTGGTTCCTCCTCTGGTCGTTAAGGGCGCCTGTTCGGAGGGAGGGGAACTGGTTGGAATAGCGTGATCCTCCCACGTGCTATGTCCTACCGGTGAAGCTTCCCCTGTCAGGTGAAAAGAAGCGGCTGGCTAACTGCCCATGTCTCGGAGGAAGCATGGAGCCAGTTTCGGCTCTCCCCAGATCGGCAGAGGGTGGAGCAGCAACCAGGATAAATAATAAATTAAAATGAGCACTAACGGGGGATAAAAATGGGGGTAAAGATGCTATTGATTTTGGTACCTGAAACTGTTCTCTACCATTTGGCCCTCAGACTAAAGCAGCGTCCCCCGCTCCTCCCCAGACTCCAGCGCCTCAACCCGCAAACAGCAGTGGCAATGGAGAGTCTTCCTCTCCAGTCAACTCTGCCACGGTGCTGAAGAACAGACCCGCCTCCATCATGGCCACCAGTAAAGTCAATGTCCTCCAGAAAGCAAAGGTGAGACTGTAGTTTTGAGAGAAAAAGAAACATACAGACATCAGTTGAACAAAGGCATTAAGGCAGGGGTGCGCAATTATTTTATCTGGGGGGGGGGCACATGAGAACCCCAGATTGTTGCCGCCGTGCAGTAACCTCAAATTCTAGATTCAATTATAAAAAAAAGATATGTGCTTATTCTTCAGCATTTATTATATTGAAAATCACTCCAAACAGCCAATTTAGGTCATCTAATTTTTATTTTTATTTAGTTTGCTTCATTAAGTAAAATGGTGTGCTTTGTCTTTGACCTCTCGGGCCAGTCAGAACCACTGGTCAGAACCATCATGAGGGCCGGTTCTGGCCCCTGGGCCGCGTCTGCATTAAGGTGTATGACATTTTTCTTGGCTAGTTCCATGAAGCACAATACCAAAAAACGTACATTGTTTCAGCAAGTGCTATCATGATGGCTTATATACTGTCAGATTACCTACAAAAAAAAACATAATTGTTTGTAATTACAGGAGTGGGAGAAGAAATCCACCATCTAGAAGGGAGCATGAATGTCTTTTGACCTCCTGTCAACCCGTTTCTCTTGGCCGGGTGGGCTCTGTGCCACCTGACCTGCTTTGGCAAGGAGTGCCTGGGTTTAGGACCAAGACCAGTTCTGGACCCTCCCTCCTCACCATCCTCCCTTCACTGGACCCGCCCTCCTCACAGACAGCCAATCAGATAGAGGCACCAGCTGCCTCCTCACTGACTAATGCCACTGGACAACAATGTTTCAATTACTTTTTCAAGTTGTTTTTCTCCGTTTCCGAGAAGGAGGAATTTGATGTCGTTGCATTTTGGCCAGTCTTATAATTGTTTCTGATGACGCTGCACAAATGGGATGTTTATTGCAATGAAACAGCCTAAAATTTGAGACCACTGAAAAAGCCAGTTAAGGCTCCCCGCTACTAAATTGGCCATTAAGGTACTCTCTCTAGATTGTAGCTTGGTTCACATATGCTGGTAGCCAAGATGTAAATATATTTAGACCATTATTGTTCTGACTTTTGACTTGTTGTATTGCTAGCTAAAAATGCACTTTTTATTCAAATAAAAATGTACTGACAGCCCAAAATTCATCCACTTCCATCCACTTTTTTCACCCTCTACTCAGGGTGTTTGTTGGCTTGTCCTTTCACACTCATTATTTCAATGCTCAATTTAGAGTGCATATTCATTCATTTGTTCCGTTTATGATTTGAATACAAATGTGTCACACCGACACCACTAACTGAATTTCCGGTGTGTCATCAACACACACACACACACACACACACACACACACACACACCCACACACACACCATGTTTGATGTTTGATAGCTGTCGCTTCCAATGCTGAAGGAAGCTCAGTACAGGCATCTGATGAGACAGGAGCCTGTGTGTGTGTGTGTGTGTGTGTGTGTGTGTGTGTGTGTGTGTGTGTGTGTGTGTCACTCAGTGAATTTAAGCATGTATCAGGTATGACAGAATGGGGACTAGCTATTATTAAAAAGAAAAATAACGTGAAAATATGGAAAAACAGCCAAGAAATAATGTCATATTTGGTGTATTTTATGTTTGGGACTCCTGTGTTACTTTGCATTTGCCACACAGTCAAGTTGAGGAAGTCAAACTCTGTGATTACACATTCATGAAAAAAGTAATATAAAATCATGACACAGATATACAGTACACTATCAAATAAAAGTTTACATCTTAGAATAGACAGGAGAACCGTGTCAAGGCGAGAATTACATTACGTCATTTGGCAGACGCTTTTATCCAAAGCGACTTACAATAACACATTTTTGTCAGCAATAGAGCAATCAACTATGCAACACAGTCTATGACAGCTACAACTTCTGAAGGAATAGTGGTAAAGTTTAGTTAGTTTAGTAAAAAAAAATTAGGAGAGAGAGAGAGAGAGAGAGAGATGTTAGTTCAAGAAGGGCCCAGATGGAGCCTGAAAAGGTGTGTTTTAAGTTTTTGCTGAAAGATTGGCATTAAGTACCGTATTACACAATTGCACAATAGTTTGAGAAATGGAAACGGACACAAATGGACACTCCAGTAGAAATGCAGTTTGACGGCACTTGGTGGCACTTTGAATATTGAAACAGTGATACGGTTTCTCTCATCAGAATTCTGTCAACAGGGTCAATATAAATGCTAGTTTTCCCTTTTCTCTGTTGTGTAGCTGCAAAAGTCCATGGTACTTAAATGTTCACAGTGGTTGGGTGTGAGGTACTGTATGGGTGCATGGAGCTTTAAGCAGCATGTCTCCTGCGGTGCAGTTTGTAGTGATGCAGCAGCTCCTGGTGGCTCTTCTTCTGTCTGCTCTTCTTCCTGAGAGCAGTCGGCCTGGGGAGATCTCCTCTGGATGAAGACCTGCTGCTCCCTGGGAAGAAGCATGGGACAAGCACAATAAGTCAACGCCACTAAATATCAACACTTTTTCCACAGAAGTGTAAGGTTTACATTTAGACAGCCACACCTCTGAGTCTAAGCAAGAGATGTGGAGGTTATTATGGGGTGTCCTGGTGGCTCAGGTGGCTAAGGAGCATACCAGGGACCCTGGTATGCTCCATCAACAAAGCATTAGACTTTGTTGGAGTCTGGGAACTTGGATGCATGGCCCCTGTCCCCACTGCGAACTATCTCATGAAGCAAAAGGGGGAATGAATAGGGGTGGGACAAAATATCGATACTCACGGTATCGCGATATTTCCACTTGCGATACGTTATCGATACACTGGCACCAAGTATCGATATGTTTATTAATTTTTTTTTTTTTTTTTTTTTTTTTTTTTTTCAATAAACAGGCTAAAATATTATGCTGTGTGTGGTAGTTGAAACATTGTTTCAAGTTGACGTTTATTTATGTTTGTAGTTGAAACAAAAACATAAATACTGTAGGCTACATGAATGGAAATGTTTGATCATTAATATCTACTTTTAGAAATTATATAGGTAGGTAGGTTATATAGGTTTTCTTGTTTTAATAATAATAATAAAAAGACTTAATGTGTAACTTTTCCTCCGTGGTATCGAAAATGGTATGAGTGAGTGAGTGAACTCAGAGAGTTCATGTCAATTCTGCTAATAAATACATAATACCTGCTTCTTGCCTTTTAGGGGTATTTTTTTCTCTTCAGTTACACAGGTATCGTGATGTATCGTCTTCCAATATATCGATTATCGCAGTATCACTGTATCGTGATAATATCGTTATCGAGGGCCAAGTATCGTGACGATATCGTATTGTGAGCTACTCAGCGATTCCCACCCCTAGGAATGAACACATTCCTACAATTGCTGTCATGTGAAGAATGAGTGAGCTAAGAAGAAGTGAGCACCAGTGTACTTTGACCGGTTTGATGAAATCATCCCCACAGCATCGCAGCCGTTATCTAACCAAATATTAGATATATTAGATGCAGCAGCAGAACCTCCCGGCACAGGGACGGCTTCTAAGCCTTCTACTCAAAAATCAGGACCTTTCCACCAGGACTTCTGCCTCCCGTCCGATGCCCCCTGAGCAGTGTTGGCCAAGTTACTTGGGAAATGTAATTAGTTCCTGGTTACTGATGACTCCTTAAAAAGTAATTAGTTACACATGACTAGTTACCATACTAGTTTCTTTACTTTTATTTTTACCCCCCAAAAAGTGACATACAACCAAACCAGCTCCCTTTACAACTGAATCCACTTCATTGGAATGCATAACTGTAAACATTGCAGCCTCTCAAACCTGAAGTGATGGGATACAGTATATATATATATATATATATATATATATATATATATATATATATATATATATATATATATATATATGTTATATATACATTTATTTATATATATATACACACACACACACACTTGGATTAGTAACTTTAATCTGATTGCTGTTTTGGAAATTGCGACGCCTTACATTACTTAGTTACTGTAAAAGTAATCAGATTACAGTAACACGTTACTGCCCAACACTGCCCCTGAGCAATCCGGCTCTGCAATGAAATAACCTTGAACCTTTCTCTGGACGTCCTGTTGACGTCAGTTAGAGGTGTGGCTTGATGTCAGTTAGAGGTGTGGCTTGATGTCAGTTAGAGGTGTGGCTATGTGAGATTCACTTTGCATGAAAAGCTTTGACAGATAAATGGAAAAAGGTCAACGGGAAAAGGATTAAAAAGACAGGAAGGAAGGAAAGAGGTAAGAGCATGATGAATTGATGAATTGATGAATTGCACGGACGTGTTTCACAGTGGGGTCCTTCGTAGCCTCGGCACTGGCAGCGGAAGCTCCCTCCTGACAGGACACAGGTCCCATCATTCATACAGGGGTTGGGCTTGCACAGGTTTACTGGCTTCTTCACCTCTGATTGAAGAAAAAACAAAACAGGCAATTAGCATAAAGTCTAGTTTAAAGACATGGATTCCATTTTCTTTTTCCTGAGCCCCGCGGAGCATTTTGTTTTTGTTTCTTGAGTCTCTGTCACAGCTGACACAGCAGGAGTGTGTGACACATTTTGAATCCATTGGTCATTATCATACCCCTTATTCCCATTCAGGAGAGGAGAAGATTCCCAGTGTGGGATGTATGTAAGCTTTGCTCATGGAGGCTATAGGAATAGAGGTATTTCCCTGCATTCTCACCTGAGCACAGCATCTGCACCAGCACGTCCTCAAAGTACTTGAGATCCTCATAAAAAGGCACTGAGATCACGTGTTCCTCTGTGCCGGCGATGCGCAGCAGCCTCTCTCTCTGCACGTCTCCGATGCCGATGACAAACAGAGAAACTCCGTTGTCTCTGATCTTCTGGGCCGGCACCACAGCGTCGTCGCCTCCCGACCCGTCCGTCAGCACCACTACGGCCTTGTTGACGCCGGGCCGCGCCCCCTTGGCCACCGTCAGGACGTCCGAGTGGATGTGGAGTAAAGCGGCGCCCGATGAAGCGACTCCGCCCATGTAGCCGGCGTCACCCACCGCCTTGAGCACGGCGGAGCCCGAGTCGTGGCTGTCCAGGTTGAATACGGTGCCGGGCCTCCGGCCGTAGGTCACCAGCGCCACCTGGGCCACGTCGCGGTTAATGTCAAACTGGACCGTGATGCTGCGCACAAAGTCGCGGAGGGTGGCAAAGTTGTCGCGGCCCACACCGCCCGAGGCATCCAGGGCGAAGACCAGGTCTACCGCTTGACCCAGACAACCTGAAAGCCAAAGACTCCTTCTGTCAGAACATACACACATTCATACTGTATACAGGACATACATATACATACATATAGGGGCCCATACTATGGTCTATTTCGGCATCTCCCATATTCTCACTTTACAAGCCATTACATTGCCTGCCTTGCGTCTCAATATATTACTCCTTTGCTTACTCCTTATTAGCCCAGCCCACCCATACAGGACTCTGTGCTCACATGCAGGACTCTGTGCTCACAACATGCAGGACTCTCTGCTCACAACATGCAGGACTCTGTGCTCACAACATGCAGGACTCTGTGCTCACAACATACAGGACTCTGTGCTCACAACATACAGGACTCTCTGCTCACAACATGCAGGACTCTGCTCACAACATGCAGGACTCTGTGCTCACAACATGCAGGACTCTGTGCTCACAACATACAGGACTCTCTGCTCACAACATGCAGGACTCTGCTCACAACATGCAGGACTCTGTGCTCACAACATGCAGGACTCTGTGCTCACAACATACAGGACTCTCTGCTCACAACATGCAGGACTCTCTGCTCACAACATACAGGACTCTGTGCTCACAACATGCAGGACTCTCTGCTCACAACATGCAGGACTCTCTGCTCACAACATACAGGACTCTGTGCTCACAACATGCAGGACTCTCTGCTCACAACATACAGGACTCTGTGCTCACATACAGGACTCTGTGCTCACAACATGCAGGACTCTCTGCTCACAACATGCAGGACTCTGTGCTCACAACATGCAGGACTCTGCTCACAACATACAGGACTCTCTGCTCACAACATGCAGGACTCTCTGCTCACAACATGCAGGACTCTGCTCACAACATACAGGACTCTCTGCTCACAACATGCAGGACTCTCTGCTCACAACATGCAGGACTCTGTGCTCACAACATGCAGGACTCTGTGCTCACAACATACAGGACTCTCTGCTCACAACATGCAGGACTCTCTGCTCACAACATACAGGACTCTCTGCTCACAACATGCAGGACTCTCTGCTCACAACATGCAGGACTCTGTGCTCACAACATGCAGGACTCTGTGCTCACAACATACAGGACTCTCTGCTCACAACATGCAGGACTCTCTGCTCACAACATACAGGACTCTGTGCTCACAACATGCAGGACTCTCTGCTCACAACATGCAGGACTCTCTGCTCACAACATACAGGACTCTCTGCTCACAACATACAGGACTCTGTGCTCACAACATGCAGGACTCTCTGCTCACAACATACAGGACTCTGTGCTCACATACAGGACTCTGTGCTCACAACATGCAGGACTCTCTGCTCACAACATGCAGGACTCTGTGCTCACAACATGCAGGACTCTGCTCACAACATACAGGACTCTCTGCTCACAACATGCAGGACTCTCTGCTCACAACATGCAGGACTCTGCTCACAACATACAGGACTCTCTGCTCACAACATACAGGACTCTCTGCTCACAACATGCAGGACTCTCTGCTCACAACATGCAGGACTCTGTGCTCACAACATGCAGGACGTTCTTGTTTGTTAAAAGCACTCTAGTTATACACTTGCCTTGAAATTGCCACAGGCTCGCATGTCATCAACAATTGTGATGTTTTTCATTTGGAGTCCAATGGGATCCATGATGCCAGACAGTTTAGTTAGACTGACTCACATGGCATATATATACAAATGTGAACAATACATTGCATTCTGCTATCTGTAAATATACAATGAATGTGTCAAAGTGCTGTTGTACCTTGAGTGTCCACACTGCAGATCTTGGCCTTGAGCTCAGGGATCTTGGCATTGAACCTATCAGGCGAGGGGTAGGTGAGAGTTCGTTGGGGATTTCCTGTGATATTGTTCAACTGTCCCTTCAGGGAATCTGGCCCCACCCCTATGAGGAAGATCTCTCTGTCACGTGCGTATTTAGCAGGCTCAACCACCTCGTCAGCGGCAGGGGTGGCTGTGAGCAGCACCACCACGCGGGGGAGGTCGTCCGTGACGTCGGCAAACACCGGCGCACTGAGGAAGCCGTGGCGCGTCACATAGCGGAGCGCCTGTCCCGTCCGGGTCTCTCCGCCTATGGGTCGAAGCCCGTCCACGGCGTTCAGCAGACCCCTCACGTCGCCTCTGAACTGGCCCACTTGGGCCTCCACGCGAGCCTCTCCGCCAAACACCGCCAGGCCAACTTTAGTGGGGGTGTCGGAGCCGATAACAGCCTGCACAAAGCGCTTTAAAAAGGACTTGAGGCGGAGGAAGCCTTCCAAGGTGAGAGTGGTGGAACCCTCTACCAGGAAGAGCAGGTCCACTGAACAATCCAATGAGAGTGCAGGAGCTGCAGAGGGACAGAGGGACAAGTTAGTTTGTTCTTCGCTTGAGCACTTGCAAGCTGTCGAGTTGAAAATAACATTTTGTCTAATCATAATCTCTGAATTAATAATCTTGCAATTTATTTTCCAACACGCCATATTAATTTACCGTATGTGCAATAATGAGTACCATCATACAATGCAATCTATGACATTTTTCAAGTAAGCAGATGCTAATATCTCTGCAGTGTACGGACCACAGTGTGGGTCTCCTCCATAGCCAGGCGGACACACACAGTGGAAGCCATCTGGACCTTCTGACACACATGTTCCACCGTTGAAGCAGGGCTGGGAATCACAGGGATCTACAGGCAAGAGAGACCGGCTTGACATGGGCTACACAACACACATCTGTACACACACACACACACACACACACACACACACACACACACACACACACACACACACACACACACATGCATGCACGCACACACACACGCATGCACGCATACACACACACACACACACACACACACACACACACACACACACGCGCACACGCACACACACACACAATCTAAGAGACCAAAAGAGAGAAAACAATGTAATAGAAAAAGAGTCAGAGCGAGAAAGTTACCTGGACAGATAGTCCGATGGCAGACTGTCCGGTGTCTTTTGTAAACCTTGTTGTACCTGACACACACACACACACACACACACACACACACACACACACACACACACACACACACACAGTTAGACCAACACATAATTCACTTCAGTTTTGTGAATAAATCATACAGTACAGCATCCGTGTCTTCCTCTTGTAAACAATAACAATATTTTGGAACGACTGATTGTAGATCTCTCTGTCTGTTCTTTGATGCCTTACCAAGTACTAAACAAAGAAATATAAGATGTAATGGCATTTTTAACATTTCAATTGCAAATAATGTCTTTATAGGGCTCCTTTTAAGACTAATCTTGAGTAATGCACAAGTAACCCACATCAAACATTTCTGAAGCCAGAGTCTGATGCAGGGATTGACCACATGCATAATGTTTATCTGGGTGAGCTACAGCCCACCTCATTTGTTTCATTGTACTTTTTTAATTCATACATATGTATGCGCCCTGTTCAGGGAAAGTTTGTCTCGTTTCCCCTATTTTACCAGAGCTTATCTGAAAAGGAGGGATCACTGCTTAGTAGCATCATTATGTGAATGTTTGCTGATTCTACAATATTCATCCACTTCCCATTCCCAAGGAGAACACTGCTTCCCCCTTTTATCATGTCAACACTGTTTACAGGGAGAATCTGCAGAAAAAGGGAGGTTTTACCTCGTTTCGAACTAAGTGAGAGCTCTCGTTCTCACTCATAAAACCTGGGTTGTAGCACAACCCTAACATTTCCCTTCTTTTATTCTGAAACTTCCTCCAGGAAGTGTCACAACTAACGCAGTCTAGCTTGACTCATTTTATCGCCGTTTACTTCCCCTTGAGGAAGCTAGTAGGCGAGTTTGCTTTGCGTGTGTCTGTATATATCCACCTTATTTCTAGCTGCCATGATGCCTGATGGGTGCTTCTTCCGCTTCCGGTGTAATAGACTGTTTTACAGTCTATGGTTTTAACTTGACAAAAAAAACGTCTATGAGGATTTTACCCTTTTACAGCAGAGCCATTCTGCTCTACAGCCGTGTCGTTCGGGTGCTGGGATAACGTAATGCATTGTGGGTAGTCTAAGGTGACCAGATTTCTCAAATGAAAATCGGGGACATTTTCTGGTCCGCTAGGGGGGCCCAGGGGGGCTGCGCCCCCCCGGCTTTTAGAAAATTGTCTACATTTTACAGTAAAATGCATAAATCTGGTGCACTTTGAGAGCAAAAGTAAGAGGCTAGATCTATGAAGAACTTTGTGATTTTGAAACAATTGAAAAAGAAGCAGTTTACAATGGTTACTAGTTATCTGGCACAATTTACCACAAATTAGACAGCCTAGGTAATTCATGGGAAATAGGCTACTGGTGTATTGTGTAGAGTGGCAGGAAGAGAGGGACAACTTCTCTCTTTGACCTCACCAACTGGTGGATAATTTATTTACACAAAACAAAAACATTACAGTAGTGATTTATTACCTCAGTAAACACTTTCCTTGAGTTTAGGGTGTCGCTCACCAGTTTCAAGTATTCAATGGCCACATGACCATATTAACTGCTAATTTAATATTAAATGCTGACAAAATAATTTAAAAAATCATGTTAATACTAAAAGGCAATTTTAATGATTAAAATTGTAATCTAGAGATAAATATGACCTATTGTGTTTAATTTAAACCAGGGGTTATCAAAGTTTTGATGGCTGAAGGCCAATTTAGGGAACAGTAGGCTAATGACTAGATAACAATGATCCATCGCCAATCATGTTAAAAATTGTCATTTTTTTCAATGGAGTTTGGTGTACATAAAAACGTTACTGACTTCTCTGCAAAAACGTTTTGAGTTAGTTACTGCACTTACTTACCAGATAGTTTTACTGTACTTTTAACTATTCAAAACAACTGGGATGGATAACCCGCTGAATGGGGTCCGGTAAACAAGGACGGTAGCAAAAGCAGCAAGCAGACTCCGCCTCTCGTTCGCCACCTCTGGGGCTTCAGTTGCGTGCGGCTGGGTCCTGGGAAAACCACGGCACGGGCAGAGGGAGGACATCTACTCTGTGATCTACTCTGTCACACACAGGCAGCACTTTGCACAACGTGCACAATGACAGGCTTTTGTGGTGCCGCAAATGCTCTGTTATCGAGTTTCTTGCCAGTATTATTATTTGACTTTGTGGCCAAAATCGGGGACATTTTCGGGGACAGCTCCAGCCGGGGACAGAGCACCGAAATCGGGGACTGTCCCCGAAAACCCGGGGACGTCTGGTCACCCTAGTAGTCGGCTACTGTGGCTAATGTTAGCGGCTAGCTAGCTATGTTACATGGCAGTAAAACGCCATTGAATGACCAAATTGAATTAACTTTTAACCATTTCGAGTAACACACATTTCGAGTTTACATACGGACCTCCAATGTTGGTTAGTTGTTTATAACGTGACTATATTTATAACTTTTATAAACGGACTCCAGCTTCCGGTTTATAATTTGGGTCTGCAGCCAGAGTATAACAAAGGAAATGGCAAGCGACAACAATAAGTCACGTTAAACCGGACCTTGTACCCACGATTATTTTTTACAGTGGGGCATTCAAAAATAAGGTGGATACACACATACTTATTTTCAATTTGATGACTAAGCATGACTGAGGTCCGTCCATATATTCCCCCGCCTTGGGCGAGTTTGTCTATGGACTACAGGACAGCACACGGACCACAGACTCGCTGCTACTGCTGCCGCCTGCCCAGCCTGCTTTTGCTGCTGCAACGTTCCTCCACCGTCCAGTCACAACAACACAACAGTCAAGTAAGTGTGTGGACAACACTAAAAAGCTTGCGCCTTGAGAGGGACCGCTCACGACCAGCTCTCTACTCTAAGTAAGTAGGCTATGGCTATGCTTTTTCCTTCTCTGTCCTACACACGTTTACTTCAGTCTCACACGACAACATACGTCTGCTCACTGGAAATCAGAAGAGCAAGGGTGCCGCACCTGAGAGTAGATTATATAGCCGAGTCCGGCCAATCAGCGTGCAGGTGCAATTGCACCCAGGTGGTGCTAGTTAGTGTCTTAAAGAGTAATCCACGACAGCTGCGCTGGATCAGATAATCTCACATGAATGGAATTCATGAGGGAGAGAAGTCGACTGATAGGAAACTGTAGGTGTGTGTTCTTGCCTGTAGTAGGGACAGAGAGAACTGTATGTGTGTGTTCTTGCCTGTAGCAGGGACAGAGAGAACTGTATGTGTGTGTTCTTGCCTGTAGTAGGGACAGAGAGAACTGTATGTGTGTGTTCTTGCCTGTAGCAGGGACAGAGAGAACTGTATGTGTGTGTTCTTGCCTGTAGTAGGGACAGAGAGAACTGTATATGTGTGTGTTCTTGCCTGTAGTAGGGACAGAGAGAACTGTACAGTATGTGTGTGTTCTTGCCTGTAGTAGGGACAGAGAGAACTGTACAGTATGTGTGTGTTCTTGCCTGTAGTAGGGACAGAGAGAACTGTACAGTATGTGTGTGTTCTTGCCTGTAGCAGGGACAGAGAGAACAGTATGTGTGTGTTCTTGCCTGTAGTAGGGACAGAGAGAACTGTATGTGTGTGTTCTTGCCTGTAGTAGGGACAGAGAGAACTGTATGTGTGTGTTCTTGCCTGTAGTAGGGACAGAGAGAACTGTATGTGTGTGTTCTTGCCTGTAGTAGGGACAGAGAGAACAGTATGTGTGTGTTCTTGCCTGTAGTAGGGACAGAGAGAACTGTACAGTATGTGTGTGTTCTTGCCTGTAGTAGGGACAGAGAGAACTGTATATGTGTGTGTTCTTGCCTGTAGTAGGGACAGAGAGAACTGTATATGTGTGTTCTTGCCTGTAGTAGGGACAGAGAGAACTGTATGTGTGTGTTCTTGCCTGTAGTAGGGACAGAGAGAACTGTATGTGTGTGTTCTTGCCTGTAGTAGGGACAGAGAGAACTGTAGGTGTGTGTTCTTGCCTGTAGTAGGGACAGAGAGAACTGTAGGTGTGTGTTCTTGCCTGTAGTAGGGACAGAGAGAACTGTATGTGTGTGTTCTTGCCTGTAGTAGGGACAGAGAGAACTGTAGGTGTGTGTTCTTGCCTGTAGTAGGGACAGAGAGAACAGTATGTGTGTGTTCTTGCCTGTAGTAGGGACAGAGAGAACTGTATGTGTGTGTTCTTGCCTGTAGTAGGGACAGAGAGAACTGTAGGTGTGTGTTCTTGCCTGTAGTAGGGACAGAGAGAACAGTATGTGTGTGTTCTTGCCTGTAGTAGGGACAGAGAGAACTGTATGTGTGTGTTCTTGCCTGTAGTAGGGACAGAGAGAACTGTAGGTGTGTGTTCTTGCCTGTAGTAGGGACAGAGAGAACAGTATGTGTGTGTTCTTGTCTGTAGTAGGGACAGAGAGAACTGTATATGTGTGTTCTTGTCTGTAGTAGGGACAGAGAGAACTGTATATGTGTGTTCTTGCCTGTAGCAGGGACAGAGAGAACAGTATGTGTGTGTGTTCTTGCCTGTAGTAGGGACAGAGAGAACTGTATGGGGAATATCCCTTGGAGCCTTTCCAGCACATGAAATTTCCCTGCAGCTCTTTCACGGTCTCCAGTGTCTTCCTCTCACATGGATACGACTCCACCTGACAGCCTGAGGGAAAGGACAGGTGGACAGACGGGGGAAAGGACAGGTGGACGGACGGGGGAAAGGACAGGTGGACGGACGGGGGAAAGGACAGGTGGACGGACGGGGGAAAGGACAGGTGGACGGACGGGGGAAAGGACAGGTGGACAGACGGGGGAAAGGACAGGTGGACAGACGGGGGAAAGGACAGGTGGACGGACGGGGGAAAGGACAGGTGGACAGACGGGGGAAAGGACAGGTGGACAGACGGGGGAAAGGACAGGTGGACAGACGGGGGAAAGGACAGGTGGACAGACGGGGGAAAGGACAGGTGGACAGACGGGGGAAAGGACAGGTGGACAGACGGGGGAAAGGGGGGAGATGGAGAATGAGGGGAGTAGAGAGAGGAGGAAGGAGACAACTGAGGTGAGTCTTGTACCGTAGTTTACATTCTCACATGTTTGCTTCTTCTCCTTTTTCACACACTAGGCATCAGTGATGTCACAATGCCTATGACATCATAGGCATCAGTGGGCCAATTGAAACTGAGAACAGAGAACAACGATTGCCCACTTGCTCCCTTTTATTAATAGATAGGATGGATGATCTTAACCTGGCTAGACAGCTGGATTCGCACGAGATCATGAGATCATGAGATCATGAGATCATAAGATCATGAGATCATGATCACACGGCAAATCCATCTTGCCACGCTCCAATCTATTGTTTTGAATCTGAACCACCAGTGGTTCACACCAATAGACCCTTCTCACGGGGGCCATTTTGTGTGGAAAAGGCAGGGTAAACACAGGTGCAAGCAAAACACTAATGAGGGTTTCCAACTTCCATGATTGGAATTTGGAAACCCTCATTAGTGTTTAGCTCGCACCTGTGTTTATTCTGCCTTTTCGACACAAAATGGCCCCCGTGAAAAGGGTCTATTATCGTCCTACTGTATGAGGCAGCTATGGGCGGGCTTTAGGTATGACGCCAGCGAGAGTGAGCCTGTGATAGACGTGATAGACAGATGGCTCATCCAATCACCTGCCAGATATTTTCTTAAAGTGCCTGCCCTTTGAAACAGTTTCTCGATGACTCTTTCCCAAATGGTTATGGAAAAACAAACCATTGGGCAGCGTCAGATTAGGAAGATCGTCCATGTGTTAAATTTGACTAGTTCTAAATAATTTAAGTCTATATACCGTAAGCCAAAATAAGTACTGCATGTCGGGTGAAAAAGTGATATCTGTGCATTCTTACCCGCAGGTGTGGCATTGCACACAGAGAAGGTGGTGAGTGTGGTGTACAGGCCATTGACTGCATCATGGAAATGTTCAGCAAAGAAAACGTGGCTCTCCATTGGCTCGCTGGCCAGAGCATGTAGCTCCTCCCACCTGAAAGAAAAGGAGAGAGAGAAGGTGAGACAGAGATGCACAAAAATAGAGGAATTCAGCATAGGTTGAGGCCACGTCTCGTCATAGACGCTGGGTTAGCTGGCTCAGCCTGGCTGGGGGCGGGGTCAGGGTGGGGTAAATTCCCCCGTTCTATCCATTCAGCAAAGTTAGAATTTAGCTGCTAGCCCAGCCCAGGCAGACACGATCGGGGATTTAACCACCGCAGTAAACGCACATCTGAGTAGATGTCTTGTGTTCTGCTCTAGCACCCCCAAAACCTGTAGTTTAGAGCCGCAGCACCGTCTTTTGGTGAGTCAGCCCATGAGATATATGGGCGGTTTTACCCCACTCGCACGCCAGCCGTTTAACATTTTGTGGGCGTTCCCAGACATGCAGACTGTCTCTATAGCTGCAAGATGGCATCTCATGGTTTGACTTAACAGTAGGGCAGTAATGTAGTGAAGTGGATCTGCGGTAATCACAGAAAAGTAATCTATTACAGCTACTATGGTAATTGGAAGATTACGGTCGGATCATTTTACACTTATGGTTGTGTCGATGATAATATTCTAATTATAGTCCGAAATGTGTATTTTACTTGATATTCTACACAATGTGGAAGCAGGTTGATACAGAATCAACTGAAAGTAAAAGACTCTGAGAATTACAGTGGATTAAATGGGCAAGGATCAAACTGTACATTTTGGCAATAACCTCCTGCTCCAGACATCAGCTCCACAGTGCAAAGCACACACAAGTCAACAGCTGTTCCTGCTGGATGGACAAACAATGTAAAAAGTGGGTGCACTTTATATTTGGGGATAAACCAGAAGGACAGAATGGCATTGATGTGCTAGAAAAGCTGCTTCCATCATCTCATTCTATCTAAAGTAATTATGTTGTATTGTTAAAATGATGAGTCATCTGAACACATACATTCTTAACGTTATCTTGATGAAACTATAATACCATTTCTACCCTGGTTAGACACACATTGCTATTTTTCCCCAATGAGACTGCAAAAGGAATTGGTTGAATAAGTTATCCACTGTGATATTCATCCATTTCCATCTAACCAATCAAATGCACCTGGGGTAGGGGTGTCCCAGTGGTTCACCTGATAGAGCACGTGCGCATTGTGCGCCCGGCATGGTCTTGCGCAGCCACGACTTGGAGCCTTGCCGCCGCCGAGCGGCGACAGCGAGACTGTGCATACTCGAACGTAACTTGTCCAAAACGTTATCGTGTCGTTTACCAATAACTTGCAATCATGTCGGTGGGGGGACATTTTCTTGTCCCTCCATATTTCAAAACTCATTCCGGTGAGCCTGCAGAAGGCTTTGCTAGATGAGGGACAAGCACTGTTAAATGAGGAAATGGCATTTCCTCATTCCTCACAACAATGAATTGACGGCGCAGAGTCACATTTTCGACATGCTGCACGCCCCCTACGCCGAGAGGACGGCCAGCTGCGGCGACCCCCTCGGTGCCGCCGATTTCGCTCGAGCATATCCGACCCGTAGTCCTTTGCCGCATGTCGTCCCCTCTCTCTCTCCCCACCTTTCCTGTCTGCCTACTGTCCTATCAAATAAAGGCAAAAATGCCCCCAAAAATAATCTAAAAAAGTAGGGTCATTAACAACAAATAAATAAAATAAAAAATAAAAATAAAAATAAAGGGGGGGGGGAATGCACCT
This sequence comes from Poromitra crassiceps, assembly GCF_964638095.1. Lineage (NCBI taxonomy): Eukaryota > Metazoa > Chordata > Actinopteri > Beryciformes > Melamphaidae > Poromitra > Poromitra crassiceps. The sequence goes on along the minus strand of NC_139626.1, from coordinate 3,258,276 downwards.
GGGGTAACGCAGGCCCACGGCGAACAGGACGGCACCCATCTCTTTGAGCTGCGTGGCCGCCTGCACCACACTGCCTTGGGACCTGCCGTCAGACAGGAGGATGAGGATCTGGGCCGCAGTGGAGGAGTTACGCCCGCCAGGAAAACCCTTCCTCAGCACGTACTTCAGAGCCAGGCCTGTCTGGGTGCTGCCCCCCCTGGGTGGGTGGGTGGGTGGGTGGATTGTTTCGGGGGTGGGGAGAATAGGGTGTAGTACAGTATGGGAAAGAGGAAAGAGACAGAAGCAAGGGACGAAAAAGGATGTGGAGTGGAGTGAGAGAGAGATTATACATTCCTCCTTAAAAAAAAACTTTAAATATGTAAAAAGAATATTCCTTGATGACACTCCTCTTAGGCTATACATTTCTGTTCTGTGCTTTCATTTGGTCTAAAAGAGGATCCGAGGACATATGAAAATGAAACCGATCAAAACACATCAATGTCACTTACTGTAGAGCAGAGGGTTATTCTCTTTTCTTGGAGAGCCAATCTTTCCACTGGACATTGAAAAATCTATTCAGCGTCTTATGATCGTAGAATTAGGAACTACTGGTACACCGATTAACCGGGCCAATTAATGGCATTTTGCCTGGCCGATAAACAAAGAATGTCTGCATGTCTGCTCTTAACTGGGACTGGGACTAAAAACAAAGAGATGCTGCTACTGTGTGCACTACTGTGAGCACTACTGTGTGCACTACTGTGAGCACTACTGTGTGCACTACTGTGAGCACTACTGTGTGCACTACTGTGTGCACTACTGTGAGCACTACTGTGTGCACTACTGTGTGCACTACTGTGAGCACTACTGTGTGCACTACTGTGTGCACTACTGTGAGCACTACTGTGTGCACTACTGTGAGCACTACTGTGAGCACTACTGTGTGCACTACTGTGTGCACTACTGTGTGCACTACTGTGAGCACTACTGTGAGCACTACTGTGAGCACTACTGTGAGCACTACTGTGTGCACTACTGTGTGCACTACTGTGAGCACTACTGTGTGCACTACTGTGTGCACTACTGTGTGCACTACTGTGAGCACTACTGTGAGCACTACTGTGTGCACTACTGTGTGCACTACTGTGTGCACTACTGTGAGCACTACTGTGTGCACTAGGTCAACATTATTATTATTTATTGTATAGGTTGTAGCTGCTGCAGTAGTGGGCCAATCACACGTTGCATTCAATCAAAGAATGCTTGCAGTGATTGGCTGTGAGCAAAACCGCACAAATAGTCATGTTTTTCTAGATCTGTGCACAAAAAGGATGGAATGCAGCAGGTATCATATGACTGGAGAAGCTTCAACAATACCAGTGGTTCTCAAAGTGGGGTCCGGGGACCCCTAGGGGTCGTTGAGGGGGTTCCAAAGTCAAATTTAGCAATCAAGTTATCATGTATTATAATTACCATGCAATATGAGCCACTAAATAGACAGCAAACGATTAGTCTGACATTTATCACCCAGCCCAGCCCTAGGGCTTACAGCAGCTACTCAACCCGCCTGGTCATCCTGCTGCAGCAGCCGGGGCGGTAGCGGCTGAGGTAGCAGCGGCACACTAGAACCGGCAGCAGAGCAGCCAGGCCAAACAAGCAACAGCTCAGACAATCTGACTACTCTATCCATTAACCGGAACTAACTAGCACACAAGGAATCTAACTAATCTACAGCCTAGTCTGCCCTGTCCTGACCTACTCTACTCTAATCTAATCTTAGTCTGAACACTATAACAATCAAAAGGTCCAGCTCAGAGGTTTCCAAAGTGGGAGGTGGGTTGAGTTTTTTGGGCCAGGGCGACGACGAGTGGCCAGTTGTGGCCGGGCCAAATGAGCAAGGCCAGCAGCAGCAACGAGATACAAGCCGATGAAGGTCGCCAGTGAGATTCTCACTTCTCACAACAATTTAACTTTTATTACGTTGAGTTAAGTTTCTGAGTGTTCTTGTCTAAAGGGCTGAATTCCCAGCACAGGTTCATACACTTTCTGTAATAAAACATCTAAAAGCTCAAATCTTTTAGATTTATAAGGTTTATAAATTTATTTCGGTCTGTAACTTAAAGGTACCAAGTACCGATACCCAGCCCTACCACACACACACACACACACACGGGCGAGCGCACGCACACGCACACACGCACACGCACACGCACAACTTATCTTTCTCTGTCAGCTTAATGCACATATCCAATATCCAGTGACCACCTACCTCTAATCTGAAATTAATTTGCTTTGCTTTCCAGAGAGCATTTGTCATCAGTCAACCTCTGTGTGTGTGTGTGTGTGTGTGTGTGTGTGTGTGTGTGTGTGTGTGTGTGTGTGTGTGTGCGCGTGCGTGCGTGTGTTCAACATGAGTTGTAACTAAATCCAATCCAGATCATCTAACTTGTCAAACAAGAAATACATTTATTTGATCAACTTACTCTTTTACTATCTCACTCTTCTCCTGTCTCATTCAATCCAGTCATGCTACTGGAGCCAAGCCAGAGAATGGTGAAGGAACATAAGGCCTCTGCACTGACTACTCCTACTGACCGGTTCGTTATGAATGGACAAGGAGAGGAGAGAGGAGAGGAGAGGAGAGGAGAGGAGAGGAGAGGAGAGGAGAGGAGAGGAGAGGAGAGGAGGAGAGGAGAGGAGAGCAGAGGAGAGGAGGGGAGAGGAGAGGAGAGGAGAGGAGAGGAGAGGAGAGGAGAGGAGGAGAGGAGAGGAGAGGAGGAGAGGAGAGGAGGGGAGAGGAGAGGAGAGGAGAGGAGGGGGGGAGGGAGAGGAGAGGAGAGGAGAGGAGAGGAGAGGAGGGGGGGAGAGCAGAGGAGAGGAGAGGAGAGGAGAGGAGGGGGGGAGAGGAGAGGAGAGGAGGAGGAGAGGAGAGGAGAGGAGAGGAGGAGGAGGAGGAGAGGAGAGGAGAGGAGAGGAGAGGAGGAGGAGAGGAGAGGAGAGGAGAGGAGAGGAGAGGAGAGGAGAGGAGAGGAGAGGAGAGGAGATGAGAGGAGAGGAGAGGAGACATACCTGTAGGAGATCTTCTTCATGTGCTTCCTCAGCTCTTCTTTGGTGGTGTATGCATCTAGGCCAAACTCCAGGCGAGGGGTGGAGCCAAACTGAATCAAGCCTACTCGCACCTGGACAAGGGTGAAATTACACAAATGTTGATTGACGTGCTCTGGACAGGTCAAAGAAACAAAACATGGACAGAAAGGAAGACAGAAAGAACCTTGTCTGGTCCTATGTCTAGAGCTTGACAGAGTTTGAGTGCGTAGTGTTTGGACCTCTCAAAACTGCCCTTCCCCACGCTGTAGGAGCCATCCATGAGGAAGAGGATGTCCATGACCGCTGAGCACTTCATCCCTTCACGTGTACACACACACGCGCACACACACACGTACACACACACTTTAAACATTTCATGGATACAATTTCAAAACCTTTCCATGACTTGTCATTTCAAAGATCCAGAATAGAATGTCCATGTAAGGTGAGGCTGTGACTCTGAGTCAATACCAGACATTATTACTACTTACACAAATAGGACCGCTTATATTGGATTTTAGTGCTTCAGAGTTACTGTGTCACATTACATGGAAGCTATTGGAAAAAAAACATGGATTTTCCATAAAAGTATTCATATAAAATACAAGAAGCACTCAAATCCAATATAAAGAGGTGTCTCTTATTTGTACAGTGTCGTAATAATTCCTGGTATCATCAATCATGAATTTCCAATACAAATATTCATAGAAAAAACACTCAAATCCAAATTCATGTCCGCCGCACCATGCGAACATCAAGTGAAGAAACGTACGGTATAGAAACAAAACGTCGAGGACACCACACACCAGTATTAGAGCTACATTACGCAAACAGCTACAGAAAATAAATTCGCTGTCATTTGACTGTACATTACATGGAAGGTTATCCACGGAAGATTACTGCAACAATGCATTTCATTACACACAAGAAAATTCCACAACTTTTCAAAAAAATTCTAGAATTTTAATAATTCCATTACTTTTCCAGGCCTGAAATGTATATATATATATATATTTTAGGACGAATCAGCGTGACGTCACTTGCCACCCAGAAATGCGGAACCCCGCAGGAGTTAACTAGTATGAGTTGTGGCAAAAAAACGTTAATATTTTAAAAACTATACATCACATCGCTTATACTTTGACATTCTGAGTGAGAGCAGAAGTAGCTCAAGAGTTTGATGTATAATATATGCATGTCGTGTTAAAGTTGTGTGAACTGTCGCAGTTTTTTAAATGTAAACAGAGTTAGCCGGCTAGAGTCAGACACACAAGCTTCGCGCCACTTGGGCTCCATAGGGTTCCATTGCCTTTGCCACCCAGTGACGCGGTTTGTTTACCAAAATGCTGCTCGGCTGATCCGTCGTATAGACTCTATAAGGATTATAGGCCTGGTTAGATATGCTGGTTAGTTATCAAATGGAATATTGCAGTTGAAATAGCAGAGACAGTGTGCCCTGCCCTCACACCGACACAACCATAATAACAAGGGAACAACACTTTAGCATGCCTAAGCTCAATTTTCTTTTCCACACACACACACACACACACACACACACGCACGCACACACACACACACACACACACACACACACACACACATACACACACACACACACACACCAAAAAATAACCACTCAACAAGCAAGAACAATGTGTTTGTGTCTCACACACGCTCCCTGGAGCATGTTTGTACTTGCTAGCAGCGTAAATAATCAGTGGTGCAGCTGTCATGTTAGAATGTGCTGCTGATCATCAAGCGAGTCATTAGAGACTTGGAGAGTGAGAGCGCCATCTGTCTGCCAAGGACTGCCACTGATCCTATTCAGACCACCCAACACCTCAACACTTTCTGCCCATGAGCTGTCACCCTACTTCAATATTTCTTATTTTTACCTACTTGTTGTTACCTACTTGTTGTTACCTACTTGTTGTTACCTACTTGCCCAGCCTCTCTCTCAGTGTTTTAAAATGTTTGTACAACAGTGTCTACACATCAGACATCAAACAGTAATACAGGCGTACCTCATTGTTTAATGTTCATCATATACGGTAGTCAGGTGGCTTAGCAAATGGATGTGGGTGTTCCTGAAAAAAGCAAAAACTTTCCCCAGTTACTGACAATTCTTAGCTTTCAGTTTTTGATAGGAGCCACTTAAAAACAATACAAATTTGAAAGGCCATAACTTCCATGCTGTTTGTCCGATTTGCAAGCAACTTTTTTCCCACGTCTTCAGCTGACCTTGCTCTACAGATTTGCCTCAAGGACCCTCGAGGGCCGCCTGGAAGGTTTTTGAGATATTTTGAAAGTTTTGGAAAACACATTTTTGACATCTCCTCGTACTAGCCCGTTTGACTGATCTCCACCCACATCGCTATGTAGCATCTATGAAGCAAGCTCTACAAGTTGTCTTTTCGGATTTTTGAAATCGCCTTTCGTTTCGAAGATGTCAATATGTCTCGGCATCAATTCCACCGGGACAAATGCATGTAAACTCATTGTACTCAGGAATTCAAGTGATTCTGAGAAGGTGCTCACTCTCTCCTGCGGAGTTGATCTTGACGATGGTCTCATGGCTGGTTTGGATCTCCTGCACTGAGGTGGTCCGCTGGACTAGGAGGGACAGAAAGCACAGTGGTTAGTCTCATGATGAGGTGATGATAATTATATTAACAACCGTGTGAACCGCGATGTGACAGAAAAAGTGTTATTTACAGAGCGCATGCACCTTGCCCCGTTTGCTGCCATTATAGCCTGTTTGAGGATACTACTCCGAGCTCAAAATCTTCCGTGGGCATCCGAATGAAGCCAAACGTATTTGGGTGAGTAAAACATCATATTTTAAGCTGGAAATGAGGACCGTGGTGTAAAAAAACGAAATTCTCCTTTAATGTAAAGTGTCAATCATTTCCAGTAGTGTCATTCCAGCAACATCCTTTGAGCCTCGGGAGTCGGTTAAAGGAACAAAAGAAATTGGATGTTGCCTCGATTCAGCTCACTACCTCCCACTTCAGCTCACTACCTCCCACTTCAGCTCACTACCTCCCACTTGATTCAGCTCACTACCTCCCACTTCAGCTCACTACCTCCCACTTGATTCAGCTCACTACCTCTCACTTGATTCAGCTCACTACCTCCCACTTCAGCTCACTACCTCCCACTTGATTCAGCTCACTACCTCCCACTTGATTCAGCTCACTACCTCCCACTTCAGCTCACTACCTCCCACTTGATTCAGCTCACTACCTCTCACTTGATTCAGCTCACTACCTCCCACTTCAGCTCACTACCTCCCACTTCAGCTCACTACCTCCCACTTGATTCAGCTCACTACCTCCCACTTCAGCTCACTACCTCCCACTTGATTCAGCTCACTACCTCCCACTTGATTCAGCTCACTACCTCCCACTTCAGCTCACTACCTCCCACTTGATTCAGCTCACTACCTCTCACTTGATTCAGCTCACTACCTCTCACTTGATTCAGCTCACTACCTCCCACTTGATTCAGCTCACTACCTCCCACTTGATTCAGCTCACTACCTCCCACTTGATTCAGCTCACTACCTCCCACTTGATTCAGCTCACTACCTCTCACTTCAGCTCACTACCTCCCACTTGATTCAGCTCACTACCTCCCACTTGATTCAGCTCACTACCTCTCACTTCAGCTCACTACCTCCCACTTGATTCAGCTCACTACCTCCCACTTCAGCTCACTACCTCCCACTTCAGCTCACTACCTCCCACTTGATTCAGCTCACTACCTCCCACTTCAGCTCACTACCTCCCACTTGATTCAGCTCACTATCTCCCACTTCAGCTCACTACCTCCCACTTGATTCAGCTCACTACCTCCCACTTCAGCTCACTACCTCCCACTTCAGCTCACTACCTCCCACTTGATTCAGCTCACTATCTCCCACTTCAGCTCACTACCTCCCACTTGATTCAGCTCACTACCTCCCACTTCAGCTCACTACCTCCCACTTGATTCAGCTCACTATCTCCCACTTCAGCTCACTACCTCCCACTTGATTCAGCTCACTACCTCCCACTTCAGCTCACTACCTCCCACTTCACTACCTCCCACTTGACAACTTGACCCCCTTCACAATGGGTGAGTGAAGTTCCCATCCAGAAAACGTGTGAACATGCTCTGGGTCTGTTCTGTTGTCCCTGGTAATAACACATTCAGATCCAATATCCGACATGGAAACATCAGAAGTCCAGTATGCAGTACATCATGGAAACATCAGAAGTCCAGTATGCAGTACATCATGGAAACATCAGAAGTCCAGTATGCAGTACATCATGGAAACATCAGAAGTCCAGTATGCAGTACATCATGGAAACATCAGAAGTCCAGTATGCAGTACATCATGGAAACATCAGAAGTCCAGTATGCAGTACATCGCACACAAGCGTCTCACAATCTCTCTTCTCTTAGATATTGGGGCATTGAAATGCTTAAACATCCCCATGAAGACTTTGATTTGCAGCCTTTTCTGTAACGATTTCTTCTATGATTGTATGTTGCCATTTTCTCAACTTGTACCTATACTATATTGTTCAGCTGTATCTCTCCATTATTGTGGTTTTGAGGTTGATATATTTTAATATCCTTGATTTGTGGGTTATACACCACTACATTTTCTATTGCTGTGGTATTTATTTATTGTTATTTAATATTACTACTTTTTTTTGCATAGTAGAGGCACCTTTGCTAGGCTACCTTGACCTAATTGTACATTTCCTCAAGTGTATTAGGGAGCTTTGTAAAAATGTGTGTATATATTTGTGCGTATATATAATGTATTTTCTCAGTCCTTGTACTTTATCATGTATTTTTAGATTACATCTCCACTCCTTTTAATTTGTCCCATCTGAATGATATGATGCTGCCAAGTCACTACCACCTGCAGTAAACAAAGGATAATACCATAATTAGGGGTGGGCTGGGTATCATTTAAAAAATGACGATACAGATCTGTTAGGACTCACTCCTCTCCTCCCTTCCACTCCCAGCTCCCTACTTTACAGATGCCCATGGAATTCTATTTTACGGAATGCTTCAGGATGCACTCTTTGGAAATCGCATTTGTCTCAATCATCATTATATAGAAAGAGGGGAGCAAAAGATGGACTTGAGGTTACGAAAAAAAAACATGTAATAAAAACCAGCTGACAACAAATCATGAAACTGCCACCTGGCTGCAGCCACCTCTCCACTCCTGACTCTTTCATCTTCTTGGACTTAATTCCAACGTTAATTCCAGGCCAAAGGTCCTCCTGACAGTGAAGGTTTATGGTCTTGGGAAGCAGTTTTCTCATGGTCAGTGGGGCCCCACTGCTCTGAAAACGCCTCTATTCAGCGCAGCGCTCCAATCAGATTGACAGCATGTCTTTAACGTGCAGTGAACACTGCAGGAAAAACATAAGCAAGAAAATGGGAAGAACCCCCAGGCTGTGCGGACAATGTCTAATTGCCATTAATCCCATGTCAGTCGGGAGGGATTTAGGGAATTTCATTTCAAATTTTTATTAGGATTAACCCCTTGAGATGTATCATCTCGTTTTCGAGGGGGTCCCAATTTCATGGAATGTCCCCAACTAGCTAACTACAGAGCTATGAAACCTGAGAGAAAAACTACCATCAACTTCTGTCTAACTGTGAAATGTATCTAATCTAGCTCTTCAATCTGGATTAGGTGGATATCTATCTTTTCAGTCTGGATTAAAGTGGATTATCTAGCTCTTCAGTCTGGATTAGGTGGATATCTAGCTCTTCAGTCTGGATTATGGTGGATTATCTAGCTCCTCAATCTGGATTAGGTGGATATCTAGCTCTTCAGTCTGGATTAAGGTGGATTATCTAGCTCCTCAGTCTGGATTAGGTGGATTATCTAGCTCCTCTGTCTGGATTAGGTGGATATCTAGCTCTTCAAGCACTGCGACATGTTATCTGTGTTGTCAACGCAGAAGGAAAGGGGGAGTACTGGAGAGATGAAGCAGTCTGGTTTCTTGAAGTTCAAAGTCTTGACATGGCCAATAGTAAATACTTCAGATGGTGCTAAAGCTGTCATTTTTGAAAACAACTCAACTATTAAATTGGCCCACAACTCCCGCCTCTATCCCCGGGGCAAATACTGTAAGAGAGCGACTGAGGAGGAGCTGTAAAAGCCATGCACAGGTTGACTGGCCTGGAAACAAGCAGCACTTTAAGCACTGGCAGGAAATCACTGTGAAGAGGATGAAATAGGAATTCTTCTGCATTGAGGACGTGACAGGTTTGAGCAGTAAAACATCCTGTTAAAGAAGCTTGGCTTGACCAGTAAAGCTTCACTGAAGCTTCCCACACTTTGCCTGCATTGTGCTTTGCACACACATGTGCAAACACACACACACACACACACACACACACACCATTTTGTATGATATTTGTGATGACCTCGCGAACCCTAAAAAGGACAGGTGAGGACAGGTGAAGAAAGTGAAGATCAGCCTAGAAGTCCTCACCTTTCATTTGTAAACGCAGAAGGATGACTATGCCCCCATAGAGACACTGTGTCAGTGCCTTGCGCAAATTAATGATTGGATGTGCCAGAATTTTCTCCAACTTAATAAAGACAAAACAGAGATAATTGTCTTCGGCAAAAAAGAAGATAGGCTCAAAGTTACTGCTCACCTCGAATCCCTATCTTTGAAGCCTAAGGACCAGGTAAAAAATCTTGGCATTATTATTGACTGATCTAAATTTCAACTCCCACATCAAGCTTATAAGAAAATCTGCCTTCTATCATCTAAAAAATATAGCAAGGATTAGAGGCTACATGTCCAAACAAGATCTTGAAAAACTAATTCATGCTTTCATTTCTAGCAGGCTAGACTACTGCAACAGTCTTTTCAATGGTCTTCCCAAAAAAGCTATTAAACAACTACAGCTCATTCAGAATGCGGCTGCTAGAGTTCTAACAAGAACCAAGAAAGCTGAACACATTACACCAGTTCTCAAATCCCTGCATTGGCTGCCAGTAAATCTTAGAATAGACTTTAAAATTCTGCTAATAGTTTACAAATCTCTCAACGGGTCAGGCCCACACTACATCTCTGAAATGCTTCTACACTATGAACCATCCAGATCCCTGAGATCTTCAGGCACTGGTCTACTAATTGTCCCGAGGACCAAATCAAAACATGGTGAAGCCGCGTTCTCCCACTATGCCTCTCATAACTGGAACAAACTCCCTGAACACATTAGATCTGCCCCTACTCTGCCTATTTTTAAATCCAAGCTAAAGACCTTTATGTTTACTCTTGCTTTTAACTGCTACTAAACTACTGCCTCTCTCGGCCTGTAATTAAAAAAAAAAAAAGATTCCTGTACATTTCCAACAAATGGACTGTACATGTAATAATAATACTGAAGAGTGCCTTGTAACTTATTTAAAACAGAAATAATGTTTCATGTTTGTTAATTTGAGTATATATTTTAACTAAAACTGTCGGCTGTGTTTTTTATGTGTGTTTTTTTATATGTGCATTGCTTTGCTGCTTGTTTTTGTAAAGCACCTTGAATTGCCTTGTGTATGAAAGGTGCTATATAAATAAAATTTGACTTGACTTGACTTGACTTGACTTAAACTAATGCAGGCCTCATCAGCAGGGTTTCTCAACTGGTGGCTCGGGACCCAAAACGTGGGTCGCGGACACCCGTGGGGAGAAAATCCAAATATCCCCAAAGGTTGTCGTCTCCACTTGTTTTAGTGAAATAATTCAGATTCTTGAAACTTGATGAGCATCACCAGTTTAACAATTGCAAGTGCAATTTTGTTGCACTTTAGTTTTTGTTTATTTCATGTTTTTAACAGGAATTTGGGTCGAGGGACTTCATGACAAAGGGAAAACGTGGCTCCTGAGGCGAGACCAGTTGAGAACCACTGATGTAAAGAATGTAGAGGTTGTGTACTTTCGTTGATATTTAATGTGCACTCCAAACTATTTTGAGCGGCCATACATTTGGAATAATGTGGGTTGTTTCAAAACCAAACATATATGGTTCTTGGTCTGAAGGCTTCACATGTGATGTATGGTATATGAATTATAGACCCACCTTGAAGAAGAAGCAGTGCGAGGAGGGAGAGATGGATACCAGGGTGCATGTTGGGACACCTGGAATGATAAACAGGCATTTTGCTTAGCTGAGAACAAGAGACACCAAAGAGAAGAGAAGTGGGAGAGCGAGTGTGAGTGATAATGAGAAGGAAGGGGAGAGAGAGAGGGCCAGATGTGAGAGAGTGTGTCTGTGTGTGTGTGTGTGTGTGTGTGTGTGTGTGTGTGTGTGTGTGTGTGTGTGTGTGTGTGTGTGTGTGTGTCTGTGTGTGGGCATGTGTAGTGTATACATCACAAGCCACTCGTATAGCATCAGAATCCCCTGTTCATTAAAGGATTTTCATGACGTATAGAGTTTCTTTTATTCACCACTGCAAGCAACCTAGTAAGCAAGTTGACAGGGATAGTATAGTAACACATGGTTCAGATGTTGAGGAAAGGTACAGAGGAGAGCTAAAGTCACAGTCAAATGTAGCGAGGGGAATGCTGGGGGCGTGTCCATGTATCCTTATCCTTACCAGATAGCCTTCTACTCTAAGGGGCCCTTTACACGAGGACAGTTTCTGGAAGAAACAACACAATAGCGTTTCCTTCATACCTTTTCCTTCACACCTTCTCCCTGTTTACATGAGCGCTGTTGAATTTTTAAAACGCCGTAATGTACATGCCAGGTCGCTAGGTGGCAGTGTGATCACCTTATTCTTTGCCCATACAAAGACGCTTCTGCATGACGTCAATCGTCTTTCCGGTTTTAAATAAGGAAGAGAGTATGCCTACCGCAGTCATTTAAGACTTGCCAAAAAGCTTTTTTCAAGCGAAAAAAAACCCCAAACTGTTTTAAAGTTTTAATATTTGTCGGGTGAGAACGTAACATATATGTGACCAGTTTATCAGAATAACGCCTATTGGAAATCTTTAACGAGCAGCGAGGACCGGGAGCTCTGAGTGTGCTATCTGTCAAACCCTACTGTCGTTAGGCTACTGGCAGTGAGAAAACACTGTCGACGTGCTTTTGTAACTGACGTTAAATGCCGACCGGGTACAGCCATCGGCTCCTCGCAGCAGTAACGTTATGAACATGTCACTGAAGTTGGCCGCAGTGTAGCTTAATTCTGAATGTTGCCAAAACTTCATTCATACTGACGTTTTATTTTGAAAATGGTTGCCAACTCGCGCACGGCTATGGCGTAATCGCGCGTGTCGCGTGTGCAGGCATGTCAGAGTTTCTGAAATGAGCCGTCTCAAGCGGTCTCAAGTGATTACATGGAGCGCTCAGCCCCGCTCAGCGGGAAGCGTCACCAAGAATTCCACTCTAGAAGGTGGTTTCAAAATGTGTCGTTTCCTAAGCCCAAATTCGCCGTCGCCGTCTAAAAGGGAGGCACTAACGATAAAATAATTCCCCGTCACCATAGGAAACCGTCCTCGTGTAAAGTGCCCCTAAGACGGAACAGAAGATGGACTGACTAAAGTGCAGGATGAGAACCTTTTCAGTCACAGCTCAGTGGGCCTCAGAAAGAGCTCGTCATCCAGTTTCATTACTTTACCAGGCAAGTTAAGTGCTGCCTCTGGGACCCTCAGGAGTATAAAGGGTCAAAGGTCAAGCCCTTGAAAACCCAGCTGGAGAACTGCATTAAGGGACTGTTGACGAGTCACGCCTTCCAATCACACTGCTATGTGCTCAGCTCTGCACTTCCCATGACACTGCTGCTGACGTTTGGTTTGAAAGAGCTGTGTGTGTGTGTGTGTGTGTGTGTGTGTGTGCGTGTGTGTGTGTGTGTGTGTGTGTGTGTGTGTGTGTGTGTGTGTTAGTCAAAACATTAGTAACTAGTAGCTAGTAGTAAGCTGTTAAGATTTTATTTTTAAAGATGCTCATATGCGGGCAAACATGTCACTATAGTTTTCACTGTATAGCATATATTATGTATATATATATATATATATATATATATATATATATATATATATACTGTATATGTAATTATACATGTGTATTATACATGTGTATAAACAAACAAACAAATAAATATACAAATAAATCAATATAAATAAATAAATATATATATACACATAATTTATATACACATACACACATACATACATACATACATACATACATACAGTACATACATAAATACATATACTGTACATACATACATACAGAATTCTTTTCACCTCCCATATATAGACGGTTTTCGCGGGAATTGTCGGTCCGGACTAGCAGTCCTGTCATATATTGTACTAGCAAACACTGCAACAGGAAGTGAGCTGGGGTTCAAGTTAAAACGGTCTATAGATGCTTTTAACTTGACAACAACATTCTGAATGACCCTAGCTTACTTCCTGTTGCAGTAATACAACAGCTGATAGAAAATAAGCTGCTTTCAAACGGTTCCCTCGCAACACAATAGCAGGTGACTCAGCATGTTGGAGGCAACATACTGTCAAAAGTGGCCCCGCCCCCATCAACTCAGACTTGTTTATGAAAAAGCACACTTCAGTAGACAAGTGCAACCACCCGCACGCACGCACGCACGCTCGCGCGCACGCACGCACGCACACACACCATTCCTTTGAGTTTATGCCACCATGTGGACTATTCTGCATTTGTTGAGTCTGACTAGAAAGACAGATTACAAAACGTCTCTCTGCCCTCTATATATATAAACTATAGCATGATAGAGATCTCACCTGCTTTTGATGTGAACGTGTGGAGATAAAGAGAAACCAGGGCTGAGGAGATAAAGAGAAACCAGGCTGAGGAGATAAAGAGAAACCAGGCTGAGGAGATAAAGAGAAACCAGGCTGAGGAGATCAAGAGAAACCAGGGCTGAGGAGATAAAGAGAAACCAGGCTGAGGAGATAAAGAGAAACCAGGGCTGAGGAGATAAAGAGAAACCAGGCTGAGGAGATAAAGAGAAACCAGGGCTGAGGAGATAAAGAGAAACCAGGGCTGAGGAGATCAAGAGAAACCAGGCTGAGGAGATAAAGAGAAACCAGGCTGAGGAGATAAAGAGAAACCAGGGCTGAGGAGATAAAGAGAAACCAGGCTGAGGAGATAAAGAGAAACCAGGGCTGAGGAGATAAAGAGAAACCAGGGCTGAGGAGATCAAGAGAAACCAGGCTGAGGAGATAAAGAGAAACCAGGGCTGAGGAGATAAAGAGAAACCAGGCTGAGGAGATAAAGAGAAACCAGGCTGAGGAGATAAAGAGAAACCAGGCTGAGGAGATAAAGAGAAACCAGGGCTGAGGAGATAAAGAGAAACCAGGCTGAGGAGATAAAGAGAAACCAGGCTGAGGAGATAAAGAGAAACCAGGCTGAGGAGATAAAGAGAAACCAGGCTGGGGAGATAAAGAGAAACCAGGGCTGAGGAGATAAAGAGAAACCAGGGCTGGGGAGGAGGTTGCATGAAAGAAACAGAAAGAGATGTTTTAACAGGTGTGTGTATCAGTCACGTAAGGAAGGTTTGCCAGTGGAACTGTCTGAGGATCATCAGTTTGAGGGCATGTTGACAGATTGTGGAGATGGCACCCTGATGAAAACATTCAGAATTCAGTCTTAAGTCCTCCCACACCTGCCAAAGTCAAGCTTTCCTTCTCAAGGATTTCCAATAGCATTCTGTATGCTCCTTAGGTTGCTATATTTTTTCCAATGGGCAAAACCCACCACACTAGTTTCTAAAATTGTTTTAGAAACTAGCACTGAGAGCACTTGAGCCCAGGGTCCAAAATTGACCTTTTTTGTCCACCAGCCAAATGACTAGTGTTCAAATTTGACCAGCCACTCAATAGATTACCATTGTTCTTTTGGTTGGCGAGTGAAGCAAATTTACCAGCCTCTTGTATATTTTACCAGCATTTGGCTGGTGCAAAAAATATTAAGAGAGCCAATAGCTTAGAACAGGAGAATTTCTGATCATTTCATTGACTGAAATTTAAATCAGCAGCTTGTAGAACATCTAATATCAAATAGAAAATATTTCTGTTATCCAGGCCAGGGATTAACAGCCATCACACCTGCTGTAAACTCTGCCACACAGAGGAGCTGCAGCTACGCTTTGATTCACTCTGGCTGCTGATAAGTCTCACTGTAATATCCTGTCTGTATGAAGTATGAGGAAGTGCACGTGTGTGTGTGTGTGTGTGGGGGGGGGGGGGAGACAGACGTGTGCTGAAGAAACCCACTCTGCGTATGAGTATGCCTCGGTGTATCTTGAGACAGAGGTAGACTTGTGTGCAGGGGGGGTTCCTGTCTTGAAGAGGAGCCTGTGTGTCTGTGATCGAGATCTGAGGGGCTGAGATGCTGTGTGACACGCTGGCCTCAGCTGATAACCATCAGCTGAGGCCTCCTGCCTATCTGTGCTCTACTGCCGCTCTATCTGTGCTCTCTATCTGTGCTCTACTGCCGCTCTATCTGTGCTCTCTATCTGTACTCTACTGCCGCTCTATCTGTGCTCTCTATCTGTGCTCTACTGCCGCTCTATCTGTACTCTACTGCCACTCTATCTGTACTCTACTGACGCTCTACCTGTGCTCTACTGCCTCTCTATCTGTACTCTACTGCCGCTCTATCTGTACTCTACTGCCGCTCTATCTGTGCTCTACTGCCGCTCTATCTGTGCACTATATCTGTACTCTACTGCCGCTCTATCTGTGCTCTACTGCCTCTCTATCTGTACTCTACTGCCGCTCTATCTGTGCTCTACTGACGCTCTATCTGTGCTCTATCTGTGCTCTACTGACGCTCTATCTGTGCTCTATCTGTGCTCTACTGACGCTCTATCTGTGCTCTACTGCCGCTCTGTCTGTGCTCTACTGACGCTCTATCTGTGCTCTACTGCCGCTCTATCTGTGCTCTATCTGTGATCTACTGTCGCTCTATCTGTGCTCTGTCTGTGCTCTACTGCCGCTCTATCTGTGCTCTACTGCCGCTCTATATGTGCGCTGCTGTCGCTCTATATGTAC
Source organism: Poromitra crassiceps (assembly GCF_964638095.1). NCBI lineage: Eukaryota > Metazoa > Chordata > Actinopteri > Beryciformes > Melamphaidae > Poromitra > Poromitra crassiceps. The sequence goes on along the minus strand of NC_139626.1, from coordinate 3,242,137 downwards.
TCTACCGACGCTCTATCTGTACTCTACTGTCGCTCTATCTGTGCTTTACTGCCGCTCTATCTGTGCTCTACTGCCACTCTATTTGTGCTCTACTGCCACTCTATCTGTGCTCTACTGCCGCTCTATCTGTGCTCTACTGCCGCTCTACTGCCGCTCACTCCTCTCCTCCCTCGCTCATTCCTCTCCTCCATCGCTCACTCCTCTCCTCCCTCGCTCACTCCTCTCCTCCATCGCTCACTCCTCTCCTCCATCGCTCACTCCTCTCCTCCATCGCTCACTCCTCTCCTCCCTCGCTCACTCCTCTCCTCCCTCGCTCACTCCTCTCCTCCATCGCTCACTCCTCGCCTCCATCGCTCACTCCTCTCCTCCCTCGCTCCTCTCCTCCCTCGCTCACTCCTCTCCTCCATCGCTCACTCCTCTCCTCCCTCGCTCACTCCTCTCCTCCATCGCTCACTCCTCGCCTCCATCGCTCACTCCTCTCCTCGCTCGCTCACTGCCTGCCTGTCAGTGAGAACATTTCTGTTCTACCTATACTAGAAGTTTGATTCCAACCAGCTGAATCAAGAGGGCTAGTTTGTCAGACCATGTGCATGTGAGGGGGAAAACACTGATCTAACCCCTCCGTACAGCAAGTAAGACCAAGTAATTACACAGTAATGTAATTTACACAGTAATTACATTGGTGTTCATATGTAGTCCGGTACCATGTAGTTACAGTATATGGTCGCGGACCTGTAAAGAAGCTACGGCCTGGGACAGAGATTGCTAAAACCGTGGATTTGAAGCACTGAACTTCTGATTGCCAAGGACACAGCTTTAACCACTCAACCACTACATAACTACATAATGAACTATTTGTACTTAGACATGAACACCAATGTAATTAAGCAGTAATTACATTGGTGTTCATATGTAGTTCTTATGTAATTAGGGACCTGTAAAATAAAGGGTTACCCACTGATCTAACCCCTCCTTGCGTAAGCTTACTCTGCGTTTTGATCAAAGTTCTCTTGCCGTTTGGAAAAAAAGTGCACATCACTGGTGGTAATCAATAATCAATAAAGGGTGTGTCGTGTGAACGGTAGGGCTGTGAATCTTCACTGGCCTCACGATTCGATTCGATTACGATTCATCTGTCAACGATTCGATTCGATTCGATTAAACGATGCATCACGATGCATCGCGATGCATCTTAAATCGATGCATCACTTTTTCCGCAATACATGATTTATTTTTTCTCACTTTCTTTTTTCTCACTGTGTGGCTACTTTTAAAATAAAAGTGCATTTGGAATTGCATTGTATTATGATCCATAATTAAAATAAACAACTGCATGTACTTACATTCTATTTTATTTGATTATAATTTTTTTTTTTTTTTTTTTTTTTAATAATCGATTTTTGATATTTGTTAATCGATGCAGAATCGTGCACGTCCGCATGGCGATGCATCTTATAATCGATTATTTTTTACACCCCTAGTGAACGGGGCAGTTTAGTGGCTACCCAGACGCCATGTGTGTGTGTGTGTGTGTGTGTGTGTGTGTGTGTGTGTGTGTGTGTGTGTGTGTGTGTGTGGTATGCAGCCCTGTGCATTGTTGTGCTCTGGTAACTCCCATAACCAGATAGATAGATGACAATAGAAAAAGCGGGCCGGGGGGCGGGTACTGAGGCATTAAATACCAATCCTGCAATTGTGCTGTCACTGCATGGGCCATGTGGTGACTGCTCCCAGAATGCATTGCTGTATAGCACAAGTTTAGACATCGCATGATCGCCAAACAGAAAATAAGAAATATGGTATGTAAGTTTAACGTTTAAAGTTGAACTGAATTGATGAGACACCAATAAAAAATATATATATTGCTTTGACATACCGGTAGTTCGTATGAATTACTGTAAAAGATACAATATAGAATATGATGAAATGCACTGGTTGACCATTAACAGGTAATGCAAACGGCAAAAGAACATTTTATAGCTCATTAAAGCAGATGGGAGTATTGGCTAACTTTTTTTTTTTTTTTTTACCACAAGTCTCATGCGATTAAAGAAAAGAGGTAGCCTACATTTGGGTGGCCAGTGGGGGTAAAGTTGTTATCTTGAGCTTCCTTCCAGTTCTCATATTCTGGGATTACATTGACAACTTAGCCAACATGCATAAATGTAAAATACCACATCAAAATACCACATTGCATGCAAATATGCCTTCGTCATGGAAGTGCCTTCTGTTTTGAATTCGTTGGCAAGTCAGAAAGCGTCTCCAGTCTGTAGTCTATAATTAGAGAGTGCTAGCTTTTGGACCAACTTCATACAAAAATCTATTAAACTGTATTTGGACGTGTAAAACCACCTTCACACTTTAAATTATTTTTTGTTATTTTATGAGTCATCCTAAACAACCACTTGTAGGACGACTTGAGAACAATGTGGAAACTTTTTTCCACATTGTGACAAGTGTCTGATGAAGAACTATAACCTACTACAACTCAAAATGTTTTGCTATTCCTCTCTGCATGTGTGCAAAACACACACACACACACACACACACACACACACACACACACACACACACACACACACACACACACACACACACACACACGCACACACCATATAAAGCTTTGCTCTTAAGTCGATAATTCCATTTCACAAACCTCTATTGGCAAACAACTCACATAGCCAGTCTAGTTTATTTCACTTTATACTACAGAGCTATAACTTTGTCAATTGATCAATAATTTGATAAATGATTCCAGTCAATAACATAAAAGAATATACCCCAGATCAAGTGACTTGTTGTAGCCTACAGAAATATCACTTTTCTCTAATGGCTCCTTTGAATGAATGCACTGTAGCATCTTGTCAGGAGTAAAAGTGATATGAATTAAGAGGTATAGGCTACCTGGTTAAAAAAACAACAACAATTTGAATCCACAAGGTTTATACGATGACGTTTAAAGCATGATATCCAGTCATGGAAAGACCCTAGCCTACTATTAAAACAAACTAGTCAAATAAATTGCAATTGGAAACAGGCAGGCACACACACACACACACACACACACACACACACACACACACACACACACACACACACACACACACACACACACACACACACACACAAATAGTTTTCCTTGACCTGCTAAAGAAATAAAGTGTGCGTAGTGACCCGGTCAGTTGGTCATGTAAAGGGTCAAGGCAGGGTGGGGTTAAGTTACGTTACAACCCTGCAAGGCAACAATCCATGGGCTTTGCCGATTAGACACAATTATGTAGGGTAGTAGTTACAGAGGTAGACTTTAGGCTCCTACTACCTAGAGTAAAGGAAATGTTTTCCTCTACGCCATTGTTCAATTGTTGATCTAAAATTATATTTTGCGATAATGTTGCTTGGAATGCATAAACATCACATAACCTGTAAACCTATGCGGGTACATTTGTGGACTATAATAAATTGCAATTACACATCAGTTACACCTAGCGACATCAATTGCCACCATGTAGGATACAGTACACAATTAGAGGGGCATTTGCATATTAGGTCTATGTCACGGGGGTAATTATCCGTACATATCGAGCTTCTAGTTCCTAAATTCCCACATATGTAGCCTATTGCAAGTTTCCCTATTGTAAACTCAAAGCTGAGCAGGCCTAACGTTACTACGCGTAGCTACTTCATCGGCATCAGCAAGTGCTTGTGGTTGATCCAGCAGCTACAAATGAATGCTGCGCTCCAGCGGGTTCCATCATCACTGAAGGTTGATGATCCGAGCAGACGAGCTAACAGTGTGAAGAAATAGCATCGCTTACCATGTGTTATCAAATATTCACTTGAATTGGGAGATAGGTGCGTCCTTCAGAAAGCTGTCGGCAGCGGTCTCCTCAAACTCCCAAGTCCCGACAGAGTAGAGCTGCACCTCCTGGCTTCCGCAGAGCTGGATGTGATCAGAGGGGAGCAGCGAGCCCACCTAGCCTACTACTACTACTACTACTACTACTACTACTAGCCATGCCCACCCCGAGCTACCGGTGGGGTCTGATCCGCTCATACTTTATTCGACTCAGGTAAACATGGAGACCACGCCCACTTCAGACACGTGCGTTTGATTCAACTCGTTACCATCCCTACAGCCTACACATACAAATCAAATGAGGCAAAGCTGATGTGTTGGAGAGCTATGTTGCCATCTGTCTTTCGTAAAACTGTATGCATCTATATTAATCTGAACTGCTGCTGACTACCTAGACAGCCAAATTAATTTAAAGATGACAAGGCTGAATAATCTAAATCGCACACCTGCTTAAAAGTGTAATGCACATTAAAGTGTGGGCATGTAATGTTATGTTGTAAATGTTCACAATGGATAATTGCCATAGGTTGATTAGGAGATTGGGCTATTTAACAGTGGAAAATTAATGTTGGAAATCAAATCACATGACCGCATCATTCTTTTAATGTAAAAACACAACGCAATCACACCTGAACAGATGTTGTGAACAAATAAACAGATGGCACTACAGCATGCATTATTAAACAAATGTACAGAAGAGAAGATGTTCAGGTTTGAACATCTATTATTGCACTTTGAGAGACTATCATCACACAACAAATTACAAATGTGCTTGATTTTTCTTCTACTGTATATTGAAAGGGAAACAAAGAAATCCTAATTATAAACAAATAACTGGCCTGTTTTAAAGTCTTTTGAGCCCTTCACACTACAGTAATCTTTGAATGAGCACAAATTCACTCATACAAATGTAACTTTTGTAAAAATTAAGAAAAACAAAACTTAAAAGCCCTAAACAGGAATGCAGGATCAGAACTAAGGAGATAAAACTATTAAGAGCTGGGTGGCAACACCTCGAGGGCACATTCCCAGTGAACTTGGCTGAGGTCAAAATAAGGCGTCGAAAAAAGAAGATTGCCATGATGGGTTTTAACAATGGAAGGCTGTTGCATTTGCCTTCATTTCCTTGATGACAGAAAGTTGCATCTGAATCAACTGTTCCAGCTGATCAATCTGTGAAAGAAAAGGAAAAAACAAATGTTATCCTTTTATCGCCTCTGGGTTTCAGGTTTTCTGACAAATATTTAAAATAACTAGAAAATCACACGCGCACTCATTTGTAGTTAATAAAGCAATAAACCAGGACTTTGACCATTGGTCAGCCGCCGTATGGTGCGGTGGGGCAATGAGGCTTTATTACTGGGCAGCCAATCTTAGAATAATACAATCCTGGCTACAGTTTGACTCATACCACTCCTCGCCCAGAGACATGTACTGTTAGTTAGAGAATTTTAGCAAAATGCTTGGACCATCTGTGAAAAAATTTACTACCAATAGCTTTCTTCACCAATGTGTTCTTATAGGTGTCTAGAATCACCTCTCAATTAGTGCAAACCCAAATCCTCGTGGAAAATCCTGGTGATTATACACTCTGCTTTACATAACAATAACCAATATACCAATATCATATGGTCAGGGAGACATTTTTACTCAAAAATAATGTTTGGAATGGATTCAGCACCCCTGAAAACCCCTAGTTAGACACCCCACAAGTTCATTTTAGACTTTTAATTTTTATCATATTTTTCACCCAAGCCCTCGGGGCACCTTAAAGGGGGACTAACCCCCCAAATATGTATCAGAACAGTGATTTGAAAATACCTATGGAAAAAACCAAGAAATGACATAAGCTGCTTTCACACATGTTTGGAATTCAGGAGTTATCTAGAGGCTATCCGGCTGGCTGTCATGTGTGAATGTCTGCATGCGGCTCATGCGCTCCCGCGGAGCCTCGTCCTAGACGGAGGGAAGTGTACCCCCAGCCGTAGTCGCAGAAGCGTATTGTCCCCCCCCCCCCCCCCCTCCAGAGCTCCGTGAGCTCGTGAGTGCATGAGGACAGAGACGATCGTGACAGATTATTATTATATAAATAGTCGATGTGAATGGCGAGCAAAAAACACATGCCATTTGGTTTTCAAATGAAGCTCAAAACTGCTCCGTGTGCAACAGCCAACATGTTGCGGATTGCTGGATTGAAAGGCTCATGGCTCTGATCTGATTTCATGTCTGCTTCGCACAGCACACACATTTAATAAGCATTTTTGGACGCGAGGGTCGTCCCGCTTCCCAGTATTGGACATCGCTAGGTAGGGTATCTGGATCTGGTTGCGTTCATGTCTTTGATTCAACGTTTACACAGCGTTCGCGCAAATTCCAAGTAGCGTCAAGTCAGGCAGTATAAAACGAACACTTCCGGGTATAACCTTCGCAATAATGGCAATTAAATAAAGTAAATGCACGTGTAATGTTTTTTTGTGTGTGTTTCGAAAGATACAGAACGGAGATAAACTGGAAGAATATCTGCTCCCTTCGAAAAGTCAATTTTAACCCGTAGTGAGTCGACATTCTGATTTTTTGTTACTAAGTAATACAACATTTATTTTATTTTGAAGGTAAAAACGTCTAGCTTCCTGTATTCTGTATAATTCTAGTAGGTTTGAGGCATTTTAGGACTGAACATAGCAAAGACCTGTTTTGTTTGTACTGCTTGCGACTCGAGGAAATCGATGCATCTGGGCGTGAGTTGTAGGGTTGTTTAATTAATTACTTACTAACGTTATGCGCAAACGATTATATGCCGTGAACGTTAGGCAGTTATCGCCCATTATGTATTTTTAGTTTTCACAACTGTGTGGTCATGCCCAAATTCCCCCACCCCCGCCGCCCGCCCCCTCTCTACTTTACAAACTCTGCGGAGGTGCTACTCATGTGTGAATGCAACATGCCTCATGTGTGAAAGGGTACACTTCACCTATCATCCGGGGCAGGCTCAGTGGGGGGCAACCCTGACCTGATCCGGAGTTCATGTGTGAAAGTGGCTATATACTCTTGTCTATACTAGACTCTTTGGCTGTGTTCAAGTCAAGATTTCTTTTCGGAAATCGACGCCATCACAGTTTGCCTACCGCCTCAAAAATAATTTATTTGAGAGGGGCAATATCTTTATAAATATCAACAACTAGCCAACGCTGTTGTTGATATCCACAAGGTTTATTGTGGATATCACAATAGGGACGTACAGCGTCAAACCGGAACAGGAAACGCGTATGATGACGATGATGTAATAATAATAATAATAATAATAATAATAATAATAATAATAATAATAATAATAATAATAGTAACAGTAACAACAACAATAATAATAATAATTATAATTAGGCTATAATAATTATAATAAAAAATATAGCCGCAAGCGGCGATGCGGGGTCCAAGCTTCCGGTGACTTGGGGGGTATATGTCAGATAGTGCACATTTATTCAGACCATGTATGTGCACAAGTAAACAAAGTTTGGTTGAGATCCGGTGACCTGACGGTTTCCAAGCAGTACTAGTAGTAGTAGTAGTAGTAGCAGTAGTAGTAATAGTAGTAGTAGTAGTGTTGGTAGTAGTGGGAGTGGTAGCAGTAGTAGCAGCAGAAGTACTAAGAATAGTAGTAGTAGTAGTAGCAGCAGCAGCAGTAGTAGTGGTGGTTGGCTGTTATAGCGCCACCATCTGGTGGATTGGTGTAATTTTTTCCTCTGAGTAGTGGGTGATGTCTTGAAACTATGTGGAAAGGTGGGTGATGTGGGGCGTATGGTTTCTGAGATCCACACACTTTTAGGGCAGGAAAAGAACAAAAGCAAATACACACAAGTTTAGACATTTATCATTTCAAAACGGTTTCACGTATCCAAAATCCTTTAATAACTTTAGGTCGGGGTAGTCCATAGATAACCCAGAAAACGTTTCGTGTGATTTGGCCAAACAGTCTAGGAGGAGCTCGCAAAAGTAGGTTTTTGATCTAATTCAAAATGGTGGAAAATCTAGGCACACGCAAATGGGCGTGGCCTATATGGATAGATGCATATTGATCCAAGGAATCCAGGATAAGTGAAATTTTGAGTATAGGACACACGGTTCAGAAGATATGGACCATAAGGCGAAATGGTCTGTTATAGCGCCACCATCTGGTGGATTGGTGTATTTTTTTTTCTCCGAGTAGGGGGTGACCTCTTGCACCTATGTGGAAAGTTTAGGTGATGTGGAGGGTATGGTTTCTGAGATCCACACACTTTTAGGGCAGAAAAAGAAGAAAAACAAATAGACAATATAGCCGCAAGCGGCGATGCGGGGTCCAAGCTTCTGGTGACTTGGGGGTTATATGTCAGATAATATAGACACTGAATTGCACATTTAGTCAGAGTTGATATGTGCACAAGTGTACCAAGTTTGCAAGTAATATGTAGTAAGTAGCAGTGGTGGTGGTAAGCCATTTGGTGGCTGTCAAAGAGGCTTATTAAGCAATGGACTTTTTCTAGGCAAACTGTCATAATTTCAAATCCTAGCTTCCTGATAAGCTTAGATGTGTTAGCCATGAGTGGACAGCTTACTGAGGTGTTGCTTTTGTGGTGTTCCGAGTCCATTGGATGAAGATAGTGTGCTGCTTCTACTGTACACTTCTGATCATGGTTATAGATGTGCTCAGTGAGGAAAGGATTAAACAAACTGTTCCTGAATGGTGATCTAAGTAATTGGTTGTCACAATGAAAAGCCAATGCTTTTGTAGTAGTGGTGGTAGTCATAAATCTGGTCTGCATAAGCACAAGGCCAGAATTTGAACCATTTGTCTTGAAATTAATGTAAAATCCTAACTATTACTAGATACTCCACATGGTACATTCATAGTGTCTCTGTATAGGTATAACAAGATTAATATTCAGGTTGTGTAAATCACCCTTTAAGTCAAACTGTTAGTGGCTTAATAGGTTATCAGTTAACAAGTTACTTGTCTGTTATTCAGATGTTTTAAAAGGGTAAGCTTGGGCACAGTGGACATCTACAAGTTGGCAATAAAAGTGTAAGCTCAAGGTTGACTAAAGGAGTTAGGATATAATGCATAAAAAACTGGGACAAAAGACAGCAAAGGAGGCAGATATATGATTCAAACAATAAGTTTTTATTGCAAATAATAGTTTTTATGAAATGAAAAACTTAAAGTAAAAAGAAATATATCAATCCATTTTGTCCTTGTGTGGGGCTGAGTCGGGGTTTCTGGACTGTGTGGAGGGACTGTCGAGTCTTGGAGTCAAGTCTGAGTCAGGGCTATGATTTGTCTATTATGTCAACTCAGATGTGATTGAGCATGAGGATAGCTTCTTCCATTTCGTCTGTAGTCATTTGAGTTGGTGATTTTGTAAGCAGTGGTGTGATAAGTGCGAGTGGGATGGTGTATGATGTTTCCTGGTTATTGATGGACAGAGAGAATTGGATATGTGTTTTGCGGTTTCTGTTTTATGGCGTTGATTGCATTTGTGACATTTGTATGTGAGTGAGTCAAAGTTTACAGTAGTGATAGGTGCCAAAAACAGAAGTACTTGTTTGTGACGGTGGCAGAAGAGACTTCACCATAGATGCTTTGAGTGGTGGGTGGTGGTGGTTCTGTGTATGATTCAAGTGCAGTGGTGGGTGTTGATGTTGTGGTTGGGGTGGTTGTCAGATATGTATTGGTTTGTATGCATGTATGGATAGGTTGGTCAGGTGGTACCAGTCGTCAATGTCAGGTTTACAGTACCCCCACACAGCTAGGTCAATGGTTCCAGTTGCGTCAATGAGGAGGAAGGTTGTTGTATTCATGGTGGTGCCGGCTCAGGTTGTTGCTTCAGTTGTGGGTTTTACCAGTTTGATTACTTTGCAAGTGATGTTGATCTGTGGAAGAGCATGGCATAAACAGACAAATTAGTCATAGGAAGTAGTATGTTTAGCTTTTATAACTTCACATTGACATGACACTATTTGCATATAGGTTGACTTTAGAAAATCTGGAGTATGTAATTCAAATTCAAAGATTCAAGGCCAAGGTTCAGTAGGTGGCATTTTGTTTTTGCATGATATTGTATGTTTTATCTAATGTCACTACTGTGGCATAGGGTGCAAAAAAAGATAGTAGACTTACTTTTTCGAAGTGGCGTCCTTCATTCAGAATGGTGCTGGTTGCATGTGAATAGCCAGCCAGGGAGTGATGGATTATGGGAATTTGAGTCCGAGTCTCCAAGCCCTGAGTCAATTAGGTGGCTCACACGTGTGTGTGTGTGTGTGTGTGTGTGTGTGTGGGAATGGGGGGGGGGGGGGTGTCACAGCAGGTGGCATTAAAAGTTTAGACATTACAAGTACCGCATAGTACCACACTTCAAATAAACCAAACTATACCTTTCACAAATCAACTCAATAAGTGTCAAACTAAATGAATGCCTGCAAAACTGTTTTCGGATGTGTGAGATGTGCAAAATAAATCAGCATTGTTTTTCGGTGGAGTGTCCCTTTAAGGCCAAAACTCTTAACATCTTACTTGGCTTTAATTAAACACACAAGATAGGAATACATTTCCAATTTTTATACCCATAGCTCCACCCATCTTCCCGGGGGGGGGGGGGGGGGGGGATGCAAACACACAAACAATAACTCACCAATTCAGCTTCAGAGTTTAGATTCAACAGGGCACCATTGGCACGGTGGATATCTACAGATCAGTAAAGGCGCAACCAATCACTTCAAGTTCAAACATTAACATTAACATGGTACATTCATGTCCACATTTTTAGTAGCGTTTTAAACATAAATTTTACATTTTTAACTTTGTGTTATTCTTTCGTAATTTATACTTTTAACTTATGCTTTTAACTTATTAAACTAAAACACAATATGAATTCAAAGATGCAAACACAAAAACGAAATCGGTGCTGCAATACAATGGTTCCTTCCAATTGAAGCAATTTAACAAATAAATTAAGCAGCATTGCATCAAACATTTAAGCAGCATTTTAAAACAACAGGAATGTAAACATATTCACCGACCATTGGCGTCTTTGAAATTAAACTCTGAGTAGAGCTTGGTGCTTCTGGTTGCTGTCTGTTTATTTGAATGTATGACTGAGAGAATGTATTCCTTTTCAGGTGTCCTCAATCTGGTAATGAGCGGCCATTTTGCTGCTGCATCTTGGGAAGTGTAGTTTTTTGTGAGAGTAATCCCATTCCCTGGCTCATCTCTTGCACCAGGGGCTGTGTGTGTGTGTGTGTGTGTGTGTGTGTGTGTGTGTGTGTTTTGTGTGTGTGTGTGTGTGTGTGTGTGTGTGTGTGTGTGTGTGTGTGTGTGTGTGTGTGTGTGTGCATGTGTGTGTGTGTGTGTGCATGCGTGCGTGCGTATGTGTGTATGACACCTGTGTGTGGAGTGAAGCACTCTGGGAGATGAAGTACAACCGTGGTGGCCATTTTAGTGTGTGTGTGTGTGTCTGTGTTTGTTTGTTTGTTTGTTTGTTTGTTTGTTTGTGTGTGTGTGTGTGTGTGTGTGTGTGTGTGTGTGTGTTTGTGTGTGTTTAGTGTCAGGGCATGTGTCATCAAAAGTTGAAACATTTATCATTTCAAGACGGTTTCACGTATCCAAATTCTTTCTAAGTTTTTTTAATCAGGGAAGTCCAGAGATGACACACAAAAAGTCTGGGCTCATTCGGGCAAATGGCCTAGGACGAGTTCGTTTTTTTTTTTTTGAGAAAGTACAAGATGGCGGAAAATCTAGCAGACTTAAATGGGCGTGGTCTATATGAATAGATGCGTATTGATCCAGGGAATCCAGCAGATATGGAATTTTGATTCTAAGCCTCACGGTTCAGCAGTTATGGGTCAATACGCAAAAGGGTCTGTTATAGCACCACCATCTGGCCGATATGGCTATTTTTTTTGTCTCTGAGTAGTGGGGCACATTTCCAACCTATGTGCAAAGTCTGGCTACTGTACCCCTTACGGTTTTTGCCGTGCATACTGTTTTAGCGGAGAATAAAAATAAAAATAAAAATAAAAATAAAAATAATAAACGGAACAGATACAATAGGGATCCACGCACTTCGTGCTTGGACCCCTAATTATAGCTGCTGCGCAGCAATGGGTCGTGGCCGGGCACTGACAGAGATTTTTTGCAAGTCCAAGTCAAGTCTCAAGTCTTTGAGCTAGAGTCCAAGTCAAGTCTCAACAAGTCTTTTAGCTTTAGTCCAAGTCACGCCTCAAGTTTAGTCACAAGTCCAAGTCAAGTCTCAAGTCTCTTATGGATGAGCTTTCTATCGTTATGCTGCATGCAATCCAGTCTGCTTAGAACACTGCCCGTTCATGACAGGGCTGGGGCAGAAGTAAGGCAGCAGGTTAAGTATGTGGCAGTTGAACATAGAAGCGGAGAGAGAGAGTAGGGACAGTGGAGCTAGTGGGCAGAGAGATAGACTGAACAATTGCTTATTTATACTTTGGCATGTATGACATCACAGCAACAACTATGACATCACCCACCCAGTCTGCTCAGCCAGGAAGGATGACATCATCACTGATGACATCATTGCTCAAGTAACATTACATCATTAGGTAATTAGGGCAATTACGATGCTCTTTAGGCTATAGGCCTACATGAGGGCAGAATTAAAAAAATTTTTATTACTGTGTGCCTACATAAAAAGTTTGAGGATGAGTTAATGCATGAGCAGGACAGGTGTGGCTTATTATTAATATGAAAATGTTACTGCGAGACACAACATTTCATCTCTGATCTCTTGGGTTTTCATAATGAGCTGTTCTCCATCTGTTGCTGCTGCAGCTTGTTTCTTCAGGTGGTGGTGAACCTGCTGCTGGGACATCATACTGATGAGAAAGAAGCCTTAGCTGAGGCCCATTAGCCACGGATAGCTTTATAGTCTCTGACCTAATTAACCTAGCATGGACAACAATTTCATCTTTTCTGGTGGCAGTTGTACTTATTTGTAACCCTTTCTTGTGGCTGTATGGTTTTCTGTCCCTGATGATGTGACAGAGTTGCTTCTCTTGCAGAAAAGAGAGGCCAGGCTGGGCTAAACCATTCTGAACTGGGCCATAGGGGGGCACAGATGTCAAACACTTGGCACTAGTCCATTATTTTCCACACACCAGAAAGGCCGCGGCCCCCGCCACCACGGGGGACAGTGTTGTTTACATACCAGGTGTTAGAACTTGTGTATATTTTTAGGCACAGAGATATGTGATAATTTCACTGTATAAATGGTTGTTTATTTTGAAGGACATTTGTTTAAATCAACACAACAGAAACACTATTTTAGCAAATATTTATCCAGCAGCTATTGCCTCTTGGAACCTTCTAAATGTTTCACCCCTATGTTGCACCCGTGCTAGACAGGCTCAGTCAGCCATGTGCTTTATCATCAAAACTAGGGATGCGCAATATATCGGTAAATAATATCGGTATCGGCACCGGCCCGATGTGCAATGTTAATATCGGTTATCGGTATGAGCCAAAATTTCCACATTGAGAGGAAACATTGCGGTAAATCTATGATTTCTGGGCTTTTCCAAATGTTTTGGAAATAAAGAAAGACATACATTTTTCAAATTAACAGTGTCTAATCGGGGGGTACGGTGGTGCAGTGGTAAGCGCCGTCGCCTCACAGCTCGAAGGTCCTGGGTTCGATTCCCACCTGGGACGCTGTGAACGCTGAAGGAATGCGTGCCCGTCCGGATGTCGTCAAAAGGGCCTCTCTGTGTGGAGTTTGCATGTTCTCCCCGTCCCCTCCCGGGGGTTTTCCTTCATATAGGAACCCCCTTCACCAAAAACATGCAATATACTAGTTGCTGATGTGGTGCCTCCTCTGGTCGTTAAGGGCGCCTGTTCAGAGGGAGGGGAACTCGTTGGAATAGCGTGATCCTCCCACGTGCTATGTCCTACCGGTGAAGCTTCCCCTGTCAGGTGAAAAGAAGCGGCTGGCTAACTGCCCATGTCTCGGAGGAAGCATGGAGCCAGTTTTCGGCTCTCCCCAGATCGGCAGAGGGTGGAGCAGCAACCAGGATAAGCTGGGTCACCTCATTAGTGTATGTATGGGCTGTGCGATATCCCCTTACTATACTCACACTTGTGATGTACTGCGCTCATATTTAAAGCCTGGCTGATAGTCAGCAAAAACAGAGTTAAGAAGAAGACATTGATTAATGGGAAAGGATACCAGAGCCCCGCCCGGGACGTCCTCTGTTGCACTGTGCCAACCTAGTTAGCATAGCATCGGAATAGACTGCTGTAGGCAGTGTTGGGGGTAACTGATTACAAAGGTAACACATGACATGTAATCTATTACTTTTAGCAGTAACTCAGTAATATAACTTATTACTTATAGGATTTCAGTAATATTATACCAGTTACTTTGTCAAGTAACTCAAGTTACAAATTTAGTTACATTTTTAAAAATCAAAGCACATATTTAAATAAAGATAGAATCTTTTCCTAATCAAACTGTCTGTTTTCATGCAAATAACCACTATAGATGACAACAACAAAGGAAAAGAAGAACATTTAGAATTTTGGATTGTTTACACTGACTTCAAGGCGGTTTGAAATTATTTTTCGGGATGGTTCCCGGCGCAGCGATGTCATTCTGCTGCTGCTGTTGTTTTGGTGAAAGTAATGCAAAAGTAGTGTAATAAGTAACGAGTTACTCTACACAGACAGAAACATTGTAAAGTAACGTATTACTTTTAAATTAAAGTAACTAGTAATATGTAGTGTATTACATTTTGAAAGTAACTTGCCCAACACTGGTGTAGGAATAGACTGCTGTAGGTGTGATGCAAGTTGTACACCCGTGGGAGAAAGACATCAACAATGTCACGACAAGACACAATCAAAGGGGGGGGGGGGGACACAGAAAACAAAGATATTCAACAATATTATTCTTTATTTCTCTGCAGCAAATGTTATTACAGGATTTTCCTCAAAGAAAACTAAACGGAACATCTCAAATGATTTAACAAAGAAAAACACGTGGAAGCCTAGTGTTGCATGTTGCTGCTGAGGACTCCTGACATTGACTCTATTTGGGACCAAGAAGAAGACCCAATGAGCGACTCCTCTGGGGCAAAAGGATGGAAGGTGAATCCTGAGGGGATGTACCGGAAATTATTATAATAGTCTAGTAGAAAAAGGGTCCTCCACGCATCATCCAGCAAAATGCAGCTGAACCAGGTGCTTCTCAGTTTGAGGACAGCAAACCTCCAGGGAACAAAGGAGGGACTGGAGCACACTGATAGATTTGCAGCTTTTATTAGTGCAAACCGGTGACTAACGTTTCGACACTACTGTGTCTTCATCAGAGTCAAAATGGACAAAGACATGAAGCAACTGGTTATATAGTCAACCTAAACCAGGTGTGAAGTCCTTATTGGATAATAGGTTGAACAGACTTTCACATCTATTAAGAGAGTGGGAGATGCCAGTCAGTGTGCTCCAGTCCCTCCTTTGTTTCCTGCTTATTACAGTAACTCTCACTAGCTTCCCTGACCTTTTCATCAAAGTCCTATCTGTCCTACAGTAAGAAGCTGAAAGCTTCAAATTGTGTCAGTCAAATAAGCCAAAGCAACCATCTATGCTGCTTTGAAGTGCTGTACGAAGTATCAGAATTAAGAGTTGAACGGAATGAGTGCAAACAAACATGGTAAATATGACTGGAAAGGTTATCACTTCTGACCAAAACCACCTGAATGTGCTTCAAGTGGTATTTAGTATTTACCACTTCCAAAGTTGTGTGAACTCACATGAAGCATTTTAACGCAGCATCAGACACTGATAGCAAAGTCATCAGAGGATTACTCCATATACAAAGAAGATCAATACTTTGGTTATACAGTACTGTATAAGGGCTGCAAAGAGTACTGACTGTTAGCATATGAGCTGTATCCAATAAATTGCAATATTAAAAAACAATGTGATGCATATTATAAATTGTGACAATATCTGAAAATATGCACACTCTCAATGGAAGCATATTCTACTCATAGTTATAATAATCCAGAATGGAAATTTGAAATGAACCATCAAGCAGTGAAATTGTGATCCACAGATGACAGTTCTGACTTGACCAACCTTTGACCGAGTCTGCAGAACCTTTGTCCTTCTGCTGGGGAGTCTGTGTCAGCCCTGGGGCCATGGCCGGGCCAGTGGTGGTTGCTGCTGTACCTTCCAGAACCTTTTGGGTTTCAGTGCTCAACGTAGGCTCTGGGAGGACCGCTGCAGCCGCAGCAGTGGCACTAGATGTGCTGTTGTCAGTGTGGTCAGCCTGGAGGGTCGGGGCTGGGCTAGGAAGACTCTCGGCCTGGGCCTGCAGCCCATCCAGGATCATGGCATTGATGTGCCCCCCACCTCCCTCTGTGCGCTGGTTGACTGAGAGCAGGTTAGTGGAGCCGTCAAAGGTCTGGACGGAGGCCAGGACGCCTTCTGACAGCAACCTTTGAAACAGCAGCAGTACCTCCATTGGCCACACCGCAGGGAAGTGCTCTTTACCTGGGGGGGGGGGGGGTACATGGGTACATGTTTAATAAAGACAACCAGGAGCAACTACAAGGACAATTTGTAGTCCAGTTTGGATTACAGAAGAGCTGGATAATACAATTTTAGTGTAAAAACCTTCAACTTGTAATTATTTATCTTTGCAATTATTGATAACTGCAGTCAAGAATAGTGTGAATGCTATTTTCAGACACCAGTTTCAGGGCAACAGATGTTCAATGCAGACTAGAGTGTATGAATTCAGGTATGCATGTTGACTAAATCTATTTTGATCATGATTACAACAATGTGCCATTGCCTCTTTGGATTTCGCCCTCTTCTATGGTCAACATCTCCATTCGTTAATGAAACGATTGCGTTAGATGGCTGTCATTTATTGTAATTTTTTTTAACGTTTAAATAAAATAATTGAGAGGAAAACGTCCTTTACTTAAGGCTTGACTGATCATTAAAGATGGGATAAAGATCAGTGCCTACTGCCATAGGAGGCAGTTCCCACATGCAAAATCTAACAGATATCCCACATCTAAAATGTGATTCCTAACTGCAGGGCAACAGCTGCTTTACAACTGCTTTTGTGGTAATGTAACACCAAACAAAATGACAATGTTGCAGTGAAAATCTACTCATTCACTTTAATCCTGTGCATGTTTTCTTTTAGCATCTTCTTGGAAATAAAAATACTGAAACAGATGTTCTAGTTAGGGATGCACTGATATGGAAATTTTGGCCGATGCCGATAACCGATATTAACATTGCTGTTATGGCCGATAACCGATATTTACCGATGTCGATATGATCTGTATAAAACCACATTTTTATGATCATCACATTTTGTACATACTGAAAAACACATGTTAACACATTGACTGCCAGCCGTTTTTTTTTTGCTGTAGGTAGCTTCTGCCAGGCCGTTTTTTGAGGATTCTGGCTCATTTTACAAGAGCCGAGGATTCTTTTCTGCTTGGAGTTTGTGAACACGAAGTTCACAAAAGTACTAATAGAATGTGTGCTTTCTCTGTCTAAAAGAGTTAGTTTGTAGAGTTAGTAGTTATGTAGATATTAGCCGTTGAGTACAGCATGGTTTCAGCTGTCTGAGAGTGAAAGCTGAGATAATCGCAGTTTTGTGAAATTCAATCAAACAGGCAGAACAGTCACTTTAACCATTTATTTTTGGCATCAGTGAGAGATCAGACATCCAAACAATATAGTTCCGAACGCCCTCTCCTTCAACTCCTCCCTCCGTGGGCGTGTCTAGTGGCTTTCAGCCTGCGTTTGTCACAAGCGAGTGCTCTGCTGCAGCCTCCCTCCCTGGCAGCGAGTTTGAGCAGCCTCCCTCCCCGCCTACAGTATGAGAATGAGGCTCGTTCGTTTCTGGGTTTTCGGAATGCGTGCGATTCTGGCCTTTCTGCGGGCGTTTCAAAGTGTGTTTTACCCATAATATATTATGCAAATTTGCAATCCCCCGTGTGCTGCTGCTGGCGCGGCCCGAGAGCGGCGAGTCTGGTGACTGATGACTGTAAAATCGGCAAGCCATTTCCTTGAATGGAGGAAGCAGCCGCGGGAGGCGGCTGCTTTTGGTTGACTTTCTCTCTGTCGGGAGGGCACCGTCGCCACCTAGCTGGACGGTAAAATAGATTATACACATTCTCTTCCTCCAATTCTGCTATAGGAGACGTAAAAGGGGTTGATCGATGTCCCACCGTCAAAAAAAAAATGTTTATGTAAGCCGAGATATCTCGTCCTTGGCACTTAACGGTTGGATCATGTAAGCCGAGATATCTCGTCCATGGCACTCAACGTGTTAACACTGAATTTGAAAAAGTTATGCATTTCTTTATTTGCAAAGCCTTTGGAAAAGCCCATAAATCATAGATTTACTGCATTATTTCATATCAATGTGAAGAATTTGGCTGATAATGATAACCGATATTAACATTGCAACATCTGACCGATACCGATACGACCGATATGTTAAAAAATGACTAACATCGGCCGCTACGATATGATTGCCGATATATCGTGCATCCCTAGTTCTAGGCTTTGTTTTTGCGATTAAAATTCGGTTCAAATATGAAAAATGAGCAAAAGTCTTATTGCCTTACCCATGAGGGCACAGCGGGTGATCTGTAAAGGGAGCTGCAGCAGGTCCAGGGGGATGGGCAGGATTCTGGAGTACGGCACCGTCTCAGTGTTACCATAGTCAGCATAGATGACAGTGAGCTCATTCTCACCGGCCTCCAGGACCACTGCACGGTACCAGTTACCATCAGCTGGGGAAACAACAAACGTTACTGGAATTAACAAGTAACATCACTAGTTTCCGTTTTTTGTATTTTGGCAGCCCTTTGAGCAGAAAGAGTTATGGTTACTTAGAAATACATTATACATGAATGTTGGTCTACCTTCATGTAGGTATGTACGTATGTCATACAATTTAAAAATAAAAAAAATGTTTAACGCATGCTTTTTATTGGTTAGCTGCAAGACAAGTTGCCCCTCTGGAATAATAAACATGTCTCTACTTAACTCTGCCTAGCAGCACTGTGTAAAGAGCTTTCTTCTGCCTAGCACTGTGTAAAGTGCTTTCTTCTGCCTAGCAGCACTGTGTAAAGTGCTTTCTTCTGCCTAGCAGCACTGTGTAAAGAGCTTTCTTCTGCCTAGCACTGTGTAAAGTGCTTTCTTCTGCCTAGCACTGTGTAAAGTGCTTTCTTCTGCCTAGCACTGTGTAAAGTGCTTTCTTCTGCCTAGCACTGTGTAAAGTGCTTTCTTCTGCCTAGCACTGTGTAAAGTGCTTTCTTCTGCCTAGCACTGTGTAAAGTGCTTTCTTCTGCCTAGCAGCACTGTGTAAAGTGCTTTCTTCTGCCTAGCACTGTGTAAAGTGCTTTCTTCTGCCTAGCACTGTGTAAAGTGCTTTCTTCTGCCTAGCACTGTGTAAAGTGCTTTCTTCTGAGTCTCCAGAGTGAGTATTCTTTGCTGGGCAGAGCACTTGGTGAGTAGAACCCCCCCGCCCCCAATTCACGTGAAAGCTTATTTAAAAGACAAGTTCACAACATTTAGAAGCCCATCTCCTATTCTTAATTACACAGTGCTTTCCTGTGTGTACCTGTGTGAAAGAAAAAGAAACTGCTTCCCTCAAATTTGCATGCACCCTTTTGTTTCCGAAGCTATAGTAAGAATAAGTCCCAGAACCCTTTGAAATGTATTCCCATGCTATTTTGGAGGAAATGTGGGCCAATAACAACATGCACTTGCACAACTAAGAAATGTACGAGAAGAAAAACGGAAGTGAAAACACCTTGGATGCTGTCAATGTCATTAATGTTCATTAGGATAGGCTTCTAAAAAGTCTTGAACCCAACCTTCGGAGGTACGACTCCACTGACACAGCTGCCATTGGAAATCAGTGAGGCTTTACTAGCCTCCGTTGTGAAAGGACAGCATGGAAAAGTACATTAAAAGCCACCCTGTTGTTAGCTGGGCTGCGGAATGCAAGCCGGGGTCTCCAGTCTGTGTATACTGTGTTTAAAGGAAGAGCCGCTCCTATGCTCGGCTGCATGCACACCGTGTCATTATATCTACTAGCAGACATCAAATTACTGGCTTGGGTCTGCGGGGGCAACGACTGCAGGTGGGGACCAACGAAGAAGAGACCAAACATAAAAATGGGGGATGGAGAGACAGACACAGAGAGAGAGAGAGAGAGAGAGAGAGAGAGATATGGAGGGGCAAAGGGACAGAGAAAAAGACAGAGCGAGGAGGGGGGGAGGGGGCAGATCAGCTGGTCTCTCCTCATAGGGACTCTTACCTGTAATCAAATTGAGCGATGGGGATCCCTGGGATTAAGCTGACTGTTTGAAGAAGGGCTTTCCCCCCGCTGACAATGTTTATTAAACCCTGCATGCAATTTCCTCATAAACCATGGTGTGAAATCTAATCCACCTCACAATGTATATTTGTAGCAACTCTGGACTCCCGTGGTTTCACCTCAGTCTGTTATTAACTTGTAGAGGTGCTGTAGTACCAACAAATAAAACACTAAATATGTTACGTTGTCAAATAATCTAATCTTTACCGAAAGGTATTTTGTCACTCTTCGCATCACTAAGTGCCATCAGTTTTGTTGTATTCAGTCTTACCTGTGATGGAGGAACAACACTATGCATCAGGTCAAATGTACAGAATGTACAGAACATTAAGGGATATTTTCTGATTCTTCAGTTGTAGCCCTTCTTTAACATATTAATCCTTAACCTTATTAATAAGGATAATGGCTTTTAACTGGATTCACCTCATTAGTGTACTTCATGGAAAGGCTAAGTGTCCCTTCTACTTGAACATTCAGGGTACGTCTGTTAGCCTGACAGGAAAGTGGTACGAGTTAAAAGTGTTGGGGCAGGAACTTGACCAGCTGAGGGAGCAGGGTGGTTAACAACCAACACCACCTATACTGCCTCAAGGTGAAAAGTTCAATACTAATTGATAAACAGATCGATGGAATATAGAGAGCTAAAGTCCCTCCCCTTCTGGTCAGACCCTATGCGCACCAGTGTCTTACAAATATATGAATGGTGGTGAACGGAGAGATACGTCACTTGTTTTGATCCCATTTTCCACAAGCCACATATCTTCTGAACATTCTGACACTAAAATAGCATTTTTCAGACAGACGGATTAGGAGAAATTTTAATTTGCTCGAGACCTGTCTCTGTCTCAGCAACAACATCTTGAGATTTGGCAACAGGAGCTCACGTTAGCAGGGAGCGATTAGCTAAAGCTACATGTCTGCCAGAGAATTGCAATATATATATATATATATATATATTTATTTATTTTTACTGTTTTTACAAAATACCAGGGGTGTCACAATATATCGTCCCACGAAATTTCGCGATAGTAAAACGTCACGATATGTATCGTTGAGATGAAATCTCATATCGCGGGGGAAAGATTTTTTTTTTTTTTTTCTCAAAAAATAGACTAAGAAACGTCTTTGTTTGTTGAAGTTCAATGTGTGGAAAGTAGTTCAGTTGAACAAGTCTCTGAAGAGACACATGAGAAGTTATACAGGAGAGAAACCATTCAATTGAGTTTCTGGCAAAACTGTTTACTTGACAGGAAAAACTGAAGATGCATAAAAAATAGGTTAAGAAAAGTCTTGTTGTTTGAGTTTGAAGAAAAACTGAAGATGCATAATGAGAATTTATACTGCTGAGAAACCTTTTAGTTCAAAGTAAATCTAAGTGACGGTGTAACTCATTCTATTTCAAGATAAGCCTTATCTCCAATCTCATGTTTTTTCTAGTTGTTATTGTAATAACAATTTCCCACAACAGCATGTTTTGTATTTGTGCATTTCAAATAAAATACTACTTTTCCAGTCATATATTGTCATTATTCAAGTTTAAAAAAATATTGTTAAAATCGTATCGTATCGTTATCGTGATACGTATCGTATCGTGAACTGAGTGTATCGTGACACCCCTACAAAATACACATGAACCCTGAGTAGCCATATTGAGCCGATTTTCGGAAATGTTGCACTATTTGGGAAATATCACAATTTTGAACATTTTCTTTCAGAGACAGCAGCAGGCTCAGTTCTAAAGCCAGAGTGAAGTTTCTGGTATCCTATGAAACTAGACGACCTAATGAATCGATTTGTACCAAACATGTCATGCTAGTTTGTCAGGAAGATAGCTAAATAGCACTCCAAATGTAGGCTACATTTTGGCGAGGGGAAAAAAAACATTTACAAAGGGGTCCTCTTTTTCACAGCCTAATGGTGGCAGGTGTGTGTGTGTGTGTCTGTTTTGAACCAGCTAGTAGCCTTATATTGTCATTCAGCCTTTCTGCTGCTATTGCATAGTTAGATCATACAAATTTATTGGGGGGGGGGCGTTGGTATACTCAGTGGAAGTGGTCCCTGGGGAACTTGGTTTTGTACGTAGTGGTACTTGGACGGAAACGTTCTGGAACCCCTGATCTATCTGATCTATGCTATAACTAACTAGCCTGGTAAAGCAGCTGATCTATGCTATAACTAACTAGCCTGGTAAAGCAGCACGTCACGTGAACTCACATTTAATTTGGTTCTGCGAGACGGTCTGGCCCCAAGGCCTGGGAGGGCGTTAAGCAGAAGCTGCAAAGTGGATGAGCCAATCAGCGACTGCGCTCAGTGCCCTGTGATTGACAGTGCAAGTTGGCCAATCAGGAACACCCCTAGCACTGCAATAACAAAACAATAACTCCCTGCCGGTCCGCCTCGAGGAGTAATGTCAGCGTTTGTCTAGTTTAAACAGCCATAAAGTGCAGTTATTGCAGAAATAGACTCAATAACAACAATTAAACAAGTACAGGAGAATTGCCACAACCGCTGAGTTTCTCGGCGGAAAATATGTTTTTGACATTCTCCCGAGTGGATTTGGGTTTGACTGGATCCAACGCTGATTGGCTGAAGGAGTTGTCTGTCAAGGCAAGTACACCCGCCCAACCTCCGCCCACTGCGATACACTGGGAGAAAGCTTCGGGCCAGACGGTCTCACAGAACGAAATTAAATGTGAGTTTACGTGACCGGCTGGTTTACCAGGCTAATAACTAACCTTATACCATGGTCTGAGTGAATACTCGATTCTGATTGGCTGCAAGGTGTCCATTAAAAAGTGATATTGTACAGTGATAATGGACACCTAGCTAAATGGTCTGTTCACCGTTCATATCAATGCGCCATAGTTTCATCAGTGTTATCAGGAGAGCAGTTTGAGCTCTATACCCCCGTTAAGGGTTAATATGACAATTTTGGATGTTGAGAAAAAAATTGACTCGGTCAAAGTAAGTATTTAAATCACCCCTGTGTGCTCAGTTTATCAAAAATAACTCTTATTTACAATTTTGATTTTCGTTTCGGAGATTTTTAACCTCGCGTCACCAGGCTCTTCTCGGCGAGAAAGAGAAGATTTCCCTCGTGCACGAGAGAGAGAGAGAGAGAGAGAGAGAGAGAGAGAGAGAGAGAGAGAGAGAGAGAGAGAGAGAGAGAGAGAGAGAGAGAGAGAGAGAGAGAGAGAGAGAGAGACAACTCTCTCTGCATTTCACCACATCAGCAGCACACGCAGGGCGCTGCTCTCTCACTCTCACTTCCTGAAAGTCTTCGCTCTTAAATGTTAATATACTTGGCCAATACGTATCTATCATACAAAATAAAGCAAGCTGCCAAACGGTAATGTCTTCATTTAATGTAGAACGCAAAACATCGTTAAACCTGCATTCCTGTAATAAAGTTAACGTTTGAGTCGGCTTTAAAACGGAGCGGGTGGTGGAGGTGGGAGGGACTATTTTATTTCGTGGAAGACTGATTTACAGTATGAATAACAGACATTTAGCCATTTAGATTGCTTTATTTATTACACATGGAAATATAAATGACTGGTCTTATTGTTTTGTTGGCAAGTGACCATGGTATAAGCGGGTTAATGCACTTCGAGGTGTCCATTATCACTTTTTAAGGGACTTCGCGGAGGCAACCGTCCTCGGCTTCGCCTCGGACGGTTCACGCCTCCACGTCGTCCCTTAAAAAGTGATAATGGACACCTCGTCGTACATTAACCCTTACATATTGACCATCAGAGCAGTGTGTTTACGTGACCAGCTGGTTTACCAGGCTAATAACTAACCATATTGACCATCAGAGCAGTGTGTTTACGTGACCGGCTGGTTTACCAGGCTAATAACTAACCATATTGACCATCAGAGCAGTGTGTTTACGTGACCGGCTGGTTTACCAGGCTAATAACTAACCATATTGACCATCAGAGCAGTGTGTTTACATGACCAGCTGGTTTACCAGGCTAATAACTAACCATATTGACCATCAGAGCAGTGTGTTTACATGACCAGCTGGTTTACCAGGCTAATAACTAACCATATTGACCATCAGAGCAGTGTGTTTACATGACCAGCTGGTTTACCAGGCTAATAACTAACCATATTGACCATCAGAGCAGTGTGTTTACATGACCGGCTGGTTTACCAGGCTAATAACTAACCATATTGACCATCAGAGCAGTGTGTTTACCTGACCGGCTGGTTTACCAGGCTAATAACTAACCATATTGACCATCAGAGCAGTGTGTTTACATGACCGGCTGGTTTACCAGGCTAATAACTAACCATATTGACCATCAGAGCAGTGTGTTTATGTGACCGGCTGGTTTACCAGGCTAATAACTAACCTTAGAACACGGCTCTCTTGAATACTCGATTCTGATTGGTCAATCAACAATATTCACCGGTCATTATTTCTCGACAACCGACCGCTGCTCTGCCACACCTGGATTAATCAGTTGATAAGAGCCTTTTGTCAGCAAGCCACTACTAATTAGGCCAACCAGTTGCAGCTGTGGTGTCTTGTGTGCCAATTACGAATGAAACCGCTTTGTCGTTGAAAACGCTATTAAAAAATATATTTGAATAATTATTTTTGTCAGATTATTGAATGATTTAGTTGTAGGCCGTGTTCTAAGCGGGATAATGTATATTGAGGCGGTGATTACTGGGAAATAATGACCTTCAGGTGAACGATTAAGCCCTCCGCTACGCGTCGGGCTCAATCCACCTGTCGGTCATTATTTCCCCCGTAATCACCGCCTCAATATACATTATCCCTTACATATTGACCATCAGAGCAGTTTGTTTACATGACCGGCTGGTTTACCAGGCTAATAACTACGTAACCATATTGACCATCAGAGCAGTGTGTTTACCTGACCGGCTGGTTTACCAGGCTAATAACTAACCATATTGACCATCAGAGCAGTGTGTTTACCTGACCGGCTGGTTTACCAGGCTAATAACTAACCATATTGACCATCAGAGCAGTTTGTTTACGTGACCGGCTGGTTTACCAGGCTAATAACTAACCATATTGACCATCAGAGCAGTGTGTTTACCTGACCGGCTGGTTTACCAGGCTAATAACTAACCATATTGACCATCAGAGCAGTTTGTTTACGTGACCGGCTGGTTTACCAGGCTAATAACTAACCATATTGACCATCAGAGCAGTGTGTTTACGTGACCGGCTGGTTTACCAGGCTAATAACTACGTAACCATATTGACCATCAGAGCAGTGTGTTTACCTGACCGGCTGGTTTACCAGGCTAATAACTAACCATATTGACCATCAGAGCAGTTTGGTTACGTGACCGGCTGGTTTACCAGGCTAATAACTAACCATATTGACCATCAGAGCAGTGTGTTTACGTGATCGGCTGGTTTACCAGGCTAATAACTAACCATATTGACCATCAGAGCAGTGTGTTTACGTGACCGGCTGGTTTACCAGGCTAATAACTAACCATATTGACCATCAGAGCAGTGTGTTTACCTGACCGGCTGGTTTACCAGGCTAATAACTAACCATATTGACCATCAGAGCAGTGTGTTTACGTGATCGGCTGGTTTACCAGGCTAATAACTAACCATATTGACCATCAGAGCAGTGTGTTTACGTGACCGGCTGGTTTACCAGGCTAATAACTAACCATATTGACCATCAGAGCAGTGTGTTTACGTGACCAGCTGGTTTACCAGGCTAATAACTAACCATATTGACCATCAGAGCAGTTTGCACAGGTATGTCAATCTGGCAGAAAGACAATGTGGAAAGTAATGAGATATGATCATGAGAGATTGAATGAAGGGTGAGTGTGTATTTAATGAAGGGTGAGTGTGTATTGAATGAAGGGTGAGTGTGTATTTAATGAAGGGTGAGTGTGTATTTAATGAAGGGTGAGTGTGTATTTAATGAAGGGTGAGTGTGTATTTAATGAAGGGTGAGTGTGTATTTAATGAAGGGTGAGTGTGTATTTAATGAAGGGTGAGTGTGTATTTAATGAAGGGTGAGTGTGTATTTAATGAAGGGTGTGTGTGTATTTAATGAAGGGTGAGTGTGTATTTAATGAAGGGTGAGTGTGTATTTAATGAAGGGTGTGTGTGTATTTAATGAAGGGTGAGTGTGTATTTAATGAAGGGTGAGTGTGTATTGAATGAAGGGTGAGTGTGTATTTAATGAAGGGTGAGTGTGTATTTAATGAAGGGTGAGTGTGTATTTAATGAAGGGTGAGTGTGTATTTAATGAAGGGTGAGTGTGTATTTAATGAAGGGTGAGTGTGTATTTAATGAAGGGTGAGTGTGTATTGAATGAAGGGTGAGTGTGTATTCCTCACAAGAGAACTGTG
The DNA here is from genome assembly GCF_964638095.1 of Poromitra crassiceps. Taxonomy (NCBI): domain Eukaryota; kingdom Metazoa; phylum Chordata; class Actinopteri; order Beryciformes; family Melamphaidae; genus Poromitra; species Poromitra crassiceps. Next base: position 3,215,488 of record NC_139626.1, on the reverse strand, counting down.
CGCAGCAGGCAGCTCCGAGCGCTGGTCTCTGGCCAGAGGAGGCAGAGTTGGAGGCCTGGTTGGCGTTGCAGTAGACAGCCAGCTCCATCATCACATTCCGAAGCTTCTCCATGTCCACTACACGACAACACAGAGCAACCATAAGAGGAGAACATGGGAAAGTGATCACTGCGACGTTGTGTCTTTTTGAGAGACACAGAGAAAAAGACACAGAGAATTAAGCGAGTGTTCTGACCCTGGCTCGAGCTCAGGACGTAGAAGAGGGAAGGACTAATGACGGCTGCAATGCAAGGCTGGAATGTCTCGTTGTGAGGCAGCTCCACTGTCTTCCAGTCCACTGGGAAAGAAGCTGCTGAAATCAAATAACAACAAACCATTTAAAATCAGGCTTCAGATACAACTGGGCTCAGGAAAATGATCACTCACCAACCCATTTATTTTCAGTTTTATATTAATACTTAAGACAAACAACCATAAAATTTAAACAACAGTAACATGACAGCCACGACAGCAATAACAAGGACAAGAAAAACAAACAAAAAACAAGACAAAAAATAAAATAAAAAGTTACCAGACATATTACTAATTGAATTTGCGGTATGTTTCAGAATGTTACAATCTCAGGTATACAGAACGGAGGTGGTTACATGAGTTGTGACATTACAAGGTGGTTATTTATCTTTTCAGATAATCAACAAATGGACCCCATATTTTCAAGAATTTATTTGGCCCTTTAGATTTATAATAACGTATTCTCTCCATCTGTATATTTATGATCATTTTGTTAAGCCATTTCTGAAAACAGGGGGGTGCAGGGGACTTCCAGTTTGTCAAAATCATTTTTTTGGCAGCCACCATGCCCAGCATCAGTGCTGCTTGTTCTTCTACTGGGTAGCTTAAAGCAGCTTCTGAACAACCAAAAAGTGCTAACTCTGGATCAGGAAGAATGTCTTTTTCATAGACCCAGGAAAACCACTGAAATATTTTGTGCCAGAACTCATTTAAATGCGGGCAGAACCAAAAAAGATGTGATAAGCAGCCCTCTGCACCCTTGCATCTGTCACATACTGGAGACACTGATGGCATGAGTCTCATCTTTAAGACTTCCTTGCTTACCTGCTGATGGTGTTGCCACAGTCGGCTCTTCAACTGGAGCATCCTTGGCGCTGTCTCCTGTCTGATTAGATGGTGGGACCTGCTCCTTTTCCATCATTTTCTCTGGGTTCTTCACGTTGGAGACAGTGCTGTCACGGCTCTCTTTGGGAGCGGCAGCAGGCGGCTGCTCGGTCTCTCCGGGAGCTTTGGCCAGGTGCTCCGTGATGAGGGCAGCTGCCACACTCTGCCCGTTGTTCTCCAGCTCCACACCGTAGCCCTGCTCAGTGACACAGAGGACGTGTACTGAGAGCTGCTGCCCATCCACCAGAGTCTGGAACCACAGCAGGGCTTCACTGCTCCACTCTGAACCTCGGGGCTCCACACCTGAATTCAAACACAAACACACACACAGAGCAATGATTCAGTTTCCAGGGTAACATTTTTAGTTGGTGGAACCAGCAGAAGTTGAATTGTTGGGTGTGAATTTGGCCAACTGCAACTGATATAGACTGGGAAAGACAGTCTCCTCTCCTATGCTAGTCGAGACAGCATTGAACAGAGGATCCTGCCATTGGGAACCCAAGGTCCCCATCTGTGTGTCATCATCATATTTTCTTAGTCTCCTCAGGAGAAGAATCTTTTCACACGCTACCTGCGAGCCAGCAGCGGATGGCCTGGAAGGGGAGTGTCAGGAGTCGTGGTGTGATGGCTCTCAGGTGGCTCTTCTCCACCTGCATGCTGTAGCCGTAGTCCACAAACGAGACTGCCACCTGGTCCTCAAACAGCACCTTCACCATAGACCGATGCCATGACCCATTACCTGCGGAGCGGAGGAGCACAAGGTGGCCAACAAGATCCACAAAGACATGTCTGGTCAAGATGGTCCACCATCACTCAAAGACATTATAAAATGACGAAAATAATTTCATGTGTAAACTGAAAATGTGTTAAACTAACAATGCAAAATAACAATGCTTGGTTTATGAGATTTCAGCTCATATTATATTATCATATTTAGGACAACTCGTATACAGTTTGTATAGCATTCCCAATTATGATGAATATATAACCCATGCCTTGGAATTGGTCATTTTTCCAAAGTACACCATGGTACAAAAAAAACAGGAAATGTGTTGCATGTTTGAAATGAGATTCATGTGCCAAACTATAATGATAAGGACTGATGTCTGTTTGGTTTGGTGTCCTCAAGCAGTGGGTCAGTAGGTAGTCTCACCGGGAAACATGGCACAGCAGGGTTCTCCCACTTTAGGCTGGAATGGTGGGGCATCTGCCTCACAGTGCTGCTTCAGTTCAGCCCCCAGCTCCATCAAAATCTGATCCTCTGATAGACACACACAAGCATGATGTACAATGGTACAATCAGAGTTATTTATGCACGATAATCAGCATCAAGGCAGCACTATTAAAAAAGGTTATTATTAGGTGTTATGTAGACATCTAGATCAACTGATAATCCTATCAGTTGCTACAGCAAAACAGCTTATACACTAATGTTTCCAAGTTACTTCAGTCAGTTGAGGAGAGCAGAGTGGAGGTGGTAGTAGCAGTGGGGAAAACAATTAAAATAAATGAAAAGTCAAAGTGTCATTTGATCAAGTTAAAATGATCTATATATTACACAACAACATTTCTAGGACTTGATCAGATGAACACACAGTGCAAACAGAAAATAAATAAATAATAATAAAATAATAAAGCATAAAGAACCTGATCCAACATTGTAATATTGGAACAAGTACTCTGTGGTACTCAAGACTAGCTAATATTTAACTTAAATTTGATACTATTCATATTACTGCCAACAGAAACCTGGTGTATATGTAGGCTGAGGGCACGACTGTACCTTTAGGATTTTGGATGCGGCAGTAAAACGATCCAGGACTCTCCACGACACTGACCAGCAGCGCCACTGTCTGGCCATCACAGGGAAGCTCAGTACAGGACCATGCCAGGGCCTCACTTACTTGTCCAGGCACTGCAGAGGGCATTTCATTTTCAACAGACAAAATGCATTTCATACAGGTCTAATCATCTGCTCAACTTGGACTGGATGTGCTTCATTATTTAGCAGTTTCAGGTGCTGGAACTAAGTACAGTGTTAGTAATTATGAATCTATGGGGGGAAATATCAGTTAAAAGCAGTGGCGAAGACAGCTGTAAATATGATTTACAAATATGAATGGCAGAAATGTTGGACATTGCAGTGAACATTCTATTCATGTTATTTAGTTAAATATCCCATGGAATGTTTGCCAAGACCTTCATCCAGGAAGTGGATGTATGCTTGTACCCTGCTGCCGCGGAATCCTCAATTTAATCCTGGTCCATCTGATGGACCTTAACGAGAATACTGTACTAATTTATAAATATTAATTTAAATTTTTAAATTTTTGACTGTTTATAATTCATTGGTAACTTCTTCCCTAATACCTCATACCAACATTTCATACCTATTCGAATTTTAACCCCTCAAATGCCAGTGTACAGTAAGTACAGTAAAAAAAAAAAAGTACATAAAAAAAAAAAAAGTGATTTTTTTTTCCATTTCCATAAAGACAAACTGGCTTTGGGTCTGATATTATGGGCAAGTTGGGGTGTTTTACAAAAGTCACCACTGCAAGATGCCTAGTATCAAAGATTTGCAGGCATGATGTCACAATACCTATGACATCACTAGCCTATGACATCATCAGTGATGTCATGAGATGATTTTTTGTCAATAATATGTCACTGATGACATTACTGATGATGTCACAGACATTGTGACATCATCAGTGGGTTTTTGTATTTTTTGTGATTTTTTGTAAAAATTGTATTTTTTCATATTTTGAGCCAAAAATCCAAAAAGCGCATGTTTTGGACTACCAGCCATTTTCCCCAAAAAACACAAACGAGCTTTAGTCCAGCATCTATCCTGGTCTAAAGGCTTCAAATCAGTAGTGTGGACTGTCAAATTCAGTTTTATAATATTTTCCCATCTTTGGCATAGGAATCAGTTTTTTTTACATTTCATGTAAACTGTATGGAATTGATTGCTATGCCAAAACTGGGGGAATATGGGGAAATAGGCAAACACATTAGAAACTACAATTTTAACCGCTTGAGTCAAGGTGAGATGTGTAACATCAAGGAAATAATGATTTTTTGAAAAATTTGCTGGAAGTCAAAAAAAAAAGTTCTTTTTGTGCAAAATTAACATTGAAATCAATGGGACAACTATGCAATGGACTTTGAGACCATGTAACTCCCCCAAAATTTCTACCAACTCCAAGGTTAGATATTAAGGTCAAAGTTCAAGGTATTTGGTCCAGGATGCCCGCTGAAATAAATAAAATAAATTAATTTTGTGAAAATTTGCTGGGAGTACCAATAGAGTGGTTTCAATGGAAGTCAATGGGTCCATCAGATGGACCAGGAGTAAATTGAGGAGTATTTTTGAAAATAGGTCTTAGGATCGTATAAAAATGATAACTATGATTGATTTTTGTCAAATACCCCCAAAAAAATACCTAGCCTTAGTTTAAGACCATATACTCAAAAAATGACGAAACGGCCCATACGCGAATGCAGGAAAAGTCCATCAGATGGACTAGGAGGGTACAAGGGTTAACCTGACAAAAACACAATGATGCCTGACATAAGTAGTACTGTAGAACAGGAAGAACGAAACGCTCAAAAGCTCTCGATGTGACATTAGCATACTTTTCAAATAGCTAAGAACTGGTCCAAATGCAGATTGGGAAGTTGTCCATTTCTCCAGTACCTGTACGTGTCTCTGCTTGAGCAGCGTCTCGTAGCGGTTTGATGGGGGGTATGGGATGATCACGCCATAGTTTTTACACTCCGCTCTGAAACACTTGTCTAGGAGGACACTGGAACACAGAGCATCTCATTTATGTACAATCCATTTGGCCTTAGATAACAATGACAAAACTATAAAGTGCAAGCAACTAGCCTTACCTTCCAGCCATTGCTTTGTAGTAGGCAAATATCTGATCAGCTAACTTGTAGACGAACTGATCGAAGCAGAGGTTAACCTGAAAACAAGGAGGAGATGATCAAACTACTGTTTTGAAGGAACATCACTGAGGCCCATAACAATGTGTTTGATTATTAAAATGACATAGCAATTCAAATGAGGACCGTCAGACATTACCTCCGCCTCGATTTCATCATAAAGGAACTGCTTCTTGAACTTGGTGAGAGCGTAGTAGCCGCTGTCATTGTACAAGTCTAGAGGATATAGCACATACCTGGGGACAGAAGGATTGCAGGTACACTACTGTATGTTGCCGAAACAGACAAAGCCAATTAGGCACTGCCACCGTCTTAAACAGCGAACCACTGGAGGCTCATCTTACTCCATCATGGAGGGTTCCTTGGTCTCCAGGATGTGGTCGGTGAGGATCCAGGGCATGGACATCTCAATGGGGAACTGGATTCTGCGGCCCATGGTCAGCTCCAGGAAGAACTCCCTGAACCATAGCTGGGACAGGTCACAGCACTGCTGCAGAGCCTCTGGACCATGGGAGGACAGGGGAAGAGAGCAGGGGCCAAGGAAGAACCCATACAATTTTGGAGCGGATCCGATCCGGGTTGGGTCAAGGGAGGGGGGCGGAGCTAGGGAAAAGTACCTAGGGATAGGAAGGTCATAGAGTCGGGGTTCGAGGGGTGGTTAGAGGGAGTGGCTAGGGGGATGTAGGGGGTGTGGTCAGGAAAGAGGGCAGGGCTAGGGATAGGAAGGTCATTGAGTTGTGGTTCAAGGGGGAGTGGCTAGGGACTCACAAATAAAACCAAGTGGCTTTCTTCACACACACACACACACACACACACACACACACACACACACACACACACACACACACACACACACACACACACACACACACCTGTCTACTTGAGCTTACACAGCTCAGCAGCTCCATTGTTAAAACACCACAGTCCAGGATGGAGCGGCTGAGTGAATGTGGTCTGGACTCTGTGGAGGAGAGTCATGGTTTGAGTCGGGGTTCGAGGGGTGGTTAGAGGGAGTGGCTAGGGGGATGTAGGTGGTGTGGTCAGGAAAGAGGGCAGGGCTAGGGATAGGAAGGTCATTGAGTTGTGGTTCAAGGGGGAGTGGCTGGGGACTCACAAATAAAACCAAGTGGCTTTCATCACACACACACACACACACGCACGCACGCACGCACGCACGCACGCACGCACACACACACACACACACACACACACACACACACACACACACACACACACACACACACACACACACACACACACACACACACACTCCTGTCTACTTGAGCTTACACAGCTCAGCAGCTCCATTGTTAAAACACCACAGTCCAGGATGGAGCGGCTGAGTGAATGTGGTCTGGACTCTGTGGAGGAGAGTCATGGTTTCAGAGACGCTGTAGAAGGACAGAATACCTGCTCTGTGATCCAGGTACACTCCTACCCTGTAGGAGGACAGAGGGACTGAGATGAGAGTTATGATACTCTTATGTTTGAAATGACAACTATCGATGTAACATTGTAATGTCCAAGACTTGTCATTGTTTCCAAATAGCTCTGTTCTGCTAATATCTTTATATGAGACTGCTATTGAAACTCCCCACCCGCTCCTCTCCACCTCCCAGTAACAACGTCCAGTCAGACCCTCTCTACTCAGGACCTGAGAGCAGTTAGTGAATCTGTCTGGGTGACTAGAATATAACTGTTCTTCAGTCATACATGTTGCTTTTCTGTTCCCCTCAGATAACAACAGCTCTGTATTTGCTGTGTTTGGATCCAGTGTGATCTCACGTGAATATTCTAAGAAGTCAGCTCTGGTCTTGGGCTCTGGTTGTGGCAGTAAAACATCCTCTTCAGTGCTGGCCTTGGTATCCGTCAGTGGTCTCTCCAGCTCTTTGTTTTGCACCTGCAGCCTCTGGAGGGCGTCCTGGATCTTCTCCACCACCTCCTGCCTATTTAGCTCCTGCTCCTCCATGACAGACAGCATCTCCTTGATCTCATCCTTCAGCTGCCTCCACTGCCTCCGCTGCTCCTCAAAGTCCTCCCTCTCCTGATTCAGAAGCACAGACAGGGAGCCTACAAGTGCCTGCAGACATAGGGTGAGAGCAGAGCATCATTACACATGTGGACTCAACAGAGCTGCCGCTTATATGTCTGGCATTGCAATGAGTCCTGGTTTGGCTGTTGGACTTAAAATCAGTGTGCCATGTAAGACAAACCTGTGTGTGTGTGTGTAACCTTTTCCTTCTCCAGGTCTTCAGTAAGAGTAGTGTGTTCTTGCTGGAGCTGGAGACGTCTTTCTTCCTCATTGCTCTTAGCCTCCTTTAGGGAGTTCAGCTCTGCCTTCAACCCCTCCTCCTGATTCTGGCCTAAAACAAAAACAAAAACAAAAACAAAAAAAATGACACACAAACACACACTAATCTATATATATTTTTCAATTCCAAGTAACATAACGGCAAACAGGACTCTTCATCTTAACAGGACATACTTCTCTCTTCCTCAAAGAACAGACATCTCTCTGTCATCTCTTGCTCCCTTGTCATCAGCACCGCCCTCAGCCTGGACAGCTCTGCCTCCTGTTGACGCACTGTGGCCTCAGAGTCCTCAACTTTTTGGTTGGCCAGCTTCAGTTGTGCGTCTATCTCGCTCAGTGCCTGCTGTGAAGCTCCATTCTCCAACCTCTTCTCCATCTTGCATAGAGCATCCTGGGACTATTGTATCATCAGCAAAAAAAAGTTTATTGATACCATTTTCCGTTCTTTAGTTATGAGCCGGAGAACATAGGTTGTTTTCAGCAAAAACAGGCGTTTCAAATTAGAAGCTGAGATATTCAGCCTTTTGTGAAATGAAGCATTTCAAGCACATTCACTGACTCTGAAGCTAATATTTTCTGACCTGAAACATCTGAACAGCACCCACACACCCCTCAACTCCAAACTCCTCCTCTGTGGGAGTGTCTCTGCTCGCTCTGCTCGCTCTGCTGGCTGCTGCGTGTGTCAGGCGAGTCTCTGCTGCCTGCTATGGCAGGCTCTGCTGCCTTACGGATCCACGTTCGGATGGCGGCCGCTCGTCTGGGGAGTCTGGATCGGGCTCGCGTTCGTCTGCGTTTCTGGGGTTTCGGTTGTGAGCTGGGATGAAGCTGCGTCCGATTATAGGCTTTCTGCTGCGCGTTTCAAAGTGCGCTGCACCCAGTCTATTTTCGGAGCGCTCAGCCTTGTGCGCCGGCTCCCAGCGCGACACTGAAAAGCCAAACCATTCTCATGAGAATGGTTTGGCTTTGGTTTTATTTTCTGGCGGCTAATCGTGTGGAGAAACTATGCAGCAGAGACAGAGGGGCTCATTTGTGGGAGCGGATTGACTGCTGTTCGCAGCTAACGTTGGCTCCAGGCAGCCAGAGCAATCTGTGCCGCTCTGGCTCATGCATCGGTTTCTCTTTCATCACGGGGCTTTTTCTGATTTTTTTCCTCAACTTTCTCTAATCTGGAGAGCACTGTCGCCACCTAATGGGTCCATAAAATAGGTTATACACCTTCAATAGCTACAATATTTTTACAGGAGATGCACGAGGCTTTGATCCACGTCCCACCGTCAAAAAACGCAATTGACGACTTTAGTCGTCTTTGGCACTCTACGTTACTATTCGAATTGACGACTATACTCGTCCTTGGCACTCAATGAGTTAAAGTTCATGAAAAAAAGTGGCATTCTTGTTTTTCCCCACAATAATTTCATAATACCATTTGTAATGCCACCGTTGTAGTGCTGTTGTTCAAAATTAAAGTACATTTTCTCAGATTTATTGGTGTCTTTCTAGTCACACAATTTAATAGTCAGTGTTTCCCATACACTGATCTATTTGTGGTGGTACACCCTATATAGATTTTGACCCCCACAAATACTGCCACATATTAATTTCAACTAGTTGACTGCAAACTCCTGCTTTAGTGCTTACAGTATATTATTATCTTGTCGGAATTTTATTCCAGCCAATAAGTTAGGAAGTTCCCTTTTGATTTAATTTTACTTTTGTTTTGCCTACAAAGCAAAATGTTACTTTACTTGAAACTCCCCTGAAGTGATTTTGGTATTATGTATGCAAGCATAATTCTACCATAAGTAACCTGTATGCAGAATATATATAGTATATATAGGGAAACAATTATTTTTTCATTGCTGTAAAACCACAGAACGGTAAAGAAGATATTGATGTGTGTAGTTCTTCATAGATCTAGTCTCTTCATTTTGATCTCAAAGTGCACCAGCTTGATCCATTTTTACTTGAAACTGTACAAAATTTTCTTCCGGGGGGGCATGCCCCCGGACCCCCCTAGGGGTTCAGCGGTCCATGACCTTTGGGTGGGCTGAGCCCACCCAAAGGTCTGATGCTAAAACCGCCCCTGGTTCTGGGGTCACAGTAAGAACCGTATGACTTTTCCTCGGTCGGTGCGATAAGCTTGTCTGGCATTACAGAGTCACCTCAACGAATATTATTTAAAAAATCTTTAGGTTATTAATATAACCCCGGTTTTATGAATGGGGTGACTCACCAGACAACCATTGTTGCTGGGCGGGGAAGAAGAATGGCTTATCAAAATGAGAAAGACTCCACCTTGCTATGGGCCGGGTACCCCCATATTTGAGTGGTGGACGATAGCCAATCAGGATTGGGCGTAGTGATATAGCGCTTCTGTCAGGGTCACGGAGGGATGCGCTCCCAAAAGTGAGTCACCTCACTCATATTATTCATAAAACAGAGGTTATATTCATAACCTAGTTTGTTTAGTTGCAAAAAGATGGGAGTTACTGGTCCTAGAAGTTCAGCATGTAAGACAATGTCATGAGACTAGTCTCATAACCGTCCTAGCTGTACTGAATCTCCTTATCTTCTGATATTACAGTCGGATCCAAAATTGAGCCCATATTGTTCGGAAAAGTATATACAGTACGAATATATATTTTGAGACATTATCAAACAAGAGACAAGTTTCTTACAGGGATTTCAAGATTTGACGATTGTCCGTTGGTGTTCTGAGTTGATGGGTTCACAGGAAAAGGCAATAACATGAACAATTGGGAGTTTTTTTTTGTTTTTTTTGTTTTTCCCCCAAGAAGGTGGCTATGAGGTGGGAGGTGAGGGGGCATGTATAGAAACACTATTAAAACATTACTAATGTAGTTCTCAACGTAAGTTCAAGCCAGGAAGACTATAATATCTTTTACACTTCCTTAATTCACTTTATATCTCCACTCTTCAATCTACTCACAAGATCATAATAAGCTGTCAATTTCCAGGTTTCAATGAACTATCTGCTGGTTGCCGCCCAGTCTCTGTTAACCAATTGCATAGTGTCACATCACTGCTCTCATCACCTCTCACCCTACGCACCTCCAGTGTAAGCCTATCACGTTGCTCCACAACCCAGTTGTAAGCCAATTGCTTGGAGGCGGGTTCCTTAAATATGCTTGTTTCTGCCTCTTTCAGCCTCTCAATCATCGCTGCTGTCAGGCTCGCACCCTCCTCCTCCCCTTCTCCTCCCGATCATCGCAGACCTATCCGATTCTTCAGTCGGAAGAGTCTCCATGAGTCTCAGAAGGAGATCACCAGCACCACCAGTATCTAGACACTGCATGGGGATATATCTGGATGCTGATCTGGGCTGGTGCAGCTCTCTCAAGATCTCCCTGCGGTGTCTAACCGCCAAAGACTAATAACAATACTTTATTCTCATCATTCTTTCTGTCGTAAATTATTCACTTTATTGTAATAAATATCACTTTATTCATCCTTTGGTCTCTAGTCTCTCCTGATTGAATTGGTGTTTGTACAGTACAGCTCTCTGGAGTTCTGATGTCGGCCTTACTGTCCATTCCTCCCCTGTTGTTTTTGTTTTTCAGTTGTATTCTGTACAAAAATATTTTGCAATAAATATGGAACCATTTTCTAAGGACTTGGTGTTGAGTGTTTGTCACCAGAGGATATGTTAATTATTAGCTTTAAAAAAAAATACCATCACTTGTTCATGTTCTTATTTATCGGCCTAAGATTCTTACTGCAAATTGAGTGTGTTTCTTTGTTATTTTGATGTTTCAAATCATTTTTAAAGTCACAATGAAGTAGGGCTGGGCAATATATCAATATTACTAGAAATATTTGCATTCATTTCTAGCTTTGCACGCACTCATTTGTAGCACCGCTGCTGCACGCTTCTCGTGCACATTACTGATGATTATTCAAACATCTTGTGAATATCTTGTGAAAGCATCAAGTTACAACTGAACATTCAGCCCACTTCGTGAAAAATACATATATATCGTGCATCACCATTCAGCCTAAAAATACATAGATATGAGATAGATATGACCATATAGATATGATCAGATCATAGATATGATTTTTGGTCCATATCGCCCAGCCCGACAGTGAAGCGGCGCTGTGATCGTTGTTTTGTCTCCTTAAGGTATATCCTGTTGAAACGGGATGTTGGGGCAGGGCATAACATAACACTCGTGTGAGCCAATGGGATATCAGCTAGGGAGAGAAAGGCAGGTGTATTTGATGGGAGGGGTGGGATTGTTTGAAATCTAGACTTGATATTTTATTGGTTGGTGTGTGTGTGTACCACTTCCTGTCCTAATAGTCTTACAGCCCAGATGGATTTGGCCTCTGACTCAGCACTTTAGTGGTGACATCACTGTGACAACAGGATGATGGTTCTGAATTTTATTATTTAGAAAAATGAAGTCAGATAGTCACAGACAATAGTCTGGTAATTACAAATATTTTCCCATACTCTTTTCCTTTTCCCATACTTTTGCAGACGTGGAAGATACTAAAATCTAATTCCATACTTGCGTAGAAACCCTGCAGGGTGAGAAAGTCTGCTCACAGGAGCCAAGAGCTGACTGGACTGAATGTTTTAGTGATTTTGCCTTCAAAATAAAAGCGTAACAGTTGACACCTTTGGAGCAACGGGGGGTAAACAAGAATAAGTAAATTGAGGTAATAATAATAATAATAATAATAATACATTTATTTTATAAGGCGCCTTTCATGGCACTCAAGGTCGCCGTACAACAAGAAAAAACAATTACAAAATACAATCAAAACAGTTAAATTACATCACAAAAGCACAGAGCTTGCAGCAGATCAACAGTGGGAAAAGTGTCTCAGACAAATGCTTGCCTAAACTCACGAGGCCCTTTATGATTCTATGATCTATTATTATTGGGTGAAACAATCAACACACCCCATTCGGATGCATGCGATTTTATCAAGGGTTTATTTTTGTACGCGGAAGTAATATGCTTATATTCTGACTCAGGTCTCAACTAAAAACTGTCAACTTTAGTGATGTTGCTTTTCTGTCCAATACTGCCCCCTGCTGCCGACAAGCCAGCCACACAACTCCATGGATTCCTAGACAGTTTTAACTTGACAACAATAACAACCGTCACAACCCACCTGAATATCCGGTTTACTTCCTGTATACATAGCTGAGCGCAGGCTGATATTCGGCTCATATTAAATGTTAACGTTAGGCCGTGTCTCCGACAGACACATTAACAAGGTAGCCTATTTCGGTCTTTATGTCTTGTAGTAGTTAGTAGTAGTTGTTGTTGATAGTTGCCATAACAACCACCCCTGTCGGAAAGACGTGCACACGCTGGGTAGGAAGCGTTGTTGTCCCGGAGGCGATATTTTTTTCGGATGATGGCGAAGGCTATGCGAAGACATAACCCGCCCCTCTCTGCCTCTGATTGGCCTAGCGTCAAACTTCCATCCAAACACATTCGCTTGGCTATCCTGCATTACATCTCTTTTCTACAGTCTGTGGTCAGTACTTCATTTGAATTTGATTATAGTACTGTGTTCATTTGAATTTGATTATAGTACTGTGTTCATTTGGCACCGCTAAATTAGTGGGTGCAGTAATTCCAACAAAATTACCATGGCATTCGGCTACATTGAACAGTTCTGATTGGACATGAAGTTATGGCGTTGAACTTGCAATGATTTCACATCAGATATGTGGAACGAGACGTGATTGGAACAATTAGTGCCAGTGTTGCATTTAATCCGACATATTCAAGTAACAAGCACAAATGCGAAGTAGCTGCTACAATGTACAGATCCTTTCCAAAAAATTAGCATATCATGGAAAAGGTAGTTTTTTCCATAATTCCTTTCAAAAAGTGAAACTTTCATAGATTATAGATTCATTACACACAAAATGAAATATCTCTAGCCTTTATTTGTGTCATTTTTCATCATTTTGGCCTACAGCTCCAGAAAACCCCCAGAACAGTATTTCAAGAAATTAGAATAGTGTGAAGAAAATCAGCAGTTACTTCTCAGTTATGACTGACTTCAGCTTCAGTCCACTCCCTCTGAATCTCCGCCAAATTTTTTAATCGTCTGCTTGACAATCCGCTGAAGCCCACGGTCATCCATGGTATTTCCATGATATTCATTTTTTTGAAAGGATCTGTATGTGTATGTACATGAATTCAAGCTTTCTCTCTCACACACACACTTTTGTAACATTCATGGTGGCAGATGCAGGATCCACTCTACTCTGCCACCCTGCAATTATTAAATATGGCCCCCATTGCCCCCTTTTTCCGTCAATTGACATGAACACAAACACAGGCGCACACATGACACGACTACCTTGCCTCATTTAACCTAAGTGTGGTGAAATTGTTGGGGAGGGGCCAACCGACAGAATGACCTGCTGAGCTGCTGGTCACAACTCCTAAATTAAATAGGATTTGAACATTTAATAACTTGTCAAATACTTTCCATTGACATTTGTCTGGCCATGTCTGTGCACTGTGCAGGTGATGGAAACGCAAATGAGCATCTTTCTAGGACATGGATCTACTGGCTCCACCCCTGTACGATCTGCTTCCAGCTCTGCGAGTAAGTCCTGCCCTGCAAGGCCTGTCATGTTTGGTATTCACCTCTGTAAATCAGTCCTCAGATTGACTGTTACCTTTTCCATTCCATACACAGGACGGAGAATTCAGGAGTCTTTCCGAAGAAGAACATTGAACCAACCTCAAAGAGGCAATTATTTTTATTCTTTTTTAGTAATCTCTGGTGAAATATGTATTGACGAGCAATAATGACTTGAAATATGTTTAACTTAAAGTGGAACTGTCATGGTGAAGCCCATGCCCTATAATAGTAATATGCCAAACAGTAACATTACCTGGATGAAATTAGTATTTGTTTGTAAATACTGTAAATACATTACACCTTGGGGGCTACACAAGAGGTGGTGGTTAAGTGGAGCACTGTTTGGGTTGGAGATGTGTGTCTTCACTGTAGTCTGTCGCCCATGTCACTGCAGCGTCTCAGCCGTGCGGGGAAGCCTTGCTGCCTGGGCCATAGTTAACACTCTGTGTGCTGTGTCCACGTAATCCTCCTGCAATCTCTCACGTTGTAAAATCCCTTCAAACAGTTAAATAACAACACAGAGACATTTTATTAGCTAATGACTTTATTGGGAAACATTGTGTAACCCTAACCCTGTGCAAAACGTTCGTACCCCCGTGTGTTTTCTCACCGTTTCATTTCTCTTCCTGATCTGCCCGGCCCGCACACAGACTGCAATCATCAAGACAGGTCTCATCTACTATTAAAGGTAAGATGTGAGGCATCGTTATTACATTTAGACTGTTTAATAACAATTGAAAATCTTGCTCGTACACTGCTCAAAAAAATTAAAGGAACACTTTGAAAACACATCAGATCTCAATGGGGGAAAAAAATCATGCTGGATATCTTTCCTAACATGGACTTGTAATGTGTTAGGAACGAAAGGATGCCACATTGTTTGGAAAATAAAATGATCAACCTGCACTAGAGGGGCAACAATAGAGAGGCAAAGTTACTTCCTGCTTCAGCACTGTACCAGAGAATTTCATCCGCCATTTATTTTCCCATAGACATTTCGTAAAATGCTTATAAAATAGTTTGTCGAACCAAACGGTTCAGCTAACGCTATAATCGGGAGAGACCATAGAACATTTCACTTTGACCAACAACAAAAAAACATTGAAAAAATATTGTCTTTAAACCTGCATTTGTTTTACGTTTTGGTCCCAGTGAGATGTTATGCCATCTCTCCTGTTTCTAAATATATCTGTACCGTTTGGTTTGAACCAGTACAACTATTTTTATAAGCATTTTACAAAATGAAAATACATTACAACTATTTCATCAATTTATTCCTAACTTGTAACTATATTTTAACTATCACAGGTCTAACTCCCATCCCCCATCTCTCTCCCACAGTACTCTGTCTACTGCTGCATCCTGTCTCTCATTGTGTCATCACCCTCGGCTGCAAGAAGGAGCTCTTCATGGCCTATGGACGCATCCTCTATCCACACGACTGGAACTGCAACAGGTGGGACTGAACTCTGGATGTCAACCCTGTATCCTGTCACATGGTCTTATTGTACTGTGAGGGGGGAGGGGGTGCTCATGCATTACAGGATATGAGTCATAATTTAACACTAGTCACTCACTCTAGTCACTTAGATTTCATGCATCCCCTAGTTCAGTCTCATGAAGTATTTCAGAGGTGGTGAGATCTTATCAGAACCACTTACAGTGACCACCATAGTATGATGATCATCTTAAATACAATGATACCAACATCATTAGACAACCAGGGTCAAAGACACAGAGACAAACGAACAAACAATGTTACAATTATTAACCCTAATTATTCCTGCATCCCTAAAATGACCATGTATGAATAGGTGAAGCATTTCAAATGAAACTGAGGTCCAACCATGAATTCCCCTTTGTGCTACAGCATTAACGATGCATCTGTCCTGAATGAGCTTGGCCTGGTTAAACACCCCCAGGTGATGAGCTGCATATATCACCCTGTTCCTGGTCACTATGCTCATCATCTCACAACAGGTAAGGAGAATGCTCCTCACCCCATTTCCCTCCCCGTTTTTATACCTTATTTCTCAGAGACACACACACACACACATGAATAACTTTGTATTGCTCACAGGCATAAAGACAGACTGATAGCATCCCTATAGAGTTAACGGTGCCTCGCAAGTACCTGGATGGCAGATGTGTGACCTTTGGTTCCTAACCTTTCTTACATCCCTCCTTCATGGCCCTCCTCTCTTTTACCTAGAGTAAGAGCTGCTTTTCTGCCAGTGATGTGGCTTTGACTATGTAACAAGTAGCTTCTTGCTTCTTGCTATGCTGGAGTTTGTCATTTTGCCTTGAAATAACAAGTTTTCTCAAAATAATTTCTCAAATTGAGTGCAAACCTCTCCAACCTCTATATCTAAATATATATATATATATATATATATATATATATATATAAATATATGTAACGCTGTTCTGCTCTACTAGCCTTATAAACAGCGCCCAGGTTCTTTAACTAACACTCAATATTACAACTGGTAATATATACTTTCGTTAGAGTATTGAGCGGGTAACTGTCTAATTTTAAAGGAAATACTTATGAATGAAATAATAAACACTATTTAAAGTAGGTGTGTGGTGTCCTTTGTGGCTTTTAACCCTTTGAGTGAAAATGCACCTTAATGAAATGAAGCACTTTTAAACAGTTTTATATATCAAAGAATAATATATTTATTACAAACTTGGCCTAGCTAGAAATAAAATATAAATGTATTTGTTTGTATGTTTATATATCCCCCAAATAGAAGAAATAAACCTGCACAGTATCTGCTATAGACACAGCAGATAACTAAATGGTTGCTCTTTTCCAGTAGCGGCCAGATGCACAACTAACTGGTTTCACCTTTTTCCTCTAAGGGAATTGTTCTTATCACTTTAGTTAAACCATAAAATAAATATAGTGCTGTAAAAACACTCTAGACCTTAAATTGAATCAACAAGAAATATAGCCTATTGCACCTTTAATTACCTTATCCCAAATGGGATTCAATTGTAAACTTAGTGGGCCCACACTATGAGTTACCTTATCAAATAAACAAACAAAAAGCCGGCAACCTGTTTACTGTAGTGTGCACACTGAAATGGTACCCTGAGGCAGGCCTGATTGCTGCTTGTGAACGCTGGTCCATGGAAGATGATGGACACGGATTGTGATCCTCCAGCAGGCTCCAGGGAAAGGGTTAACTCTCCCACCGAACGTGGGTCAGTGCGCAGTGGCTCTAGGTAGCCCCTGAGCGCGGATCCTCTCTCCCGCTCCTTGGTCCTTGTAGAGGAAACTCTCTGCTTCCCCTCGGTGGCAGACGTGAGGCGGGGCGTTGCCTGGTGATTCCCCACAGCGCTGTCCGGTCCCGTCTGGTCCTTCTCTGTTGAGTTGATGTTGGAGGCTAGCTGGAAAATGCCAGCCTCTCTGGTCCTCTTGTCAAGAAAGCTGTAGGAAGCTAACGTGGCTAACTTTTAGCTTCACAGTCTCTGTCAGATCGATTGCAGGGAGCTAACTGTTGCTACCTGCTAGCACTACAGTTAACACAGTACACTGTCCAGTTGATGCAGGAAGCTAACGGTGTCTACTTAGCATTAGCGGCACCGCCAACACGGAACACTGTCCGCACCGCACGCACTGAATCACTGTACCCGCACTCGCGCAGATTCCACACTCCGCCGAAGCACTTCAGACAGCGGTAGACTCGTTAACTTATATTAGAAGTCACTTTTACCCTGCTCACGTGGAGAGCAGGGACACAACACGGCATGCTCCTAGCTGCCGGAGAGAGAAGAGAAAGTCCTTCCTGCATACTGCGTTACTCTGTCTTTCTCTACCCGCCCTCCAGCCAATGGAATAATGGAACTTGACGTTACCACCAGACAGACCAATGACAGGTAGAATACAAGACGACATTAGAACAAGCACGTTAGATTGCAACTGTAAACCTCTCAATCAACTTATCATGCTGCGTTCACTTGTAGTAGTAAACAACACATCTTCTATTGTAAAGAGTTTACAGACATTTAGACACTTTCTTTTTCATTGAGACATTGAAAATAGTAAGGCATGGAAAATAATAATGTTTGTGCACAAAACAATATAAAATAACCCAGGGGGTTACATCCTCCCCCCTCTAGACGTCTGGATGCCCTCATCAGACTAATTTACTTGAGGTGTCTAGATGCCCGCATCAGACTTAAGTTTATAGCTTGACCATGTATTACATTTTCGTTTAGAGATGTACAGACTATGGCCTTTGGGTAACTATTTAAGGTAAGTATAAAGTATTGTAGTTATTAGAATTGGAAGTCTCTTTCACCACTGATGGTGATTCTCAATCCACGGTGCACTACTACTATTGGATGGTCAGTGGAATGTCCAGGTTTGTCATATGTTAGCCGAATGACTGGTTTCACCTCCCTTCGGGGAGGATGGTCGCAGACGGGCGCTGCACTTCTTTCAGACTGACTAGTAGAGGGGATATCGCCCCCTTCTAGACCTGTGTCCACCACAGGGTCTTCCAGCAGTTGCGGCACATCCTCTGCTTCCTCTTCTCCCTGATGTGTCTCCAACACCTCGTTGACTTCTGAGGTGAGGGAAGCGACATCCAGTTCCTCCGGAGCAACATTGTTTTGAGATGGGCCTGAGACATTACTGTGAGGTGCATCCTTACTGAATTGATCTGCGAGAAGATCAAGGGCTTGGAAGACAGCCTCTCTTTGATCAGCTGGTAGGTACCAGAGACTTTCCTCTTCCGGCTCAGATTCCATTTCCTGCTCCTCTTCTGATTCTTTCTCCTTTCTCTCATTCACATTTGACTTTGGTCTTTGATTTGATCGGGTCACCGGCCTCTGTGGCACCTGCTTCTCATCGGTGGCAGCAGGAAACCTCACTAAATACCCTATAGGCAAAAGGTGGTCCCGGTGCAGAGTTTTGACTATGACCCTGCCCTTCTCAGGCTTTACTCTGTACACTGGCAGGTTTGGCATTTTTCCTACCACTACATAAGGGCAAGAGTTCCACTTATCACCAAGCTTGTGCTTGCCGGGCAAACCAAGGGCTCGAATGAGCACTCGGTCCCCCTCCTCTAAAACTTGATCTCTCACTCGGGCGTCATAGTGTCTCTTATTTCTGTCATGTAATTTGTTAGCGGCCTTCACGGCTAACTCGTAGGCCCTTTTCAAATCTCCCTTCATGTCGTCAACATACCGCAAGTAGTTCACATTGTCTTCCCCATCAGGTGATGTCCCGAAGCATAAGTCAATGGGCAGACGAGCCTCACGCCCGAACATCAAGAAATAAGGAGAGTAGCCAGTTGCGTCGTTGCGTGTGCAGTTGTAGGCGTGGACGAGCAAACTGACATACTGGCTCCAATGTTGTTTCTGACTAGGGTTGAGCGTTCCCAGCATGGACAAAAGCGATCGGTTAAACCGCTCAGGCTGCGGGTCACCTTGGGGGTGATATGGGGTTGTTCGGGATTTTTTGATGCCCAGCATTCCTAAGAGCTCTTTGATTAGACGGCTCTCAAAATCTCGCCCTTGGTCAGAGTGAATTCTGGCCGGCAAGCCATAGTGCACAAAGAACTTCTCGATTAGCACCTTGGCCACTGTTGATGCTCTCTGATCTTTGGTTATGAAAGCCTGAGCATATCGGGTGAAGTGGTCTGTAACCACTAGGACATTGGCCACTCCTCTTGAGTCAGGCTCGATTGACAAGAAGTCAATACAAACTAAATCCAGGGGACCATTGCTAGTGATTTGTTTCAAAGGTGACGCCCTATGAGGCAATGTCTTTCGGGCGATACACCGACCACAGGTTTTGATGTACTGGGTGATGTCAGCCATCATCTTTGGCCAGTAAAATCTGTCCTTCACTAGTTCAACGGTGCGTTCAACTCCGAGGTGACCAGAGTCATCATGTACAGACCTTAGTACTTTGAGGCGGTGCTCAGTTGGGAGGATTAATTGCAATGTTTGACCCCCGGCTGGTCTGGTGGCCTTCCGGTACAACAGGCCTGTCTTTATCAAAAGTTTACTGCTCTCTCGTTGCAGTAAAGCAGTGTCGGGGTTGTTGTTTTGGGTGGTGGCAGGCCAGACTCCACTTTTGACCGCCTGCTTAATGGGACTGATTGCTGGGTCCCGATCCTGAGCTGTGCTTATTTCCTCTTTGCTCAGCTGTTCCAGAGGGCTCACCTCCAGCTGTGTGAAGAAAGCATAGGCGTCGGGGATGGCGCTAGGAGAAGCTCCCAGCTGATCAATTAGACGGTCGGGGAGCTGTGGTGACTGAGAGACACTGACTTGTCGACAGAGAGCTTTCACACTTGATTGCGAGATGTTGCTCCACTCCTGATCCTCCCAAGCGTTCCTGGACAACCAGTCGGCGTCCACATTATCTCTGCCCGGCTTGTACTGAATGTCAAAGTCATATGTTGTTAGGGCTGCCAGCCATCTGTGGCCAGTGGCGTTCAGCTTGGCCGTAGTAAGTACATAGGTGAGGGGGTTGTTGTCTGTTCTCACCGTGAATCTAGCACCATAAAGATAGTCGTGAAACTTATCAACAGCAGCCCACTTCAATGACAGAAATTCGAGCTGATGAATGGGGTAGTTTCTCTCGGACTGACTTAACTTACGACTAGCGAACGCCACTGGACGTAACCCCTCTGGGTATTCTTGGTTGAGGACAGCTCCGAGCCCATCCAGACTGGCATCTACATGAAGGATGTAGGGTTTGGTCGGATCAGCAAATGCCAGTACAGGGGCGCTGGTGAGGCGACGGACGATTTCATGGAAAGCCTCAGTGCATGCTGGAGACCAGCGCTCCCCAAAGGGCTGGGAGGGTCGAAAGTAGTCGTGGTCTTTGGCTTTCATGGGTTTCCTCCCCTTCTGTACAGGGGGGTACCCTTTTGTCAGGTCAGTGAGAGGGCGAACAATGGCTGAGTAGCTGGCAATGAATTTGCGGTAATAGCCACAGAACCCCAAAAAAGACTGGAGTGATTTCAGGGTTGTAGGTGGCTGCCACTGAGCTACGGCCTTGATTTTGTCAGGGTCGGTTGCAACGCCTGCAGCCGACACTATGTGCCCGACGTATTTGACTTCTGGCTGACAGAACTGGCACTTATCGATGGAAAGCTTTAGACCACACTCGGCCAGGCGGTCGAGAACTTTTAGAAGACGTTCTTCATGTTCCTCTAACGTGCGGCCAAACACGATGAGGTCGTCAAGATAGACAAGACACTGCAGCAAGTTCATGTCGCCTACCGCCCTTTCCATTAGGCGTTGGAAGGTGGCAGGGGCCCCTGTGATGCCTTGGGGCATCCGCTCAAACTGAAAGAAACCTAGCGGGCAGATGAACGCTGTCTTTTCTTTATCTTCCTCTGACATGGCAATTTGGTAATAACCACTACGGAGATCTAACACGGAAAACCAGCGGCTGCCTGTGAGGCTGGCTAAAGCTTCTGGCATACTCTTCGCGCACGCACTGGAGGCGGGGCTCAGAGGAGGGCGCGCGCACTCTGCGCGGGCCAAAACAGAACATACTCAGTGCGCAGCTCCAGGCTCCAGGCAGTCTGAATGAAATTGAATGTAACGTTCCCAATTCTATGTATTAAATTATAAAAAACGACCCCTCCACATTTGGGAAGGCTAAGCCACACAACTAGTTCGTTATAATAGAACAGCATGCTTTGAAGGCGACTTTACGACGGTGAGGACTCAATCACAGCAGATATCCGCCGATAGCCTACCACGGAGATCTCACAGGCACAGGCAGCAAAACCGACGCGCTGATAGAAAAATCTCCATGGACGCGCCGCGCTGTGCTCAGGCCTCGCCCCCCGACACGCCCCGTGCGATGTCGTCATAATCGCCGCGCGCCCTATGCGCTTGGCTGGGCGCGAAGAGTATGCCAGAAGCTTTAGGCATCATCTATGCGAGGAAGAGTGTATTGATCTGGTATTGTTTTGAGATTAAGGGTGCGATAGTCAATGCACATCCTTATCTTGCCATTTTTCTTTCGGGCTATTACAATGGGAGAGGCGTACGGGCTGCGGGATTCTTTGATTATCCCTGTTGCAAGGAGCTCCTGCAGATGTCTACGGACATCCTCTATTTCTGCTGGCGCCAGACGCCGAACTCTCTCTCTGAAGGGGCTAGCATCTTTAAGCCTAATGTTATGCTCCACCCCTTTGGCTAGGCCAACATCCCACTCTGACAGGGAGAAAACGTCAGGCCGATCAGCCAGTTTTTGTGCTAGTCTGTTTTTCCAGTTCTCTGGAATGGGAGAGTCACCGAAATTGAAAATGGCCGGGTCAAGACGGTTAAGAGGGGTTTCTGACGGCTGCAACTGAGTGACTACGTCTGCTTTGTGAACATGGGCGATTACAGTACCCTTGGGGATGGCTTTAGTTTTGAGAGACTCATTCTTTAACAGCACTGAGAATCGGTTGGACTCCATGTCTGTGGATAACAGAACACAAGAGGGCATTAGCACTCCAGCCGGAAGTGCTCCTGTGGACGGGGTCTCAACCATAAGGATGCTGTCTTTAAGGTGCTCTGTACGTGACACTTTGCAAACAGCTGAAAGCTCACTACCAGGGGGAATGGTAAGGGGTCCTGGCCCAACCCACTTCACTACAGCTATCGGCTTGCTCTGAGTCAAGAATGTCTCGGGCTGTACAGGGATTTGGGTGTTCACTCTCATGGTCTGAGCTAAATCCGGGTCTCCCTCAACTCTCTGGGACTGGGGCTCATGACTGAAGCTACGGGCATTTGTGCCGATAATAACTGGCAGCTGGTCTGGGCCATTAGCATCTGGGCAGACTAAGGCTAGCACTAGCTTAGGCTTACTATAACCTCCATCGTCGGGAAACTATCTCAGCTGCAATGAAACCCTTATATGGATAGCTAGTCTGACCTAGGCCCCAAAGGTCTAAGCTAGAAATAGGGTGAAGGGGCAGATGGGACAGGTGTTGGGAGTACCAACCCTCAAAGACTATGGAGACAGTAGAGCCACTATCCATTAAGGCGTCACAAGGCTTGCCTTCTATTAGTACTCTTTCCTTACTAGGTCTCCCTACCAAACCTTCTGGGACATCTGTTGATTGGGGGGGCCCAACTGTACTTCTTGAGACCTGGCCACCCTTCTCTCTCTGATCTGGGGAACTGCCTGGAGGTCCCCTTTTGCCTCTTTGAAGCTTTTGCATAGATCGGATTAGCTTGCTAATCACTTTGGAGGAGTTCTCAGGACCAGTGCAGTTAGTGGAGATGTGACAGTCTTCTCCACAGCGGTAACAGAACACATCCTGTCCTTCCCTAGAAAACTTTGCACTGTCCTGTTCTTTGCTGGGTTTAGATCTGAAACCCCTTTGGTTTTCGCCTAGAGCCGCTGAGGCACGCTGTGTGGTGGCTCTCTCTCTGAGCTGATTTTGCAGACTAGTCACATGTTCTCTCAGGCCCTGCATTTCACGATCTGTATGGGGCACTGTTTGCATTGACTCTCTATTAAAGTGTTGGGAGACTTGTTCTTTGACTGTCATCTGCTGGACTTTAGCTTGTAACTCTCTGACTTGACTTTTGAGATTACTTATTTCAGAGGATTTTGCATTACTTTCCTCAGTGGTGCGTACGTGGCGCACGCTAGTTGTTAAATTTCTGCGAGTCACTTTCTGATCTTCTTCTGCTCGGATCTCACTTAACAGTTGCATAAAAGAGGGGGGGTTACTCAACCTCTCTTTCAAACGGAGCTGCAGCAGCATGATGTCGGCCTCTATTGAGCCTCGCAGTAGCTGCTCCACTCTTGCTCGGTCTCTCAATCTAGGAGAAAGACCGCCCTTCTGTACTGCTTTAGTGAGCCCCTTTTCTAATCTCCGGCAGAAGTCAGACAGTCTTTCGCTGGGCTTTTGCTGCATGGACCTGAAGGCGAAATAGAGGTCTTCACCTGACTCAGAGATCCCAAACACATTTTCAAGGGCTGCTAGATAATCTGCGGGGCGCGCATCAGGATCATTGCATCTGACAGCTTGGATTATTTCAAAGGCAGGCCCCTTTAGACTTTCCGCAATTCTTTTCTTTTTTTCTTTTACAGAGCAATCACATTCGTCCAGCATCAGCTGTGCCTGTTCCAGCCAGCTTTCCAGTGTCTCCTCGCCTGCGGGGGTAGGCATCACTCCTGAGAAGACTCGCAATCGGCGGAAGGCATTGTTCTCTTGTGGAGGTCGCATTGTCTTTTCCAGTAGGTCCCCCACAGCACGTATAATGGATGCAGGTAAATCTTCCTGCTGTGGTGCCTTGCCATGAGCCAGTAAAGGCTGTAGATCCTCTAGAGTTTTCCCTTCATTTTCTAGTAGCTTTTGCAACTTGAGTGTAAACTCATCAGGCGGGGCTGAGTCACCTGTGAGTATGGTCACTTTCCATGGAGATCCACCACGAGGTGGAAGGATTTCAGGGGGGGCTGTAGCGGGGTCAATCAGGTTTTTGCACTCACACAATGTCATTTCATAGTTCAGTAGAGTGATCAGCTTTGTGGCCCTAACACGTACTCTACCCAAAACTTTGATGGTGTGAGCAGCATCCTCTATATCTTGTATGGGGGTATCTGCAGGTACGCCACTCAAAATAAAAGCATTTACCGGGTTTACTCCTGCTTCGCTACACCACTTCTCAAGCTCAGCTCGTAACTCGGAGTTGGCTGAGTTAGACATTTTTTCTTGTATTTATTTAGATTTTTAGGGATATTTATTTATAGATTCTTTTTTCCTTGTAGAAAATCAGTCACACAGTTTATATCCTCAGCGGTGCCTCCATTTATTATTTACTGAGAGCTAGCCATCATTTCGCGCTCAAAGAAACCTCGACTCAGACGCAGGCGCTGCTGCACGAAGCCCCACCTGAGGTCACCTGAATCGACCTCTACCTGACCGTCAATGACGTCAAGCCCACAGCCGGAAATGACGTCAGGCACTTCACAGCAGTGTAACCCTGTAGGAGAGCTCCAGGAGTTGCTGGTGAAGCAGGGATGGCATCCGCCAGACTACACTGTCACCCAGGAGTCAGGGCCGCAACACCGCAAAGTGTTCACCGTGACCTGCAGTCACGGTGAACACTTTGCAGAAACCGGAACTGGATCATCAAAGAGGCTCGCGAAGAGAGCCGCAGCAGCGAAGATGCTGTCCCGTATCACCAGCAGACCACCAGGCGGTGGAGTCCCAGGGTCCTCTGGTCCCTCAGGATCCCAGCGGTGCCTCCATTTATGTAACGCTGTTCTGCTCTACTAGCCTTATAAACAGCGCCCAGGTTCTTTAACTACAGCCGGAAATGACGTCAGGCACTTCACAGCAGTGTAACCCTGTAGGAGAGCTCCAGGAGTTGCTGGTGAAGCAGGGATGGCATCCGCCAGACTACACTGTCACCCAGGAGTCAGGGCCGCAACACCGCAAAGTGTTCACCGTGACCTGCAGTCATGGTGAACACTTTGCAGAAACCGGAACTGGATCATCAAAGAGGCTCGCGAAGAGAGCCGCAGCAGCGAAGATGCTGTCCCGTATCACCAGCAGACCACCAGGCGGTGGAGTCCCAGGGTCCTCTGGTCCCTCAGGATCCCAGCGGTGCCTCCATTTATGTAACGCTGTTCTGCTCTACTAGCCTTATAAACAGCGCCCAGGTTCTTTAACTAACACTCAATGATATTACAACTGGTAATATATACTTTCGTTAGAGTATTGAGCGGGTAACTGTCTAATTTTAAAGGAAATACTTATGAATGAAATAATAAACACTATTTAAAGTAGGTGTGTGGTGTCCTTTGTGGCTTTTAACCCTTTGAGTGAAAATGCACCTTAATGAAATGAAGCACTTTTAAACAGTTTTATATATCAAAGAATAATATATTTATTACAAACTTGGCCTAGCTAGAAATAAAATATAAATGTATTTGTTTGTATGTTTATATATCCCCCAAATAGAAGAAATAAACCTGCACAGTATCTGCTATAGACACAGCAGATAACTAAATGGTTGCTCTTTTCCAGTAGCGGCCAGATGCACAACTAACTGGTTTCACCTTTTTCCTCTAAGGGAATTATTCTTATCACTTTAGTTAAACCATAAAATAAATATAGTGCTGTAAAAACACTCTAGACCTTAAATTGAATCAACAAGAAATATAGCCTATTGCACCTTTAATTACCTTATCCCAAATGGGATTCAATTGTAAACTTAGTGGGCCCACACTATGAGTTACCTTATCAAATAAACAAACAAAAAGCCGGCAACCTGTTTACTGTAGTGTGCACACTGAAATGGTACCCTGAGGCAGGCCTGATTGCTGCTTGTGAACGCTGGTCCATGGAAGATGATGGACACGGATTGTGATCCTCCAGCAGGCTCCAGGGAAAGGGTTAACTCTCCCACCGAACGTGGGTCAGTGCGCAGTGGCTCTAGGTAGCCCCTGAGCGCGGATCCTCTCTCCTGCTCCTTGGTCCTTGTAGAGGAAACTCTCTGCTTCCCCTCGGTGGCAGACGTGAGGCGGGGCGTTGCCTGGTGATTCCCCACAGCGCTGTCCGGTCCCGTCTGGTCCTTCTCTGTTGAGTTGATGTTGGAGGCTAGCTGGAAAATGCCAGCCTCTCTGGTCCTCTTGTCAAGAAAGCTGTAGGAAGCTAACGTGGCTAACTTTTAGCTTCACAGTCTCTGTCAGATCGATTGCAGGGAGCTAACTGTTGCTACCTGCTAGCACTACAGTTAACACAGTACACTGTCCAGTTGATGCAGGAAGCTAACGGTGTCTACTTAGCATTAGCGGCACCGCCAACACGGAACACTGTCCGCACCGCACGCACTGAATCACTGTACCCGCACTCGCGCAGATTCCACACTCCGCCGAAGCACTTCAGACAGCGGTAGACTCGTTAACTTATATTAGAAGTCACTTTTACCCTGCTCACGTGGAGAGCAGGGACACAACACGGCATGCTCCTAGCTGCTGGAGAGAGAAGAGAAAGTCCTTCCTGCATACTGCGTTACTCTGTCTTTCTCTACCCGCCCTCCAGCCAATGGAATAATGGAACTTGACTTTACCACCAGACAGACCAATGACAGGTAGAATACAAGACGACATTAGAACAAGCACGTTAGATTGCAACTGTAAACCTCTCAATCAACTTATCATGCTGCGTTCACTTGTAGTAGTAAACAACACATCTTCTATTGTAAAGAGTTTACAGACATTTAGACACTTTCTTTTTCATTGAGACATTGAAAATAGTAAGCCATGGAAAATAATAATGTTTGTGCACAAAACAATATAAAATAACCCAGGGGGTTACATATATATATAAAAAAAAGTATATATATAATATATATATGAAGAGTTCATTTGCAAAAACAGGTAAACGCCATTCTTAAAATGAACAAACAACATCTGTTTGATACTCCCTGGAGTGCACATAGAAAACATTGAGTTGATTTATGTGGAAATTATCAGATGAATTTGTTTTAGTTATGATTGATAATAAACATTTCCCAAAAATAAATTAATTACAGTATCAATACATCAATATATAAAATAAAATGATAAAAAATCCAAACGGAGATACCTGTTTTTGCAAATGAACTCTTCATATATACTTTTATATATATATATATATATATATATATATATATATATATATATATATATATATATATATTTAGAAGAAGAAGAAAAAACACCTCCCTCATCCTCACCACCCGTCTCTCTCTGCTAGAACGAGTTGTGCTTCCGACTGCTGAAGAACAAGAACCACACGGATCAGGACGAGATCGAGACCAGGGAGAACCTGAACCACCTGCTGCTGGAGAACGTTCTGCCGGCCCACGTGGCCGCGTTGTTTGTCGGGGAGAACAAAAAGAACGAGGGACTCCACTCAAACTCTTTACTTAAGAGAAGCACAAGGTAGGCGCCCCGGGTTACAGGTGGATTTCTCCCCCCTCCACGTCTCCATCACTCCACTGGCTCTCATTGGCATGTCTGGTGACTTTGACACCGGTACACAGGGTTGACATGAAATTGGGCACCCGGGTAGTGCAGCAGTAGATTTCCTGCCTACCTTTTGCTCGGCAGTACCAAAAAAACTTTAATTGCCCATTTCTTACATTTGTTGTCTGCGGGGAAGCCTTCCTGCCTGGGCGATAGTTAACACTCCGTGTGCTGTGTCCACGTAATCCTGCAATCTCTCACGTTGTAAAATCCCTTCAAACAGTTAAATAACAACACAGAGACATTTTATTAGCTAATGACTTTATTGGGAAACATTGTGCAAAATGTTTGTACCCCCGTGTGTTTTCTCACCTCTTCTCAGTTCTCAGGTTCCTGGTCTGGACTGAGGAGGCGAAACGGAGGCAGATGGGTCCAACCCATGGTCCAACCTCACTTGTAGACGGGGAGCAGTGGAACATGCCAAGTGTGGATTCAGTAGGGGGGTTTAATTGATTACAGTTTTTCACAATTGCTTAAACACATTTCCTGATAGACTATCTCACTTTCTCAAAACCCGAAACACAAATCTCAAAACTCACACACAAAATGCAAAATCCTACACTTCTCTTGCAAAAGCACACTTTGCCCTCAAAACAGTGTTAACTCTTCACTAAATGGTATTTTCTTTTCAAATGACAAACACATACATCATATGAGTAGACATATCTAAGCACCCATTGAACACTGGTGTGCAGAATGGAAAACACTATATGAATGCTTTATCAGTAGAATTATGCCTTTGCATGTTCAGTTTCAGGTTGTGCACATTGTGTCTAATGTGTTTAAACAATTATGAAAAACTGTAAAACCAATTTTTGAGGGGTTAAACTACTTGGAGTCATTATAAATGGAGTCATAAATGATGACGTATGGGAAAGTCAATGTAATAATAGTTGTGTTGAAGGGGACTCTTGTTGTATTGTGTGGTTAATTGAAAACTAATTATGTTTATCTCTGCATAGGAGGGGCTGCATCCTTCAATGGGGGATTCATGTCCCTGCTTCTGACAGGGGAAGGCAGCAGTCCTACTGCCTACATACTGGACCCATTTGCAGGGGCTTAGCCTACTGTATGTGTTTGGTTTAGTTCAGTTTTGTCTTGTCAAGTTTTGAATAGTGATCTGTTTATTAAGGACAATAAAACCTTTTCGAGTCGTTTGTTGGGGAAAGCCATAACAAAACTGCCTAGAGATCCATTGTGGGGGGTGAGAGAGAGGACAAGGCAGGAGAGAGGACAGGGAGAGAAGCAGGAGAGAGAGGACAACGCAGGAGAGAGGACAAGAGGACTTCAAGGCAGGAGGACAACGCAGGAGAGAGAAGAGAGAGGACAGGGAGAGAGAGGTGGGAGAGAGGGCAAGGCAGGAGAGAGAACCCCTCCCCACTTTCTGACCTCCTCTCCTCCACTGTCTAACCTCTCCTCATCCCCCTGTCCTTCCTTCTACTCCTCCTGTCTCCCCCTTCCCGTCCTCCAACAATATTCCCTCCTCTGCCATCTATGTATGTATCTCCCGGCCTCCTTCCTCTCACCCTGTTTGCACTCAACCACTCTACCATCTCTGCAGGGACTGACCCGCAGAGGAGAGAGGGGAGCAGGCACAGTCCCTGCAGAGATGGTGAGAGTGGGTGAGTGAGAACACAGTGAAGGAGGGAGGCCAGGAGATGGCAGGGGAGGGGTGGGGGGGAGAGGAGAGCAGGAAGGAGGCCGGGAGATGGCAGGGTGGGGGAGGAGGGAGGGAGGCCAGGAGATGGCAGAGGGGAGAACAGGGTGAAGGAAGGAAGCCAGGAGATGGCAGAGGAGGGAGGGGATGGGTGGGGAGACGACTTCAAATCCCCTGCAGGAATCGAACCTGCACTTCTCCTTGTATGCGGTTGTTAAGGTGACCGCCTTAACCCCTAGACTATCAGCCTAGGTAACTTACAATGGATCTCTAGGCAGTTTTGTTATGGCTTTCCCAATGAAAGACTTGAAAAGGTTTTAGTGTCCATACCGGGATTCAAACCACAAACCTTTGGGTTGGAAGGCATGGTCTTTCACCACTGGACTACAGCCCAGCTCAAACACACAGAACATGCAGCAAGTCAAATAGATGTGGTTAAGATTAGGGTTTTCTTAACCACAACCATACCCTAACCCAATTGATATGGTGGTGGTGTGTGTGTGTGTGTGTGGGGGGGGGGGGGGGTATATATATATTTTTTAATATTTTGTTTTCAATTATTAATATTATTTTCACATTTACTAATCATTAACCACTCTATTCAGGAATTGACCGACTAATCAGCAACTATCTAATGATTAACTAATATATTCACGAACTGACATGTATTAATCATTAAAGAAACAGTTAACTACTCTGAGTCTGCACTGAGTGCTCATAAGTGTCAAAATAGAAAACCAGATTCAAACATAGGAAGAATGGTTCAGGTCCATGTTTATCATACCAGAATGTTAGCACAACAATACAAAACTCACAGCAACAAGTAGACCAGTGGTTTATTGATAGTATTCTGTGACATCACCACACAGACATCTTGGTCTGTATATTTAAATATATAATTTTTATTTTGTATTTGTTTGAGGGGGGCTCAGCCTGGACTGTAGGGTTTAGGACTGTGTACTGTGTGTTTAGGTTGGAGGTGGGGGAGGCTGCCCTGGTGAGATGGGGGATGGGGTGCTTCGGGGGAGGGTCTCCCTGTCATCTCTGACCTACATTGGGAGCCCACCTTTGCTGCTGCCTCGTCCTTGGAGCTACAGGAGGCTGTGGAGAGCCAGGAAGAGCACTGTTAAACATAAACCAACAATAACAAGTCATATAAGCACACATCCATGCTGGGTAATGTTTGTCCAATCTACACTTCAAAACAATCCGCGTCATTTTTGACCGAGTTTAACACACTGTGGAAACCAGTGGATAGTCTGTGCGTCAGTTTGACTCGTCTGTTGTGATCCATTACTGCCCTCTGCGGGTGGCGTGGTGTAAAAACACCCATGTGCCACCACAGTCTGCAGGTTTTCACTTCAACCACTTCAGACAAGTCAAGTCGGTAACCTCTTAAATTACAGTCCATTAAAGCGAATGAAAACATTGTTTCTGCACGTGTGGTCGCTTTATGTACTGCATGTCCCTCCGCTCTGATGAACCAGTTTGTCCAGCATGTTTCAAAGTTATCAAAGTGTGTGGTAGTGCCACTAATAGCTACATTCACTATAATGTTTTACTTGTTGTATATTACCAGTCATTTGAATGCAATTGTATAACTATATTACATATATTTTACTTGGATATTAGTTGTTTCTACTGCCTAATTAATGGTCTGTAATACTGTCAAGTCAGGTTTATCTATGTAGCAAAATATGTCTCAAATGACTTTACAGAGAACAAGCCTACCTAGATCTAACTAGGGGCAGATCTACCTAGATACCAATCAACAATCAATCACAAAAATATGTAATACAGTATGCAAAGGAAATAACACACAAGGAATCAAAACAAAGCACAAAAACAGTAGCCTATTCAATCCAATATATTCATTCTCCCCAAAGGGAACATTGGTTTAAGGACATGTTCATCACTTCATTAACAGACACAAGGTCCAGTATAAAAACAGACAATACATAAAATCATAACATATACATACCCCCCAATACATTACATTAAAGAGTTGTACCAATGTGCCCAAATGCTGGACTGGTACTTAATAGCACTGAGACCAGGTTGAGACAGCAGCATGATAATCAAGTTCTGAGACACATTAAGACGACAGATAAACAAACTTGTACGTCAGATTTCTCAGCAGGGCATGAAAGGTGTAGACTCCTGCACCACAAAACATTTCACTAGCACTGCAGCACCTTGGCTTTCTGTGCAGAATCCTCATGCAGTCATTATAAGCAACCTGAAGCTTTTGAATGCTAGCCTGCTTAAACTTGACCCACAGGGGGGCAGTATAAAGGGGAGTACAATAGGCTCTAAATCAGAATCAGAATCACTTTTATTGCCACAGTATGCAAGTTACATACGAGGGATTTGTCTTGTCTGTATGCAGCGTAGCGGTCACATCAATATATGCAATGTGTTAGTGAGTGTTGTGATACTAAGTTGCTTTTGTAAATCATATATTGTTATTGTCTGCTTTGATTTTAGTGTTCTGTTTATGTATTTATGATGGGATTATTGTATGTGTTGTAACCAACATGTGTTTTTGTCAAGTTTTTTATTGTGTGTTTGTGTTAGAATAATTGTTTAATAATGTCAGACGCACAGACAGACACGGCTGAAAACATGATCTCCTGGCGGAGATTAAAAAAAAGGCGGGACAGATACGAGGGCAGAAACAAACACTAAAAATCATTCACTTAAGCCAGTGGTTCTCAAACATTTTCTTGTCAAGGATCCCTAAACTGACACAAATTAGACCACAGATACGATTTTGTCCCAGATGTTTGTTTTTTTACAGTGTGTGAAACCTGTGCTGGGAACTCAGCAGTTTAGACAAAAACACTGTGGGAACTTGAAACTAAGTAATAAGTGTGTAATTGTTGCAACCAGTGAGAATCTCATGACAGAGGTTCATCCTGTCTCAGCTGGGAAAAGCTCTGCTAGAAGTCTGGAAAGATTCCACCTGTCCAGTAAGAAATAACTTTTTCACTCCCTGCTGAGCCTTATCTTCAAACCTTGAAGACAAAGAAGCGACTGTTTGCAGCTGTGTCTACTTTAGAGAGAAACCTAACACTTCATAGTTCAGCTATAGTGGTTATACTTTACATGTGAAAGGGTGTGATTCCTAATAACAGTGAGGATGTATTCTTATCCCAAAACCCATGACCAAAATAGTCTGTCATTGTGTTACGATGAGATAGTGAACATAAGTTGTCCCCTTTTTTGCTGGGGACCCCCAGACCCCCTCTGAGAACCACTGACTTGAGCATCCTATTTTTGGATGAAAAAGGTGACTCTCACTGAAAGGTGACTAGATCCCTAAATCATCTTGGCAGACGCTGTGTCTGCAGTGCATAAGCTACAGATGGTATAGGTAATTAATCCGAGAGGGGCAAAAAACCAGCACTCAAAATAATTCCTTTTGGGTTGTTTTATTTACCTTCAAGCAAGTTGACAATGTACGTTTCGGCGTGGAGCCTTCCTCAGCATGAGGAAGGCTCCACGCCAAAACGAATTATTTTGAGTGCTGGTTTTTTGCCCCTCTCTTATTATTTTTTGAGCCGTGCACCGTAACTTTTTGAAACTTTTGAGAGTGCTCACCAGTCGTGACTTCTAGTCACTGACTATTTGGACAATAGGTAATTAATCCCAAAAATGTCTATGAGCAGGAGGATCAGAGGAACTCAAGGTCACCTGAAGGTTGTTTGCCAGCTGCCACTAGATTAGCTATGTGGTTCCATAACTAGTGTGAAATAAAATGGTATCATAGCATTTCAACCGAGGAAATCCAGTCAACCGGAGGATTTACAGAACCTGCTGAACATGGCTGTCAATATTGTCAGGGGAAATCTTACTACCGGTACTCCAATTTGAATGTTCGTTTGCTCACTTAACTGATCATCTACTTTGATGGGGATTTAAAAACCTATTGTATATTTAAGCATAAAAACATTTAACTCTAATGATCGCTGTGGGAAAATGGGGATTGTTATCACTATAAAACAATGTATTCTCATTTCCTTAAGAGTTGATGTGTTGGAGAGAACGTTTCCCATCTGACAACGGCAATGCACATCTTCTGAACACCTTACTATCACATCTTTATATAAAAACTGCAAACATATGGATTTACAAATACCACTAAAAACATTTTGGAACATTTTATTTCAAGAACATTTAGATTATTTAATTCAGAAAAGCTTCCTTCCACTGTTACAGAACATACGGTAATTTAATAAACAGAACGTTTCATCTGATGAAAGTTCATCAGATGGCCTCAACCTTTGGCGCCTAGGTGAAGAAAACACAGAGAAAAGCTCGTTATACATCCAACATGACTTTTAGTGCCGTTATCTCATGATGCCTGCATTTTGTCCTGTTTCATTTGATTCCTTATGTTCATGCCTTTTATTAAAAAATGTGTCTTAGGCTAA
This sequence comes from Poromitra crassiceps, assembly GCF_964638095.1. Classification (NCBI taxonomy): domain Eukaryota; kingdom Metazoa; phylum Chordata; class Actinopteri; order Beryciformes; family Melamphaidae; genus Poromitra; species Poromitra crassiceps. The sequence continues at coordinate 3,181,301 of NC_139626.1, read as the reverse complement.
ACACGTTTTTAGTCTTGTTTGGTGAAATTCAAAGGCTCAAAATGTCAGAGGCCTCATTTGTATCAACACAAATCTCATCACAGTGAATCCTATGACGAAGAGGAATGATACTGATGATGAAGAGGGTGTTATACTTTTATATACTGTATATCAAATGAAATAAACTCCCAAGGACTTTCAAGTCCCATGGGAATCCTGTGATTTAAATTGTTTTACTAAAAGTGGAGATTTCCTAAGCTACCATGCATTTCTTCTGCACACAAGTGATTAAAAATAAAAATTTATCTTATCTTATCTCGACCGTTTAGCAGTACTTCCCAATGACTAGCAGTAAACGTGTATGGGACATTCCTTTTTCTTTTGTTTTCTCCCGATCACTCGATTTCAAGTGTGACTATTGCAAAATAGCAAAATAGATGTTTCTTATATTTTATTTTCCAATGAGTAATGTTGTTGGTCGTTTATATGTACTTTGTCACTGTATTTTACTTTAATTTATGTTTATTTTATTTATTTTTTGTGCTTGTGCTTCGGCAATGGGGGTGGGTTGGGGAGGAGAGGAATGGGGGTAAATTTGAAAATATGGAGGGACAACCCCCTTGATTTGTGCCTTTTCTGCATAACTCTGTACACCTTTTTTTCCTCCTAATAAATTATATAAAAAAATAAAAAATAAAATAAAAACAAAAAAACCATGACGTGATGTTAAAAGATGTGTAGTGGGAGCATCTTTTCAAAAAGGTAAACAAACCTCAGCCTTGGCTTCCCCATTGTCAGCTGGATTGGCCTTTCCCTTGGCTGCCTTCTACAAGAGAACACGAGACGTCATCACCAACAAATAAATGTGGGTAATTCTATTTTGACGATTTAACAGTTAGCATTGTAGATTGAAACATGACTCCAGTGATGAGTGTTGCCAAAATGGGTGTAATGTATGAATATAGGCGCGACCTAGTGGCCATTGTTGCACATTACAACTGGTTTATGTTATTGCTCAGAGGGAGAAAACAGTGCATTGAGGCACAAGTGCTTGAAGGTCCTTACACACCGAGCACGTTTTTTTCGTGCGATTAATTCGCACGTCAATAATATTTTTCGAACCTATATCAGTCAATGCAACCGTACACACCAATGGCGACGTTTCTCTGGGCGAATTTGCGGCATATATTTTTTCGACTCTGGTTCGATTTTTGCGAGTTTTCGCTGCGACTTGAATGCCTCGAATGTTCATGCACCAATCAGGATGAAGCTTGTTGGGGTACGCGCGTCACGTCATTGCACCTACAACCATCACAGAGAAATCAATAGGCCTACTGCCTCGATTATGAAGTGATCAGTTATAAACGCTAGCTCCAACATTATCCCACTCAAACAGATTTTAAACCTCCCGTTGCAAATGCGCACAGTTGCAGTGGCACTGTCAAACAGGACTTATTCATTTTCTGATATATTTATATTATTTTACCTCAGACACACGGCTAGCCTCTGCTCTGGGTCAATCGGCTCTCTGTAGTTATTCCACATCCTCGTCAGATGTGGTGCCAGCTGTTGCAGCAGAGACTGTGTATTCACACCTGTAGGTCGTTTGCTTTGTTCCGATTCAGGTACTTAATTGATACAATTGTTGCATTTGTGCCTTGGTTCGTTTGTGTTCACACAGCCACAAATGAAACGGTCCAAATAGTATTGTCAAACTTCCTGGATTGGCCAGCAGACACTCATAGGCTAATAGCCTCTCGGGATGGGGACAAAATAATTCCCAGAGATTTTCCTATATGATTATAAAAATGCGTTTTGTTAGACCTACATTTTAGGCTATGTCGGGCGTCCGCCGTGCGAGGAGAGAGAGAGAGAGAGAGAAAGAAAGAAAGAGGGAGGGATCGGGAGAGAGAGAGAGGGAGAAAGTTCTTTATTTATTTATTAATGTATGCTATGTAAGCCTATGTATTTATTTAGCCTATTTAGGCTATCGGGAATTTGGAGATAGAAGATCAAAGACCCTCGGCAAATTCTGCTATTAGGCTACTATCACGGAGATGAGGATTAGCCGAGACATAGGCTATATGAACACCTGTCCTGTCAGGAATAAAATATTAATAAATAATTTAATAATAACGGACATTTCGAGGAAGACATGCAATCAGCCTGATTGTCTGATTGAACCAGACAATATTATCACAAAGAAGGCTGGCTCTGATTACCACGATTTGTTTTCATTTATTGAATGGAGACCAGAGAGAGGGAGAGAGGGAGCCAGCAGCACCCGCACACCGCACACAATTTACAGGCAAAATCCGTAGAGATTCAACACATTAACGTTGCTTCCCATGGTCCGAGGTAAGTTGATTGAGTTCAAACTGCTGATGTGATGATCCAAAAATTCCCCAAAGTTTATCGATGCAAGTCAAGTCGCCAAAACAGGATCTGAAAGATGTTTTTAAGCGATAAAAATGTTCGTTCTTCAGGCCATTACGCACAGCGCAGCTGACTACGGCAGCTGGTTTATCCAAAAATGCGCACCGTTTACTGCAGTTGTGGCGGATCGAGGTCGGATCACGTTCTCACCACAAACGAACCGCACCAGAGTTCGTTTGGAAGCGGACCGAGACCACCCTTTCTTGGCGATCTCGGTCCGCTTGTTTTGTCCCGCATCCGAGTGCGATTGCTGTGTTCACACTCCCCCAAACGAACCGCACCAAGGGGGAAAATGCTCTCTGTTTCGGAACAACTGCTCCAAACGAGATAGGTGTGAATACACAAACTGCCCCACGGACATCCTGAAATATGTCCGAAAGCGTCCGTGGTACAATTTCAGCTCCTGTATCAAGCAGTGAAACTCCCCATGCTGTCTCCTACCCCTGAAAATTGGATGTACCCAGAAATTTCTTTTTTTCTTTCGTTTGCTAAGCAAAAGCAGAAGCAAGTCGTCTTCACTGGATGAGGATTCCATTATTTTTTTCCGCGCCTGCTTTATAGCCACAAAATCGTGTCGCGTTTGATGTGCATAGAAAAGTGCAAATAATTTGCCAGCGAATTATTCACACTTTTCTCAACGTTTATTCGCGTCGTGCTCGGTGTGTAAGGACCTTGAGTATCACAGAAGTCACAAAGCTGCAATTCTGAATAAGGAAATCTATTTGTTTCAAAGTACATTAATGGAGCTTACCGCTGCCAGCCGTGCAGAACATCTGATTGCCTATGGAGAGAGAAGAGAGGGACTTCACTCAAAATATTACATCTAATCGACTACATTTATTATGGGTTGTTTGAAGTCAGATTTGGGCCGTTTGAAGCCCAATTTGGGCCCAGTCCAATTTTACAATGAGATGCACCCACTTTAACCCTGAATAAAGTAATAAAACCACTAGTAAACCAGTAGGCGGCGCCTGGACTGCTGTTCAGTGAGTGGCCTGACTGCGGGCACCAAAAAAAAAAAAAAATGTTTTTTTTTGTTTTCAGGCCAGGCCAGGCCACCGGGCAATTGCCCGACGTGCCCGATTATGCAGTCCGCGCCTGATAGTAAATACTGTTTATTAGCACTTCTGTCTTCTTTGTGTCTCATTAAATCAGCTGTACACACAGTACTATCTAACTTCTACCTGTGTGGACATGTTGCTGCTGTATGCACAAAATACCACAAAATGCATTGTTATCAACTGTTATTGCTAACAATGGCTAGCCTGGCTAGAGCTAGCCTGGCTAGAGCTAACCCTGGCTAGAGCTAACCCTGGCTAGAGCTAACCCTGGCTGCTTTCCTGATTGTTTGAATGGAACGCCGACAACTCGGGTGTGATGAAACAAACTAATAATACCCAAATTTCTTTGAGTGGATTACTGGTACTTTTTACTTAACGCATAAAATTTGTTTATTTTACATGTGTCTTTTCATTTTTTAAATTATATTTAGAATATTATACAAGTAACAGGGTTGACAACAGTTAGCATATTGGTTCTTCTTTTTTTAACCTCTTCCCCCCTAGCGGGCCCGCCGGCGGGCTGAGCCCTTGTCATCTCTCACAAATGACTCTCTACAGCAGCTTAGGAAGCAGGCAGGGAGACATACAGCACACCAAAATGTCAGGAAGAAACGTGGCTACAAGACTCTACAGCAGCTTAGGAAGCAGGCAGGGAGACATACAGCACACCAAAATGTCAGGAAGAAACGTGGCTACAAAACTCTGACAAGCATTTGTATTCAAACGAAAAATAATTCCAACCCCAAGCAACAATATCACCATCCAGTTCCTAAAGAGGAACAGGAAATTAGGAGTGGAGTCCACAGATACAAATTGATTCATTAGGTAAGGCTAAAATATCAAATAAGAATACCAAAAGGTACATTAAGTACAAATCTATTGTCCTATATCACAAAATTAACATTATACACCAGTAACATACTTTTATATACTGTATATCAAATGAAATAAACTCCCAAGGACTTTCAAGTCCCATGGGAATCCTGTGATTTAAATTGTTTTACTAAAAGTGGAGATTTCCTAAGCTACCATGCATTTCTTCTGCACACAAGTGATTAAAAATAAAAACTTATCTTATCTCGACCGTTTAGCAGTACTTCCCAATGACTAGCAGTAAACGTGTATGGGACATTCCTTTTTCTTTTGTTTTCTCCCGATCACTCGATTTCAAGTGTGACTATTGCAAAATAGCAAAATAGATGTTTCTTATATTTTATTTTCCAATGAGTAATGTTGTTGGTCGTTTATATGTACTTTGTCACTGTATTTTACTTTAATTTATGTTTATTTTATTTATTTTTTGTGCTTGTGCTTCGGCAATGGGGGTGGGTTGGGGAGGAGAGGAATGGGGGTAAATTTGAATATATGGAGGGACAACCCCCTTGATTTGTGCCTTTTCTGCATAACTCTGTACACCTTTTTTTCCTCCTAATAAATTATATAAAAAAATAAAAAATAAAATAAAAACAAAAAAACCATGACGTGATGTTAAAAGATGTGTAGTGGGAGCATCTTTTCAAAAAGGTAAACAAACCTCAGCCTTGGCTTCCCCATTGTCAGCTGGATTGGCCTTTCCCTTGGCTGCCTTCTACAAGAGAAGCAGGCAAGTCTTAATAACATGACACTGAAAGATTAACTGAACAATGACAGTCTCAAATATAATATTGAAAGTAAAGCACAGTAGTTCTCCTTGTTTTGTCAGCTCACCTGGAGCTCTCCTACAGGGTCAGACTGCTGTGAAGTGCCTGACGTCATTTCCGGCTGTGGGCTGCTGAGGATAAGATAACACAAGTCAAGACATAAACACTACACACACACACACACACACACACACACACCTAACCAGCACACATGATCAATAATTATCGATATCGACTGATATGAAAGATGTTATATCGATATACTTTTTAACTATATCGCCCAGCCCTACTCATGATATAATATACAGTATTTACAAGCGTATGATTCAACTTCGTATACTTCAATCGTAGAATCGCAATACTTAAGAATCGCAATATAAATCGAATTGGCACCCAAGAATCGTGATAGTATCGAATCGGGAGTTAAGTGAATCGCCACAGCCCTAGTTTCTATGCTGTCATATTTTTATTTGTCCATGGGGTGTCGCTGTGCCATGTTACCTGGGCTCAGGTATTCTTTATAGGTGCTGCCTTCACCTCTGCTGGAGCAATGGCTTGCTGGAGCGCCATAACCAAACGCTCACGGAGATATTGTTGAAAGTTAAACTCGACAACGGATGCGACTGGAGAACGGCCCTGGATTGGGCACTCATGGCGAAAAATACAATGCAGAATGTGCATGGCTTCAGCCCATACCAACTGGTATTTGGACAGAATCCAAATCTTCCCTCTGTACTAGTCGATAAGCCACCGGCTTTAGAAGGAACCACGATGAGTGCATGGGTAGGACAACATATAACAGCGTTGCACACAGCAAGGAAAGCATTCACAGAGTCAGAGTGCTCAGAGAGAATAAGGAGAGCTCTAAGAAAGCAGCTCCGTCCAACAGATGAGAAGTATGAAACCGGAGACAAAGTCTTTTACAAGAGAACAGACTGTGTTGAATGGAAAGGTCCTGAGTCGTGATAGGACAAGACGGGGTAGTGATATTTGTACGTCATGGTGGGACATATGTCAGGGTTCACCACTCTAGGCTGAGGAGGGCTAATTGTGATCACAGTGAAGGGGGCGGGGCTAGTGCTGAGGGCCCAGAGCCCCCACCGCAAAATGACAGTGATGGAGGTAACTTATAGTGACATAGAGGATGATAATGATGCTGGTTATGTTGCAGGGCTCCTCAACAATGCTATAGCTAACGCTGATGGTGGCGATCATCAGGATGATCAGCCACAGCCAATAGGCATAAGAGTAGGAGGCTCTATAATGCTAAAAACAGGACAACAAATTAGCTATGTGGACAACGACACTGGTATTCCTCACACAGCAAAAGTGATGGGACGAGCAGGAAAGGCAACAGGCAGACACAAGAACTGGTACAACCTACAGTACTCAGAACCCCCTGATATTGCAGGTACAGAGAGGTCAGCTGATCTTACTCAGGTAAACAATCTTCAGATTGTGCCACTGAACAATGATGTACTATGCTCTGAGTCTGCTGTGCATGAAAATGTTTCATTTGAAAATGCAAAACTTGACAATGATGTACTATGCTCTGTTATACATGAAAATGATGTGTTAGTCACAGAGGATGTTTCATTTAACAATGCAAAACTTGACGAAATTAGTATCTGGGAGAAAAATGGGGTGTTTGATGAGGTAAAAGATATTGGCCAAAAGAAGGTATCCACCAGATGGGTGTGTACACTGAAAGAAACCCCTGATGGTATAGTGCCCAAAGCACGTCTAGTAGCTAGGGGCAATTCTTCACAAGTGTCACAGCTTACATGTATCTCTTTCACGCACACTTCAGACTTATAGGCAGAGTCCATATTATTGTCTCTGAACAGCGTTTCACCGATCCAACATAACACCTGCTCGTTAACGCTCCAGCTCGTTAACGCTCCATCATTAACTACGGGAGTCGGCTCTGCTCACAAGCAGCAGGTGCAGCCAGGGAGCTGCGTCGTGTCGGGGAGATGTCACGTCACCTTATTAAGATCGATTTGGGGTTTTATGAATTTTATTATATTAACACGTTCACTGCCAATGACGTGTTGATACGTAAAAAAAAATCCAACGGTTGACTGCCAATGACGTGTTAATACGTAAAAAAAAAACGGTGGGACGTGCATCTAAGCCTTTTACATCTCCTATATAAATATGGGAGCCACCGAACGTGTACAACCCATTCCACCGACCCACTAAGTGGCGACAGTGCTCTCCAAACTAGAAAAAGCAGAGCCAAAACTGCAGGGGAACGCGCGATGAAACCATTCTCATACTGTAGAATGGATTGGCGAAAACGCTTTCGCTTTCGCGCTGATTGCTGGCGGTGGGAGATTGCAAATTTGCATCATAGATTATGGGTGCAACACACTTTGAAACATGCAGCATAAATAAGACCAGAATCGCAAAAGCTTCATCAAAGCTCTCAACCCAAACCCCAAGAAACGAGCGAGCCCATCCAGACTTGCACAGCGGCCGCCAGCAGACAGGCACAGCAGCAGCAGCAACAGAAACGAGCTTGTGACACACCCGCTGCAGCCAAGAAGAACACACACGGAGGGAGGAGTTTGAAGGAGAGGGGTGTTTCCTGCTGTTATGGAGGAAATTACTGTTCAAAACTATTGTTTAGATGTCTGACGTCTTACTGATGCCAAAAATGAATGGTTAAAGTGACTGTTCTATCGAATTTCACAAAAAGCTATTTATCTCAGCTTAAATTTTCAGACGCTGAAACCATGCTGTATTCAAGTGCTAATGCCTACATAACTACTAACTCTACAAACTAACTCTTTTAGACAGAGAAAGCACACATTCTATTAGTTATTTTTAGATATTTTGTGTTCACAAAATCTTAGCAGAAAAGAATCCTCGGGTCTTGAAAGATGAGCCAGAATCCTCAAAAAAACCCTCTGGCAGAAGCTACCTACAGTAAAAAAAAAACGGCTGGCAGTGAATGTGTTATAATATATTTATTTTGGGGTGCACGTTTTGCTGTTGGCTGTCACTATTTTTATATGTTAAAACATGCCACTGAGGCAACCACATCAGCTGATCATCTTGAGGGGGAAATATGGTTAGATAATCAACAGAAGGTGAGCAGCCATTGGACAGTTTCACAGCATTGTGGATGCTAGCAGTATGAACAGTTGGGCTGTATTTTGGAGGGAAGCCCACCTGTAGTTGTGTGTACTGGCAGTTGTGTGTAATGCAGTTTTATTTTTGTTAACACGTTCACTGCCAATGACGTATTAACTCATTAAGTGCCATAGACGACCTAACTCGTCTTACATAATCCAGCGCTTAAGTGCCAAGGACGAGCTAACTCGTCTTACATAAACATTTTTTTTTTTTGACGGTGGGACATCAATCAACCCCTTTTACATCTTCGAGATAACTACCGTAAATTCCGGACTATAAGCCGCGGCTTTTTTCCCGTTTTTTGGCCCCTGCGGCTTATATAACGGTGCGTCTTATCTATGGATTTTTTCAGAAAAAAAAAAAAAAAAAAAAAAAAAAATCTCTCTTTTTTAGCACTCTTTCTAACTATAAATCCACTTCTGTTTTAATTTCCTCTCTTGCCCTCTTTTCACCACACCGCGGACACTGTGTGCACTGTAAAAATAAACAACGGTGGTGTTGTGTTATGTTGTTTTGTTGAAATGTTGTAATACGGTAAATGGGAGCTTCCTCAAACAGCCATCTCTTCCCGACAATCCCCTCTGTGCGTGACCACTTACATATGGTAATTACGGTAAGCAAACGGCCACTCGGGCAACAACTCCCTCCCCCGACTACCAGGAGAAAATCACAAACTTCGGCGAATTCACACAAAGGAAGATCAAGGAATATTCACAACAAGACGAGCAGTAGAAGCAACACTCTCACTTACCATGGGGAAGGTACGCAGAAATTCACACGAGGCAGCTTTCAAGTTGAAAGCAGTCAATCTCGCATTAAAAGAGAGCAGCCGCCGATCAAACAGAGCAGCCGCGCGTAACCTGGGCAAAAGGGACTGTCCGTCCGGGGGAGAACTACTGAACAACTCCCTCCCGACTATCAGGAGAAAATCACAAACTTCGGCGAATTCACACAAAGGAAGATCACGGAATATTATAGGAGTGTGAAAACATCCACAATTACCAACGGGTTCCAAAACGCTGGACTGCTGCGGGATGAAGAGGATGACGCCACGGGGACTGCCCCCTAGTCCGATACCTCACGAGTCCGATACCTCACGAGTCCGACACCTCATGGTTTTGGGTTAGGGTCTGGGGGAGGTTAGGTTTAGGCGTGGGGGTGGGAGAGGTTAGGTTTTGGGTTAGGGTCTGGGGGATGTTAGGTTTAGGCGTGGGGGTGGGAGAGGTTAGGTTTTGGGTTAGGGTCTGGGGGAAGTTAGCCTCTTTTTTCGGACTCGTGAGGTGTCGGACTCGTGAGGTATCGGACTCGTGCCATGGCACCTGAAGGAGAGAGGAGAGTGGTTGACGAAGCCACCCTGAACCTGTTCGTTTCCGACACTGAAGATGAGGACTTTGGTGGTTTCAGTACGCAGGAAGAAGAGGAAGACGAGGATTAGTGACTTGACTTCTCTGGTTACAGGTTTGCTGCACATATACGGTAGCCTATTGTTGTGTGATTTTGTCTGGGGATTAGTGACCTGACTTTTGTTTTGTTTTGTTGAAATGTTAATAAATGGGAGCTTCCCCAAACAGCGATCTCTTTCCCGACATTCCTCTCTGTGCACGAACCCTTTCATATGGTAATTAAACATCAAAACACCCGCGGCTTATAGTCCGGTGCGGCTTATAGAAGAAAAAAATAGTCAATTTTGGTCCCGCGGCTTATACACCGGTGCGTCTTATAGTCCGGAATTTACGGTATTTGGAGCAAGAGCATGTGTGTAATCTATTTTACCGACCACTAAGTGGCGACAGAGACCGAGAGAAGACACAGCCACGGGACCCAAAAGCCACAAAAGCAGCCGCCTCCCGCGGAAATGGCTTGGCGATTTTACAGTCAGAAGCCCGGACACACACACACAGAACGGACAGAGATCCCTTCCCCCCAGAGCCGCGCACACACACACACACACACACACACACACACACACACACACACACACACACACACACACACACACACACACACACACACACACACACACACACACACACACACACACACACACCGCGGGAGCAAGCCATTCAAGGAAATGGCGACGCGATTTTACAGTAATCCATTTCAGACTCGTCTTGCCCGACAGGCAGACAGGCAGGCAGGCAGCAGCAACGCGCTTCTGACACGCCCGCTGTTAGAGTCAGAAGCCCGGACACACACACACAGAACGGACAGAGATCCCTTCCCCCCAGAGCCGCGCACACACACACACACACACACACACACACACACACACACACACACACACACACACACACACACCGCGGGAGCAAGCCATTCAAGGAAATGGCGACGCGATTTTACAGTAATCCATTTCAGACTCGTCTTGCCCGACAGGCAGACAGGCAGGCAGGCAGCAGCAACGCGCTTCTGACACGCCCGCTGTTAGAGCCAGGAGGAAGGAGGAGAAGACACACGGAGGGAGGAGTTTGAATGAGAGGGGTGTTTCCTGTTGTTATGGAGGAAATTACTGTTCAAAACTATTGTTTAGAATGTCTGACGGTCTTACTGATGCCAAAAATGAATGGTTAAAGTGACTGTTTCACAAAAAGCCATTTATCTCTGAATAAATTTCCAGACGCTGAAACCATGCTGTACTCAACGGCTAATATCTACATAACTACTAACTCTGCAAACTAACTCTTTTAGACAGAGAAAGCACACATTCTATTAGTTATTTTTAGATGATTGGTGTTCATGAATTCTTAACAGAAAAGAATCCTCGGCTGTTCTAAAATGAGCCAGAATCGTCAAAAACACCCCTGGCACAACTTACCTACAGGAATGAAAACATGGCTGGCATTCAATGTGTTAATACGTCAAAAATAATCCAACGGTTGACTGCCAATGATGTATTAACACATTGAGTGCCAGCCATTTTTTCAATCCTGTGGGTAAGTTGTGCCAGGTTTTTTTTTGAGGATTCTGGCTCATTTTACAACAGCCGAGGATCTGTTTTCTGTTAAGACTTCGTGAACACCAATCATCTAAAAATAACTAATAGAATGTGTGCTTTCTCTGTCTAAAAGAGTTACCGTAAATTCCGGACTATAAGCCGCGGCTTTTTTCCCGTTTTTTGGCCCCTGCGGCTTATATAACGGTGCGTCTTATCTATGGATTTTTTCAGAAAAAAAAAAAAAAAAAAAAAAAAAATCTCTCTTTTTTAGCACTCTTTCTAACTATAAATCCACTTCTGTTTTAATTTCCTCTCTTGCCCTCTTTTCACCACACCGCGGACACTGTGTGCACTGTAAAAATAAACAACGGTGGTGTTGTGTTATGTTGTTTTGTTGAAATGTTGTAATACGGTAAATGGGAGCTTCCTCAAACAGCCATCTCTTCCCGACAATCCCCTCTGTGCGTGACCACTTACATATGGTAATTACGGTAAGCAAACGGCCACTCGGGCAACAACTCCCTCCCCCGACTACCAGGAGAAAATCACAAACTTCGGCGAATTCACACAAAGGAAGATCAAGGAATATTCACAACAAGACGAGCAGTAGAAGCAACACTCTCACTTACCATGGGGAAGGTACGCAGAAATTCACACGAGGCAGCTTTCAAGTTGAAAGCAGTCAATCTCGCATTAAAAGAGAGCAGCCGCCGATCAAACAGAGCAGCCGCGCGTAACCTGGGCAAAAGGGACTGTCCGTCCGGGGGAGAACTACTGAACAACTCCCTCCCGACTATCAGGAGAAAATCACAAACTTCGGCGAATTCACACAAAGGAAGATCACGGAATATTATAGGAGTGTGAAAACATCCACAATTACCAACGGGTTCCAAAACGCTGGACTGCTGCGGGATGAAGAGGATGACGCCACGGGGACTGCCCCCTAGTCCGATACCTCACGAGTCCGATACCTCACGAGTCCGACACCTCATGGTTTTGGGTTAGGGTCTGGGGGAGGTTAGGTTTAGGCGTGGGGGTGGGAGAGGTTAGGTTTTGGGTTAGGGTCTGGGGGATGTTAGGTTTAGGCGTGGGGGTGGGAGAGGTTAGGTTTTGGGTTAGGGTCTGGGGGAAGTTAGCCTCTTTTTTCGGACTCGTGAGGTGTCGGACTCGTGAGGTATCGGACTCGTGCCATGGCACCTGAAGGAGAGAGGAGAGTGGTTGACGAAGCCACCCTGAACCTGTTCGTTTCCGACACTGAAGATGAGGACTTTGGTGGTTTCAGTACGCAGGAAGAAGAGGAAGACGAGGATTAGTGACTTGACTTCTCTGGTTACAGGTTTGCTGCACATATACGGTAGCCTATTGTTGTGTGATTTTGTCTGGGGATTAGTGACCTGACTTTTGTTTTGTTTTGTTGAAATGTTAATAAATGGGAGCTTCCCCAAACAGCGATCTCTTTCCCGACATTCCTCTCTGTGCACGAACCCTTTCATATGGTAATTAAACATCAAAACACCCGCGGCTTATAGTCCGGTGCGGCTTATAGAAGAAAAAAATAGTCAATTTTGGTCCCGCGGCTTATACACCGGTGCGTCTTATAGTCCGGAATTTACGGTAGTTTGCAGAGTTAGTAGTTATGTAGATATTAGCCGTTGAGTACAGCATGGTTTTAGCGTATGAGACAGCAAGCTGAGATAATCGCAGTTTTGTGAAACTCAGCAGAACAGTCACCTGCCTGTGATTGTGGCTGCCTTTGGGCGAGTCTGTATACTGTATTGTGTGTGTGTGTGTGTGTGTGTGTGTGTGTGTGTGTGTGTGTTCGCGCGTTGCTCCGCGGCTCTGGGGGGAGGGGATCTCTGTCCGTTCTGTGTGTGTGTCTCCGGGCTCCTCCCTCCGTCTGTGCTGCTGCGAGTTTGAGCAGCGAGTTAGAGCAGCCTCTCTCCCTGGCAGCGAGTGTGGATAGGTCTCACTGTCTCTTGGGTTTGAGAGCCCCGATTAAGCCCCGTGCGACTCTAGGCTTTATGCTGCTCACCCAGTCCATTTCTGGAAACCCCCACCGCAGCAGCGCGAAGCGTCCCCGCCTACAGTATGAGAATGAGGCTCCTTCTTTTCTGACTGTAAAATCGCCAAGCCATTTCCGCGGGAGGCGGCTGCTTTTGGTCCACGGGTCCCGTGGCTGTGGCTTCTCTCTGTCTCTGTCGCCACTTAGTGGTCGGTAAAATAGATTACACACATTCTCTTGCTCCAATAGTTATCTCGAAGATGTAAAAGGGGTTGATTGATGTCCCACCGTCAAAAAAAAAAAATGTTTATGTAAGACGAGTTAGCTCGTCCTTGGCACTCAAGCGCTGGATTATGTAAGACGAGTTAGGTCGTCTATGGCACTTAATGTGTTAATACGTCAAAAAAATGATTTTTTTTTTTTTGACCGTGGGATGTGCATCTAACCCTTTTACATCTCTTATATAATTATTGGAGCCACCGAACGTTTACAACCCATTCCACCGAGCCACTAAGTGGCGACAGTGCTCTCCTGACTAGAGGAAGGCAAGCAAAAAGCAGCCATTCTCATGAAAATGGATGGGGGAAAATGCTTTCGTTTTCGCGCTGATTGCTGGCGATGCGGGATTGCAAATTTGCATAATAGATTACAGGTGGAACACACTTTGAAACACGCAGCATAAATATGACCAGAATCGCAAAAGCTTCTCTCAACCAAAACTCCAAGAAGCGAGCGAGTCCATCCAGACTTCCTCAAACAGCGGCCGCGCAGACAGGCAGCAGCAGCAGCAAAGCAGTGAGACTGGTGACAAGCTTGTGACGGCCGCTGCAGCCAAGAAGAACGCCCACGGAGGGAGGAGTTGGAAGCAGAGGGGGGTTTCCTGCTGTTATGGAGGAAATTACTGTTCAAAACTATTGTTTAGATGTCTGACGTCTTACTGATGCCAAAAATGAATGGTTAAAGTGACTGTTCTATCGAATTTCACAAAAAGCCGTTTATCTCTGAATAATTTTTCTGACGCTGAAACCATGCTGTATTCAACTGCTAATGCTTACATAACTACTAACTCTACAAACTAACTCTTTTAGACAGAGAAAGCACACATTCTATTAGTTCTTTTGAGATATTGTGTGTTCACAAAATCTTAGCAGAAAAGAATCCTCGGGTCTTGAAAGATGAGCCAGAATCCTCAAAAAACCCCTCTGGCAGGAAAATGGATTTTTCTAAAAATTGGTATCGAAAAAAGTATCGTTCAGGAACCGGTATCGAAATCCAAGTATCGAAATTTGGAACGATACCCAGCCCTACTCCCAATAACTGTCAAACTAAATGAATGTCTGCAAAACTGCTTAGTTTTTGGATACGGTATGTGTGAGATCATGTCCAAAATAAATCTGCACTGTGATCGGTGGCTATCAGTCAGACAATTTTTTTAAATGAGCATCCCTAGCTTGAACGTGTGTTTTGTGTTAGAGTGGGATGAGAGTTGACCTTGACGTCATTGACGGTCAGGTAGAGGTCGATTCAGGTGACCTCAGGTGGGGCTTCGTGCAGCAGCGCCTGCGTCTGAGTCGAGGCTGCAGAGAGAAAACAGCGTTAACACAATGAACATGGCCGCTCTTCACTCCTCATGCTGATTCACACTTGAGCTGGAATCGTTTCATTTCAATCAAGGGTTTTAAAAGTATGAGACTGTGGGCCTCCCCTCAGACAAAGCCACCCCCCCGCCCCATGATGATTATGTTATTTGATCCAATTGCCACTCAACAACCAACTACATGAAAAAGGTCTGTCTGAAGGCATGTATTTCTTTCTGACTCTGGGAAATCTTTGATGATCTTTTACAATGTTATGTCTCTTATGCACTGTACAATGACCTTGGGTGTTTTGAAAGGTGTCAACAAATAAAATTATTATTATTAGTATTATTCCCCCATTCGTAATTTGGACTGTTTCAGAGAAAAGGTAGGCCTATGTCTAAAGAAATCTCATTTGCAATATAACTGTAGCCTACCAGATATCTCCATACAACTAGGAGTGGGCTATACAGAGGTCAAAAACACTTTTTTGGTCAGTTTTATTAGGTCTCAGTTTTTTTTTATTCCATTTGACCTATCTCAACATGAAATGACAAAAATTTTGGCCTGGGGTTCAAGAAAAAAGTGTGCAGGGCACAAATCCTAGATGACCACCGTTTTCCCTGAAAAATCAAATTTTTAGCCATAACTTTGTCATTTTTGGGTCTTTTTACTTGGTTTTAGTGTCTAACCCTATGTTTTTGGGGTCAAGCAATCTATGTATGCATCTAGAAATAGTTACAAAGTATCAGATATTGAGTTAATACCTTCTTTGACCAAATTTACCTATTTTTTCACCTTAATTAGCATAGTTCACTAAACATTATGTTCAATTTCAGGGGCATTGCTTAAAACATAACAGTTTTCTCCTATAAAGTCCCAGGCTCTTGAAACTGCCACAGGCACAATCTGCTGCCCGATAGTGTCCTGGATGTCATCAGTGCCAGGTGGTCGCTGCCAAATTTAATCTCCGGTACCAACGCGCATCAGGTGATCCACACGGAAGGTTCCATCTCCATTATCATCCAGGTAAAACCCAATATACCTGTAGGAGCCAAAACGCACCATTTTCTCTTAATCATCTGATGTTAATTGAACCCTCATTGATATGTGTGTGTTTATATGAATTATCTGTATTTGGCGTACTGCCCCTTTATTGAGCCACTACGTGGTAGGTGGAGTCGGGGGGAAAGTGCTCTATAATTATAGGTGTGTCGGGGATCACATTCAGGTGTGCGTGATTCGGGAAGCAACACCGTTTTCAACCGTGTCCTGTTACTTTGTTCTTGCGGTTTACTTCTGTGTTCCACCGTTCAAGTGTGCAGTATTGTGGTTGATGATGAATGGTAGCATCATATAGTGACATTGGACTATGCTGTTATTCTGTGTTAACGGTGGATTAATGACAATAAATGGATTGCCGGTGAGGTATCCCAATATATCCTGATGCATTGGACATTGAATGAACAACACGCGTCTGAAACAAGCAACCCAATCCGCCCCTCAATGGCCAAGTTATTTTTGGTTTAATTTAGGCCATACATTTAGTTGAAAACGTGCTTTATTTTGACTTGTTTTGGATAATCGTTTGGGATTCAAGACCAGATTGGACACTGGGTCGATTCGCTGGAGCTGCGGGTGAATGGTGGTAGTGAACGCCTGCTGGCCTAGGCTACGGAAACTTCGCCTTCGGGAGGAGTGATCAGAGGGATCCACATCGTCTGTCTCGGCGGTGCCGATCAGCGCTTTCCTGCGTGTGGGGACCACAGATCACCTGGGGTCTGTGCTGGTGAGATCAGAGGGATCCACACATCCACACAGCATCCAAGTCAGCGCGGGGGCGCGGGCCGCGGCTATGTATATTTCCTGAAGGAGAGATCATTGCGGGACACGGCTGTGTCTATTTCCTGAAACGGCTGTCTTATAATTTCTCGGAGTTGTATCACCACGCCCACGGGTCGGGACACATCTCAACACCGGGACAATGTGCGCAGGTACGTGTGTGCTACCAACGGGACATATCATGGACATTAAATTGTGCGCACACATTTAAATGTACTGAGTTGTAAAATCCAAAATGCATTGCTTCCAATGGGGTTTATATGAGAACGGTGGGGATGGTTTGTGTGTAGTATATTGGTATTTGTCCTACTGTGAATAATATTGCTGCATAGTAAATTTGTGAATAGAATTGGTTTTTGATTCTGTGTGGTTTATGATAATGTGTGCAGGTATTGGTATTTAAAAAATAATTGATTGTATTGAATAATGTCTGGAGTACGTAAAGGTCACACCAGCTCCAGGAGCAGCAAACATGGATCCTCCATATCTAAAATGCTCTTTCAGGCAAAGGCTGAGAGAGCGGCACTTCTGGTCCGGGCTGCAGCCTTAAAGGAAAGGCATGCTCTGGAGGAGAAAGCCCTGGAGCTAAAATGGAGACAGGAAGAGCTGGATATGGCTGCTAAACTAGCACTAGTATCAATTAACCAACAACAACAACAACAACAACTGTGGGCATACATGGACATACCTGATATAGACTACTACATACCTCCTGAGCCAGACTTTGAACAGGAGGCAGAGAGAGATGATACTGGGAGCTCAGACTCTGAGATGGATGAGAAGATTGAGAACACTTTTCATATTCAAGCTGAAGCGGAGTTGGTGATAGGCACCAACGCCTCCAAATCGCTTGAGACGTGTGTGCTACAGGAGCCCACACGAGAACAGGACGGAGAGACGTGTGTGGTACAGGATCACACACGAGTCATCGATGGAGAGACGTGTGCGCTACAGGAGCACACACGAATCGTTGAAGAAGAGAGGACGTGTGTGGTACAGGATCACACACGAGTCATGGAAGAAGAGACGTGTGTGGTACAGGATCACACATGAGTCAATGATGAGAGGACGTGTGTAGCAGAGGAGCACACACGAGTCAATGATGAGAGGACGTGTGTAGCAGAGGAGCTCACACGAGTCATTGATGAAGAGAGGACGTGTGTAGCAGAGGAGCTCACACGAGTCATTGATGAAGAGAGGACGTGTGTAGCAGAGGAGCACACACGAGTCAATGATGAGAGGACGTGTGTAGCAGAGGAGCACACACGAATCAATGATGAGAGGACGTGTGTAGCAGAGGAGCACACACGAGTCAATGATGAGAGGACGTGTGTAGCAGAGGAGCACACACGAGTCAATGATGAGAGGACGTGTGTAGCAGAGGAGCTCACACGAGTCATTGATGAAGAGAGGACGTGTGTAGCAGAGGAGCTCACACGAGTCATTGATGAAGAGAGGACGTGTGTAGCAGAGGAGCACACACGAGTCAATGATGAGAGGACGTGTGCGCTACAGGAGCACACACGAATCAATGTTGGAGAGACGTGTGTGCAGCATGAGCTCACACGAGTGAAACAGGAGGTTGGCACCATCCTTAAGAAACCATCTGAGGAAATGATGGCCAGGATGGAAACACTCCTCAAGGAAGCACTGGCTGCTAAAGAAGAAGGTATTGGTGTCAGAGCTGTGGAACCATGTAAATATCAGTTTGGTGGTCTAGCAACCAAAGACCGAGAACAACATTCTGCTCCGCAACTAGAGCGTCAGAGCTCTCGAGATGGATCGATTCTGACCATTCTGATAGGTGAAGAGCCAGTGAAGAGGAAGCCGCTTCTGATGGAGAAGTGGACAGCAGATGTTGATGCCGATAGTGGAGCTCAGCAGGCACTCGAACAGAGGCTGCAAGACCAGGTGGCAAAGCACAACGTGGAGTGCACTGTGTTCACAGTGGATCTTGTACAGCCACTGTGTGTCCCATTGAAGGAGTTCAAGATCCATGAACAGATTGAGAATGAGTGCATTATGGGCTTGTCGCAACAATGCAGCTGCACTGTGTACAATGTGCACAAACTCTCAGAGATGCTGTCCCTCTTTGAGAAAGGGTTGTTTAATGTAAGAGTGACTTGAAGGACTTGACATCAATAGAAGTTAGCAATGGGCTGACTGCAAACCAGTGACTAACTTTTGTATTTCAAGTTGTACTCTAACAGACCATTACTGGTGACCTCTTATAGAGGATTTTTGTGTGTCCTCTTTCAATGAATTATTTGGCTCCTTTTGTTTATTTTGTAATTGTTCATGCCATCCTGTCACTCTCAATTAGGGGGCGGTGTGTAGGAGCCAAAACGCACCATTTTCTCTTAATCATCTGATGTTAATTGAACCCTCATTGATATGTGTGTGTTTATATGAATTATCTGTATTTGGCGTACTGCCCCTTTATTGAGCCACTACGTGGTAGGTGGAGTCGGGGGGAAAGTGCTCTATAATTATAGGTGTGTCGGGGATCACATTCAGGTGTGCGTGATTCGGGAAGCAACACCGTTTTCAACCGTGTCCTGTTACTTTGTTCTTGCGGTTTACTTCTGTGTTCCACCGTTCAAGTGTGCAGCATTGTGGTTGATGATGAATGGTAGCATCATATAGTGACATTGGACTATGCTGTTATTCTGTGTTAACGGTGGATTAATGACAATAAATGGATTGCCGGTGAGGTATCCCAATATATCCTGATGCATTGGACATTGAATGAACAACACGCGTCTGAAACAAGCAACCCGATCCGCCCCTCAATGGCCAAGTTATTTTTGGTTTAATTTAGGCCATACAATACCCTCATCCCAAATGACAGCAAGTGATTGGTTGGGCTGGAGCATAGGTTCTTCCTGAGAGATCCCCTCTGCCTTTCTGGCTCCTCCTCCTCACAAGGAAATACCACCTCAGCTTGGTAATCATCCCCGAGGAGCACAATTAGGTTCTCAATCATCTCTTTCTCTGACAACTTTCTGGTATTGGATCTCTTGCCTCAAGTAAGCCTTCAGCTCAGGTGACTTCATAAGGACAAGTGCCTTCACTTCATTGAGTAGTGACAGATGTAATAGGGCCTATTACATCTATTAAATAGGCCCTCCATGTTCTTTGCACTTCACAAGAAGTTTTCAACAAAATCATTGGCCCTCACTTTCTTTTGCAGGTTCTCTCTCAACCCGTTTCTTCTTCTCTTTCTGTTTGTTACTCCATGTCACCTCCATTGCATCTAGGTGTTTAAGGACAGCTGTGGTTGACTGCTCGACTTCACTGCCATGTCTATCTGTTAGCATAAAGGTCATCTTTGATCCCCTTTGCCCTGAACATCCTATTTGAGTGTTGGGCTGACTGGGCAGCAAGATATCCACACTTGACCAAGTACCTCTCTGCATTCAGGTTGTTTGTGGGCAGGTTTTTCCGTTGGTCTGCAGTCAGTGTATAGAGAGGAGTTGCTCATGCAGCATCAGGATCAACATCCTAATACTCATGTTTGCGCTGCAATTCCACTCCTTTCGCGGCCTGGACACACATCTCTCCAAGAAGAAGGTGATCGAGATCACTTTGTGGAGCATTGTCTTCCATTTTTATATTTTTAGGCTCTCAGCTGTCAGCAAGGTCACTGCAGAGCTTGGGAAGCATGTCAACCAGCAAATCCTGGCTTGCTATCTCAACGCAGTTGAGGAAGGGCATTGTCACCCTGTACGTA
Source organism: Poromitra crassiceps (assembly GCF_964638095.1). Classification (NCBI taxonomy): domain Eukaryota; kingdom Metazoa; phylum Chordata; class Actinopteri; order Beryciformes; family Melamphaidae; genus Poromitra; species Poromitra crassiceps. The sequence continues at coordinate 3,160,955 of NC_139626.1, read as the reverse complement.
AAATTAGCAAGTGCTTTGAATCCTGCTATTATGAAGTCATTCTCAAGGTAAATGTTGCATGCTCGATCAAGAAGATTAATTAGCAGTGTCTTAAGTAGCTGTTTGATGTAGGGAATGCAATCATAGACTGCACCTGCCTGGTATCCAAGACTAGTAAATCATCTCTCTTTGTAGAGGCTAAATGACTTCTGTACCCCAGCTTCCTCTAGAATCAAGTCAAACTGTTGTGCTAGGGTTGTGCTGTTGTCTTCCCATCTCCCTCATGTGATTACAGTAATGTTGACTTATGACAGCGGATGGCCTATTTCACAATAAAATTCACCATACAGTATTTTGTAGTGAAATAAGTTAAATGTTGTGAAATGTTGGTAATAATTAGCAGTGTAGGGTTGCTATTAATATTATTATGGTATGTCAAATTTAATCTTTTTCTATAAATATTAGGTCTACGGGCATGGTTCAAAATTGAGGTAAAGAAGGGTAAATCTGGTCAAAAGTATGTATTAACTCAATATATGATGGTTTGTGACTACTTCTAGATGCATAAATAGATTGCTTGACCCCGAAAACATAGGGTTAGACACCACAACCAAGTAAAAAGACCCAAAAATGACAAAGTTGTGAAATGTGATTTTTCAGGGAAAACGGTGGTCATCTTGGATTTGTGCCCTACACACTTTTTTCTTGGACCTGAAGCCAAAAATTTTGTCATTTCATGTTGAGATAGGGCAAATGGAATACAAAAAAACTGAGACCTAAGCAAAACAAGAAATGACCCATTTATAGCCCACTCCTAATACAACTACTGGTCAGTGTTCAATAGCACCCTAGACAATTCAGTAATGGTATATTTTTCAGGGATTTCTGTTTTTCTGATAAATGAGAGAAAAGTGATGGATTCCTATGTTCCTATCACCACAAAGTACAATTTCCGCTTAAACTAAAGCTATATTTACAGCATAATTTCATTAATGGGAAACCCTAAAGATAAGAAAAATCATTGTTTCTATCGTAATTCCTATTGGTAGTATTGAATCTAAGCACGGTTTGAATGAACCGATGTGCAAATATGTCTAGTTTTTTTCCCCGAGTCTCCCTTTGTTAGTATGCCACAAGCTATAGGCTGTAGCAACACTTAGCGTTAGCTCACCAAGCTAACGTTAGCTTGGCTATATAATTTAACCATCTAGCTACATTAACGCTATAAACTAACCGCTAACGTTAGTTATAGCTAACGCTAGCCCCTTTTCGGACTCCTGACGTCTGAAGGACGATATATGGAAATTAAATTGAATTAAAATTAAACTCACTTTCTTTGAGCGCGAAATGATGGCTAGCTCTGGAAACTTCTTGTTCTTCTACTATTGTTTTAAGGCGGTTGGCAAACAACTTTTTGTGCATTACCGCCACCTACTGGAAACTTATTTTTCCAATAGATTTCAGGCAGACAGACTGCCTGTCAATTCCGCGGCGGCAGCCATGTTCACAAGTGAAAAGAACTACAAAGACCATGGCTGCATTCCGATCGGCTAGTAGTTCCCTGCGAAGTGGACTGCACAGGGTATTCGGCCATGTCAACCAAGATTCCAAACCGCAGGGAGTCAATTTGTATGTTATTACTTTATTTTTTTATTATGTTACTGTATGTTATTTGATTGCGTACCTTCAGCCTTGCGGACCTTCGTCTTCCATCTGGACCCTACAGAGAAGAGCCACAGTCAGCACAGTTACATTCACCTTGTTCTGTTTTTATTTGATAAAAACACTTAGTTCCGGCAGAGCAATTTGATTGGACAAGAGGCATTCCAGTCGTGATGATATTTAGCACAGTATAACATCACGGGATGCTTCACTTGGCTTCACAGAGTTCTGATGTAACCTTGATTAGGCTGCACACCTAGTAGGGACAGTGATCTGGATAGATTTGAGCTTAATTATGAACAGTATAGACAGTTTTCACCAGAGCACAACCCCACAGCATTCGGCAAACTGCAGAAATATTCACTCGACATCGTTACTTTTGTTTTCGCCGCTCAGCTGTATAGACGGTTTTCACAGAATGGTCAGTCCTGCACTTGAATGTTTTTTTTTTTTTATGTCCATAGCAAACACTGCAACAGGAAGTGAGCTGGGGTTCAATTTAGAATGTTTTTGTTGTCAAGTTAAAACCGTCTATATTGTCCAGTCCTAACTAAAAAGAGTGAGTTTCTGGCCATTGCTACCAAACATGTCATGCTAGCTTATTCTATGCTAAATACTGCTAGCTGCTAGGGCTGGCACGGATCAGAAAACCCACGGATCGGATCGCGTGACGGATTTTGAGCCACGGATCACGGATTTTTCGGATCAGCAAAAAAATATATATATCAGATTTTTTCTCTCAAAATTAGATTTTCGATTACCGTAGATTTTTTTAATACTATTATAATTCTCTAACCATTTGTTGCCCTGCACAGCTCAAAAAATATTTTTTTCTCATAAGTGACACAATGTATGCTTTTACTCTGAAGGCACAACAACCCAACTTCCTGTTTTAGGTGGCACTGCTGACAGGAGCTCCATTCCACAATGGTGTGCTTGATCCCATCAGTGCACAAAGCACGTGTCCAACAAATGTGCCTGCAGTCATTACGCACACTGCTGATTACTCTGTACTGAATACACATTTATTGATAGGTTCTAATGATAGTGTGGTAGTCTCCCGCTAGCCTATATGATTATCGATTGTTATTGGATTAGTATGGTATTATTCCTATAATTAAACAAAGGGAATAAATGAAGAGTTAATTGGATTACTTACCGCCCACCTGTGGTCCCCCAAAACCCCCCACCATCTCCGGGGGGATGCTGGCTGCGGTGACCTCCTCACTGGGGCTCAGCTCAGTGTCATTTCCTGTAATTAATACAGGAAAATACAGGCCCGGACCCGATTGAATATAAAAAGGTGTGAGTGACAGCTGTGACAACCGGGTGAACCACTCGGATCCGGCATTCCACTGGGGGTTCGGGCATATTACCCCCTCTTTTGTAATATCAAATGATAGATTTTCAAGCACCAAAGACAAATTATTTCAAAATTACGAGCCAATAATTCACAGTTGTTCACATAGACAGGTCATGTAAGTCCTCTAGACGGAGCGCACAAGGTTCAAACAGATTCTGGTAGGCCAAATTCAAGCACTTTTAATTACTTTTTTTTTTTATTCAAGCACTTTCCAGACCTGTGGCAACCCTGAGATAGCATGCAGTTTAGTTAAATAGCATTAGCCAGCATCACAGCAGGTGTTAAAATTCCAAACACACCTTGACTGAACAGATTCAGTGCTGATCAACTCCTAAAACATACATTTATATCATTAGCAACTTTGTATAGTGAAATCAAAAACCTCTACACTACAGTATACTTAAACTGTGTGCTGATGTGCATGAATCAGAAAATGCAAATAAAAAAATATATATATAAAGTTAATTCATTGAGTGCCAAGGACGTCGATCGACGTCAAAGTAAATAGTGACGTAGAGTGCCAAGGACGTCGATCGACGTCAAATGCGTTTTTTGACGGTGGGACATAGATCAAAGCCTCAGGCATCTCCTGTACAAATATTGTAGCTATTGAAGGTGTATAACCTATTTTACGGACTCATTAGGTGGAGACAGTGCTCTCCAGATTATAGAAAGGTCCGGAAAACAGCAGGAAAAAGCCCCGTGATGAAAAAGAAACCGCTCATGCTGCAGCCAAAGCCATATAGATTGCTCTGTCTGGAGCTGACTAGGGCTGTCACTTTTCATTCGAAATTCGAATGCAACTTCGAATGTGGGGGAGGGGTTCGTGTTCGATATGTAAATTAACTGTTCGTTTTTTTTTTTTTTAATGAACCAAAATTAACCAACTGCTGCTTGCTGGTAATGTTAATCCCATGTCAGAAAAAGTCTCCAGATTTGTCGCGTTAGTCTCTTCTGAGAAAGATTGTCTCCAGGGTCTGAAAAGTTGTCTCGAGTTGGATGCAGCCAAGTTTGTGAGGCAGTGTTGTGACTGTGAGCGTCCAAGCTAACACGTCGGGCTGATGCCCGGTGGCCTGCAGTGGGTTGCACCAGCTGTGCGTAAGTTGAAACGTAAGCTAGTTTGAACGTAAAGTCTCACTAAGTCCGAGTTTACGCACTACTAAAAATATTTGGGTTGCACCAAGTGAAATAGTTACAACGTAGGCATAAGTTAGAACTTAAAATTTACACCTACGTCTTACTAGGTGTAAAGTCCTCCGTAAAATAGCAGTTGGCACGGATTGCAACTTGGCACCGTGGCGCATCGTTGTTTTGCGTCCGCAACGCGCTCTCCGTGATAAATTACACCCTTTGATATTTATGACTCACGCTTTTGTTTCCCACAAGCTGCAGCACTGCATACAAATTAAAATAACCGCAACAATTTAGTGAGGCAGGATGGTGGTATAGCCTACAATACTGATGAAGAGCTCACAGATAAACGTTAACAGTAATATGAACCTAAACGAACGTTACTCAATAACGTTCTCATTTGATTAGTGTTGATGAAATATGAAAGCACTAATTTGCGGTGGGCAACATGTCCTGTTTTCACTCCACTTACTTAAACAACCGTAAATAAACAAAGTTTCCACCGTGCTTTTCACTGATTGGTCACAGATACTGTACACGTCATTGTCTGCGACACTATTTTGGTTAGTATGGACTTTAGGGTCTACTAGTTAAGATGTACCTTACGTCTCCGTGGTGCAACCAAACACAGACTAACTAATAAAGTAATAAAACCACTAGAAAACCAGTAGGCGGCACCTGGCCTGCTGTTCAGTGAGTGGCCTGACTTTTTTTTTTTTGCGATTATCGATTCTGGAATAAAATATCGATTCAAAAAATCGTGACATTAAAAATCGCGATACTTAGGTGAATCGATTTTTTCCCCCACCCCTAATAATAAGGGCCATGTTGTAAATACCCGAAATTCTCCTTGTGAAGCACTTGATTCAGCTGCATTTTGCTGGGAGATGCACAGAGAAGCCTTTTTCTACCTGTGTGTACATTGCAAAGTTGCCTCACAGCAAGAAGGTCCCGGGTTCGAACCCCGGTCCGTCCCAGGTCCTTTCTGTGTGGAGTTTACATGTTCCCCCCCGTGTTTGTGTGGGTTTTCTCCGGGTGCACCGGTTTCCTCCCACCATCAAAGACATGTATGTTAGGGTTAATACTCCTGTCAGTGCTCCTGACCAAGGTACTGGCAAAAAGAACTCGAGTTGGTCCCCGGGTGCTGCACTGCAGCTGCCCACTGCTCCTAGTTCTAGGAAGGTTCCTAGTAGAGGAGGGGTCAAATGCAGAGGATGAATTTCCCCATGGGGATAAATAAAAGATAACCTAACCTAACCTAACCTAACCTACAGTAGCTGTGTTTTATTTAAAGTATTGTCTTAATCGGGATAATATTGGAATATTGCAGTCCATGTAAACATACAGTTTATGCTTTGTACTGTTTGTTTGTTGATCTCAGTTTATCTGTGGCAGGACGTCCTGTACAGTTACCTGGGACCCTGAGGGACCAGAGGACCCTGGGACTCCACCGCCTGGTGGTCTGCTCGCACCCTGCGAAACACACACACACACACACACACGGTCACGTTGTGTGTTACAAGGCAGGGTGTGTAGACTGAGTAGTTATTGTAGACTGTATGTTATTTGATTGCGTACCTTCAGCCCAGGCGGTCCTCGTCTTCCATCTGGACCCTACAGAGAAGAGCCACAGTCAGCACAGTTACATTCACCTTGTTCTGTTTTTATTTGATAAAAACACTTAGTTCCGGCAGAGCAATTTGATTGGACAAGAGGCATTCCAGTCGTGATGATATTTAGCACAGTATAACATCACGGGATGCTTCACTTGGCTTCACAGAGTTCTGATGTAACCTTGATTAGGCTGCACACCTAGTAGGGACAGTGATCTGGATAGATTTGAGCTTAATTATGAACAGTATAGACAGTTTTCACCAGAGCACAACCCCACAGCATTCGGCAAACTGCAGAAATATTCACTCGACATCGTTACTTTTGTTTTCGCCACTCAGCTGTATAGACGGTTTTCACAGAATGGTCAGTCCTGCACTTGAATGTTTTTTTTTTTTTTATGTCCATAGCAAACACTGCAACAGGAAGTGAGCTGGGGTTCAATTTAGAATGTTTTTGTTGTCAAGTTAAAACCGTCTATATTGTCCAGTCCTAACTAAAAAGAGTGAGTTTCTGGCCATTGCTACCAAACATGTCATGCTAGCTTATTCTATGCTAAATACTGCTAGCTGCTAGGGCTGGCACGGATCAGAAAACCCACGGATCGGATCGCGTGACGGATTTTGAGCCACGGATCACGGATTTTTCGGATCAGCAAAAAAAAATATATATCAGATTTTTTCTCTCAAAATTAGATTTTCGATTAGATTTTTTTAATACTATTATAATTCTCTAACCATTTGTTGCCCTGCACAGCTCAAAAAATATTTTTTTCTCATAAGTGACACAATGTATGCTTTTACTCTGAAGGCACAACAACCCAACTTCCTGTTTTAGGTGGCACTGCTATGCCTAACTTCGTGGCTGTTGCTTGCACCAGTCACATGACACGGGTACAGACCTACAGACCAGACCAGGTCAGTCTGGAAATATAACGTTGATGCTACGTTAAGCTACTCAGTGGCCCCACATGTTGTTTTGTTGTTAGGTGTCCTAAGGCAACATTTCACCGTCCGGTGATAATGTGTTTGTGAAACGTGTGCGCGTGTGTGTGTGTGTGTTGTGGCTCTCGTTATATTGTGCAGCCCGCAACACGCTGATCGCATTCCTGTGCTTTTTCAGAGGTGTTGAAATAAGTTTGTGTGACGCTGTCTTTAGTAGCCACTAGCCACAGCCTTCAGAGAGACTTTACAGCAGCGACAAGGGATGAGGAAGCTCACTTGTGCTTGCCATGATTATGCCTGTCTGTGTCTGGCTGCGCTGCAGGCGTTCTCATACACTAACGTTAAACGTTAAACGCCACACACCCCAGATGGTCCCGGACGTGAAGGGGAGGGCGGGTGCCTGGGAGGTGAGCGGCTGGGCCTCGAGCGGCCTGTCGGCGACCCAGACCGGTTGCGGGAGCGGCCGCACACCTCAGATGGTCCCGGTGGAGGGGAGGGGGAGTGGATGGGAGGAGAGCCCTCGCCCTCGCCCTCCGACTCAGTGGTGTCCACTGCTGTAAATAAAATAATTGTATGAGCACTCAATCTGTTTGTCACCGACTCTGAATGAAGACTGTTCTATGTGAATATTTGCACTGATTAGCCTACTACATCTGCTGTTCTGACAGGAGCTCCATTCCACAATGGCTTGATCCCATCAGTGCGCAAAGCACGTGTCCAACAAATTTGCCTGCAGTCATTACGCACACTGCTGATTACTCTGTACTGAATACACATTTATTGATAGGTTCTAATGATAGTGTGGTAGTCTCCCGCTAGCCTATATGATTATCGATTGTTATTGGATTAGTATGGTATTATTCCTATAATTAAACAAAGGGAATAAATGAAGAGTTAATTGGATTACTTACCGCCCACCTGTGGTCCCCCAAAACCCCCCACCATCTCCGGGGGGATGCTGGCTGCGGTGACCTCCTCACTGGGGCTCAGCTCAGTGTCATTTCCTGTAATTAATACAGGAAAATACAGGCCCGGACCCGATTGAATATAAAAAGGTGTGAGTGACAGCTGTGACAACCGGGTGAACCACTCGGATCCGGCATTCCACTGGGGGTTCGGGCATATTACCCCCTCTTTTGTAATATCAAATGATAGATTTTCAAGCACCAAAGACAAATTATTTCAAAATTACGAGCCAATAATTCACAGTTGTTCACATAGACAGGTCATGTAAGTCCTCTAGACGGAGCGCACAAGGTTCAAACAGATTCTGGTAGGCCAAATTCAAGCACTTTTAATGACTTTTTTATTTTTATTCAAGCACTTTCCAGACCTGTGGCAACCCTGAGATAGCATGCAGTTTAGTTAAATAGCATTAGCCAGCATCACAGCAGGTGTTAAAATTCCAAACACACCTTGACTGAACAGATTCAGTGCTGATCAACTCCTAAAACATACATTTATATCATTAGCAACTTTGTATAGTGAAATCAAAAACCTCTACACTACAGTATACTTAAACTGTGTGCTGATGTGCATGAATCAGAAAATGCAAATAAAAATATATATATATAAAGTTAACTCATTGAGTGCCAAGGACGTCGATCGACGTCAAAGTAAATAGTGACGTAGAGTGCCAAGGACGTCGATCGACGTCAAATGCGTTTTTTGACGGTGGGACATAGATCAAAGCCTCAGGCATCTCCTGTACAAATATATATATATATATATATATTTTTTTATGTTTTTTTCCCGATTTTTTTATCCCATTTTATCCCCCGTTTAGTGCTCATTTGATTACTCAATCCTGGTTGCTACTCCATCCTCTGCCGATCTGGAGAGAGCCGAGACTGATTCCATGCTTCCTCCGAGACATGGGCAGTCAAGTCAGCCGCTTCTTTTCACCTGCCCGAGGAAGCTTCACCGGTAGGACATAGCACGTGGGAGGTTCACGCTATTCCAACCAGTTCCCCTCCCTCTGAACAGGCGCCCTTAACGATCAGAGGAGGAACCACATAAGCAACCAGGATGTTGCATGTTTTTGTGAAGGGGGTTCCTATATGAAGGAGACCCCCGGGAGGCACGGGGAGAACATGCAAACTCCACACAGAAAGGCCATTTTGCCGACCCCACCCGGGCGGTGGGCACTCGAGGACATGCGGACGGGCACGCATTCCTTCAGTGTTCACATCGGTCCAGGTGGGAATCGAACCCACGACCTTCGAGCTGTGAGGCGATAGTGCTTACCACTGCACCACCGTACCTCCTTCCTGTACAAATATTGTAGCTATTGAAGGTGTATAACCTATTTTACGGACTCATTAGGTGGAGACAGTGCTCTCCAGATTATAGAAAGGTCCGGAAAACAGCAGGAAAAAGCCCCGTGATGAAAAAGAAACCGCTCATGCTGCAGCCAAAGCCATATAGATTGCTCTGTCTGGAGCTGACTAGGGCTGTCACTTTTCATTCGAAATTCGAATGCAACTTCGAATGTGGGGGAGGGGTTCGTGTTCGATATGTAAATTAACTGTTCGTTTTTTTTTTTTTTTTTTTTTTTTTTTTAATGAACCAAAATTAACCAACTGCTGCTTGCTGGTAATGTTAATCCCATGTCAGAAAAAGTCTCCAGATTTGTCGCGTTAGTCTCTTCTGAGAAAGATTGTCTCCAGGGTCTGAAAAGTTGTCTCGAGTTGGATGCAGCCAAGTTTGTGAGGCAGTGTTGTGACTGTGAGCGTCCAAGCTAACACGTCGGGCTGATGCCCGGTGGCCTGCAGTGGGTTGCACCAGCTGTGCGTAAGTTGAAACGTAAGCTAGTTTGAACGTAAAGTCTCACTAAGTCCGAGTTTACGCACTACTAAAAATATTTGGGTTGCACCAAGTGAAATAGTTACAACGTAGGCATAAGTTAGAACTTAAAATTTACACCTACGTCTTACTAGGTGTAAAGTCCTCCGTAAAATAGCAGTTGGCACGGATTGCAACTTGGCACCGTGGCGCATCGTTGTTTTGCGTCCGCAACGCGCTCTCCGTGATAAATTACACCCTTTGATATTTATGACTCACGCTTTTGTTTCCCACAAGCTGCAGCACTGCATACAAATTAAAATAACCGCAACAATTTAGTGAGGCAGGATGGTGGTATAGCCTACAATACTGATGAAGAGCTCACAGATAAACGTTAACAGTAATATGAACCTAAACGAACGTTACTCAATAACGTTCTCATTTGATTAGTGTTGATGAAATATGAAAGCACTAATTTGCGGTGGGCAACATGTCCTGTTTTCACTCCACTTACTTAAACAACCATAAATAAACAAAGTTTCCACCGTGCTTTTCACTGATTGGTCACAGATACTGTACACGTCATTGTCTGCGACACTATTTTGGTTAGTATGGACTTTAGGGTCTACTAGTTAAGATGTACCTTACGTCTCCGTGGTGCAACCAAACACAGACTAACTAATAAAGTAATAAAACCACTAGAAAACCAGTAGGCGGCACCTGGCCTGCTGTTCAGTGAGTGGCCTGACTTTTTTTTTTGCGATTATCGATTCTGGAATAAAATATCGATTAAAAAAATCGTGACATTAAAAATCGCGATACTTAGGTGAATCGATTTTTTCCCCCACCCCTAATAATAAGGGCCATGTTGTAAATACCCGAAATTCTCCTTGTGAAGCACTTGATTCAGCTGCATTTTGCTGGGAGATGCACAGAGAAGCCTTTTTCTACCTGTGTGTACATTGCAAAGTTGCCTCACAGCAAGAAGGTCCCGGGTTCGAACCCCGGTCCGTCCCAGGTCCTTTCTGTGTGGAGTTTACATGTTCCCCCCCGTGTTTGTGTGGGTTTTCTCCGGGTGCACCGGTTTCCTCCCACCATCAAAGACATGTATGTTAGGGTTAATACTCCTGTCAGTGCTCCTGACCAAGGTACTGGCAAAAAGAACTCGAGTTGGTCCCCGGGTGCTGCACTGCAGCTGCCCACTGCTCCTAGTTCTAGGAAGGTTCCTAGTAGAGGAGGGGTCAAATGCAGAGGATGAATTTCCCCATGGGGATAAATAAAAGATAACCTAACCTAACCTAACCTACAGTAGCTGTGTTTTATTTAAAGTATTGTCTTAATCGGGATAATATTGGAATATTGCAGTCCATGTAAACATACAGTTTATGCTTTGTACTGTTTGTTTGTTGATCTCAGTTTATCTGTGGCAGGACGTCCTGTACAGTTACCTGGGACCCTGAGGGACCAGAGGACCCTGGGACTCCACCGCCTGGTGGTCTGCTCGCACCCTGCGAAACACACACACACACACACACACACACACACACACACACACGGTCACGTTGTGTGTTACAAGGCAGGGTGTGTAGACTTTTTATTTGATAAAAACACTTAGTTCCGGCAGAGCAATTTGATTGGACAAGAGGCATTCCAGTCGTGATGATATTTAGCACAGTATAACATCACGGGATGCTTCACTTGGCTTCACAGAGTTCTGATGTAACCTTGATTAGGCTGCACACCTAGTAGGGACAGTGATCTGGATAGATTTGAGCTTAATTATGAACAGTATAGACAGTTTTCACCAGAGCACAACCCCACAGCATTCGGCAAACTGCAGAAATATTCACTCGACATCGTTACTTTTGTTTTCGCCGCTCAGCTGTATAGACGGTTTTCACGGAATGGTCAGTCCTGCACTTGTGTTTTTTTGTGTTTTTTTTTTTTTATGTCCATAGCAAACACTGCAACAGGAAGTGAGCTGGGGTTCAATTTAGAATGTTTTTGTTGTCAAGTTAAAACCGTCTATATTGTCCAGTCCTAACTAAAAAGAGTGAGTTTCTGGCCATTGCTACCAAACATGTCATGCTAGCTTATTCTATGCTAAATACTGCTAGCTGCACACTAAGAAGGGGGCCAAATAACCAGTCCCTCCAGGAAATTGTCATTTTGCATTAGCAGCAATTCATGCAAATTTAACCAATCTCCACAGTATTTGCGGGGTCTTGCAATTTTTCAAAATCCACACGATTCCTCCACAAAAACACGTTCATCAACTTGCAATTTTTGCCAGTTCAAGCAATTTTACTGTATTAAAATAACATAAAACTTAGCAAATTCCATTGCAATTTTTGAGAAAAGTTGTCATTAGGTTTGTCATTAGTTAGAAGATTTTTTTTTTACTTTTTTCCTCATCTTGCAATTTTTGCCAGTTCCCACAATGTTGCCGCAAAAAATTCAGATAAGAAAAACCCCCTGGAAAAAAACAGTCCTGGAGGGACTGAATAACGCTCCAAAGTTAGGCAGTGGCATTTTTCCACAAGGCAACACAAATTAAAAGAACACCTACTGCAACGGGATTTAAACCTGCTTCTCCAACACATCCAGCCAATCAGCTGTTCCAATCAGCCGATTGGATAGCTGTGCCTTAGTTACGTCACACGTAATGTGCAATTTGATTTAATTTAATTCCAGAGTGCAATAACTGCAATTTGACACGTACTGTACATAGATTGTAACTGTAACTACTTATTGAATGCTGTCCTACAATTCTACTTACTTTTACTATCCCATTGACTTTATTTTATTTTATTCTATTTTATTTTATTCTATTTTATTTTATTGTATTGACTGTTTTTTACGTTTAGGGCGATACTGTGTGATACTGCGTTATGCTATGTTGTGTTATGTGGATATTTCATGCCTGAGTGCGCGCAACTGCAACTTGTCCCAATTTCCCCCCGGGGATCATTAAAGTCTTTCTGATTCTGATTCTGATTCCTAACAGCAGCCTGGTCATGACATGTGGTTTCACATCCAGCCAATCAGCTGTTCCTCACAGCAGCCTGGTCATGACATGTGGTTTCACAGCCAGTAGACATTTCTGTGTTAAACAATGTCTTTTCTCTGTGTCTGAGCTACCTACATCTGTTTGTCCACCCTGATCTCTACTGCGCTCCACTGGACATCAAACACATGTGAGGAATGCCTCAACATCAGCTTCTCACTGCTGATTCTGCTGGAAGCAATTAACGACTTCAAGTCGTTTATGTACAATCTATTGTGTAACCAACAGTATGGCTTCAGAGCAAATCGGTCCACCTCCATGGCAGTGATGAAACTGACAGAACAGATTTCCACTGCCATTGATAATAAGGAATATACAGCTGGTGTGTTCATAGACCTTAAAAAGGCTTTCGACACGATTCATCATGAAACATTACTGACAAAACTGGAATATTATGGTATTAGAGGGGTAGCACATTCCTGGTTAAAAAGTTATCTTGAAGATAGATATCAACATGTACAAATTAACAATGATAAATCGGATATGCAGAAAGTAAAATGTGGAGTTCCTCAAGGATCAGTTTTGGGTCACAAACTTTTTATTTTATACATTAATGACATCTGTAATGTGTCAAACCTTTTGAATTATGTTTTGTTCGCGGATGACACAAACTTATTCTGCCATGGGGAAAATCTGGAAGAGCTTCTGAAGACAATGGAAAGAGAATTGAACAAACTTAAGACTTGGTTTGATGTAAACAAATTATCTTTGAATATAAGTAAAACAAAACTCATGATATTTGGAAACAAAAAAATAGAGAATGAAGTCACACTGAGGATAAACAACATCAAAATTGAAAGAGTATATGAATATAAATTTCTGGGAGTGTTAATTGACCATAAATTAAGTTGGAAATCTCACATAAATCTTGTAAAAAGAAAAATGTCTAAAACCATTGCTATACTTTACAGATCAAAAGACATCTTGAACCAAAACTCATTATACCTACTATATTGTTCCCTTATAGTCCCATATATGGCATACTGTGTGGAGATATGGGGAAACACTTACAAAACCAACATTGAGCCAATTTTTATCTTGCAAAAAAGAGTTATACGAATAATCAAAAGAGCAGAGTACCGTGAGCCTACCAATGCCTTATTTATAAACTTAAACACACTAAAATTCTGGGATATAGTTAAGCTTCAAACCTTGTTAATAATGTTCAAGGCTAAACATAATCTACTTCCAGAATGTCTTCAGACGCTGTTTGAGATTAAAAATACCCAGTATGATCTTAGAAGCACAGGCAATTTTGAAACAACACGGGCAAGATTAAACACTAAACAACACTGTGTGTCTGTGAAAGGGGTAGTAGGCTTGTGGAATTCCTGTGAGGGGGACTTGACGATGTGTGGTTCGATTAGTGCATTCAAAAGATTGTTTAAAAACAAGACGATAAGTAGGTATAGAGAGCTAGACTAATCATGTATTATTGTCATTATTTGTGGATTATGAAGCAGACTAATCATGTATTATTGTCATTATTTGTGGATTATGAAGCAGACTAATCATGTATTATTGTCATTATTTGTGGATTATGAAGCAGACTAATCATGTATTGTCATTATTTGTGGATTATGAAGCAGACTAATCATGTATTATTGTCATTATTTGTGGATTATGAAGCAGACTAATCATGTATTATTGTCATTATTTGTGGATTATGAAGCAGACTAATCATGTATTATTGTCATTATTTGTGGATTATGAAGCAGACTAATCATGTATTATTGTCATTATTTGTGGATTATGAAGCAGACTAATCATGTATTGTCATTATTTGTGGATTATGAAGCAGACTAATCATGTATTATTGTCATTATTTGTGGATTATGAAGCAGACTAATCATGTATTATTGTCATTATTTGTGGATTATGAAGCAGACTAATCATGTATTATTGTCATTATTTGTGGATTATGAAGCAGACTACGTAATCATGTATTATTGTCATTATTATGGATCATGAAGCAGATTAATCATGTATTATTGTTATTATTTATGGATCATGAAGCAGGAAAAAAGTATAAAAAAAAATAAAAAAATAAAAAAAATAAACAGACAATTAAAAAAAAAAGTAAAAAAAAAAAAAAGTAAAAAATAAAATAAAATAAATCATGTACAACTATTAAATATGCATTATAAAGTATGAGCAGGAAGCATGTTCTTTTTTTGTTTTTCTCCTTTTTTGTTTTCTTTTCTTATAAAGATTCACACTTGTTTTTCTTTCTTTGTCATGTGCTGTATGTGAATAGGGTGGGCAAAATAAGCTTTTAGCTTCAGCCCATACCTTTTTTTGGTCAAGATCTATGTAAAATGTGTTATGTCTATTGTTTTGATTACATGAAATAGAGGGTATTGTACATAGTGTTTGGATGACCAAAAATAAAAAATCTGCAAATCAATCAATCAAATCAATCAATCAAATAATGTATCGTCATTATTATTTGTACAGAACGATACAGACTTACTGTATGCCCTATTCACAAAGAGCTAGTATTCTGTGGGACCTCATGAAATTAACAAATTAACCTGCAAACTAGGGCTGGACGATATGGTTGAAATCAATAATCATAAGGATTTTTTCTCCAATATATGATGATATGGGGCGTCGCGTAGTGTAGAGGTAAAAGCCTTCGCCTACCACAACGGCGATACGGGTGCAATTCCCAGCAGCGCTACTTCTGGCTTGTGCCAATATGGGACGTAAGTATAGGATGTGTCCTGATATGTGCCTTGTCATTTTAAATTATTTTTTATTATTATTTTTATTATTTATTTTGCCAGGTCGCCATTGTAAATAAGAATCTGTTGTTAATGACTTGCCTGGTTAAATAAAGGTTAAATAAAATAAATAAAATAAAGATACTTTGTTACAGAGATAATACAGTAGGTAAAGATGTCAAGGTCAAAGATAGAATCTCACCAGATTTCCAACAGGTCCACTCACACCCGCCAGCCCGTCCTCTCCTGGATCACCCTGTGTGTGTGTGTGTGTGTGTGTGTGTGTGTGTGTGTGTGTGTGTGTGTGTGTGCATGTGTGTGCGTGTGTGTGCGTGTGTGTGTGTGTGAGAGAGAGAGAGAGAGAATGAAAAAAGATTAGAAGAAGAAAATCATGACACTATTCACTTTTACTGAGAAGGTTACTGAATGGATCTCCAGCCACACCACAGTAAGCTGACCCAGCTCTACCAGTGGTTTTCACTGTGCGGTCCGGGGACCACCAGGGCTCCATCAGGTCCCCGGCAAAATTGACAAGTAGAAGAATGACTGTTCTGATCATAGTTTCTCTGTTATCTCCAAATACCTACCTACAATTGTATTGTACGTACAGTAGGCATTTTCAAGTGGGCTAAATGTTAAATGCTAAATGTTCATTTGTAAGTCAAAGCTACATGTAAGATGTCACAAGCACTTTGATTGTAACAAGATAGGGCTGGGCAATATAGAGACAGTCGGCATGTCTGGGAACGCCCATACAGGCTGTAGGAACGCCCACAATAACCCTAACCCTAACCCTAAAAAAAAATACTTGTAGGGATGACTATTGGTGCTTTCACAAAATATTTGCACAATGAGATTTTTTGATAGATAATCATCAGTAATGTGGATATAATGACTAGGTAAAGACAAATAATAGAACAGCTAAAACAGTCTGGTAAGTTCAGAAAATGACATCACTTTACTGTAATACAGCCTTTAAAACCAGGAAAAGACAACACTTACAGTATGCCATATCACCATTATTAGCACATCCAAAATCTACCACCATATCTAGTCTCATATTACGATAATGATATAATATCGATATATTGCCCATGGGGATGTCACAATATATTGTCCCACGATATATCGCGATATCAAAACGTGACATGTATCGTTGGGATGAAATCTCATATCGCGAGAAAAAGAAGCTGAACATGGTGGCACTGATCTGCATCTGATTGCATGCTCGCTCTCCTTTTCATTGCTTTGTTTGAACAGACGAGGGACGTTACAGACACGGAGGATGAAAATGGTGAAATTACTCAAATTAGCGTGGAGGATGCCCCCTCAACTTACAAATCGATCGCAAAAAAATATTGTTAAAATATCGTATCGTGTCGTTACCGTGAACCCAATATCGTGTATCGTATCGTATCGTGAACTGAGTGTATCGTGACACCCCTAATTGCCCATGATGTGAACATTTAGGCAGCCAAGATGTGTCCGGTTTTCATTTTTAATACATTGTCTGACATGTGCAGGATTTAGTTTCTCTTGTGATTGTCTCTTTCTCCAAGAGGTTTATTATCAGGCTTCAAGACAAGAAAAACGAGGACAACTGAGGCCATGTCCACACGGAGACGAGTTTAGGTGTATCCGCTAAAGTTTTTTGTCATATAGACGTTTCGTCCAGATGGAACCGCGTTCTGGGACTATACGTTCTGGGAGTATACGCTAATTTTTCAAACCGGGTCCCAGAGTGATTAAATCTGAAGACGCCACCCTTGCATTTCCGTGTTTACAACCCATACGCATCTTTCCTGAAACGATGACGCCATAGCCCCACCTCTCTCCACCAGCAACAATAACAATCATGGCAGTAGCTACTGAGCCTGTTGGGGATCTTGCAGCAAAATATAATGCTCCTCTATTACCACCGTCAGCAACAAGTGGACACGGAGAACAGCGTGTACAACATCCTCAGGGCTCCACACAGCTGACTCTTCCCATCCACCCCTCCCCTCCCTTTATCGGATATTTCCCAGAAGGCTTAGCGGCGGCTAAATTTTTACAATAACACAAACACAATCAGGCTTAACGTGTTAGATAGAAATTATATTTATTTTTAATACAACATGCAATTCTGGAATATTTTAATATTGGACAAAATGAAATGAAATGAAATGTAAACCCTGAGTGTAACCGACATACTCGGCTTGCCCTATATATAGCCCTCGTAAATACAACGTGAATAGGGAAGTGAGAGGTTTGAGGAAGACACGGTTGCACTGTGATGTCTGTGATGTCCACTCCAAAAAGACTTTAGCTTACTTGACGCAACTTTTTCAATAAAAACACATTTATGCCATGAGTTTATATAATGTATATTTATGTTGCATCATTTAGCTTGTGCTGTGATGTGCAGGAGCGGCCAATACGCTGGGATGTGTTTGCAACATGTCTAAAGATCATGGAAGTGGATGATATCAGGAACGTCACCGATAGTTAACGTTCTATATTGTAGGCTACAGGGAGACCATCAGCCCTGCTGAACAGCTCTGCATTTGCCTGTATAGGTTTAATCATTTTATTCATCAACATGGCAAACCTCCCCGCAAAGCCAAGGGTTTAAGCTGCTCGCTACAGTGAGATACACATTATAGACTGTGCGCCCCTAGAGGTTGTATGCCATTATTGACGAGATTGTCTTACAGCGCCACTTACCGGCCTGGCATATATTCTACAGCGGTTTCAGTGGTATTCAGTGGTTTCATGTGGATACACACATTTCTTGAAACGATTCCATGTTTATGGAAAACTTTTCTGAAACGAAAAAAAAAAGATTGTTTCCGTCTCGGTGTGGACATGGCCTGAGTGAGTGCAGCATGCACACACTTCCTATCTGTGGTAACTAGGGGTGTCACGATATTTCGTCGCACGATATATTGCAATATCAAAACGTCACGATATGTATCGTCAGAAAAAAATGACGATACAAAAAAAAAAAAAAAAAAATTTTTTTGCTCCTGAATAATATTAGAACAAATTTAGCAGAATCAACACGCATGAGTGAGGGAGTAGACTACTACTGGCATGGCAAAACAGCTCAAGGGGTACATAAGATGACATAAGTTTAGGGACCATTGAGCATGAGTTATTTAAGAAATAGATTGTATACTTTATTTTTCTTTCACCATGCAACAAAACATTTAGTTTGTGACAGTGTGACACATTCTATTGCAAGAGAAGCATTATCTTCCATGTTGTTTTCTAGTTATTATAATAACAATTTCCAAAAACAGCATTTGTTTTGTATTTTGTGTATTTCAAATGAAAGACTATTTTTCCAGTATTTTCCCAGGGCTCCCTTGAAAAGAGGTTTCGATTTCAACGGGACTCACATGGTTAAATAAATTATAAATAAATACATAAAAATTATTTACTTTTGTTCAAAAGAATATTGTTAAAATATCGTATCGTTATCGTGAACCCAATATCGTGTATCGTATCGTATCGTATCGTGAAATTAGTGTATCGTGACACCCCTAGTGGTAACCGTTCCAGACTGTGAGCTGGTGCTCTATCACTGCTGTGTCCAAACAGACCAGCCTTGTACAGTTCTGGCATCTCTCCCCCGCACACAAGGCGGCCATGTTTCCTACGTACCGGTAAGCCTGGGTTCCCGATGTCGCCTTTGGCTCCTGCGAGGTTGTTGTCGGCGCCCCGTTCTCCCTGTCAAACAACAACACAACAAGGCCAGAGTCATGACAGCAGCTGTTCTTAGTGACAATGGAAAATTAACCCTAACAGATACACTTCATCTGTGGCAGGACGTCCTGTACAGTTACCTGGGACCCTGAGGGACCAGAGGACCCTGGGACTCCTGCACCACCTGGTGGTCCACTCGCACCCTGCGAAACACACACACACACACGGTCACGTTGTGTGTTACAAGGCAGGGTGTGTAGACTGAGTAGTTATTGTAGACTGTATGTTATTTGATTGCGTACCTTCAGCCTTGCGGACCTTCGTCTTCCATCTGGACACTACAGAGAAGAGCCACAGTCAGCACAGTTACATTCACCTTGTTCTGTTTTTATTTGATAAAAACACTTAGTTCCGGCAGAGCAATTTGATTGGACAAGAGGCATTCCAGTCGTGATGATATTTAGCACAGTATAACATCACGGGATGCTTCACTTGGCTTCACAGAGTTCTGATGTAACCTTGATTAGGCTGCACACCTAGTAGGGACAGTGATCTGGATAGATTTGAGCTTACCGTAATTATGAACAGTATAGACAGTTTTCACCAGAGCACAACCCCACAGCATTCGGCAAACTGCAGAAATATTCACTCGACATCGTTACTTTTGTTTTCGCCGCTCAGCTGTATAGACGGTTTTCACAGAATGGTCAGTCCTGCACTTGAATGTTTTTTTTTTTTTATGTCCATAGCAAACACTGCAACAGGAAGTGAGCTGGGGTTCAATTTAGAATGTTTTTGTTGTCAAGTTAAAACCGTCTATATTGTCCAGTCCTAACTAAAAAGAGTGAGTTTCTGGCCATTGCTACCAAACATGTCATGCTAGCTTATTCTATGCTAAATACTGCTAGCTGCACACTAAGAAGGGGGCCAAATAACCAGTCCCTCCAGGAAATTGTCATTTTGCATTAGCAGCAATTCATGCAAATTTAACCAATCTCCACAGTATTTGCGGGGTCTTGCAATTTTTCAAAATCCACACGATTCCTCCACAAAAACACGTTCATCAACTTGCAATTTTTGCCAGTTCAAGCAATTTTACTGTATTAAAATAACATAAAACTTAGCAAATTCCATTGCAATTTTTGAGAAAAGTTGTCATTAGGTTTGTCATTAGTTAGAAGATTTTTTTTAAACTTTTTTCCTCATCTTGCAATTTTTGCCAGTTCCCACAATGTTGCCGCAAAAAATTCAGATAAGAAAAACCCCCTGGAAAAAAACAGTCCTGGAGGGACTGAATAACGCTCCAAAGTTAGGCAGTGGCATTTTTCCACAAGGCAACACAAATTAAAAGAACACCTACTGCAACGGGATTTAAACCTGCTTCTCCAACACATCCAGCCAATCAGCTGTTCCAATCAGCCGATTGGATAGCTGTGCCTTAGTTACGTCACACGTAATGTGCAATTTGATTTAATTTAATTCCAGAGTGCAATAACTGCAATTTGACACGTACTGTACATAGATTGTAACTGTAACTACTTATTGAATGCTGTCCTACAATTCTACTTACTTTTACTATCCCATTGACTTTATTTTATTTTATTTTATTCTATTTTATTTTATTGTATTGACTGTTTTTTACGTTTAGGGCGATACTGTGTGATACTGCGTTATGCTATGTTGTGTTATGTGGATATTTCATGCCTGAGTGCGCGCAACTGCAACTTGTCCCAATTTCCCCCCGGGGATCATTAAAGTCTTTCTGATTCTGATTCTGATTCCTCACAGCAGCCTGGTCATGACATGTGGTTTCACATCCAGCCAATCAGCTGTTCCTCACAGCAGCCTGGTCATGACATGTGGTTTCACAGCCAGTAGACATTTCTGTGTTAAACAATGTCTTTTCTCTGTGTCTGAGCTACCTACATCTGTTTGTCCACCCTGATCTCTACTGCGCTCCACTGGACATCAAACACATGTGAGGAATGCCTCAACATCAGCTTCTCACTGCTGATTCTGCTGGAAGCAATTAACGACTTCAAGTCGTTTATGTATCGTCATTATTATTTGTACAGAACGATACAGACTTACTGTATGCCCTATTCAAAACCCGACGCGCTGATAGAAAAATCTCCATGGACGCGCCGCGCTGCGCTCAGGCCTCGCCCCCCCGACACGCCCCGTGCGATGACGTCATAATCGCCGCGCGCCCTATGCGCTTGGCTGGGCGCGAAGAGTATGCCACAAGCTTTAGAACTCAAATGTTAGAATTGTGCATTCCTCTCCTCTAGCAAGTGATGGTGCTCTAATGATGATCCAGATACTTCAGGATCATCACAAGAGCTTTGTCAGCTGGTGTCTGAGTGCACAGAGAGATTGTGTTTCTCACCATACGCGACAGCATCTTTGCTGCTGCGGCTCTCTTCGCGAGCCTCTTGGATGATCCAGTTCCTAAAGAGGAACAGGAAATTAGGAGTGGAGTCCACACAGGCCCGCTCCAACCCATTATGCAGAGTACGCAGACTGCGTAGGGCATCACGTGACTGAGGGCACCAAAAAAAAAAAAAAAAAAATTTTTTTTTTTTTGGTGCCCTCAGTCAGGCCACTCACTGAACAGCAGGCCAGGCGCCGCCTACTGGTTTACTAGTGGTTTTATTACTTTATTCAGGGTGCATCTCATTGTAAAATTGGACTCGGCCCAAATTGGGCTTCAAACGGCCCAAATTGGGCTTCAACCGGCCCAAATCTGGCTTCAACTGGCCCAAATCTGGCTTCAACTGGCCCAAATCGGGCTTCAGACGGTCCAAATCTGGCTTCAAACAGCCCAAATCTGGCTTCAAATGGCCCAAATTGGGCTTCAAACAGCCCAAATTTTTCGCCGCCGCCCTTCGGACGCCGGCACGCACGTCGGCCTGTATCGGCCTGGCCTGCTTGGTATCTAATGCCCGGCCTGAAGTATGATCCCAGTCCGCCCCTGCTTGCATGTACAGTTTAACAATCACTTGTTTGCTGACATGTACAGTAATTCTAACAATTGTTTGTTTCCCACATGTAATGAAATGTGAGATACACTAGTATCGTTCATAATTAATGATTTTGCAGTCTTTCGTTTGACAGTTATTGAAAGTTTTACGGGGGGGGGGGGGGGGGGGGGGCACCACAGAACAATTACGCTTAGGGCACCCAAATGGCCAGGATCGGCCCTGAGTCCACAGATACAAAATGATTCATTAGGTAAGGCTAAAATATCAAATAAGAATACCAAAAGGTACATTAAGTACAAATCTATTGTCCTATATCACAAAATTAACATTATACACCAGTAACAGTGATTCAACAATTGCTTTACCAGGCACTGAGATTTGTGACTTTCAAAAACTCACTTTCAGGCCTGTACTCAGAGTTTTGTTTGTTTGGTGTTTTTTTTCTTCAGATTTCCCCCCCATTTTCTCCCTAATTGTACTTGGGCAATTTCCCCCTGCTGCCCCGGTCGCTGCCCCACCCCCTCTGCCGATCTGGGGAGAGCCGTAGACTAGCACCATGCTTCCTTCGACACAGCAGGGAGTTTCACCGGCAGGACGTAGCACGTGGGAGGATCAGGCTATTCCCACCAGTTCCCTTCCGCCCCGAACAGGCGCCCCGACCGACCAGAGGAGGCACTAGTTCAGCGAC
This sequence comes from Poromitra crassiceps, assembly GCF_964638095.1. Lineage (NCBI taxonomy): Eukaryota > Metazoa > Chordata > Actinopteri > Beryciformes > Melamphaidae > Poromitra > Poromitra crassiceps. The sequence continues at coordinate 3,138,326 of NC_139626.1, read as the reverse complement.
CAGGACACATACCCCTAATCCGGCTTCCCACCCGCAAACCGAGCCAATTGTGCCTGTATGGACGCCTGACCAAGCCGGAGGTAACACGGGGGCGCGAGCGTGCCGCTAAACTACCCGGAGGCCCTGGCCTCTACTCCGTTTTAACCCCCCTCACATTTACAACTGCACAACGCTTGAGGATGGTGCTAGTTAGTTAGTTAGTTACTTTATTGACACAATATTAAAATATTGGGGTCCAAAGAATAAAAATAAAAATAATCAATAAATTAAAAGATAGAAATACTCCATCATCAATACAACAATTAAATCACAAATACAATATATTACAACATAAACATTACAATACAGACACCGACATCAGTCAGCCAGAACTTGCTGGTGCTCCAACACTGCTAGGCAAGCCTGTAACATGTTCAACTTTCCTCTATCAGTGTTACTAAATATTGAGCTCAGCTGGGTAGAGTCATGCCCATAACTTGTCCCAATCTGCTGTGTGAGAGGACACACAAGTATGTGTTCCTCATTCTGCACGCCAGTCCTACAGCAGCACATATGTTGTTCAGGTGGTGTACGGCTCCATCTCCCTGTTTCTATGTGTAATCTGTGAGCAGATAACCTGAACCGGGTGAACGTTATTCTCAGATGGTCTTCAATCAATGGTGCATTGCTGGTATAGAGCAGGTGAACAGACATATCTGGGTTAATGGCTTGGTAGGTCTTATTATACCTTGTTCCCTCGCTAGCCCACAACTTTTCCACCATCTCTCTTCTGTCACTCTCAACGTGATTTCGTTGTTCTATGAGCTCATCTAAATGAGACATCATGACTTGGTTTTCATTTTTTGTCATTTCAAGAACAAACCACAGGGGCTTGCTACATGCAAGCTATCAGTATCATAACATTTCATTCTCAAACAGATAAGAAAAAGCAAGCAGTATTATTCTGCATCATGATATTCCACCATCATATACCATCTGTGCTGTACATAGATAGCTAGCTTACTCGTTCCATTGTTAAATGTGATTTTTATATTTCTGTCCATTAGAGGCTCCTGAGACTTGTTGATGTTTTTGCTGTTGCTTTCTATAGTTTTAAAATAATAATTGTATTATTTCCACTAAGCATGTTTAAACAAAGATCTGCGTATCACTGAAAACAGAAATGGTAAAAGAAATATTGTGCACTGTACCGGTTTCTACAAAGTGTTCACCGTGACTGCAGGTCACGGTGAACACTTTGCGGTGTTGTGGACCAGACTCCTGGGTGACAGTGTAGTCTGGCGGATGCCATCCCTGCTTCACCACCAACTCCTGGCAGAGAAGGACACATGCATATCCACATAGACGCAAGCACGCACACACACAGCAGAGAAACACACAAAATAATTAGACACAGGTACATACAGGTGCATGCACAATAGACAGACATGCTTAATAACATGACACTGAAAGATTAACTGAACAATGACAGTCTCAAATATAATATTGAAAGTAAAGCACAGTAGTTCTCCTTGTTTTGTCAGCTCACCTGGAGCTCTCCTACAGGGTTACACTGCTGTTGAGCCGTCATCATATTCGGCTGTGGGCTGCTGAGGATAAGATAACACAAGTCAAGACATAAACACTACACACTACACACACACACACACACACACCTAACCAGCACACATGATCAATAATTATCGATATCGACTGATATGAAAGATGTTATATCGATATACTTTTTAACTATATCGCCCAGCCCTACTCATGATATGATATACAGTATCTACAAGCGTATGATTCAACTTCGTATACTTCAATCGTAGAATTGCAATACATAAGAATCGCAATATAAATCGAATTGGCACCCAAGAATCGTGATAGTATCGAATCGGGAGTTAAGTGAATCGCCACAGCCATAGTTTCTATGCTGTCATATTTTTATTTGTCCATGGGGTGTCGCTGTGCCCTGTTACCTGGGCTCAGGTATTCTTTATAGGTGCTGCCTTCACCTCTGCTGGAGCAATGGCTTGCTGGAGCGCCATAACCAAACGCTCACGGAGATATTGTTGAAAGTTAAACTCGACAACGGATGCGACTGGAGAACGGCCCTGGATTGGGCACTCATGGCGAAAAATACAATGCAGAATGTGCACGGCTTCAGCCCATACCAACTGGTATTTGGACAGAATCCAAATCTTCCCTCTGTACTAGTCGATAAGCCACCGGCTTTAGAAGGAACCACGATGAGTGCATGGGTAGGACAACATATAACAGCGTTGCACACAGCAAGGAAAGCATTCACAGAGTCAGAGTGCTCAGAGAGAATAAGGAGAGCTCTAAGAAAGCAGCTCCGTCCAACAGATGAGAAGTATGAAACCGGAGAACAGACTGTGTTGAATGGAAAGGTCCTGGAGTCGTGATAGGACAAGACGGGGTAGTGATATTTGTACGTCATGGTGGGACATATGTCAGGGTTCACCACTCTAGGCTGAGGAGGGCTAATTGTGATCACAGTGAAGGGGGCGGGGCTAGTGCTGAGGGCCCAGAGCCCCCACCGCAAAATGACAGTGATGGAGGTAACTTATAGTGACATAGAGGATGATAATGATGCTGGTTATGTTGCAGGGCTCCTCAACAATGCTATAGCTAATGCTGATGGTGGCGATCATCAGGATGATCAGCCACAGCCAATAGGCATAAGAGTAGGAGGCTCTATAATGCTAAAAACAGGACAACAAATTAGCTATGTGGACAACGACACTGGTATTCCTCACACAGCAAAAGTGATGGGACGAGCAGGAAAGGCAACAGGCAGACACAAGAACTGGTACAACCTACAGTACTCAGAACCCACTGACATTGCAGGTACAGAGAGGTCAGCTGATCTTACTCAGGTAAACAATCTTCAGATTGTGCCACTGAACAATGATGTACTATGCTCTGAGTCTGCTGTGCATGAAAATGTTTCATTTGAAAATGCAAAACTTGACAATGATGTACTATGCTCTGTTATACATGAAAATGATGTGTTAGTCACAGAGGATGTTTCATTTAACAATGCAAAACTTGACGAAATTAGTAACTGGGAGAAAAATGGGGTGTTTGATGAGGTAAAAGATATTGGCCAAAAGAAGGTATCCACCAGATGGGTGTGTACACTGAAAGAAACCCCTGATGGTATAGTGCCCAAAGCACGTCTAGTAGCTAGGGGCAATTCTTCACAAGTGTCACAGCTTACATGTATCTCTTTCATGCACACTTCAGACTTATAGGCAGAGTCCATATTATTGTCTCTGAACAGCGTTTCACCGATCCAACATAACACCTGCTCGTTAACGCTCCACTAGATGTGTTGTTGTCAGTGTCGTCAGCCTGGAGGGTCGGGGCTGGGCTAGGAAGACTCTCGGCCTGGGCCTGCAGCCCATCCAGGATCATGGCATTGATGTGCCCTCCACCTCCCTCTGTGCGCTGGTTGACTGAGAGCAGGTTAGTGGAGCCGTCAAAGGTCTGGACGGAGGCCAGGACGCCTTCCGACAGCAACCTTTTAAGCAGCAGCAGTACCTCCATTGGCCACACCGCAGGGAAGTGCTCTTTACCTGGGGGGAAGGGGGGGTACATGTTTAATAAAGCAACTACAAGGACAATTTGTAGTCCAGTTTGGATTACAGAAGAGCTGGATAATACAATTTTAATGTAAAAACCTTCAACTTGTAATTATTTATCTTTGCAATTAATGATAACTGCAGTCAAGAATAGTCTGAATGCTATTTTCAGACACCAGTTTCAGGGCAACAGATGTTCAATGCAGACTAGAGTGTATGAATTCAGGTATGCATGTTGACTAAATCTATTTTGAAAATTGAAGAAAGGAGCTGTTAGGAATTTAAATGACAAAATTTAATTGGAAGTAATTGTACCTGTGTACTACAAAGAGTTTAACAAAACAGAGTACATCTTCATGAAGGTGATACGGGCAAGATAAATACCGCAACGCGTTTCAACCGTTGGGTTTTCGTCAGGCTGTATTTTTTTCATTTTTTCATTATTTTTTTTGGTCCACACATTGTGTGTTTTTCCTAAATCTATTTTAATCATGATTACAACAATGTGCCATTGCCTCTTTGGATTTTGCCCTGCTCTATGGTCAACATCTCCATTCGTTAATGAAACCATTGCGTTAGATGGCTGTCATTTATTGTAATTTTTTTAACGTTTAAATAAAATAATTGAGAGGAAAACTTCCTTTACTTAAGGCTTGACTGATCATTACAGATGGGATAAAGATCAGTGCCTACTGCCATAGGAGGCAGTTCCCACATGCAAAACTAACAGATATCCCACATCTAAAACGTGATTCCTAACTGCAGGGCAACAGCTGCTTTACAACTGCTTTTGTGCTAATGTAACACCAAACAAAATGACAATGTTGCGGTGAAAATGTACTCATTCACATTAATCCTGTGCATGTTTTCTTTTAGCATCTTCTTGGAAATAAAAATACTGAAACAGATGTTCTAGGTAGGGATGCGCCGATATGAAAATTTTGGCCGATGCCGATAACCGATATTAACATTGCCGTTATGGCCGATAACCGATATTTACCGATGTCGATATGATCTGTATAAAACCCACATTTTTATGATCGTCGCATTTTGTACATACTGAAAAACGCATGTTAACACTGAATTTGAAGAAGTTATGCATTTCTTTATTCGCAAAGCCTTTGGAAAAGCCCATAAATCATAGATTTACTGCATTATTTCATATCAATGTGAAGAATTTGGCTGATAATGATAACCGATATTAACATTGCAACATCTGACCGATACCGATACGACCGATATGTTAAAAAATGACTAACATCGGCCGATACCGATATGATTGCCGATATATCGCGCATCCCTAGTTCTAGGCTTTGTTTTTGCGATTAAAATTTGGTTCAAATATGAAAAATGAGCAAAAGTCTTATTGCCTTACCCATGAGGGCACAGCGGGTGATCTGTAAAGGGAGCTGCAGCAGGTCCAGGGGGATGGGCAGGATTCTGGAGTACGGCACCGTCTCAGTGTTTCCATAGTCAGCGTAGATGACAGTGAGCTCATTCTCACCGGCCTCCAGGACCACTGCACGGTACCAGTTACCATCAGCTGGGGAAACAACAAACGTTACTGGAATTAACAAGTAACATCACTAGTTTCCGTTTTTTGTATTTTGGCAGCCCTTTGAGCAGAAAGAGTTATGGTTACTTAGAAATACATTATACATGAATGTTGGTCTACCTTTATGTAGGTATGTATGTATGTCATACAATTTAAAAATAAAAAATAAATGTTTAACGCATGCTTTTTATTAGTTAGCTGCAAGACAAGTTGCCCCTCTGGAATAATAAACATGTCTCTACTTAACTCTGCCTAGCACTGTGTAAAGTGCTTTCTTCTGCCTAGCACTGTGTAAAGTGCTTTCTTCTGCCTAGCACTGTGTAAAGTGCTTTCTTCTGCCTAGCACTGTGTAAAGTGCTTTCTTCTGCCTAGCACTGTGTAAAGCGCTTTCTTCTGCCTAGCACTGTGTAAAGTGCTTTCTTCTGCCTAGCACTGTGTAAAGTGCTTTCTTCTGCCTAGCAGCACTGTGTAAAGTGCTTTCTTCTGCCTAGCAGCACTGTGTAAAGTGCTTTCTTCTGCCTAGCACTGTGTAAAGTGCTTTCTTCTGCCTAGCACTGTGTAAAGTGCTTTCTTCTGCCTAGCACTGTGTAAAGTGCTTTCTTCTGCCTAGCACTGTGTAAAGTGCTTTCTTCTGCCTAGCACTGTGTAAAGCGCTTTCTTCTGCCTAGCAGCACTGTGTAAAGAGCTTTCTTCTGCCTAGCAGCACTGTGTAAAGTGCTTTCTTCTGCCTAGCAGCACTGTGTAAAGTGCTTTCTTCTGCCTAGCAGCACTGTGTAAAGTGCTTTCTTCTGCCTAGCAGCACTGTGTAAAGTGCTTTCTTCTGCCTAGCAGCACTGTGTAAAGTGCTTTCTTCTGCCTAGCAGCACTGTGTAAAGTGCTTTCTTCTGCCTAGCACTGTGTAAAGTGCTTTCTTCTGCCTAGCACTGTGTAAAGTGCTTTCTTCTGCCTAGCAGCACTGTGTAAAGTGCTTTCTTCTGCCTAGCACTGTGTAAAGTGCCTAGCAGCACTGTGTAAAGTGCTTTCTTCTGCCTAGCAGCACTGTGTAAAGTGCTTTCTTCTGCCTAGCAGCACTGTGTAAAGTGCTTTCTTCTGCCTAGCACTGTGTAAAGTGCTTTCTTCTGCCTAGCAGCACTGTGTAAAGTGCTTTCTTCTGCCTAGCACTGTGTAAAGTGCTTTCTTCTGCCTAGCACTGTGTAAAGTGCTTTCTTCTGCCTAGCAGCACTGTGTAAAGTGCTTTCTTCTGCCTAGCACTGTGTAAAGTGCCTAGCAGCACTGTGTAAAGTGCTTTCTTCTGCCTAGCAGCACTGTGTAAAGTGCTTTCTTCTGCCTAGCAGCACTGTGTAAAGTGCTTTCTTCTGCCTAGCACTGTGTAAAGTGCTTTCTTCTGCCTAGCAGCACTGTGTAAAGTGCTTTCTTCTGCCTAGCACTGTGTAAAGTGCTTTCTTCTGCCTAGCACTGTGTAAAGTGCTTTCTTCTGCCTAGCACTGTGTAAAGTGCTTTCTTCTGCCTAGCAGCACTGTGTAAAGTGCTTTCTTCTGCCTAGCAGCACTGTGTAAAGTGCTTTCTTCTGCCTAGCACTGTGTAAAGTGCTTTCTTCTGCCTAGCAGCACTGTGTAAAGTGCTTTCTTCTGCCTAGCACTGTGTAAAGTGCTTTCTTCTGCCTAGCACTGTGTAAAGTGCTTTCTTCTGCCTAGCACTGTGTAAAGTGCTTTCTTCTGCCTAGCAGCACCGTGTAAAGTGCTTTCTTCTGCCTAGCACTGTGTAAAGTGCTTTCTTCTGCCTAGCACTGTGTAAAGTGCTTTCTTCTGCCTAGCACTGTGTAAAGTGCTTTCTTCTGCCTAGCACTGTGGTGCTTTCTTCTGAGTCTCCAGAGTGAGTATTCTTTGCTGGGCAGAGCACTTGGTGATTAGAACCCCCCCGCCCCCAATTCACATGAAAGCTTATTTAAAAGACAAGTTCACAACATTTAGAAGCCCATCTCCTATTCTTAATTACACAGTGCTTTCCTGTGTGTACCTGTGTGAAAGAAAAAGAAACTGCTTCCCTCAAATTTGCATGCACCCTTTTGTTTCCGAAGCTATAGTAAGAATAAGTCCCAGAACCCTTTGAAATGTATTCCCATGCTATTTTGGAGGAAATGTGGGCCGATAACAACATGCACTTGCACAACTAAGAAATGTACGAGAAGAAAACAGAAGTGGAAACACCTTGGATGCTGTCAATGTCATTAATGTTCATTAGGATAGGCTTCTAAAAAGTCTTGAACCCAACCTTCGGAGGTACGACTCCACCGACACAGCTGCCATTGGGAATCAGTGAGCCTTTACTAGCCTCCGTTGTGAAAGGACCCTCATGGAAAAGTCCATTAAAAGCCACCCTGTTGTTAGCTGGGCTGCGGAATGCGAGCCGGGGTCTCCAGTCTGTGTAGACTGTGTTTAAAGGAAGAGCCGCTCCTATGCTCGGCTGCATGCACACCGTGTCATTATATCTACTAGCAGACATCAAATTACTGGCTTGGGTCTGCGGGGGCAACGACTGCAGGTGGGGACCAACGAAGAAGAGACCAAACATAAAAATGGGGGATGGAGAGACAGACACACACAGAGAGAGAGAGAGAGAGAGAGAGAGAGAGAGAGAGAGAGAGAGAGAGATATGGAGGGGCAAAGGGACAGAGAAAAAGACAGAGCGAGGAGGGGGGGAGGGGGCAGATCAGCTGGTCTCTCCTCATAGGGACTCTTGCCTGTAATCATATTGAGCGATGGGGATCCCTGGGATTAAGCTGACTGTTTGAAGAAGGGCTTTCCCCCCGCTGACAATGTTTATTAAACCCTGCATGCAATTTCCTCATAAACCATGGTGTGAAATCTAATCCACCTCACAATGTATATTTGTAGCAACTCTGGACTCCCGTGGTTTCACCTCAGTCTGTTATTAACTTGTAGAGGTGCTGTAGTACCAACAAATAAAACACTAAATATGTTACGTTGTCAAATAATCGCATCACTAAGTGCCATCAGTTTTGTTGTATTCAGTCTTAACCTGTGATAGAGGAACAACACTATGCATCAGGTCAAATGTACAGAATGTACAGAACATTAAGGGATATTTTCTGATTCTTCAGTTGTAGCCCTTCTTTAACATATTAATCCTTAACCTTATTACCGTAAATTCCGGACTATAAGCCGCGGCTTTTTTCCCGTTTTTTGGCCTTTTTTGGCCCCTGCGGCTTATATAACGGTGCGTCTTATCTATGGATTTTTTCAGCAAACGGCCACTCGGGAACCTCCAAAATCTATGGATGTTGGTATGAGGCAGAACGAGAGCAAGACAGACATTACGAGAGCGAGACCCTGATTGGATGATGTTGCAAAAAATGTGTCTCGCGACCTGATTGGAGCACTGTGCCACTACGCTCTCTCAGCCACTACGGTAAAACACCCTCCCTCCTCCCTCGCTCCGGGGGGAAAAAGGCAGCGATTGAGCCTGAAAGACAGTCTGAATGAAATTGAATGTAACATTCCCAATTCTATGTATTACATTCTAAAAAACTAACAGCAACATTTTGGAAGGCTAAGCCACACAACTAGCTCGTTGTAATCTAACATCATGCTTCAAAAGATGGAGAACTGGCTGTGTTACGACGATGGCGGCGAGAAGAAGAAGGAAAGAAGGAAATCGAGTAGCAGCACGTAACCTTGGCATCAGGGTGTTGACACAGAGAGCAGACGGCCGAGGTGCCGTTCAGATCCGACTGAAGGCTCAAGTTTGCCAGTGGATCCTGACAGCGTGGAGGAGTGTCAAAACATCCACGATCAACAACGGGTTCCGAAAGGCTGGACTGCTGCGTGATGAAGAGGAGGACGCCGCCAGCTGAGGGCCTTCAGAGGCTGTTCGATTCCGACAGTGACGAAGAGGAGTTCGTTGGTTTTGAGAGCGACAACGAAGGAGAGAGGAGAGTGGCTGACGAAGCCACCCTGAGCCTGTTCGTTTCCGACACTGAAGATGAGGACTTTGGTGGTTTTAGTACGCAGGAAGAAGACGAAGATGAGGATTAATGACTTGACTTTTCTGGTTACAGCCGTGTACTGCACCTTAGCCTAAAAGATGAAGACGAGGATTAATGACTTTTCTGGTAGGCTGATTACCGTATATTTTAAGCAGCCGTGTTACTGCAACTTTAGGCTTACGCGCTTACTGTCGTGTTACAGGCACTTTATTTTGCACTTTAAAAAAAACACATTTAATTTAGCCATTGATATTGCCTCGTCAAGCGCTGTAAGCTTTGTTTTTTGTTATGGTACTACTGTAGGCTATAATGTAGATCAGTGGTTTTCAACCTTTTTCATGCCAAGGACCCCTAAATTTACACAGCACAGTACATGTTCTGTAGCTACTATTGCACTAAATGGTAACACTTGAATACGTTATGCAAATATGCAACTTGTTTTGTTGAAATGTTAATAAATGGGAGCTTCCCCAAACAGCCATCTCTTTTCCGACAATCCCCTCTGTGCACGAACCCTTACATATGGTAATTAAACATCAAAACACCCGCGGCTTATAGACCGGTGCGGCTTATATAAGAAAAAAATAGTCAACTTTGAAGGTGCGGCTTATAGACCGGTGCGCCTTATAGTCCGGAATTTACGGTAATAAGGATAATGGCTTTTAACTGGATTCACCTCATTAGTGTACTTCATGGAAAGGCTAAGTGTCCCTTCTACTTGAACATTCAGGGTACGTCTGTTAGCCTGACAGGAAAGTGGTACGAGTTCAAAGTGTTGGGGCAGGAACTTGACCAGCTGAGGGAGCAGGGTGGTTAACAACCACCACCACCTATACTGCCTCAAGGTGAAAAGTTCAATACTAATTGATAAACAGATCGATGGAATATAGAGCTAAAGTCCCTCCCCTTCTGGTCAGACCCTATGCGCACCAGTGTCTTACAAATATATGAATGGTGGTGAACGGAGAGATACGTCACTTGTTTTGATCCCATTTTCCACAAGCCACATATCTTCTGAACATTCTGACACTAAAATAGCATTTTTCAGACAGACGGATTAGGAGAAATTTTAATTTGCTCGAGACCTGTCTCTGTCTCAGCAACAACATCTTGAGATTTGGCAACAGGAGCTCATGTTAGCAGGGAGCGATTAGCTAAAGCTACATGTCTGCCAGAGAATTGCAATATATATATATTTTTTTACTGTTTTTACAAAATACACATGAACCCTGAGTAGCCATATTGAGCCGATGTTCGGAAATGTTGCACTATTTGGGAAATATCACAATTTTGAACATTTTCAGAGACAGCAGCAGGCTCAGTTTTAAAGCCAGAGTGAAGTTTCTGGTATCCTATGAAACTAGACGACCTAATGAATCGATTTGTACCAAACATGTCATGCTAGTTTGTCAGGAAGATAGCTAAATAACACTCCAAATGTAGGCTACATTTTGGCGAGGGGAAAAAAAACATTTACAAAGGGGTCCTCTTTTTCACAGCCTAATGGTGGCAGGTGTGTGTGTGTGTGTCTGTTTTGAACCAGCTAGTAGCCTTATATTGTCATTCAGCCTTTCTGCTGCTGGGGGGGGGGGGCGTTGGTATACTCAGTGGAAGTGGTCCCTGGGAAAGTTGGTTTTGTACGTAGTGGTACTTGGGCGGAAACGTTTGGGAACCCCTGATCTATCTGATCTATGCTATAACTAACTAGCCTGGTATAGCAGCTGATCTATGCTATAACTAACTAGCCTGGTAAAGCAGCACGTCACGTGAACTCACATTTCATTTGGTTCTGCGAGATGGTCTGGCCCCAAGGCCTGGGAGGGCGTTAAGCAGAAGCTGCAAAGTGGATGAGCCAATCAGCGACTGCGCTCAGTGCCCTGTGATTGACAGTGCAAGTTAGGGCTGCACGATATTGGAAAAAACTGACATTGCGATATTCCCCACCCCTGCGATATGAAAAAATACAGATTTTCACCAGATTACCAGAATAGCTCTATTTTAAAGAAAATAATGCTTCTAGAATGATTGCGGTGATTTTGTAGAGGAGTCCATCTGATTTTGGAGGTGAAATTAGGTATTTTAATGTTTCTCAACCACTGGGCTGTGGCCTACTGGTAGGCCTCAGAGCGTCATCTATCAGGGTGCATACACATTGATGAGTTATGACATTCTACTTTAAAATGTCACTAGCCTACACTTCACTTAGTGTAATGAGCCTTTAAAACCAGGGAAAGACAACATGTAGGCCTATGCTGTATCACCATATCCAACATCTAAGACCATATAGTCTCATATTACAATATTGATATACAATTGATATATTGCCCACCCCTAATATTGAGTGCCAGAATGTACCTCCCAATGATGCTATTTGCAGAAAAACATTAGATTTAATTGATTATAATCACTGCTTTCTAGGGGTGTCACGATACACTCAGTTCACGATACGATACGTATCACGATACTGGGTTCACGATAACGATACGATACGATACGATTTTAACAATATTTTTTTAAACTTGAATAATGACAATATATGACTGGAAAAGTAGTATTTTATTTGAAATGCACAAATACAAAACATGCTGTTGTGGGAAATTGTTATTACAATAACAACTAGAAAAAACATGAGATTGGAGATAAGGCTTATCTTGAAATAGAATGAGTTACACCGTCACTTAGATTTACTTTGAACTAAAAGGTTTCTCAGCAGTATAAATTCTCATTATGCATCTTCAGTTTTTCTTCAAACTCAAACAACAAGACTTTTCTTAATCTATTTTTTATGCATCTTCAGTTTTTCCTGTCAAGTAAACAGTTTTGCCAGAAAAACAATTGAATGGTTTCTCTCCTGTATAACTTCTCGTGTCTCTTTAGAGACTTGTTCAACTGAACTACTTTCCACACATTGAACTTCAACAAACAAAGACGTTTCTTAGTCTATTTTTTGAAAAAAAAAAAAAAAAAAAAAAAATCTTTGCGATATGAGATTTCATCTCAACGATACATATCGTGACGTTTTACTATCGCGAAATTTCGTGGGACGATATATTGTGACACCCCTACTGCTTTCAACTTCTTTCGTTCTTCTAACGTTTCAATAAATCAACAATGAAACACCCCTGCCACTTTACACACTTGGTCTGACCCCCCGGAAACCCCCTCCAGAAACTACCAAGTGGTACACTCCGCATTTGGGGAGTTCCGGTTTTTGAGCGCACGCAGGGCAGTACAGAGAGACGTGGATTCACATGCAGCCGACCGGTGACAAACAATTCATTCGTGAAAAGTAATAAATATACATTTAATTGCCCAGATATGTCTCTTGTCTTTTTATTTTCACTGAGATGTTTTGTGTAAATGAGTCGCTATGTATGATTAACTCTACCGTAACTGCTATCATGTGATGCAACATCAGAGAATGAAGGGGAGAGACAGCCGCAGTGATACACGGACAACTTCTCAGTAATCACTTTAGCCTTCGTGTCATTATAAGTTGCGGTCTTGCTTTTTGGTGTTTCAAGAGTAAATATCTCCACTCCACGGACATGTTGAGTTACAGCAGCCAGTCTGCTGTATGCTAGTGCGCTGCAAGCTGTGGACAAGTCCGCCTCCGCAATCACATCGGCTACTGTCAGCAACGCAACATAAGCACAAATAATTAAATTGAGCTCTCTGTGCATGTTTGTTGTGTTGAAGCTAAGCACTAAATGAGTGAGTACAGTAGTGGGGTGTCTCTCTCATTTGAGAGAACCTGCATTTCACTCAGTAGGCTACCCCTAAAGTGAGAGTTTATCAAGCAACATGACGAGTTAATTTGCTTTTGACATTGCACGTCCTGCGATGTGACTATCGCGCATGCGCACATTGCGATGACGATGTGTAAACGATATATCGTGCAGCCCTAGTGCAAGTTGGCCAATCAGGAACGCCACTAGCACTGCACTAACAAAACAATAATGGCCGCCTCCTTGCCTGATCGTCTCGAGGAGTAATGTCAGCGTTTGTCTAGTTTAAACAGCCATAAAGTGCAGTTATTACAGAAATAGACTCAATAACAACAACTAAACAAGTACAGGAGAATCGCCGCAACCGCAGAGTTTCTCGGCGGAAAATATGTTTTTGACATTCTCCCGAGTGGATTTGGGTTTGACTGGATCCGACGCTGATTGGCTGAAGGAGTTGTCTGTCAAGGCAAGTACACCCGCCCACTGCGATACACTGGGAGAAAGCTTGGGGCCAGACGGTCTCACAGAACGAAATGAAATGTGAGTTTACGTGACCGGCTGGTTTACCAGGCTAATAACTAACCATATTGACCATCAGAGCAGTGTGTTTACGTGACCAGCTGGTTTACCAGGCTAATAACTAACCATATTGACCATCAGAGCAGTGTGTTTACGTGACCGGCTGGTTTACCAGGCTAATAACTAACCATATTGACCATCAGAGCAGTGTGTTTACGTGACCGGCTGGTTTACCAGGCTAATAACTAACCATATTGACCATCAGAGCAGTGTGTTTACATGACCAGCTGGTTTACCAGGCTAATAACTAACCATATTGACCATCAGAGCAGTGTGTTTACGTGACCGGCTGGTTTACCAGGCTAATAACTAACCATATTGACCATCAGAGCAGTGTGTTTACGTGACCGGCTGGTTTACCAGGCTAATAACTAACCATATTGACCATCAGAGCAGTGTGTTTACGTGACCGGCTGGTTTACCAGGCTAATAACTAACCATATTGACCATCAGAGCAGTGTGTTTACGTGACCGGCTGGTTTACCAGGCTAATAACTAACCATATTGACCATCAGAGCAGTGTGTTTACGTGACCAGCTGGTTTACCAGGCTAATAACTAACCATATTGACCATCAGAGCAGTGTGTTTACGTGACCGGCTGGTTTACCAGGCTAATAACTAACCATATTGACCATCAGAGCAGTTTGTTTACGTGACCGGCTGGTTTACCAGGCTAATAACTAACCATATTGACCATCAGAGCAGTTTGTTTACGTGACCGGCTGGTTTACCAGGCTAATAACTAACCATATTGACCATCAGAGCAGTGTGTTTACGTGACCGGCTGGTTTACCAGGCTAATAACTAACCATATTGACCATCAGAGCAGTGTGTTTACATGACCGGCTGGTTTACCAGGCTAATAACTAACCATATTGACCATCAGAGCAGTGTGTTTACGTGACCGGCTGGTTTACCAGGCTAATAACTAACCATATTGACCATCAGAGCAGTTTGTTTACGTGACCGGCTGGTTTACCAGGCTAATAACTAACCATATTGACCATCAGAGCAGTGTGTTTACGTGACCGGCTGGTTTACCAGGCTAATAACTAACCATATTGACCATCAGAGCAGTTTGTTTACGTGACCGGCTGGTTTATCAGGCTAATAACTAGGGCTGTGGCGATTCACTTATCTCCCGATTCGATACTATCACGATACTTGGGTGCCGATTCGATATATATTGAGATTCTTAAGTATTGCGATTCTACGATTATTGCGATTCGATATTACGATTTATTGCGATTTTTGTTTCTTTTTTTCTTTTCTTTTTTCAGTTTGTTTGCTTTTTTACACTAGATTAGAACATGGGAAAAGTTGAATCATACACTAGAGACTGTATATTATATATCATGAGTAGAACTGGGCGATATAGTTAAAAACAGGGGCGGACTGGGATCATAATTCAGGCCGGGCATTAGATACCAAGCAGGCCAGGCCGATATGGGCCGACGCGTGTGAAATTTGGGCCGTTTGAAGCCCAATTTGGGCCGTTTGAAGCCAGATTTGGGCCGTTTGAAGTCCAATTTTACAATGAGATGCACCCAGTTTAACCCTGAAGTGTAATTATTACTTCAGACTAACTAATAAAGTAATAAAACCACTAGTAAACCAGTAGGCGGCGCCTGGCCTGCTGTTCAGTGAGTGGCCTGACTGCAGGCACCCAAAAAAAAAAAAAAAAAAAGTTTTTTTGCAATTATCGATTCTGGAATAAAAGATCGATTCAAAAAATCGTGACATTAAAAATCGCGATACTTAGGTGAATCGATTTTTCCCCCCACCCCTACTAATAACTAACCATATTGACCATCAGAGCAGTGTGTTTACGTGACCAGCTGGTTTACCAGGCTAATAACTAACCATATTGACCATCAGAGCAGTTTGCACAGGTATGTCAATCTGGCAGAAAGACAATGTGTAAAGTAATGAGATATGATCATGAGAGATTGAATGAAGGGTGAGTGTGTATTTAACACATTAAGTGCCATAGACGACCTAACTCGTCTTACATAATCCAGCGCTTGAGTGCCAAGGACGAGCTAACTCGTCTTACATAAACATTTTTTTTTTTTGACGGTGGGACATCAATCAACCCCTTTTACATCTTCGAGATAACTATTGGAGCAAGAGAATGTGTATAATCTATTTTACCGACCACTAAGTGGCGACAGAGACAGAGAGAAAGCCACAGCCACGGACCCGTGGACCAAAAGCAGCCGCCTCCCGCGGAAATGGCTTGGCGATTTTACAGTCAGAAACGAAGGAGCCTCATTCTCATACTGTAGGCGGGGACGCTTCGCGCTGCTGCGGTGGGGGGTTCCAGAAATGGACTGGGTGAGCAGCATAAAGCCTAGAGTCGCACGGGGCTTAATCGGGGCTCTCAAACCCAAGAGACAGTGAGACCTATCCACACTCGCTGCCAGGGAGAGGCTGCTCAACTCGCTGGAAACTCCCAGCAGCACAGACGGAGGGAGGAGCCCGGAGACACACACACAGAACGGACAGAGATCCCCTCCCCCCAGAGCAACGCGCGAACACACGCACGCACACACACACACACACACACACACACACACACACACACACACACACACACACACACACACACACACACACACACACACAATACAGTATACAGACTCGCCCAAAGGCACCCACAATCACAGGCAGGTGACTATTCTGCTGAATTTCACAAAACTGCGATTATCTCAGCTTGCTGTCTCATACGCTAAAACCATGCTGTACTCAACGGCTAATATCTACATAACTACTAACTCTGCAAACTAACTCTTTTAGACAGAGAAAGCACACATTCTATTAGTTATTTTTAGATGATTGGTGTTCACGAAGTCTTAACAGAAAACAGATCCTCGGCTGTTGTAAAATGAGCCAGAATCCTCAAAAAAAAACCTGGCACAACTTACCTACAGGTTGAAAAAATGGCTGGCACTCAATGTGTTAATGAAGGGTGAGTGTGTATTTAATGAAGGGTGAGTGTGTATTTAATGAAGGGTGAGTGTGTATTTAATGAAGGGTGAGTGTGTATTTAACACATTGACTGCCAGCCCTTTTTTCAATGCTGTAGGTAGCTTCTGCCAGGCCGTTTTTTGAGGATTCTGGCTCATTTTAAAAGAGCCGAGGATTCTTTTCTGCTTGGAGTTTGTGAACACAAAGTTCACAAAAGTACTAATAGAATGTGTGCTTTCTCTGTCTAAAAGAGTTAGTTTGTAGAGTTAGTAGTTATGTAGATATTAGCCGTTGAGTACAGCATGGTTTCAGCTGTCTGAGAGTGGAAGCTGAGATAATCGCAGTTTTGTGAAATTCAATCAAACAGGCAGAACAGTCACTTTAACGATTTATTTTTGGCATCAGTGAGAGATCAGACATCTAAACAATATAGTTCCGAACGCCCTCTCCTTCAACTCCTCCCTCCGTGGGCGTGTCTAGTGGCTTTCAGCCTGCGTTTGTCACAAGCTCGCTGCAGCCTCGCTCCCTGGCAGCGAGAGCAGCCTCACTCCCTGGCAGCGAGTGTATGAGAATGAGGCTCGTTCGTCTCTGGGTTTTCGGAATGCGTGCGATTCTGGCCTTTCTGCGGGCGTTTCAAAGTGTGTTTTACCGATAATATATTATGCAAATTTGCAATCCCCCGTGTGCTGCTGCTGGCGCGGGCCGAGAGCGGCGAGTCTGGTGACTGATGACTGTAAAATCGGCAAGCCATTTCCTTGTGAATGGAGGAAGCACCCGCCTGAGGCGGCTGCTTTTGGTTGACTTTCTCTCTGTCGGGAGGGCACCGTCGCCACCTAGCTGGTCGGTAAAATAGATTATACACATTCTCTTCCTCCAATTCTGCAATAGGAGACGTAAAAGGGGTTGATCGATGTCCCACCGTCAAAAAAAAAAAATGTTTATGTAAGCCGAGATATCTCGTCCTTGGCACTCAACGTGGTAATGAAGGGTGAGCGTGTATTTAATGAAGGGTGAGTGTGTATTTAATGAAGGGTGAGTGTGTATTTAATGAAGGGTGAGTGTGTATTGAATGAAGGGTGAGTGTGTATTTAATGAAGGGTGAGTGTGTATTCCTCACAAGAGAACTGTGCGCAGCAGGCAGCTCCAAGCGCTGGTCTCTGGCCAGAGGAGGCGGAGTTGGAGGCCTGGTTGGCGTTGCAGTAGACAGCCAGCTCCATCATCACATTCCGAAGCTTCTCCATGTCCACTACACGACAACACAGAGCAACCATAAGAGGAGAACATGGGAAAGTGATCACTGCGACGTTGTGTCTTTTTGAGAGACACAGAGAGAATTAAGCGAGTGTTCTGACCCTGGCTCGAGCTCAGGACGTAGAAGAGGGAAGGACTAATGACGGTTGCAATGTAAGGCTGGAAGGTCTCGTTGTGAGGCAGCTCCACTGTCTTCCAGTCCACTGGGAAAGAAGCTGCTGAAATCAAATAACAACAAACCATTTAAAATCAGGCTTCAGATACAACTGGGCTCAGGAAAATGATCACTCACCAACCCATTTATTTTCAGTTTTATATTAAGACTTAAGACAAACAACCATAAAATTTAAACAACAGTAACATGACAGCCACGACAGCAATAACAAGGACAAGAAAAACAAACAAAAAACAAGACAAAAAAAAAAAAAAAAAGTTACCAGACATATTACTACCGTAAATTCCGGACTATAAGCCGCGGCTTTTTTCCCGTTTTTTGGCCCCTGCGGCTTATATAACGGTGCGTCTTATCTATGGATTTTTTCAGAAAAAAAATTTCAAATACAAATAAAATCTCTCTTTTTTAGCACTCTTTCTACCTATAAATCCACTTCTGTTTTAATTTCCTCTGTTGCCCTCTTTTCACCACACCGCGGACACTGTGTGCACTGTCGAAATAAACAAAGGTGTTGTGTTATGTTGTTTTGTTGAAATGTTACGGTAACGGTAAATGGGAGCTTCCTCAAACAGCCAGCAATCCCCTCTGTGCGTGAACCCTTACATATGGTAATTACGGTAAGCAAAGTTCATCAGCCCGGAATCACAACAAGACGAGCAGTCTCTCTCTCACTTACCATGGGGAAGGTACGCAGAAAGTCACACGACGCAGCTTTCAAGCTGAAAGCAGTCGAACTCGCACTAAAAGAAACAAACAGAGCAGCAGCGCGTAGCCTGGGCATCGATGAGTCAATGGTGAGACGTTGGAAGCAGCAGCAGCAGGAACTGTCTCAGTGTAATAAGACAAAAAAGTCCTTCAGAGGCCACAAAAGCAGATGGCCGGAACTTGAAGATTCCCTTGAGGACTGGGTGTTGACCCAGAGAGGAGACGGCCGAGGCGTTTCCACGGTGCAGATCCGACTGAAGGCCAAAACAATCGCCGCCGAGATGAAAATTGAACATTTCAGAGGTGGGCCATCTTGGTGCTACCGATTCATGAGACGAAAGGGACTGTCCGTCCGGGGGAGAACTACTGAACAACTCCCTCCCGACTACCAGGAGAAAATCACAAACTTCGGCGAATTCACACAAAGGAAGATCACGGAATATTATAGGAGTGTGAAAACATCCACAATCACCAACGGGTTCCAAAACGCTGGACTGCTGCGGGATGAAAAGGATGACGCCGCCACAGCTGGCGCTGAGGGCCGTCAGAGGCTTCAGAGGCTGTTCGATGCCGACAGTGATGAAGAGGAGTTCGTTGGTTTTGAGTGACTATGAAGGAGAGAGGAGAGTGGTTGACGAAGCCACCCTGAACCTGTTCGTTTCCGACACTGAAGATGAGGACTTTGGTGGTTTCAGTACGCAGGAAGAAGAGGAAGACGAGGATTAGTGACTTGACTTCTCTGGTTACAGGTTTGCTGCACATATACGGTAGCCTATTGTTGTGTGATTTTGTCTGGGGATTAGTGACCTGACTTTTGTTTTGTTTTGTTGAAATGTTAATAAATGGGAGCTTCCCCAAACAGCGATCTCTTTCCCGACATTCCTCTCTGTGCACGAACCCTTTCATATGGTAATTAAACATCAAAACACCCGCGGCTTATAGTCCGGTGCGGCTTATAGAAGAAAAAAATAGTCAATTTTGGTGCTGCGGCTTATACACCGGTGCGTCTTATAGTCCGGAATTTACGGTAATTGAATTTGCGGTATGTTTCAGAATGTTACAATCTCAGGTATACAGAACGGAGGTGGTTACATGAGTTGTGACATTACAAGGTGGTTATTTATCTTTTCAGATAATCAACAAATGGACCCCATATTTTCAAGGTCCAGCATATCTCCATAGTGTCATTCCTCCCCACAAATAGGTTAGATGATGCTTTGGCGCAGACTTATGACAACAAAAACATGCACCAGTGCACACTGGCCATCAAGGCCATTACCATCCACTGATTCTTTAAAGGGATGCGGCAACATTTTGGGAGATTCTATTCATTTATTAATTGCCATATTCCTGATACAGTGCACTCCTCTTATAGTGATCACCTTGGGACGGGGGACAAATTGATCACTATAAGCGGATGATCATTATAACAGATGTTTCTCTTCTTCTTTATTTCTCATGCAGATTACCATCTAATAGACTACATGCACAACTCCTTTACTTCCTGAAATTAGTCCAGCTTCTTTATTTCCTGTCCTACACTATTGGATGAACTGATTAATCAGGTGTGCCTTGATCATTGTTGTGACTGCAGCACACCTGACATTAATCACTTCATCCAATAGTGATGACAGGAAATAAAGAAGCTGGACTAATTTCAGGAAGTAGTGGAGTTGTGCATGTAGCCCGTTGACATTTGTATATGTATTACATGAATACAGTACATATACAGTTAAGGAATGTTATTGACTTTACCAATTAACTGACATGGAAATTATCCTACCCGCCCCCCTATTATATGTCACTTTAAAGGACTGATTGTTTTCTGTTTGCTCCATCTTCTGCTATTGATTTCATTGCTGTGCTGCATAGCACTAAGTCACATTACTTATTTTGTAATATGCTTACTCACAATGGCTATTCAAATTAATCTTGATCTTTAAGTTTAACTCATTGAGTGCCAGCCACTTTTGGAGAACGGATGCTCCCAGTGCCAGAGTTTCAGAGCGTTTTCAGTGATTTCTCGAGGCCCACAGAATATTGTGTGATATTACTATGTAAACACTGAACACGCACAAAGAACGATGAGACTCTATTCTATCATCTGCAAAAAAAAGTTTATTGATCCCATTTTCCGTTCTTTAGTTATGAGCCGGAGAAGATAGGCTGTTTTGAGCAAAAAGACACTTTTCAAATTAGAAGCTGAGTTATTCCGCCTTTTGTGAAATGCAGCATTTCAAGCACATTCACTGAGTCATCTGGTGGGCATCGGATATTCTGGCTTGCGTTTGTCAATCCTGTCCTGCTGCCTGGGTCTGTCTGGGTGTTGCGCGCTGCTCTGCGTGCCCCCCCCCCCCCCCCGCCCCGCCCCGCCCCGCCTCGCCCCGCCTCGCCTCGCCTCGCCTCAACTGCACACTCCTCCTCCTGTCTGTGGTGGCTCTCTGCTGAGTTTGCTGTGCGCACAGTGAAGGGACATCGACATCCTGCTTTTTTACAGCGTTCCGCGTGTGTTTGTCACCGGCAACGATGCTTCCAGTTGAGAATATAATAACAACTCCACGGTGTGGATGTGCGGATGTGCTGTCCGGCTCAATTGTGGGAGCAGATTGGCTGCTGCAGGCACAGCTGCAGTAACGTGCTTCAGCATATCGATGCATACGGATGCGATGCGATTTCCGTTTCCATAACGACTTCTTCTTTGTTTTTTCCTTGCCTTTCTGTTATGTGGAGAGCACTGTCGCCACCTAAGGGTTCTGTAAAATAGGTTAGACACATCCAATAGCTATAATATTTGTACATCAGAGGCAGAAGGCTTTGATCGACGCCCCACCGTCAAAAAACGCAATTGACGAACATGTCCGTCCTTGGCACTCTACGTTACTATTTGAAATGACGAACATGTCCGTCCTTGGCACTCAATGAGTTAATCATCCCAGACAAACATATTGAGGTTTGGGCATTGCAGTGGTGAAATTGCATTGCTGTATCTAACGTTCCGCTTGTGGTTTCTTCTCACGTTGATTAGTGACCAAGTCCACCTGATACATTTACACTCGGGAGTCGACAGGTGTAAAACGTTATTAGTT
Source organism: Poromitra crassiceps (assembly GCF_964638095.1). Lineage (NCBI taxonomy): Eukaryota > Metazoa > Chordata > Actinopteri > Beryciformes > Melamphaidae > Poromitra > Poromitra crassiceps. The sequence goes on along the minus strand of NC_139626.1, from coordinate 3,116,683 downwards.
CGTTCAACTCTGGTTCACCAAAATACATTAAAAAAAAAGCAGTGACAGACAGGCCATTATGACACTTGTGTGTGCAGGCCAAACTGGCTAAACACCTTCCCTTTCTCAGAAAATTTCAACTTTTCTTTGATTGGATAAAAATTGGCGCCGACCTACAAACTATCCAATCAGAGAAAAGTTGACTTTTTCTTGGAAACGGAAGGTCAGATCGAGTTACGGTTGCTATTTATGGTTATGGCTCTATATTTCTGTCAGAATATAGAGCCATTTAACACTTATTTGAACACAAAAACATGGCTAAATGCAGCTTTAAGCAGAATGAACAAGATTATCTTCTTTTTTCACCCATAAGCATGCAGCCCTGGTGTGCAAACATTTGCTAATGTGACTATGTGATTAATGTGAGCATGTGATTAATATGAGCATGTTGCTTATGAAGTTGGCTCACTTATATCTTGCTCAGTCCGTTTCACATTGGTTGCTTCCTTGGCTGCATAACCGTGATCAATGAGGAATGTGCTCAGCTGCTTGCCTAAAAAAAAGAGGGAGGGTGGAGGAGGAGGAGGTGGGAAGTAGTAACAGTTAGTTGAATATTGAAATAGTTTTTCACGAAATCACCAACTTTTTCCACATTCACATGACGTACTGTAACCTGAGCCTGTATTACTTACCCATGGAGGAGAGCAGGATATCCACAGCATGGATGCGGCCGTGCTCCAGTATGTCCACCATACTAACTGTCACACTCTTGCCGACCAGCACCTGTCTCACCGCGATACAGCCCTCGCCTGACCACTTGTCACTCACCGGCACCACGCCAGCCACACAGCACTCCAGCGCCTGGAGGACATAGATGGAAGTGCTAGCTAGCGTCATTATGCCAGAAGCTACAGATTTTAAATGTTTAACTCACTGGTATTTGTTGAAGATGCATCGTGCTCGGAGCGTTATGGATTTTTATCAGTGTAAAAAAAAAAAAAAAAATCACAGGACAAAATAATAATAATTTGACACCCTCAAAGTTCCCAATGGAAGCTTGAGGTAGACAGGAAAAAACCTCCACGCCATCATGTGAACGGTGTTAAGTGCAACTCACACAGGGAGGGACGAGCTGGATGTTGGCAGCCAGGGGCTTGATCCTCTCCATGGGGGCATCCTCCTCATTGCCAAAGTCAATGTAGAGGATGTTGGCGGTCTTCTGGTCAGCAGCAACTGATTGAACCAGACCTCGGTACCAGTTCTACACACAGAAAAGGGTAGAGAAAGAGACAGCCTGAGTGTAAGAGAGCAAAGCCAGCGAGTGACAGCCTGGCTGACTGAGCCAATGTGCATACTAGTAATAGACAGTATCTTGTCAGATGATTGCTGGCCATGGCCTCTGCTCACCAAATCACGGGAGAACTGAACGGCGCAGACCTCCTCCAGGTTTGGCGTGTATGCAGTCACTGAGGAGCAGCCACTGTAGGTCTTCTGCAGGTCCATGCTGATGCTCTGCAGTGTCTCCAACAGCTCAGGGCTCTCGACAAGAAGGAAGAACCTGCCAGGGCTGTGGAGCTCTACCACAGATGCCTGGGGGGGAGAACACACACAAAATATACACAACTATAACAAATAGACTTTGCTGGTTGATATTTCATTCCGAGATGAATTGAAACAGTTTAGAGTGGAAGTAAACTGGGCTCAGATTACCTGGATGTCTGTTCCTTTGGTGAATTTACTCATCTCCAAGTCCTTCAGATAGACCCTCTGGAGGCCGGACGCATCACTGTGGTTCACCTGCTACAGTAAAACACAGTTTGAGATACACATCTTTCATTTCAGAGTATATGAAACATACCTGAGCATATAAACTGATGTACGTACAAGCCAGGTGGTACAAATCTTGACAACACGGTACCAAGTACAGCCCTTGTACTTTTAACAGAGCTTGAAGCTTCTTTTTTTTTAAGGAAACCACCAGTCCCAAATAATGGCATTACCTTTGGCTCTAGCAGGCTTGTTCCGTCTCCCATCACTGGCGAAGCTGTGGTTTCCCTTTAGGTTAAGAGAAGTGTGTGAGTGCACTTTTTTGGTGATGGCACAAAATGAGGAATAATAAATGTAACAACAGAAAATCCCTGGTCTTCAGGACCGCACCAACTTACTTGACAGGATCTGCAGCGGTGGGTGTGCACACGTGTCTGTGTGCATTCCAGTCTTCTTTCTGACACCCTACAGAGCAGTAGGACGTTTTCTTGCAGCGCACACATCGGAAATTCCCTGTCAGACAATACTGGTCATTTAGAAATTGCTTACAGAAACAAATGTAAATTTGAAAGTAACAAGAGGCACGCAAACCGATCCATTTCACAAATCAGTTTGGCCAACGACCAATGTTATCTCTGCTAATGAACTAGCGCGCTAGTGCTTTTTAGATAATTGGTGGGTGTGCTTTAGATTGGGGCAGAGCAACAGCAGATCTACAAATGCTCGCACGTCCAATCTCAACACAATCTAGTATCTCATTAGGGCTCATCCTGTCCATCACTCTCTCTCTCTCTCACACACACACACACACACACACACACACACACACACACACGAGTTCTTAGCACTTAATAATGAGCCAGAGTGAGGGAAACACATGCCATGGAGGGGGTTAATCAGTGAAATCACCTGGTCTAGTTCTGAATTATAATAAAAACCTGGACTTCACACTCCATGGCACATGCATGACTATCTTTGTGATGGCCAATCACACCATACGACGACTGATCTTTCCTGGACTGCAGGAGCCTTGAACATTCTGAAAAATGGGTTCCTGAAAATCGTTTTGTTGTTATTTTTAGGACGATGATGACATTTACCTTGCGTTCCACAGTAGTTGCAAAATTTGCCAGGGACTGGGAGTGGTGTAGGCATGGATCCCATCAACTGAGAAGATGACAGAATAAAACTTGATACAAACGTGGCACCGAAGAGAGAGACTTTCTGAGGAGAACTGAGGAGGACATAGTGATTGATTTTGTCAAATTTAAAGCATTGTAAACATAAGTTTGATACATACTAAAGATGTATCCTTGCCGATCAACGAATGTGCATCACCTGCAAAGAAGAAAATATATTTATTTCCGGTCAAATTATGTCACTTAAAAAATGTAACGCCTTAGTGTATAAATGTGTGTTTTTTTTTTTTTTGGTTTTTGTGTTCTTTCTTTCTACAGGTCTGGTGGGGTGGGGTGGGGGGTTCAGGGGATTTGATACAGTTTGATATAAATGTTTGTATTACGAAATGGAAAACCTTGAATAAAAAAACCTTGGTTTAAAAAAAATGTATGTCACTTAGTAGCTGACACAGGTGGCTGGTGGAGCAGATTATCTGGGAGTTCACTTCAAGGTCCAGCATATCTCCATAGTGTCAATCCTCCCCACAAATACCGTAGGTTAGATGATGCTTTTGCGCAGACTTATGACAACAAAAACATGCACCAGTGCACACTGGCCATCAAGGCCATAATACCATCCACTGATTCTTTAAAGGGATGCGGCAACATTTTGGGAGATTGGCCTATTAATTAATATAACTGTTATAATAACTATTAATTGCGATATTCCTGATACAGTGCACTCCTCTTATAGTGATCACCTTGACGGGGGACAAATTGATCACTATAAGCGGATGATCATTATTATTATTATCTTCTTCTTTATTTCTCATGCAGATTACCATCTAATAGACTACATGCACAACTCCTTTACTTCCTGAAATTAGTCCAGCTTCTATATTTCCTGTCCTACACTATTGGATGAACTGATTAATCAGGTGTGCCTGATCATTGTTGTGACTGCAGCACACCTGACATTAATCACTTCATCCAATAGTGATGACAGGAAATAAAGAAGCTGGACTAATTTCAGGAAGTAGTGGAGTTGTGCATGTTTGTATATGTATTACATGAATACAGTACATATAAAGTTAAGGAATGTTATTGACTTTACCAATTAACTGACATGGAAATTATCCTACCCGCCCCCCTATTATATGTCACTTTAAAGGACTTTGATTGTTTTCTGTTTGCTCCATCTTCTGCTATTGATTTCATTGCTGTGCTGCATAGCACTACCTCACATTCCTTATTTGTAATATGCTTACTCACAATGGCTATTAAAATTAATCTTAATCTTAAATCTTTAAGTTGAATCATCCCAGACGTTTGGGCATTGCAGTGGTGAAATTGCATTGCTGTATCTTAACGTTCGCTTGTGGTTTCTTCTCACGTTGATTAGTGACCAAGTCCACCTGATACATTTACACTCGGGAGTCGACAGGTGTAAAACGTTATTAGTTCGTTCAACTCTGGTTCAACAAAATACATAAAAAAAGCAGTGACAGACAGGCCATTATGACACTTGTGTGTGCAGCAGGCCAAACTGGCTAAACACTAAGTGTATCCTACAGACATGTCAAGACGCAAGAGTCGACTGAATTATGTCGGACCGAAATAACGTTACATATTAAATCGTTATCCTTAACTGTTTGGAGTTGCGTTCGTATAAATTGACAACATTAACAGAGAAGCATGTTCGATAAAGGAGGCATTGAAGCAGGTACGTTACCATGTGCCGAGTTAGCTACCGGAGTCGGCAGCAGTGCTGGGCGTGGGCCCCCAAAGCGTGCCGGGGGAGCCATGCGGACAGGCACACCGCCTACCACGGGCCCGGGCATGGAGGAAGGCCTCCTCAGAGGCGGGTTGGGTCGAACCATGGATGGGGAAAATGAACGATTCATGGCGGACGGTGGACGCTGATAAGACCGCTAAAATGACAAGAGATGTTAACGATACCAGCAGTAGCTAGCTAACCTACGTCAATGTTATGCTAGCCATTAGCTAATAACGCTACAAAATTAGCCTCCTCCTGCTGATGTTGGCTAAATAAAGGCAGAATTAAGAGAGCAAATTCAAATAAACTATGGGTCGCAACGAAAATACAACCAAATACAGATAAAAACTACTTTAAAATAATAACAATATTGACATTTTATGTATTCTTATTCTAGCTAATTGTACAGTATAGCAATTTTTTTACCATGATTTTTTTACCTGTGTATGTGTTGATGGCGTCGAGGTTATGATTTGCGCGTGCGCATTGCAATACGTTGTCAAAGGTCAAAGCAGAGCCATTGCGCAAGGGCGCGTCTAGGGGGCAGCAGAGGGTCGCAAAAGTTGCAAACCGAAAACATGACGAGGAAGGGAAGAACTAAGGCAAACATAAATGCAACACATGAAGATAATGTTTTAGCCAACATTATTTTATATGCATACAGTAGTGATGCTTGAAAACAGTGTGGATAATGGTTTGTTCAACCTGGACCTTGTGTTCTAAATGTATCAATTAATTCCCACGTAATTCACTACTAGAGCTTTCTCCTGTTGAACCTCTACAAGCAAACAGTACAAACACAACAGTTGAATAAAAAAGTGAACATTTCCTTTCAATACAACAACACCCATACAGCAAGTGGGACCTGCCTAAATGCCATGCTCAGTGGCACCCTGGCTCGGGTCTGTGCCCCACCTTACTGCCCGCAGCTCTTTGGTGGCCAAAGAGCACTTGTGTTGTGCTGCCATGACCAGCCAGGCGCAGTCCCACCTCCACACCGACGTCCAGCTACTCACTGCTCACAACAAGTACAGCCAGGGTATCTGCTCAGATGTGAAGGGTCAGGGCAAGCAAGACATTTTTCTCATCAATAAATGAGTGCTGTATGTCATGATCTTGTACAAAGAAGACGAGAGCGAGCGCTTTTGTAGGAGTAAACTCTATTCTCCAAATAAAAAAGCTGAGTGAACAGAGACTTAGTGGGTACGGCGGCGCAGTCGGTAGCGCTGTCGCCTCACAGCTAGAAGGTCCTGAGTTCGATTCTCGCCTGGGACGCTGTGGGCACTGGAGTTGTGTTCCCCCCCATATCTTCAGTGCCTACTGCCCAGGTGGGCTATCTCGTCGAAAGGGCCTTTCTGTGTGGAGTTTGCATGTTCTCCCCGTGCTCCCCAGGGGGTTCCTCCGTACATAACCCCCCCCACTAAAAACATGCAGAAGATCGTCATCGTCATCCGACCAGTGACGACAACATCCGAAGTTGGTCCCCGGGCGCTGGAAAGAAAAAGTGACCACTGCTCCTGTTAAACCACTGAAATTACTCTCCAATGTAACTAATCACTGCAACAATGTGCATTTCAGGGATGCTTGTGACATCCGTGTCATCCGGCTGCTTTTTAGTCAGCCAAATTAATTTAAAGATGACAAGGCTGAATAATCTAAATCGCACACCTGCTTAAAAGTGTATGCACATTAAAGTGTGGGCATGTAATGTTATGTTGTAGGCTAAATGTTCACAATGGATAATTGCCATAGGTTGATTAGGAGATTGGGCTATTTAACAGTGGAAAATGAATGTTGGAAATCAAATCACATGACCGCATCATTCTTTTAATGTAAAAACACAACACAATCACACAGGCCATCGCACCTGAACAGATGTTGTGAACAAATAAACAGATGGCACTACAGCATGCATTATTAAACAAATGTACAGAATAGAAGCTGTTCAGGTTTGAACATCTATTATTGCACTTTGAGAGACTATTATCACACAACAAATTACAAATGTGCTTTATTTTTCTTCTACTGTATATTGAAAGGGAAACAAAGAAATCCTAATTATAAACAAATAACTGGCCTGTTTTAAAGTCTTTTGAGCCCTTCACACTACAGTAATCTTTGAATGAGCACAAATTCACTCATACAAATGTAACTTTTGTAAAAAAAAAAAAAAAAAAAAACTTAAAAGCCCTAAACAGGAATGCAGGATCAGAACTAAGGAGATAAAACTATTAAGAGCTGGGTGGCAACACCTCGAGGGCACATTCCCAGTGAACTTGGCTGAGGTCAAAATAAGGCGTCGAAAAAAGAAGATTGCCATGATGGGTTTTAACAATGGAAGGCTGTTGCATTTGCCTTCATTTCCTTGATGACAGAAAGTTGCATCTGAATCAACTGTTCCAGCTGATCAATCTGTGAAAGAAAAGGAAAAAACAAATGTTATCCTTTCATCGCCTCTGGGTTTCAGGTTTTCTGACAAATATTTAAAATAACTAGAAAATCACACGCGCACTCGTTTGTAGTTAATAAAGCAATAAACCAGGACTTTGACCATTGGTCAGCCGGCGTATGGTGCGGTGGGGCAATGAGGCTTTATTACTGGGCAGCCAATCTTAGAATAATACAATCCTGGCTACAGTTTGACTCATACCACTCCTCGCCCAGAGACATGTACTGTATATAGAAGAGTCGCGTCATCTCCGTTCACTCCAATGGACCAGTTTTTTTTACTCTCAAGAGTTCCCGGAATCAAATTGTACACCATCTGCTTTATTTTAGATATCAAACCTAACCTTAAATGTTTTATTGATCTGGAATATTAAAAGGGATTTCAAAGATCTTGTCAAAGAACAATCAAAACAGCTCTGACCTTAGTCTCCAGGCCCAGACAGCAGCAGCCAGAAGCCTCAGGACCTGGTGTTCAAACAGATAGCCAGGTCAATGCCAGGCAGAAGATGCAACATTCAAACAGAGAGCCAGGTCAATGCCAGGCAGAAGATGCAAAGGGTGACAATGCAATATAACATGTTTGGCCTGTCAAATCCTATTAAGTCAAGTCAAGTCAAGTCAAGTTTATTTGTATAGCACATTTCATACACAGAGGCAATTCAAAGTGCTTCACATAAAATGGTTGACAGGAAAATAAACAAAAAGAAGAAATAAAATGGACATTTAAAAGCATCACAAGAAAACTTAAAAAAAAGAGTATAAAAAGTGCAATAAGCAACAGGCGCAGCAGTTGCAGAAAGAGCTAAAACTTATAGAGGACTCATTGGGTTTGCATAGTAGCTGTCAGCAGTTAAAAGCGATGGTAAACATAAAAGTCTTTAGTCTATTTTTAAAAGTAAGTAAGGTTGGGGCAGATCTGAGGTCTTCAGGCAATTTGTTCCAGCTAGCAGAAGCATAGTGGGTAAATGCAGCCTTCCCGTGATTTGATTTGATCCTAGGGACAGTTAATAAGCTGGACCCTGTTGACCTAAGAGTTCTAGACGGTTCGTAGCGTGGGAGCAATTCAGCTATGTATTTTGGGCCTAGGCCATTAAGTGATTTATAGACTAATAACAGTATTTTAAAATCTATTCTCTGACACACTGGCAACCAGTGTAAGGACTTAAGAACTGGAGTGATATGATCAGCTTTCTTAGTCTTCGTTAGAACTCTAGCAGCAGCATTCTGAATGAGTTGAAGTTGCCTAATGCTGCCTACACACTAGAGGATTTTCAAATCTTAACCGATTTTAAAAACATGAGAGACCACAGACATAAGGACAATTTCATCAGATTTTAACATTAAAATCGCCTGAACCCACACACTAGACGATTCGGCCAGACTGCGAGACCACACACCAGCCGTTTGAAGTACCGACTCACAGCGATTCCAGCAACTAGACTGGACTAGTTCATATCCCACAAAACCGCATTTTTTTCCCACAGACAACAGCAGATGGCTCTCAAAACATGCACCGAGCGGCGGGTCCACTTCAAGCAGCGCGGACACCCTCGCAAAATGAGCTAAAACAACGTCCTGTCTGAGAGCTCATATTACAGCATATCCACTCCCTTGAAGCAAACAAACCGCTCCGCTCGGCACATGTTTGGAGAGGCCTCCGTCGCTTTCCACCCTGTTTTAAGCTGTGAGGATGCTGGGAGAGAGGAGCTACATGGCACTGCTGTTGCCACAACTCGTTTGTTGTGAGTGCTGCATTAACATCCGGGTATGACGCGTCGACGCGTCTCGGTCTGCGCTCTCATTGGCTATTGCGGGTTCCGTCGGGAGACAGCCATCGTAAATATCAAACATGTTTGATATTCCCGATTCGAGATCGGGCAGGCTCCGATTCAATCGGGAGCATTGCAATAATCTTATTGACACCACACACTTGACAATTATTTTGACAAAAAATCGGTTGAGACTAGCCTCGAATCGGGCCACGCCCCCCCGAGGGGAATCGGGCATTAAATCGGGCATTTTATCCTCTAGTGTGTGGGAGGCATTAGTTCTTCAAGAAAGAATCAAGAAAAACATGTATGTTAGGGTTAATACTCCTGCCAGTGCCCCTGGCCAAGGCACTGGCAAAAAGAACTGGAGTTGGTCCCCGGGCGCTGCACAGTGGCTGCCCACTGCTCCTAGTTCTAGGAAGGTTCCTAGTAGAGGATGGGTCAAATGCAGAGGGTGAATTTCCCCAAGGGGATAAATAAAGTATAACTTTCAACTTTCTTTTTTGGAGAGACCAGAAAAAAGACTATTGCAGTAGTCTAACCTACTATAAATGAAGGCGTGAATTAGTTTTTCTAGATCCTGTCTGGACATGTATCCCCTAATTCTTGCTATATTTTTAAGATGATAAAAAGCAGATTTTCTAATTGACTTAATGTGGGAGTTAAAGTTGAGATCGGAATCAATAATAACTCCAAGATTTTTGACTTGATCCTTAGGCTTCAGGGATAGAGACTCAAGGCGTACAGTGATTTTAAGCCTTTGTTCTTTGGGGCCAAACACGATCACCTCAGTTTTGTCTTTGTTTAGCTGTAGGAAATTCTGGCACATCCAGTTATTTATTTGATCAATGCACTGGCACAATGATTCTATGGGGGCATAGTCAGCTGAGGAAAGAGTTATATACAACTGAGTGTCGTCTGCGTAGTTATGATAGGCTACTTTGTTTTTTTGCATAATTAGGCCTAGAGGGAGCATATAAAGGTTGAAGAGAACGGGCCCCACAAGTCATCCTAGTTAGGTCAGATGTGTAATTGCCAATGGAGACGAAGTACTTCCTGTCTTGAAGATAGGACTTGAACCACTGGAGGACCGTACCCGATAGCCCAACCCAGTTTTCCAGTCTGTCCAATAAAATTGAGTGGTCAACAGTGTCAAATGCAGCGCTAAGATCCAGTAGCACTAGAATCGAATTTTTGCCTGAGTCTGTGTTCATTCTGATGTCATTTATGACTTTAGTAAGCGCGGTTTCAGTGCTGTGATGGGGGCGAAAGCCTGATTGGAGTTTATCTAGGAGATCATTTGAGGTTAGCAATCTATTGAGTTGTAGGTAAACAACCTTTTCAATTATTTTGGCTATAAAGGGGAGATTAGATATTGGTCTGTAGTTACTGATTACCGATGCATCAAGGCTACGCTTTTTTAGTAGGGGTTTAATAACTGCAGTTTTCAGGGACTCAGGAAAAGTGCCGGTCACAAGGGATCTATTAACTATTTGCAATAGGTCCGACGACAGACAGTTATAAATATTAGAGATCATTCAATATGAAAATGCACGTAAGGTTAAGCGGGGGCCATCGTCTCCTTTTAGAGAACAATACTTACCATTAGTCTTTGGAGATGGACATCTTTCGCACGGTGGCTCCATTTGGTCAATGATCCTCTGTACAGGATCCTCTGAAAATAAGCAGAATATTGTCTCAGCACCTTTGCTTGACCTCACCATGTGACTCACAATTCAGCTTGATGAATTCATCTCCACAATTTTGGTAATTTATGCAATGTAGCTTGCGAGACCAACAGATACATTTCTTTCATTTCACTTTTTCGTCTGATGTCCAGACTTGAAGTACAGACACTGGCTTCTTTCAAATTTAAAAATAAATGAGCTGTAAATCCAAACCCAAATTTATGGCCAGTAGTGATGGGCGATACGACTACCTCAAAGACTTTGTTGCCTTCAAGTTCACAGGCCGATCATGGACATTGTGATATGCAGTAAATGATTATAATAGTCTAGTAGAAAAAGGGTCCTCCACGCATCATCCAGCAAAATGCAGCTGAACCAGGTGCATCTCAGTTTGAGGACAGCAAACCTCCGGGGAACAAAGGAGGGACTGGAGAGCACTGATAGATTTGCAGCTTTTATTAGTGCAAACCGGTGACTAACGTTTTGACACTACTGTGTCTTCATCAGAGTCAAAATGGACAAAGACATGAAGCAACTGGTTATATAGTCAACCTAAACCAGGTGTGAAGTCCTTATTGGATAATAGGTTGAACAGACTTTCACATCTATTAAGAGAGTGGGAGATGCCAGTCAGTGTGCTCCAGTCCCTCCTTTGTTTCCTGCTTATTACAGTAACTCTCACTAGCTTCCCTGACCTTTTCATCAAAGTCCTATCTGTCCTACAGTAAGAAGCTGAAAGCTTCAAATTGCGTCAGTCAAATAAGCCAAAGCAACCATCTATGCTGCTTTGAAGTGCTGTACGAAGTATCAGAATTAAGAGTTGAACGGAATGAGTGCAAACAAACATGGTAAATATGACTGGAAAGGTTATCACTTCTGACCAAAACCACCTGAATGTGCTTCAAGTGGTATTTAGTATTTACCACTTCCAAAGTTGTGTGAACTCACATGAAGCATTTTAACGCAGCATCAGACACTGATAGCAAAGTCATCAGAGGATTACTCCATATAAAAAGAAGATCAATACTTTGGTTATACAGTACTGTATAAGGGCTGCAAAGAGTACTGACTGTTAGCATATGAGCTGTATCCAATAAATTGCAATATTAAACTAGAAATACCACATCGCAGATGTATGCCTCTGCCAACAAGTGAGCAGTCCACGTCTGTCCAGACTCATAGTCATACAAGCACAAATACCTTGAAGCCCACAGCCAGTGGTGTGCCATTCAGCCTAATGGCACTTTTAATCGTTTTCAACATGGAAAATGGTCCACTACTAGATCTGAACTCTTCAAGAAAAAGAAAACTAATTATTCAGGACAAGAGCAGGTTTACTTTGTCACAGGATATAGTTCCCTAACAAATCCTATAAAAAGGATAATACACTCAAATTGGGATCTTGTCAAAAGTGACCCAATTCTTAGGGACGTTTTTCTTGCCCCTCCTAGTGACTTAAAGTCGCATAAGGTGTATGACATCAAAACATTTATCAACTGTAACACTAGTTTGTTATGTATTGTTTATCCTGTACCTGTGGTTGCTTTTACATAGGCCGGACAAAGAGACAATTTGGATTACCCTATGGCTAAGCATTTCTTCCATGTACATAACAGTAATCCAGTTGGCCTCAAGGTGGAAGGCCTAGAAAGAAACCATCCGAAAGAACATTCGGGGTGGTGATCGACTGAAATTGTTATTGCAGAGAGAAACTTTCTATAAATACCAAATGCAGGCCACAGTATATCCAGCACTGAATGAAGAGATTGATTTCTGTGAGTTCACTGGCTTTCTGCTCAGGTGTTTGTAATAATCTCATGTTAAGTGGGGGAAACTTTGTGCTGGTGGCCACACCCTGAAGAAGGCTGTTTGTGCCGCTACGCGTGGGTCATGTCCCAGCTCTTTTAACATGCACTAGCTATGTTTTTAAACCTTTCATAATGAAATAGCCATCCAAATAAAGGCTTTTTATTTTCTGCCAGAAAAGTGCCTTGGACCTTTCTTTTTTTAATCTTTGTGATCCTCACCAAAGAGCACCTTCACCACACCAGTTTTGGACTTCCGAGCACACTGAAGACTTTTTCCTTCCATGGAAAATGGTCCATCCCTCAAATCCCAACTATGACGCTTCCTCGACCCCCACACCCTCTCCCAACACCCACATCCCCCTAGCCACCCCTCAAACCCTGACACTCTACGACTTCCTATCCCTAGCTATCGCCCCTTTTTGCTAACCCGCCCCTTTCCCTCACCACATCCAATAGGCACTCCCCCTACAATCCCTTGAATTCCGACTCTACGACCTTCCTATTCCTAGCTACGTCCCATTTTCACTAGCTCCACCCCTTTCCTCCACCGACTGCCCCTACCCACCCCTCAAATCTCAACTCTACGACCTTCCTATCTCTAGCTATGGCCCCTTTTACCTAGCCCTGCTCCATTCCTTGATGGAATAGACAGACATGCAGCCACAGTAACCTTGAATCTTGACCGTTATCTGCCAAAATCTAACCAGTTCATCCTTGAGTCCAAGTGGATGTTTGAGCCAAATTTGAAGAAATTCCCTCAGAGAGATCACGTTAACAAGCATGAAGCAGGTGGTTGTGAGGTCACAGTGACCTTGAACTTTGACCTTTGACCACCAAAATCAAATCAGTTCATCGTTGAGTCCAAATTTATGTTAAATTTGAAGAAATTCCGTCATGGCGTTCTTGAGATATCACATTAACAAACATGAAACAGGAATTCGTGAGGTCACAGGGACCTTAAACTTTGACCTTTGACCACAAAATCTAATCAGTTCATCCTTGAGTCAAAGTGGATGTTTGAGCCAAATTTGAAAAAATTCCATCAAAGTGTTCCTGAGATATCGCATTAACGAGTATGAAAATGGCATTGTGAGGTCACAGCGACCTTGAACTTTGACCTTTGACCACCAAAATCTAATCAGTTCATCCTTGAGTCCAGTGGATGTTTGAGCCAAATTTGAAGCATTCCATTATTCCTGAGAATTGGACGGATGCTTCGTGGGGAGGGTGTCGACCGCCGTCAGGTAGGACCGCCGGCGATGAAGACAGATAGCCAGCAGCCCGCAGGTTTCTGCTATGAGGGGAGGTCTGCTGCGTATAGTCAGGGCCGCGGTTTAGAGAGTGCTGTTGCTGCATAGATAGCTCCCATATGGTTCTTGCAGTCGGACGTTGACGCCAACACCGATTGAATCCTGCTATTGTCTACGCTGTCCAGCGAAGCCGTTTCCCCGGGGAGTTGGACGGGTCCCAAGCGCAGACCCGGGGAGGGTCGCACCCAAGCAGGCGAGTTAAGTTCATTAAAAAAAAAAAAAAAAATTTAATTCCCACTGTATTTCTTTATGTGTGCATTTAGGCCAAGGGTGGCAAGGGCAAGCAGATAGGGGTAACTAAATAATAGCCTACAGAGAAAGGGAAATAAGTCTGTCTCTGGTACAACTCTGCTCAGTTAATAGCAGACACCAGCTGATCCAATTTAAGGTCGCTCATCGTCTTCACTACTCCAAGCATAAACTGCACAGGATCTTCCCTTCTGTCTCGCCACTGTGTGACAGGGGTCAGGTGTCAGAGGGCACACTATCTCATGCCTTTTGGTTCTGCCCTTCATTAACGGGATTCTGGGCCAAAATATTTGACTGGTACTCCAAGGCTTACAAAATGACCCTACAACCGGAGGCAGAACTCGCCATCTTTGGCTGCTCCGAATCCTCTCTGAACTTCCCTTCGGCTGTGCAACAATCTCTGACGCTGGGGACAACTGTCGCCAAAAGGCTTATTCTGAAGGAGTGGAAGTCCTCCTCTTCGCCTTCTTTTCGGGTGTGGCTGATGGACATGATTTCTGTTCTACAGATGGAGAGACTCAGGTCCCTGAGAACCAACGCACTTAAAAGGTTCTCAAATATCTGGGAGCCGTTTTTGACCTACTTTGACGAGATTAAGAATGATAAGTGACTGGGGTTGGAGATGATGGCTCGCCCGGTTGGTATCCCATGGACCCCTTAGGCGGGATCCCAGGTACACGATACCTTTTATAAACACATAAGCACCTTATGCGGCTGATAGCACGTTGTATTGTTGAATGTTAATGATGTATGTATAGTAGGGTCATCTGTGGCACTTCCGTGACCGTGGAGAGCGAAGGTCCGTTTCTCAATGGATTTGTCATCTAGGAGGGTTAATAAACAAATTTAGCCGGGGTGTATTTTTAAAAAAGGCGGGGAAAATATTTGAGAGACCAAAATCCAAAATGTCTGCCGTGGAAATGAACTTTTTAATGGTTTGACCTACAATGATGCACAATACATGGTTTCAGAGCTTATTCTGGTCAAGGAATACATATTTGGTGTTTATATAATGATTTGACTTATTTTTGACCTTCAAATACAAGATGGCTGCCAATTTTGAGCTCTAAAAGGCAGTTTTTTCAAAATCGTCATAGAGCCTTCATATTAGGCTTGAATGACAGGTCTTCTCATGATGAGTTGAATAATATACAGTATAAGTACACAGAAGTAATCTCTGAGGTCATTAAAGTCAATGTTTGTGTGTAAACAACAGTTGCTGATTTGCGGTTTCCCATTAAATAGGGTAGGCTACTGAGAATATGGTGTCCAGTTCATCCCATCACATTTTCATAATGAACCAAAAACAATGTTGCACTATAGCCTAACATAAAATAGTATTCTGTATGCAAAGCTAGCAAGGTTAGTTGCTTGAGCTGAATTTAAAGGTCAACTCAAAACAAACAATGAAATTAACTTTGAAATTAAAACTGAATCCTAGGCTATTAAATTTCATCAGCACACAGTAAAGGAAACTTGTCTTTGAACTCAGCTGACTGTCTAGTCCTAATCCCTGTTGTGCAATGTCCCTTTTCAGTGAAGTTTTAGTTTTTGTTAAGAGTATGGACTTTTAATCTTGACCTTGTTGGTAGGCAACGGCCCTTTTTCAGTCAAGCATTTTCAGATTAGCCCAGTCAGTCTGTGTCTTTTTTTTCCTTTCTTTTCCTGTGTCTGAGCCGGTTTGTCTTGTTTCGTATATTGTTCTATATATATTTTTTTTAATAAAGTATATAAAAAAAAAATTGCCTACAGAGAAAGGACATTCCCATTTTTCACTTTAATCCAGTAATGGTCATATTGCAGTGCTTGAGTGTTACTTTAGCCCCTTTATTGGTTGATAACGGGTAACACTTTACAATACTGGTGCAAACATGTGCATGAATGCATGCTTAACTCATGATGAATTAAGCCATTAATTGATGCTTACCGCATCATCAACTAATGAAAGGTATGTTTGATGAACACACCTAGTCATATATGAATTACTATTAATTAAGTAGGCTATGCCTATATCATCATAGTTAATTCCTCATCAACACATACATTAACACACTGTGTTCAATAATACCGTAATTCATGTGTTAATTACCACTATCGACATCTGGCTCCCTGCAACCGGAACTTTAGCGTTACCAGACCGCAATGCCGATAGCCCACAATCCGAACCAGCTGAGCGAGGCGGTGTGCAGCGTGTCAGGGACCGGCTGGATCTAACCTCTCCCAGCCATTTTACCTCGTTCATCATGGGCATTCCTTCCTCTTCGAAGCTTGGTCCACAGAACATGTGGCCGGTGTTTTGTGCCTATCTTACCGGGTGTCTAAATGCACGACCCAGCAGGCCAGCCACCCCCAGGCTAAGAGCCTCTCTCCCGGCCCGACACCCAGGGCAGCCCAGGGTCTGTCTGAGAGCAGGTCGAGGTCACTGGGGGCTGGGTTTACCCAGGCTACCACCACCTTATGATTAATCACCAATCTTTTTTTATAATAATTACTGTCTTGTTCCTGGATTGAGTTTCCAGAGAGCAGTTCTGTGGCTAGGGAGGGAACAACAGGCAGATCACTGTGGTGGCAAAGCACATGTAAAGTCTCTACTCACAGTTGGTGAGGATGGTCGCGTTCTGAGTGGACATTTTGTCCCCTGGCAAGCCCTCGTTGTTCCACTGGGCCACCGTAGCATCATCAGTCAGCATCGACACTGGATCCAAGCCCTCGGCCATAGGAATGGCCACCTAGAGGAGGGGTGGAACAGATGATGGAGAGAGGCATGGGTGCATGAAGGTCACGAGGAACAGAAAGAGAGAGGTTATTATGCTCATCTTATCAGTCTCTCTCATCTGGATAGGGATCTGAGGGAAGGGTGGATGGATTTATTGTAGTGTTTCTGGAGTTTTAGAATGATTTGGGGAGCATTTTTAAGTGTGTTTAAGGTGCGTCTAACCTTCTGGCTCCGCAGAAAGGGCATCCAGAGGTTGTCCAGATGCTCCCTGTACTTCTTGGAGAAGGAGCCGGCGTAGGAGATGAAGGCTGCAGTCAGCAGGACGTCACCGCAGAGAGTTTCCTCCTGTTCATGGTACTGGGCCACCGAGTGGGCCCAGCGCACATTCTCACTCTACATATACATAGGCAGACACAGTGGACAGTTCATTAGGGACACCACCTTACTCTCAAAATACTGTTGGTAATGCAAACTGTATGTGTATACAAAACATAGTGTGGTAGCTTGAAATCTCCTTTTCGAAACATGAATCAAACTGATTTCCTAATGGTCACATGTCTTGCCCACCTCCAGCCCTTTGACCAGCCGATTGGCTAGCTCTATTGTCTTGTTGGTGCGGTTGACCTCATCCTGACAGCGTAGTTTCTCTGAGATGGCTCTCTCAAATGCTGCTGTCAGAGTCTCCAGGCTGCTGTCCAGCTCCTGAGGAAGAGGCAGAGAGAGGAGGAGAAGGGGGGGGGATTTGACCATGACATAAATAGGCTTAGCTCACTGATCAAATGGAGTCCTGAATGAAGATTGGTTTAACTTAAATGCTGGTTTCGCTAGTGAAAAGCAATCTGTTAGATATAAAGTGTGTGTGGGTACCAGCTCACACAGGAATCTCAGGCCATGAGAAAGCAGACAAGGCAGCAAAGGAGGGGGTCAGGAGAGAACAGGTGGACATTGACATCAAACTTTCAAAATCAGAGGGGAACCGCAGAGTGTGGAGGGAAAGAGTCAAACAGTGGCAACTGCAGTGGGATAGTGCAACAAAAGGCAGACATTTGCATGAAATACAAAAGAAAGTTGGATTGGTTGAGAGCATGTTCTGATCTCATGCAGGAGATATGAAGTGGAGAGAAGGGCTATGATGACTGGACTGCAGAGACTGGGACGACTTGAGTGGAGGTGAGGGTGAAGGATATAATGGGATGTGTCGTGTGGGAGCAGACTGTGAAGGGAAGAAAACTGTTGATCCGTTTTTTGAGAGAAACTGGTCTGGACTAATCACAACACTGTAATACAGTAGGGAAACAGTGGAAGGATTAATCCAGAAGGAGGCGGTAATGCAACATTTTGGATGCCACCCGCCGTTAAACCAAACAGAAGAAGAAGTCTGTACAGTGCCCACTGCCCAGATCGGCTACCGTGAGGCGGTATGACAGACCTCCATACCTCCAATGCACCTGCAGCGGGCAATATGGCGTCTGACTTGAACAAACTTTCGTAAGTATAGCTTTAGTTTGAACAATGTGCAGGTGTAATAATATACACAATGACTCAACCAGCAGGAGACTGTGTGGGCGGGAACTCTCTGCACGGCTTTCACATCTCCATTACATCTCTCTAAGCGTGTTTCACTTAGCTAACGTTAACTGATACAGTAGCTGGTGCTAGCCATGGTGCTAGCTAGCTGCTAGGCTAGCAGTGCCACCAACTGGCTGTCACAGTCAGAGTGGTAACGTGGGAGAATCAGTGCGTTCAAATTCACCTTTGATTTTGTAAAGTGTGCTTGTTGGAATCATAAGCTACGTTACATTACTTGTGATTTGCCCCGTTATAACGTTAACACAGACTCCTTCAGACAAGGCGCTCACTACCCTACACCATTATTATGTCTAATCGGCCGCCATTACCCACCCAGAGTATGGCGGCGCCATACTACACATCCAGTTTAGAACGTTACCTGTTTTGTTTTTTGTTTTTTTTTTACAAATGTAACCTTTGTACTCTAGCGTCACTGTTTCATGCTAGACACTTCATCTCCAGCCTTTAAAACAACACATTGCTGGAAACGACTATAAAAGTCTAATATTGATTAGATGCATTTGTTCTGCACCTCGCCGAGCTTCTCTACAAAGGCAAACAGGTCATCACCAGTGACATCAGAAATATAGTGCACACTTGAACGACTCAAGTGGTAAATATAGTCATTATTAGCAAATCTGTGATGTTGACCTCCAATTTCTTGAACTAATGCATGTGTGTCAGGCTATGTAGGTTGTAACTTTAGCTCACTTCTGTGTCTTATTGTCTCCCCTTCGTGAAGTCAGGCATGGGAAGAGTTACATTTAGTAAAAAAAATTTTTTACTTAACATGATTACAATTTAAAATACATTTATTGTATATTCTATTTATTGTATTGTGTATTTATCCAAGTGGCAGTGCACTGTAAATATTGGCTCTCCTTATTGTCTACTATTGTCTACTATATTGTCTACTCTGAGGATACGTCCCAGTTAAAATTAATTACTCAACAGGATTACAATTTAAAATACACTTGTTGTATATTCTATTTATTGTATTGTGTATTTATCCAAGTGGCAGTGCACTGTAAATATTGGCTCTCCTTATTGTCTACTATTGTCTACTAGTATATTGTCTACTCTGAGGATACGTCCCAGTTGCATCCATGCAATGTTTTCTCTTTATAAGTTAGCCTGGCTTAGCCAGTGACTCATAGGAATAGACTAGTGACCACTGGAGAGACAGTTGACAGCCGGAACAGGAATGGCACCCGGGAGCAGTATGGGTTAGCGCCCCAGCCTGTGTCTTCCGTGAGGAAGAAGCCCAACAATCCACGAGAGGCCTTTTAGGAGGGCCATTCAAGCCGCAAGTGGAGTCTGCAGTGCCACCAATTACTGGTACTGCATGGTATCCACCAAGATACCATCACGTCGGAATGAGATGTTTGGAGCGGGGGAGTCTGGTGCAGCGCACAGGTCCTAGACCTGGTGAGACGAGGGAGGAGCCCGGCCGGGTGGCAACCCACAGAGCCCAGTCCCTTTACGTAGCAGAGCCCTCCCCCCCCTGGTCCCGGCAGAGTAGTTCAGGAGCAGCGGATTGAGTGGCCCTGACCAGTGACCACGTGACCACCTTCGACCCTTCCTAGAGGGCTGACCGTGGGTAGCTACTGGGACGTAAGTTGGGGCTTGGCCAGCCCCGGCTGAGTCACCTGGGCGAGGGTGTATGATGCGAGACCCGAAACATCCTATGACCCCAGGGTACATCACTGAGGATACGTCCCAGTTGCATCCATGCGATGTTTTCTCTTTATAAGTTTGATATCATATGGTGCAAATAAATAAAACCTAAAACTTTGGAGAAAAAACACACACACTTGCCTCTTAAAAAGGACCAGTGCACCTAAAACATGAATGACTAGAAACCAGATAATATCAGTGCACTGTAATCCGAAGATTTAAATATTATTATTCCTATTGTATTATTACTAATGATAAATGGCAACACTCCTGTACATAGATTAGCTGAAAGCCTGCTGGAATGTTCTTTTACTGACTGGACCTAATGCTCCTTACTGTTTATTGTTATAATTTATTACTACTACTACTACTACTACTACTATCACTCACACTGCTGTACAGTAGGC
Organism: Poromitra crassiceps; assembly: GCF_964638095.1. Classification (NCBI taxonomy): domain Eukaryota; kingdom Metazoa; phylum Chordata; class Actinopteri; order Beryciformes; family Melamphaidae; genus Poromitra; species Poromitra crassiceps. Next base: position 3,096,401 of record NC_139626.1, on the reverse strand, counting down.
TATATAAGATAATATTATGTACCTCACATATTCACTTCTATTCAATGGTACTTGACAAGGATTGCAGGAGGAGGCACACACTGGTGACACTTTCGTGTATATAGGTTACCTAACTTCTAAATTATATTCTATATTTTTATTTTTTTGGTCTATTCTATGCTTTGTATAATGTCTATGTTTATATTCTTCCCTATCCGAGTGTGAGCAACTGTAGCATGACCTAATCCCCCCCGCCCCCCCCCCGGGGATCAATAAAGTTATTCTGTTTCTGATTCTGATACTGTTTGCACATTAACTTGTTCTTATGAACGAATAACGTTATTATGAAATTAAGGTTGCATCTTATTTTTGCTTTCAAAGCATTTTCATGTACTTTGTAACAAATAAGCCACTGCAGTTCATAGCAAAATAATATCTTAAATGTGCGATGCCACAGCAAAATGCTGCGCCACACCAAATGTTTGTGATTGCACCACCATTTGAAAAAGTGAGTCTGGAGCCCTGTGTATAACTGTCAAATGGGAGAAACACCCACAAAGTAAATTGCACTTCTATGTTTCAGAGGCTGTGTGAAAATGTCTAAAGCCCAGAAGCTAAGAGTGGTGGTGAACCAGCGACTGACTGCAGTTGCTGAAGAGATATTTGGACTGTTTGAAAGAAAGATGGCAGAGTACGAGGAGGAAGCGTCTCGTTCAAAAAAGGAGATCGACCGACTACGAAAGCTGCTTGCTGTTTTAAATCCTCAAGTGCGCTTACACAGAGCAGGTTAGTGACATTTGAATGTTATTTTCTAGGGCTGTCAGCGTTAACGCGTTAATCGCGATGCGAATAAGGGCCGACCATAACGCTTTATCTTTTTTTTATCGCGTTAATCGCATGCCGCTATTTTGTCCCTTCGTCGCACCCGTACTTGTAGTCAAGCCGGTCGCAGCCGTTTCCTGTCTCCTGCCTGTGCAGGCATTGAGGATAAAGACAGTAATACGCTTCTAAATGGCTCGTTTTACTTTAAAAAACTCCCAAATGGCACAGTGGACAAGTCAAACAGTAGTTTGCACCTTGTGTAAAACGGAATTCAAATATCACCGAAGTACATCGAGTTTGAGCTATCACCTAAAAGCTAAGCATACCGGAGCAGCTAGCGGCCAGCTAGCAGCCAGCTAGCTAGCGCGAGACTCATCACTCGTTCTTCCTTCAGAGTCTCGGATGCGCGGGTCCTCTAACCACTGGGAGGTCGGCTCCAATGGCTTCACGCGATATACACGTTATCAATATACACAGTTTCCAATACCGAGCCATTATTCACATGGAAGTGCCAAAGTTTTTAGCTCAGACACAGCCTTCTTCGGCTGTGTCATTTTGGGTTTCGACTGCTGCATTTGTGCATTTATTTTCTATTCAAGATATATTTTGTAGACATTGTTACCTCCTGTCTACATTGCAGTTCTATTGAATTGAAAATAAATCTAAAATTCAAGATCACGAAGTACATTTATTTGCATTCATTTGATTCCCAATCACGACACACTGGTAAGAATTATTAATATCTAATTAAAAATGCTTTGAAATAAAAAATAATGGCATTTTAAAGATGCGATTAATCGCGCTTAACTATAGCCAATCGCAAGATTAATCGCGATTAAGAAAATGAATCGTATGAGAGCCCTATTATTTTCACATTACTCACACGTGATATTTCTGTTGTGAGGCACTGGAAAGTTAGCATCATTGATGTCGTTAACATTATGAAGTAATGGCAACAAGTAGGGCTGGGCAATATGGTTAAAATACCATACCACGGTAAGAAAAAAGAAACGGTATCTATATATCACGATATGGCTCACACATGTAAAATCTCGTTAAATCCCATTGAACTGAATGGTAATGTTGAGTGTGATGTCAAACAAAATAGAGATATTAATATCACTTAAAAAGTTTCATACTTCATTTTGTCAAGGAAAGTGAGTACAATTAGCTTGTTATCTTCAATTTAGACAGCAGAATTGTCACAATATCCCCAAATCACCATATGATCACAATATGATTCCACTGAAAGACTTTGATATTGAATTATCGCCCAGCCCCAGTAACAAGCATAGGACCAATATGTAACACCCCCCCCCCCCTCAGAGCTCGCGTGTGTTGGCAGGTGTAAACAGAAAGAAAACACTTTGCATTTTCAAAGATTGAAGAGCATGAAGATAATCAGTATGGTAGATAATGGTTTCCTACCCAGATTTCGGGGGAGCCTCACCAGCCCCGACCTCGAAATCCAAGATGGCAGTCCCATGCTTCTTCAACAGCAGTGAAAGTTGTAGTAAATACTATTTATTAAAACTTCTGTCTTATTTGTGTCTCATTAAATCAGTCATACACACAGTACGGTCTAACCTCTATCTGTGGACATATTGCTATGGTGTTTGTATGTGCAAATTACCATGTAATACATTGTTATCAACTGTTATTGCTAACAATGACTAGCCTGGCTAAAGCTAACCCTGGCTGGTTTCCTGCCTGTTTTTACTGCAATGCGGTCAACTCTGATGTGACGTCACTCAACTGGGATATTCCTTGTTGCCGATACAAATGGACGCGGCATGGGAGGCATTGTTTCATCTGCGTTTAGTTTCAAAAAGCTGCTCTGCATCCAGGATTTGACACGCTGCACACAGTTGAGTGTTGCCATAGTAGCTGTTAGGTCTGGTATGAATGTAAATTTGAGTATTGTCAGCATACAGGTGGGAGTTTAGGCCCTGGTTGTGCATAACTTGTCTTCCATAATGTGTTTGTTTCTGTCTTTCAGTCTTCCCTCCAGACCTCCAGCAGCAGTTGATCTGGAAAGAGGAGCTTCCTCCTGAGCAGCAGGAGGGGAGCCCCACTCTGGACCAGGAGGCCCCAGAGCTCCCACACATTAAAAAGGAACAGGTGGATCTCTGCACCAGTCAGGAGGACCCAGAGCCCACACACATTAAAAAGGAACAGGAGGAACTCTTGACCAATCAGGAGGGAGAGCATCTTCAAGAGGACCCAGAGCTCCCACACATTAAACAGGAGCGGGAGGAACTCTTGACCAATCAGGAGGGAGAGCATCTTCAGGAAGACCCAGAGCCGTCAAACATTAAAGTGGAACAGGAGGGACTCTGGACATTCACTCCTGATCCTGTGACAGTCTTTGGTACCCCTCAATAACTTCTCATTAACATTAATATGAAGTAATGGATAATACGTTTAGGTAGTTTTCCTTAATGTGTGTATGTCTGTCTTTCAGTTTTCCCTCCAGGCAACCAGCAGCTGTTGGTCATTAAATTAGAGGTTCCCTCTGAGCAGCAGGAGAGGAGCCCCAGTCTGGACCAGGGGGACCCAGAGCCCCCACACATTAAAGAGGAACAGGAGGAAGCCTGGATGAGTCAGGAGGGAGAGCAGCTTCAAGGGCCAGAGGCCCAGTTCCCATCCACTCCTGTCCCTGTGAAGACTGAAGATGATGAAGAGAAACCTCAGTCCTTACAGCTTCATCAAAGCCAAAATGAGGAGAACAGAGAGGCGGAGCCTCTAGCTAGCAGCTCAACTGAACAGATGAAAACAGAAGCTGATGGAGAGGACTGTGGAGTATCAGAAGCATCCAGGAACTTAGATCCAGCCAGTGAGTTCCAAGCAACCAGTGCTGGCAAAACTTCAGATTCTACTGAACCTGAGACTGAAGACAGTGCTGATTATAAGGAGACTCAGACTGTGGAACCTCAGCCTGGTTTAGACTCACTTAAAAACAATGAAGTCCTGAGAAGTCATGAGAGATGTTGTCCTGGTGATAAATGCTTTAGTTGTTCAGACGGTGGCAAAACATTTGGTCAGAAACAACATTTGAAGAGAGACATGAAAGTGCACACTGGTGAGAAGAGATTTAGTTGCTCAGTTTGTGCTAAAGATTTTAGTCAGAAAAGAGACTTGAAGAAACACATGAGAGTCCACACAGGCAAGAAGCCATTTAGTTGCTCAGTTTGTTCTAAATGTTTTAGTCAGAAAGGAGACTTGAACAGACACATGATAGTCCACACACGTGATAAGCCATTTAGTTGCTCAGACTGTGGCAAAACATTTGGTCGTAAAGAACACTTGAAGAGACACATGAGAGTCCACACAGGTGAGAAGCAATTTAGTTGCTCAGTTTGTGCCAAATGTTTTAGTCGGAAAGGAAGCTTGAAGATACACATGAGAGTCCACACAGGTGAGAAGCAATTTAGTTGCTCAGTTTGTGCTAAAGGTTGTAGTCACAAAGGACACTTGAAGACACACATGAGAGTCCACACAGGCGAGAAGCCATTTAGTTGCTTAGTTTGTCCTAAAGGTTTTAGTCAGAAAGAAGACTTGAAGAAACACATGAGAGTCCACACAGGCGAGAAGCTATTTAGTTGCTCAGATTGTGGCAAAACATTTGGTCGTAAAGAAAGCTTGAAGACACACATTAGAGTCCACACAGGCGACAAGCCCTTTAGTTGCTCCATTTGTGCTAAAGGTTTTAGTCAGAAAAGAGACTTGAAGAGACACATGAGAGTCCACACAGGCGAGAAGCTATTTAGTTGCTCAGATTGTGGCAAAACATTTGGTCGTAAAGAAAGCTTGAAGACACACATTAGAGTCCACACAGGCGACAAGCCCTTTAGTTGCTCCATTTGTGCTAAAGGTTTTAGTCAGAAAAGAGACTTGAAGAGACACATGAGAGTCCACACAGGCGACAAGCCCTTTAGTTGCTCAGATTGTGGCAAAACATTTGGTCGTAAAGAAAACTTGAAGAAACACATGAGAGTCCACACAGGTGAGAAGCCATAGTTGCTCCATTTGTGCTAAAGGTTCTAGTCAGAAAAGAGACTTGAAGAGACACATGAGAGTCCACACAGGAGAGTAACCATTTAAGTTTGTAGTTTGTGGGAGAACTTTTAGTCGACTGTCACATCTCAGACAGCATACAATTAGTGGTGAGAGCAGGTGAAGCTGCAGAGCTTCTGGTTGAGCAGAACTTTTCAGCAGCAACAGAACATTAAACTGACATTCCCATGTCACTTTCATTTCACTCAGTTTCAGCTCACTTAAAGGATGCTTTGCCGATTATCGACCCACTTTTTATCATTATAATGTCGTTCGTATAAGCAGATGGGCAGTGTTTACCTTCACTATACGCATGTTTTCCACACGGAGAGTTCCCATTTCATCCTCTGGAATCCGTTCAGAATGCATCAAGAGCCTTAAAGGGACAGCTCACCCTGAAATCAAAAATACATATTTTTCCTCTCACCTGTAGTGCTATTTATCCATCTAGATTGTTTTGGGATAGTTGCCTGGGTTTTGGAAATATTGGCTGTAGAGATGTCTGCCTTCTCTCCAATACAATGGAACCGGATGGCATTTGGCTTGTGGTGCTCAAAGTGCCCAAAAAATACGCTTTCGACCAAACTACACTCACTAGCTGCTAGCTAGTTCCTACATGAAACTAGCAGCAGCTAGCTAGCAGGTGTAGTCTGGTCGAAAATAGTTCCTACTGTACATAAAACTGCTCACAAAAAGTCTGATTATCTTGAGTAACCGGGTCATGATTTCTGGAAAGAGACACTGCTGTGAGTTTTTCAATTGTATTTGTTTGGCACTTTGAGCACCACAAGCCGAGTGCCATCCAGTTCCATTGTATTGGAGAGAAGGCAGAAATCTCTACAGCTGATACCTCCAAAACACAGACTGCTAACACAAAACAATCTAAACGGACTATAGCACTATAGCACTATAGGTGAGAGGAAAAATATGTATTTGGGATTTTAGGGTGAGCTGTCCCTTTAACAAGCCTTAATGGCTTGCAGCTGGCAGGGGCAGTGTTTCTGCAAGCGGGGCAAATTGAGGAGATTTCTCTGTGGAAAACGTATAGCGAAGGTAAGCACTGCCCATCTGCATATATTAACAACATTATAATGATACACAGTGGGTCGATAATCGGCAACGCCAACCTTTAATATCAGGGTGGGCAACAATTCAACGTTATCATTTATTGTCTTTCAGTACAATCATATTGTGATATGTTTGTGTCAGTTATTATGATACAAAGTTCTATTCTAAATTGACAACATGTAAATAGTTTTTGTCTTTTGCAGTTCACAACATTTACACAACCTAATTTCCTCAAGAAGCCAAGACTTCTTATGTCATCCTCTCTCAATTTCCACAGTGTGGTCTCTGAGTCTTAGTTTAGATAGAACTCTTTTTTCTTTTGCGTTTTTTGATGTTTGAGGTATTTAGCCAATTTCATTTCATGGTTGAGCATTGAATAGCACTGAAGCTTGTTTTGCGCTACAATGTCATCCAGTTTGTTAAATATTCCTCTTTTAATACAGAGATAAATTGTTTAGTTTTGCCTTTGGATGATCTTTTAAGTTTGTCGTGATTTTCAGTTATTTTTGTGAACTGCAGTGCGACTTTTCCAAGTGAGTCTGTCCTGGGCTTCTCAGTGTTGATAATCAGTGCTTTGTATTTGAGGTAAAATGAGAGAAAACTGTCTTCTGGATGGATCATTACGCCAGAGTGCATAAAAAAATCTGACAATTAAACTTTGTCTGGCTTATTGAGAAATGCTTGACACCTCATTAAACACAACTTAGGGCCTTTTTATTTATTTATTTAATTGTTCATGTATTTATTTAAATGACTTCAGCATACATCAGGACACAACTCAACACTTTGTTCAATTATTTGTAACATTCATAATGGGTTTGTCTGTTACCACAATCTTCCACCAAAATACACAGCGGAGTACAAAAGTGAGCAGTGTGAACCAATTATGAACCGATTATCATGACACCCCTAAATGAAACGTTGCTCTAATGAATCAGTCCAGCTAACAGCATGTAGGGTGTGTTTGTGTAAAGGCAGGGCCGCCGCACCCTATACGCAGAGTACGCAGACTGCGTAGGGCATCATGTGACTGAGGGCACCAAAAAAAAATAAAAAAATTGGTGCCCTCAGTCAGGCCACTCACTGAACAGCAGGCCAGGCGCCGCCTACTGGTTTACTAGTGGTTTTATTACTTTATTCAGGGTTAAAGTGGGTGCATCTCATTGTAAAATTGGACTCGGCCCAAATTGGGCTTCAAACGGCCCAAATTGGGCTTCAAACGGCCCAAATCTGTCTTCAACCGGCCCAAATCTGGCTTCAAACGCCCCAAATCGGGCTTAAAACGGCACAAATCTGGCTTCAAACGGCCCAAATTGGGCTTCAAACGGCCCAAATCTGTCTTCAACCGGCCCAAATCTGGCTTCAACTGGCCCAAATCTGGCTTCAAACGACCCAAATCGGGCTTCAAACGGCCCAAATCTGGCTTCAAACAGCCCAAATCTGGCTTCAAACGGCCCAAATTGGGCTTCAAACAGCCCAAATTTTTCGCTGCCGCCCTTCGGACGCCGGCACGCACATCGGCACGCACGTCATGGGTGCACTTCTCCTGGTTCTGTGACTTGCAGGAGCTTGGTGGGTGGGTGGCATCGTTAAGGCTATGGGTGCACTTCTCCCTCCTCCTATGCCTCCCTTCTTTGTTCCAACCATGACCATGACCATGCTGTTCTTATGGTCACCAGTAGAGATCAGTGAAAGACAAAGTTACTCTTCATGCTCTGAGCACCATGGAACCAGTTCAAAAATTCACAACCTTGGAGGAAGATAATTTGACAACACTTTAATAACACTTTAGACAGGTTAGTGCCACATCAACATAGCTAGATAAGAAGGCATATGTGTATAAAAAAAACATAATAATTATTACAAGCTTGCCAGCCGTGAACCTCTCAAATAATGCAACAACTACAACACGACAGTCATGGATGCAGAAACATCAGTCACACCAATTATTGAGACGACAAAAGGGAGTCAAACGTTTTTACAAGTTATTGTTTACAGTCTTGGATAACATCATGACTTTTGACAAGATGAATACACTCTGGATAGAGAACAACAAAATATTTAGAATCTACCGGTAGTTTATACAGTAACTGCAATTGAAATGTAATGATAATTGTGCAGTTGAACAAAAAGTGTGTGGGCCTGTGTGCAAGGGTCAATGCTTATTATAAAACAAATAACTTTAGTAGCCGATTGTGCATATTATGTGATGGTTTGATGAGGCTGTATCAAGTCTGAGTAGTAGTTCGTGCTCGTTTTGAATAGCAAAATTATTATTGGTTTTGAGTTGTTGCGTTGAGGTTAGGCAATATATAAGATTAGTGTATGACAGCAGGTTATAATGGAGTTGTTTGTATTACTGAAGTTTAGGCATTGCAATTTAAATGAGCTTTTTTTGACGTTTAAGTAATTTTCAATTAAGTTGTTTCTTTTAAGTTGTATGATAGTTTTGAATGATTAGGACGTACACCCATAAACATAATCGTACATGGGAGCCATCAGACGGCTGAAAGGTAACTAGCACAGACATAGGGCCTATGCTCAGTTCAACAAGGACCTAAAAAATGCAGTTGCTTAGCAACTTCAGTCACTTAGATGGATCCAGATGTAGATACTAGATACTTGCCCCGCTGGCAAGCAATAAAGAAGCAAGGCATCTTTCTTGAATATTGAAGTTTACACATTCAGTTTTATGATTATGTATTGCAATATTTAGGCGCAATCTCCCGGACAGCTTGCAGTTGACCTAATGTGAGTATTTGAATGCAATTGCATGCCTTCTCTCAAACCATTTAGCAGTTGTTCAATATTTGCTCGCAAGAATGAACAGACTCCAATGACCGGTTATAAAATATCTCTTCACCAATTGTTCCTTAAAATGTGTGAAGTGAAGGCTACTGTCAACAGAATCTAATGGCTTGTCATCTGATCATCATCTTCTATTCTAATCTAAAAATAAAGTAAATGTTATTGTGTCCCCTTTCCTGCTTATGGTGTCCATATATCAGAGATGAACACAGTTAAATTCCTCTGGTGAAAATGCTATTTTTTATTGGCTAATTTATGAGTGTGCATTTCAGGAAACTAGGTTGGTAACATAACATCTGCATCAATGGTGCTGTCAGGCATAAGGCTTGTGGGGTCAATACTGAGTGTCGATGCATGAACAACCCCTACACACATTTAGAATGCTCACATTGGCAATACGGTACTCAGTCAGTATAACTTCATATGGTGAGTGGCAATACTTCCGATAGGACCACAAGTGAGCAAGAAAGAGACTCCAATTCCCATTCCAAATCCACACCGGGTTTTACTTCATACTTAGAGGAGGAAAACTATAGCCAAACTTAACAATAGTTTTCCAGGTCACCGAGAGAAATGTCACAAATGTAAATAACAAATTATCAGAGACATTTTGTTATTAGTCCTTTTTCTAGAAATCAAAAGAAAAAGCGAGCTGAAGAGGGGAGCAAGTTTAGAGAGAGTTGAACCCCAGTGGGGAGGAGAGGAGAGGAGGGGGGTTGAGTTGGTGTGGGGAGGATGAGGAGGAAAGTGCTCGCTCTCTCTCTCTCTCTCTCTCTCTCTCTCTCTCTCTCTCTCTCTCTCTCTCTCTCTCTCTCTCTCTCTCTCTCTCCTTTTTGTCTCTGTATTGTGCGTCATCGGCTCATCGCATTGAATTACATCCACATCTGGCGAAAACATCTGTATCCTCTGCACACTCAGCCACTAAGGTCATTAAGCAGATATGCAAAGCAATGAAAATGAATAACATGAAAGGCTAATAAGCCATCATTATATAAGAGCTTTGGCATGCCACTGACACGTAATACAAAACGCTTAGGAAAACATACAGTTTTGACATACAAGCAATTAAGCATCATCCCAATTTTTCTCCAAAAAAGGTTTTCGCCTATTTGGAAGAGGAATCCTTGAGATAAAAAGCTAGTTCTGTAAACCTGGCACAAGGCGTTGTGATTCTGAAGAGGCACTGCATGAGTTATGAAGGCCATGGATCACAGTAGAAGCCCTAGGCCTAGAGAGGAAGCTGCAGCCTTCACAGTGTGCCAAACTGTTCGAGCTCCAGCTCAGCAAGACAATTGTTTGGAGGAAAATAACCTCGTAATCTTTGCCAAGGCAGGGAAGTCCCACTCTCATTGTGATTCACAGTTGGTTTGACGCCAGTGGAGACAGTTGGCTTTTGATTTGTTACACTCGGGTTGGAAAATATATAACGAGCAATCAAACAAAAGCACACCAAGATAATGGCCTTGTGTTAATATTAAACAGCTACTGTATATCATCAACAAAACAATCGCACGAGGCTGCTTTTGAAAGCTTCCTCTAGAGAGGCCAATTCATATTAGCCAAAAAAAAAAAAAGCTAAGCTAGGCTACATCATTAATCGAAAAAGGGAGTACGGTACATGAAAATACGTAGTGGTGTTGTCTCATCGTTACGCAAAATTAGTAGTGGATCACAATCCATGAAATTAGACTATCACCAACAGGTCTTCTTACATCAATACTGGAGGACAATACGTGGGGTTGGCTGGGTTACTTTGAAAATGTATTCCATTACAGTTAGCCTACTTCATCAAAATGGTCACGCTTAACCAAACTCAGTAATGTATTCTGATTATTTACCTGAGGTACAAGGTACACATAGGAAAAGGTGAAAAATTAGTTCAGGAAGTTAATTTCAAGTTTGCATACAGACACACATTTTCTTCTGTGTCTTATTTTAAAATTTATAAATGGCCTTCTGCCCCCCCCCCCCCCTCCTTTTTTTTTTTTAGGTATTCCCAATAACAATCATCTAAATTTCCCACAAGGATCTGTAATCAGAATACATTATTGTTTTAGGTAACATAACATAATACAGTTATTATTATTTTCTTTGTATCAACACCGTTACTAAGCAACCCTGAAATACACTATACATATTGCACAACAAATCTTCAGAAATACTCTGGAAAATACTGACGAAGTCAAAGAATTAATGGCATCTTGGTTTTTCTTTTTTGGACAGCTGAACAACAGAGAACATCAGAGAACATCAGAGAACATCATTGTGGAAGTGCTTGAAAATACCATTCAAATAAACTCTTACTCAATTCTCCTCGGCCTTGACTTCCTCTGTGTTGGCCACCTCTATCTTCTCTTCGTTGACGCTGGCTTCCGTTTTGTCCGCCGCTTCTCCCGGCTCCGCTTCTCCCGGCTCCGCTTCTCCCGGCTCAGGGCTGGATTTCGGCTTGTCTTCCTCCTTTTTGGGTTCGGGAAGAAGGATGATTTTCCCAATGTTGTGGCGATCGTGCATGCGCCTCATTGCATCACCCACCTGGCAAAAGACAGAGGAGCAATTGTACAGATTAGACAGTTCCCCCCTTAAAAAGAGGGAATCCCTTATTTAACCCATTGATACCTGATGCAGCATTTGTGTGTGTATCCCTTTAAGACCGCGAACCGCGTTAACGCTGAAGTAAGTTCCGCAACCATTTTCTCCGCCGGCGGAGGCATAACAACGCATTTCTATAAATCATAGAAATGCGCTGTTTTCGTAAATCTCTCTCCCCTGTGTGCAAACACACAGACAGGATTCTCCCTAATCACACTCAACATGGAAGCATCCTCTCTGAGTGACTCCTGTCTACTCCTGAACCCAGTGAGTCACACACTCAAACCGTAATGTCTGATGCCACGGCAACATCACATCACCATCACCATCACCTAGCAACAGCAGCTGAGGACCGTCTCATCCGATGGGGTGACAGAGGTTGGCTCGCTCCGCTGGGAGCTTCCAGTGTCTGACGCACTGAAAGCATCAATGGACTTCCTGCATTTACTCACACAGTGGACGAGCTTCAACAGTGTTTCTCAGTCCAGTGTGTGATGGTTAAAGCCTTATGTCGGACGAGCTTCAACAAGTGTTTCTCAGTCCAGTGTGTGATGGTTAAAGCCTTATGTCGGACGAGCTTCAACAAGTGTTTCTCAGTCCAGTGTGTGATGGTTAAAGCCTTATGTCGGACGAGCTTCAACAAGTGTTTCTCAGTCCAGTGTGTGATGGTTAAAGCCTTATGTCGGACGAGCTTCAACAAGTGTTTCTCAGTCCAGTGTGTGATGGTTAAAGCCTTATGTCGGACGAGCTTCAACAAGTGTTTCTCAGTCCAGTGTGTGATGGTTAAAGCCTTATGTCGGACGAGCTTCAACAAGTGTTCCTCAGTCCAGTGTGTGATGGTTAAAGCCTTATGTCGATGAGCTTCAACAAGTGTTTCTCAGTCCTGTGTGTGATGGTTAAAGCCTTATGTCGGACGAGCTTCAACAAGTGTTTCTCAGTCCAGTGTGTGATGGTTAAAGCCTTATGTCGGACAAGCTTCAACAAGTGTTTCTCAGTCCAGTGTGTGATGGTTAAAGCCTTATGTCGGACGAGCTTCAACAAGTGTTTCTCAGTCCAGTGTGTGATGGTTAAAGCCTTATGTCGGACGAGCTTCAACAAGTGTTTCTCAGTCCAGTGTGTGATGGTTAAAGCCTTATGTCGGACGAGCTTCAACAAGTGTTTCTCAGTCCAGTGTGTGATGGTTAAAGCCTTATGTCGGACGAGCTTCAACAAGTGTTTCTCAGTCCAGTGTGTGATGGTTAAAGCCTTATGTCGGACGAGCTTCAACAAGTGTTTCTCAGTCCAGTGTGTGATGGTTAAAGCCTTATGTCGATGAGCTTCAACAAGTGTTTCTCAGTCCAGTGTGTGATGGTTAAAGCCTTATGTCGGACGAGCTTCAACAAGTGTTTCTCAGTCCAGTGTGTGATGGTTAAAGCCTTATGTCGGACGAGCTTCAACAAGTGTTTCTCAGTCCAGTGTGTGATGGTTAAAGCCTTATGTCGGACGAGCTTCAACAAGTGTTTCTCAGTCCAGTGTGTGATGGTTAAAGCCTTATGTCGGACGAGCTTCAACAAGTGTTTCTCAGTCCAGTGTGTGATGGTTAAAGCCTTATGTCGGACAAGCTTCAACAAGTGTTTCTCAGTCCAGTGTGTGATGGTTAAAGCCTTATGTCGGACGAGCTTCAACAAGTGTTTCTCAGTCCAGTGTGTGATGGTTAAAGCCTTATGTCGGACGAGCTTCAACAAGTGTTTCTCAGTCCAGTGTGTGATGGTTAAAGCCTTATGTCGATGAGCTTCAACAAGTGTTTCTCAGTCCAGTGTGTGATGGTTAAAGCCTTATGTCGGACGAGCTTCAACAAGTGTTTCTCAGTCCAGTGTGTGATGGTTAAAGCCTTATGTCGGACGAGCTTCAACAAGTGTTTCTCAGTCCAGTGTGTGATGGTTAAAGCCTTATGTCGATGAGCTTCAACAAGTGTTTCTCAGTCCAGTGTGTGATGGTTAAAGCCTTATGTCGGACGAGCTTCAACAAGTGTTTCTCAGTCCAGTGTGTGATGGTTAAAGCCTTATGTCGGACGAGCTTCAACAAGTGTTTCTCAGTCCAGTGTGTGATGGTTAAAGCCTTATGTCGGACGAGCTTCAACAAGTGTTTCTCAGTCCAGTGTGTGATGGTTAAAGCCTTATGTCGGACGAGCTTCAACAAGTGTTTCTCAGTCCAGTGTGTGGTGGTTAAAGCCTTATGTCGGACGAGCTTCAACAAGTGTTTCTCAGTCCAGTGTGTGGTGGTTAAAGCCTTATGTCAATGAGCTTCAACAGTGTTTCTCAGTCCAGTGTGTGATGGTTAAAGCCTTATGTCGGATGAGCTTCAACAGTGTTTCTCAGTCCAGTGTGTGATGGTTAAAGCCTTATGTCGGACGAGCTTCAACAAGTGTTTCTCAGTCCAGTGTGTGATGGTTAAAGTCTTATGTCGGATGAGCTTCAACAAGTGTTTCTCAGTCCAGTGTGTGATGGTTAAAGCCTTATGTCGATGAGCTTCAACAAGTGTTTCTCAGTCCAGTGTGTGATGGTTAAAGCCTTATGTCGATGAGCTTCAACAGTGTTTCTCAGTCCAGTGTGTGATGGTTAAAGCCTTATGTCGATGAGCTTCAACAAGTGTTTCTCAGTCCAGTGTGTGATGGTTAAAGCCTTATGTCGGACGAGCTTCAACAAGTGTTTTTTCAGTCCAGTGTGTGATGGTTAAAGCATTATGTCGGACGAGCTTCAACAAGTGTTTCTCAGTCCAGTGTGTGATGGTTAAAGTCTTATGTCGGACGAGCTTCAACAAGTGTTTCTCAGTCCAGTGTGTGATGGTTAAAGCCTTATGTCGGACGAGCTTCAACAAGTGTTTCTCAGTCCAGTGTGTGATGGTTAAAGCCTTATGTCGGACGAGCTTCAACAAGTGTTTCTCAGTCCAGTGTGTGATGGTTAAAGCCTTATGTCAATGAGCTTCAACAGTGTTTCTCAGTCCAGTGTGTGATGGTTAAAGCCTTATGTCAATGAGCTTCAACAGTGTTTCTCAGTCCAGTGTGTGGTGGTTAAAGCCTTATGTCGGACGAGCTTCAACAAGTGTTTCTCAGTCCAGTGTGTGATGGTTAAAGCCTTATGTCAATGAGCTTCAACAAGTGTTTCTCAGTCCAGTGTGTGATGGTTAAAGCCTTATGTCAATGAGCTTCAACAAGTGTTTCTCAGTCCAGTGTGTGATGGTTAAAGCCTTATGTCGATGAGCTTCAACAGTGTTTCTCAGTCCAGTGTGTGATGGTTAAAGCCTTATGTCGGACGAGCTTCAACAAGTGTTTCTCAGTCCAGTGTGTGATGGTTAAAGCCTTATGTCGGACGAGCTTCAACAAGTGTTTCTCAGTCCTGTGTGTGATGGTTAAAGCCTTATGTCAATGAGCTTCAACAAGTGTTTCTCAGTCCAGTGTGTGATGGTTAAAGCCTTATGTCGGACGAGCTTCAACAAGTGTTTCTCAGTCCAGTGTGTGATGGTTAAAGCCTTATGTCGGACGAGCTTCAACAAGTGTTTCTCAGTCCAGTGTGTGATGGTTAAAGCCTTATGTCGGACGAGCTTCAACAAGTGTTTCTCAGTCCAGTGTGTGATGGTTAAAGCCTTATGTCGGACGAGCTTCAACAAGTGTTTCTCAGTCCAGTGTGTGATGGTTAAAGCCTTATGTCGGACGAGCTTCAACAAGTGTTTCTCAGTCCAGTGTGTGATGGTTAAAGCCTTATGTCGGACGAGCTTCAACAAGTGTTTCTCAGTCCAGTGTGTGATGGTTAAAGCCTTATGTCGGATGAGCTTCAACAAGTGTTTCTCAGTCTAGTGTGTGATGGTTAAAGTCTTATGTCAATGAGCTTCAACAAGTGTTTCTCAGTCCAGTGTGTGATGGTTAAAGCCTTATGTCGGACGAGCTTCAACAAGTGTTTCTCAGTCCAGTGTGTGATGGTTAAAGCCTTATGTCGGATGAGCTTCAACAGTGTTTCTCAGTCCAGTGTGTGATGGTTAAAGCCTTATGTCGGGCTAAAGCTGCAACAACTTGGGGCTGGCCTACCCACTGGAAGGGGGCGGGGGGGGTGCTTCGTTTGATAGAAACAGTAGAGAGACAAGATATAAAAAACACTTGAAAACAGTTAAAAAATAAATGCCGCATTTGACAATTTCAACATTATGAAATTCATACTGCAGAATACTCGAGATTCTCTTGCATAGATATACATAACGACTTCTAAAACCGGCATGCTTAAAAGGCCTACTCATCTGACATGTGACAGATAAATGCTACGTTGAGGCTTGTTATACTGACCTCCTCAAAGTGGTAGGTGGAGTCAATGCGGGGCTTGATCTTCCCCTGGCCGTAGAGCTCCATCAGCGTGGCCATGGTCCGGACGATGAGCTGCTCGTCGCTCATGTGCCCCAGGTGGAAGCCACACACCGCCTTGTTGGCCTGCATTAGCTTCAGCGTGGTGATGGACAGCTGGTTGTACCAGGTCTTCGCCATGGCCAGCAGGTTCTTCTTCTGGCCCGTCACGCAATTGGCTGCACCTGGAATGAGAGTTAGAATAGAATAGAATAGAATAGAATAGAAATATTTCATTATTGTTATTATTATCAGATTCATATTGATGATAGAGCTAAATCCTAAGGGAGGAATGAATGAATATTATTTTGGCAGCCGTTTTCATTTTGAGTCAGATTCCTTTAGCAGGTAGGAGAGTGTGAGTGTGAGGTAGTACGTCAAGTCTCACACCAGATGTGTGGTGTGTGTGTGTGTGTGTGTGTGTGTGTGTGTGTGTGTGTGTGTGTGTGTGTGTGTGTGTGTGTGTGTGTGTGTGTGTGTGTGTGTGTGGTGGGTGTTGGCTATCCTGCGAGTCCTCTTGAATGGAAAACTGATTTGTATGCCAAAATGTCAAACTGTTACCATCCAGAATGAGATCATTCGGAACTCAGGTAAACCTCAAGTTAAATTAACAATATTTCTCAATATAATATTTCTCTCAACTCAAAGAATGTCTGTCTACATGCCTTACCAAACACTATAAGTGTGCCCATAGGTTTGAACAAATTGTAGCCTTTTTGGGTGTCGGAGCACCAAGTGGTCCAGGACTATATCCACTCCTGGGGGGAGGGGGGGAGGGAGAGAGGGTGAGAGAGAGAGAGAGAGAGAGAGAGAGAGAGAGAGAGAGGAGAGAGAGAGAGAGAGCGAGCGAGAGAGAGAGAGAATGGGGTGGAGATAAGAATGAGGGTGAGAAACAGTTCTTTGTGTCAACTTGAAAATAAAGTGTAAAATAAAAAACAAACTGTACCAGTGCAATGAAATGAAAGAAAAAACAACTTGGCCTGTCTGTTTATGGTATTAAACCAACAGTTTAGCAAATTGTATTAAACTGATGTTTCATATTTTTGCCTAAACACGTTAAAATATGTAGTACATGAGTTGCTGATCTCACCCTTAGGGCTTATTTTGCGGATTTCCTCCACATAGTCCTTGGTGCGGTAGTCGATGGCGTGAGTGACTCCGCCCTGGACAATGGTCTCGTGTTGGAGGCTGATGCCGTGCCAAAAACGGTCACATCCGGCACAGTCTGACACAGCTGAGTGGCAAGGGAGGGAGAGAGACAACCACGTTAGTGGGGAGAGAGGGAGGGAGAGAGACAACCACGTTAGTGAGGAGAGAGGGAGGGAGAGAGACAAGCACGTTAGTGAGGAGAGAGGGAGGGAGGGAGAGAGACAACCGCGTTAGTGAGGAGAGAGGGAGGGAGAGAGACAACCACGTTAGTGAGGAGAGAGGGAGGGAGAGAGACAAGCACGTTAGTGAGGAGAGAGGGAGGGAGAGAGACAACCACGTTAGTGAGGAGAGAGGGAGGAGAGAGACAAGCACGTTAGTGAGGAGAGAGGGAGGGAGAGAGACAACCACGTTAGTGAGGAGAGAGGGAGGGAGAGAGACAAGCACGTTAGTGAGGAGAGAGGGAGGGAGAGAGAGAGACAACCGCGTTAGTGAGGAGAGAGGGAGGGAGAGAGACAACCACGTTAGTGAGGAGAGAGGGAGGGAGAGAGACAACCACGTTAGTGAGGAGAGAGGGAGGGAGGGAGAGAGACAACCACGTTAGTGAGGAGAGAGGGAGGGAGAGAGACAAGCACGTTAGTGAGGAGAGAGGGAGGGAGAGAGACAAGCACGTTAGTGAGGAGAGAGGGAGGGAGAGAGACAACCACGTTAGTGAGGAGAGAGGGAGGGAGGGAGAGAGACAACCACGTTAGTGAGGAGAGAGGGAGGGAGGGGGAGAGACAACCACGTTAGTGAGGAGAGAGGGAGGGAGGGAGAGAGACAACCACGTTAGTGAGGAGAGAGGGAGGGAGAGAGACAACCACGTTAGTGAGGAGAGGGAGGGAGAGAGACAACCACGTTAGTGGGGAGAGAGGGAGGGAGGGAGAGAGACAACCACGTTAGTGAGGAGAGGGAGGGAGAGAGACAACCACGTTAGTGGGGAGAGAGGGAGGGAGGGAGAGAGACAACCACGTTAGTGAGGAGAGGGAGGGAGAGAGACAAGCACGTTAGTGAGGAGAGAGGGAGGGAGAGAGACAAGCACGTTAGTGAGGAGAGAGGGAGGGAGAGAGACAACCACGTTAGTGAGGAGAGAGGGAGGGAGGGGGAGAGACAACCACGTTAGTGAGGAGAGAGGGAGGGAGGGAGAGAGACAACCACGTTAGTGAGGAGAGAGGGAGGGAGAGAGACAACCGCGTTAGTGAGACGAGAGGGAGGGAGAGAGACAACCACGTTAGTGAGGAGAGAGGGAGGGAGGGGGAGAGACAACCACGTTAGTGAGGAGAGAGGGAGGGAGGGAGAGAGACAACCACGTTAGTGAGGAGAGAGGGAGGGAGAGAGACAACCACGTTAGTGAGGAGAGAGGGAGGGAGAGAGACAACCACGTTAGTGAGGAGAGAGGGAGGGAGGGGAGGGAGAGACACAACCACGTTAGTGAGGAGAGAGGGAGGGAGAGAGACAACCACGTTAGTGAGGAGAGAGGGAGGGAGAGAGACAACCACGTTAGTGAGGAGAGAGGGAGGGAGAGAGACAACCACGTTAGTGAGGAGAGAGGGAGGGAGAGAGACAACCACGTTAGTGAGGAGAGAGGGAGGGAGAGAGACAACCACGTTAGTGAGGAGAGAGGGAGGGAGAGAGACAACCACGTTAGTGAGGAGAGAGGGAGGGAGAGAGACAACCGCGTTAGTGAGGAGAGAGGGAGGGAGAGAGACAACCACGTTAGTGAGGAGAGAGGGAGGGAGAGAGACAACCACGTTAGTGAGGAGAGAGGGAGGGAGAGAGACAACCACGTTAGTGAGGAGAGAGGGAGGGAGAGAGACAAGCACGTTAGTGAGGAGAGAGGGAGGGAGAGAGACAACCACGTTAGTGAGGAGAGAGGGAGGGAGAGAGACAACCGCGTTAGTGAGGAGAGAGGGAGGGAGAGAGACAACCACGTTAGTGAGGAGAGAGGGAGGGAGAGAGACAACCGCGTTAGTGAGGAGAGAGGGAGGGAGAGAGACAACCACGTTAGTGAGGAGAGAGGGAGGGAGAGAGACAACCACGTTAGTGAGGAGAGAGGGAGGGAGAGAGACAACCACGTTAGTGAGGAGAGAGGGAGGGAGAGAGACAACCACGTTAGTGAGGAGAGAGGGAGGGAGAGAGACAACCGCGTTAGTGAGGAGAGAGGGAGGGAGAGAGACAACCACGTTAGTGAGGAGAGAGGGAGGGAGAGAGACAACCACGTTAGTGAGGAGAGAGGGAGGGAGAGAGACAACCACGTTAGTGAGGAGAGAGGGAGGGAGAGAGACAACCACGTTAGTGAGGAGAGAGGGAGGGAGAGAGACAACCACGTTAGTGAGGAGAGAGGGAGGGAGAGAGACAACCACGTTAGTGAGGAGAGAGGGAGGGAGGGGGAGAGACAACCGCGTTAGTGAGGAGAGAGGGAGGGAGAGAGACAACCACGTTAGTGAGGAGAGAGGGAGGGAGAGAGACAAGCACGTTAGTGAGGAGAGAGGGAGGGAGAGAGACAAGCACGTTAGTGAGGAGAGAGGGAGGGAGAGAGACAACCACGTTAGTGAGGAGAGAGGGAGGGAGGGAGAGAGACAACCACGTTAGTGAGGAGAGAGGGAGGGAGGGAGAGAGACAACCACGTTAGTGAGGAGAGAGGGAGGGAGGGAGAGAGACAACCACGTTAGTGGGGAGAGAGGGAGGGAGGGAGAGAGACAAGCACGTTAGTGAGGAGAGGGAGGGAGAGAGACAACCACGTTAGTGGGGAGAGAGGGAGGGAGACAAGCACGTTAGTGAGGAGAGAGGGAGGGAGAGAGACAAGCACGTTAGTGAGGAGAGAGGGAGGGAGAGAGACAAGCACGTTAGTGAGGAGAGAGGGAGGGAGAGAGACAACCACGTTAGTGAGGAGAGAGGGAGGGAGAGAGACAACCACGTTAGTGAGGAGAGAGGGAGGGAGAGAGACAACCACGTTAGTGAGGAGAGAGGGAGGGAGAGAGACAACCACGTTAGTGAGGAGAGAGGGAGGGAGAGAGACAACCACGTTAGTGAGGAGAGAGGGAGGGAGAGAGACAACCACGTTAGTGAGGAGAGAGGGAGGGAGAGAGACAACCGCGTTAGTGAGGAGAGAGGGAGGGAGAGAGACAACCGCGTTAGTGAGGAGAGAGGGAGGGAGAGAGACAACCGCGTTAGTGAGGAGAGAGGGAGGGAGAGAGACAACCACGTTAGTGAGGAGAGAGGGAGGGAGAGAGACAACCACGTTAGTGAGGAGAGAGGGAGGGAGAGAGACAACCGCGTTAGTGAGGAGAGAGGGAGGGAGAGAGACAACCACGTTAGTGAGGAGAGAGGGAGGGAGAGAGACAACCACGTTAGTGAGGAGAGAGGGAGGGAGAGAGACAACCACGTTAGTGAGGAGAGAGGGAGGGAGAGAGACAACCACGTTAGTGAGGAGAGAGGGAGGGAGAGAGACAACCACGTTAGTGAGGAGAGAGGGAGGGAGAGAGACAACCACGTTAGTGAGGAGAGAGGGAGGGAGGGAGAGAGACAACCACGTTAGTGAGGAGAGAGGGAGGGAGAGAGACAACCACGTTAGTGAGGAGAGAGGGAGGGAGAGAGACGAACATGTTAGTGAGGAGAGAGGGAGGGAGAGAGAGAGACAACCACGTTAGTGAGGAGAGAGGGAGGGAGAGAGACAACCACGTTAGTGAGGAGAGAGGGAGGGAGAGAGACAACCATGTTAGTGAGGAGAGAGGGAGGGAGAGAGACGACCATGTTAGTGAGGAGAGAGGGAGGGAGAGAGAGAGACAACCACGTTAGTGAGGAGAGAGGGAGGGAGAGAGACAACCACGTTAGTGAGGAGAGAGGGAGGGAGAGAGAGAGACGACCATGTTAGTGAGGAGAGAGGGAGGGAGAGAGACAAGCACGTTAGTGAGGAGAGAGGGAGGGAGACAAGCACGTTAGTGAGGAGAGAGGGAGGGAGAGAAGGCACAGAAGTGAAGGAAGGGAGGCGAATGGCATCTATCCATGAAGGCCCCGCCCATTTCCGTCCTCGAGGTTTGCCGCCATGTAGAATTTGGTCCAAAATGACTTTTTCGCTAATCCTCCTACAAATTTGGTCCAATATTCACCAAACCATGACACACACAGCATGTCTGGACTGTTCTGCACAAAACCTCTGTCACATTTTCTTTTATGTCCACACCATCTTCAACTTGGTTTGGTGGGTGGAGCCTAATTCACAAAAGAGTCCCACTATAAACCATCATATCTGTGTTATTTCACCTTTGATTGAAAAATGCTTCGGCCAGATTAAAGACAACATATGACGTCATGTTGTTGACTGATGTTTTTTCTCTAAATGTGCACGTTAGTTATTTTCCTTGTTAGGTGTAGCAGTGCCTGGTGGAGATCTGCATTCTACCGGGTGCACTTGCAACTTGGACACAGCATTATTTATTGTGTAAGAACTCTACATACAATTCAGACAACCTAGATTTTTTTATGCCTTGCTCTGGACAGATAGTGAAACTTTCTTAGTTGCTCTCCGCTGTACGAGTCGGGACAGGGGGCTTATACAGTAGCACTGACTCATCACTGACTGACTGCACTGTCAACAGTTCACTGGTGCTGGAAAACATGCACACAGACAAAAACAAAACTAGAACGACCGCAACGCGGACTTATGCCTCCGCCATTAGTTAATTCTTGAGTCCAAATCGCCATTTGAGGCAAATTGGAAGAAATTCCGTCAAGGCGCTCTTGTGATGTTGCGTTACAGAGCTTGGAAATTGGGTGTGTGAGAGGTCACAGTGACCTTGACCTTTGACCACCAAAATGTAATCAGTTCATCCTTGAGTCGAAGTCGATGTTTGAGACAAGTTAGATTAAATTGCGTCAAGGCATTCCTGAGATATCGCGTTAACAAGCTTGAAAATGGCGTTTGAGAGCTCACCTTGACCTTTGACCTTTGACCACCAAACTCTAATCAGATCATCCTTGAGTCTAAGGCGATGTTTGAGGCAAATTTGATGAAATTCCGTCAAGGCATTCGTGAGATATCGCATTAACAAGCAGGAAAATGGCGTTTGAGAGGTCACAGTGACCTTGACCTTTGACCACCAAAATGTAATCAGATCATCCTTGGGCCTAAGTGAATGTTTAAGGCGAATCTGATGAAATTTTGTCAAGTTGTTCCTCAGATATTGCGTTAACAAGCTCGAAAATGGCGTTCGAGAGGTCACAGTGACCTTGACCTTTGACCTTGGACCACCAAAATCTAATCAGATCATCCTTGGGCCTAAGTGAATGTTTAAGGCGAATCTGATGAAATTTCGTCAAGTTGTTCCTCAGATATCGCGTTAACAAGCTTGAAAATGGCGTTCGAGAGGTCACAGTGACCTTGACCTTTGACCTTGGACCACCAAAATCTAATCAGATCATCCTTGGGCCTAAGTGAATGTTTAAGGCGAATCTGATGAAATTTCGTCAAGTTGTTCCTCAGATATCGCGTTAACAAGCTTGAAAATGGCGTTCGAGAGGTCACAGTGACCTTGACCTTTGACCTTGGACCACCAAAATCTAATCAGATCATCCTTGGGCCTAAGTGAATGTTTAAGGCGAATCTGATGAAATTTCGTCAAGTTGTTCCTCAGATATCGCGTTAACAAGCTTGAAAATGGCGTTCGAGAGGTCACAGTGACCTTGACCTTTGACCTTGGACCACCAAAATCTAATCAGATCATCCTTGGGCCTAAGTGAATGTTTAAGGCGAATCTGATGAAATTCCGTCAAGGCGTTCCTCAGATATGGCGTTAACAAACATCCGTACGGACGTACGTACGGACGGCCGGCCGTACGGACGGACAACCCGGATCCATAATGCCTTCGGCCTGGCTTCGCCGGCGGAGGCATAAAAACAAAGGGCACAGAGGAAAGAGGTCTAATCCGACCGTGAGTGCTGCAGCGCTTCCTGTTAACACGGCTTCAAGATCACTAGGCCACGCCCCCTTCCTGCTGCGCACACACACACACACACACACACACACACACACACACACACACACACACACACCCGTGACAATAGACAGATCACACATACACACACACACACTCACAAAGAAATATTTACACATAAAGACATGCACACACACCATATTAAAACACTATATCAATACACAAGGTCACACACATTTTGCATATGACTGCTCCTGTAGTAGTAGTAGTAATAATAATAATAATAATAATAATAATAGTTTTCATGCTTTCCATTCTTCTATGGGTTGAGAAAATTGTGCAACCCTTGGTCTTATAAATAAGGATCAAATGCATGGTGGTCAAAAGCAACAAGTCTGTCTTTCTCAGCTCCTGGAAAGTTGACATTTTGGAGATTTTGGAGGGTTTCACAGCAACATGTAAAATGGACCAGTAGTGTAGCAGCATCTTAAACAGGGATGAAACAAGCCCATCAAAAATGCGTATTTGCCTAAATGCTTGTGTGTATTTCTTTCAAGAAAGCTGGTTGAATGAAGGACAGAAATGGCTGTTTCCATCGGGGTATCATGAGGATGAATCAGCAATAGACTGTGGAAGTTTGATCTCTTCACATCTGCTCTGGGTCTCAACATCACATACTTCTTATAGCAAACGGCTTCAGCCAAGGGCTGGGCGATATGACTTAAAACCAATATCACTATCAAGACTACGATGAATGAATGAATGATTATTTATTTCAAACGCTTTTAACATTGCCTAGTGGAGATAAAAATGCATGATAAAGCACACTTGAGAGAAAATATACAAGTAGGTAGAGAAGAACCTATGGACCATCATAATGCAATGCAATATCAAGAGGAAACATATTTTGGAAGGACAAAGTAGCCTAGGTACACTTCTCTGCTACTCTAAAAAGGTGGTAATATTAAATAACAATAAATACCACAGCAATAGAAAAAGTGTATAACCAACAAATCAAGGATATAATATCTATATTATTAGAGACAGGGATATACTGTAGCTGAACAATATAGCCACAAGCTGAGGAAATGACAACATACGATCACAGAAGAAATCATTCGAGAAAAGTTTCACATCTAGACATGGGCATTGATGATGTCATAGACATTGTGACATCATCAGTGATGTCATAAGTCACTGATGATGTCAGACCCACTGGTGATGTCCTAGATATTGTGACATCATCACTCAGTGATGTCCATAAATCCTTCCCTGCTGAAGTGTTTTAATTGGACGACTCTTGCTCACAGCCCAGCCAATAAAGCCTGAACCTGCGGCAAAAACAGAACACTCGACCAAGCCCAAGACTCAGATGCCCATGGACTCGGTGGCTTGTTTTAAGGAGTTCATGAATGCATGCATTGGGGAATTATTAATTGATTGATTGGTTCAGTGGTGTAGTCTACCTTTTTTCAGAGGGTATACTGACTCTGACCCGAGGGGGGGGGGGGGGGGGGTGTGTTAACCGGAAGTGGGCGTGGTTTCGGCCGGAAGTGGGCGGAGATTCGGCCCATTTTTTGTTGTTGTTGTTCCTCCCCAAATTTACAGCTATCAGCTATCAGCTTCATCTTGCTTCTTCGCTATTCTCTCGCCTGAAGATTTGTTTACTGACGTGGAGAAAGCCCCACGTGATAGCCACCCGTCAATCTCTCTCTCTCTCTCTCTCTCTCTCTCTCTCTCTCTCTCTCTCTCTCTCTCTCTCTCTCTCTCTCTCTGCTCAATGCTGTAACACCATTTTATTTTTAAATTCAGTTGACTTTGCCATTTCCCACGGATATTGTCGCGTTTTTCCTTCATGGCTTGACAGAAAAAGTCTGCCTTCACGCGCCTCGTCGGCTTGAAAATAGAACTCACGCCTAAAAACAATAAAATCGACACAGCTCAGGCGAGGCGTGGGTACACGCAAGGTTCACGTTGAGGCGCCCTGTGTACACGGCCCTCATTGACTGCGCTTTGTAACACATAGAGCGCACAGGGTGAATTTTATGAATGGAAAGTGAAAACGATACGTATCATAGCGCATTTCCCAGTGCGCATACGCAAATCTGAGTCATTTCGCAGTGTATACGCCGTATACCTGCGTATCACGTAGACTACTCCACTGGGTTGGTTGGTTGGTTGATTGATTAATTAATTAAGCCCTACTCTTTGAGTGGTCTGGAAAAGCCCCACTGTTTCAGCCACAGACAGGCCCAAGGAAAGCACGCTCAGCACTCCCCCCTCACTCTCTCTCTCTCTCTCTCACAGGGCTTGGCTTTCTGCTGCTGCTCCTGGTGTTACTGCGGTCTGGTGTCTTGTGGCCTTGCTGCTCCCTTCCAAAAATGAGGTGCTGGAATGCACCACTCCCCCCTATAGGATTCTTGTTCTTGGGAGCGTGGAGAGGAGAAAGAAGAGGAAGAGGAGGAGGAGGAGGAGGGAAATTCCAGACTGACACTGAGGGACAGGGAGGAGGTGGATTTCCACATAGGGAAACGCGCATGCTGGAAAGATGGCTGATTCAAAGGTCAGGTCTGTGGATCAAGCAGACTGGCTCTTGTCATGACGGCGTTATCGCTCTCCAGTGAGGAGGCCTGTCAATATGTCATCTCATTTCACTATTCAGTCACAAACTGGCCAGCAGGTTGGTTAAGGAGGCATTTGAGTCCTCTAAGATGCGTTGCTTTGATTCTTAGCACTGACAGTGTCAATCCACCCACATCTGAAAACATCAGAATGAAAACTAGCTACCATAAGCAAAATATTAGATGAGATAAATATAAACTAAGAAAAATTAACTAAACAGTTTCTGAGTCTTTCTTAAAGATATAGAAGCTACTGAAATGCATAACTATTTGTCTGATGGTAATACTATGGCCATGTCAAATTGTAACACTGTCTGGAGATGATATCTCTTGACATCTCAAATTTTTAGTTTTTGTTTATTTTATTTTATTTTATTTCTTTCAGTCACGTGTCTTAACTCTTTATTAACATTCGTTCAGCACAGTTTTGTGACATGAGCTAATGGATGTTGTTTGCAATAATGCTCCTGTGGTTTTATCGTCTATATGGCTTCGTTATAGCTGCAGGCAACAAGAAGGCTCCAAATGGCCCAATCTATGGTTCATTGGATTTTAAAGTGCACTTCTCACCACTAACATCAGGTTGAGCTAGTCTGACTCATCTCTCCTCACCCTGCCTGTCACAGTGCCACTCTGCACTCTAGTCGAATACTGTCCAATAGCCTAAAGCAGAAATGCCATAAAAACAATCAATAAAAGCTCACAAACCATAGCAGATATTGACAGGCGGACCTGGGGAATTTTATTGGGTCAGACAACATTTCTCAATTTTTCAATATTATTTAGTTTATGACAAGAGGTAACACCCAACTTTAAAATACAGCCTGGAATTATGGGACTTATTGATAAGACTTGTGAGGCAGAACAGCCAGTGGTGTGTGTGATGTCAGTGGTTCAATGGAGGCGTAGTATGCATGCAGCAGATCCAACCAGTTTTCACTTAGCCCAACTCTAACAAGAGGCAGAAGCTATTGGGTGAATTGTAATGTTTTGTTGGAATGATAGCTTCCAGTGAAAGCATCATACTCTTGGGCCCTCCCTGGCACATGATTGGACACCTCTGATTCTGGGCTTAGGGGGGATCCCCCTGGTCTGATAGAGCATATATGGCTTACTCACTTTTCTCTCCTTCACATCCTCCCCGACGGCTTCCACCACCCCGGAGCCCTCCATGCCCATGGTGACAGGCGGGGAGGGCAGCAGCTCGTACAGCCCCTGCCTGGCCAGCAGCTCGGCGAAGTTGAGCCCGCACGCCTTGAGGCGCACCAGGAGCTCCCCGCCCTGCAGCTTGCTCTGTTGGGTCTTCACCTGCAGCTTCACCTTGTCGTAGCCCCCATACCCCGTGAGGACCAGAGCCCGGCAGCCAGGGAGAGACTCTTCCACATCGTCTGCTTTCTTCTCCTGTGCTAGCTCGGTTTGCTGTTGTTGATTTTGTTGTGGTTGATCAGCTGCTGCCTCTTCGCCAGACATGATGGACACTTCCGATGTGCGCTTCCTCGGCTTAAAATTCACTAGTTCTGCCTGTTTAGGGCGTTCCTGGAAAAATCACTCTATCAGGAGGAAAATAAAAGAAAATCGGAGTACACTGATGTCTATAGTTTATATTGATTTATAGTTATAAAGTAGATTAAACTTACGGGACGCAATCGTATATCTATGCAAAATCAGGTTATTTCTGCGTGGTTTCCCAGTGTACAGTCTGTCTGCTCAAAAAGTGGCCAGTGTCAAGTCAGCCAAATTCATAATGGATGTTCCGGTTTAAATTTTCAAAATAAAACGCCCTTGGATGACTGTGTTGAAACATTTTTGAGTAATCCCTAGTCCGTCGTCTTGCTTGCCACACTATCTCCGTTTTACACAGGCTCCTATAAAAGTGAAAATAATGCATTACAAATATATAATATAATTAGGGAGGAATATTTTGTTATGGACTTGTGGTCAATGAAAATGTTTTTAACCCGAAATGTGATAGACTTTAACTCAATATTCAATGTAATGATTCCAATATTGTTGTACGATTTCATTGTTCTGTAGCCTACGCTCCAATACATGTTGTTCTCGGTAACACTTTACAATACTGGTGCAAACATGTGCATGAATGCATGCTTAACTCATGATGAATTAAGCCATTAATTGATGCTTACCGCATCATCAACTAATGAAAGGTATGTTTGATGAACACACCTAGTCATATATGAATTACTATTAATTAAGTAGGCTATGCCTATATCATCATAGTTAATTCCTCATCAACACATACATTAACACACTGTGTTCAATAATACCGTAATTCATGTGTTAATTACCACTATCGACATCTGGCTCCCTGCAACCGGAACTTTAGCGTTACCAGACCGCAATGCCGATAGCCCACAATCCGAACCAGCTGAGCGAGGCGGTGTGCAGCGTGTCAGGGACCGGCTGGATCTAACCTCTCCCTGCTGAAAAAACCAGCATGCACCAGCATAGCTTTTTATGCTGGTGTACCAGCATCCCAGCATCGCATGCTGGGATGCTGGTAAATTTGTTGTGTTTTGAAAACACAACAAGTTATGCTGGTGTACCAGCATCCCAGCATGGGATGCTGGGATGCTGGTGGTGTGACCAGCATGGGATGCTGGTGGTGTGACCAGCATGCGATGATGCTGGTATGCTGGTGGTGTGACCAGCATCCCATGCTGGTCACACCACCAGCATGGGATGCTGGTGGTGTGACCAGCATGCGATGATGCTGGTATGCTGGTGGTGTGACCAGCATCCCATGCTGGTCACACCACCAGCATGGGATGCTGGTGGTGTGACCAGCATGCGATGATGCTGGTATGCTGGTGGTGTGCTGGTCACATGCTGGTCTTGTGACCAGCATGGGAAGCATACACCAGTACACCTATGCTGGTGTAGATGCTGGTGTGACCAGCATACACCAGCTATTCTGGTGTCAAAACACAACATGCTGGTCTATGGTTGAATGCTTGTTAACCAGCACCCCATGCTGAGAGTAGTCAGACCAGATAAACATCACAAAAGTAATCTTTCTTGAACTAGTTAAATGAAGACTATTTCAGGTTTACATAACAATATAATTATTTATTAAATAAAAGCAACACAGAGAGGGAGTGGGAGAGAGAACCGCACATACAGCAGTGCACCTGAACAGTCAGCCTGTACCTGTCTTTATGTCAAAAGTATTAAAAGTAAAAGTGTGACTCAACTCAATTAATGTGCTGAAGGCAATTAAAGACTCATTACAATTAAACTCAATTAAATAATAAAACTACTGACTAATTAACAATAACACAACAAACAGGCAACATCACCTGACAAGAAAAGAGGTCACCCCAGGAACAGCTGGAGAAGAAGTGTGCAGGCAGAAATGTCTGGGAGCAGGCTCAATTGGGGAGAACAGGGAAGAACCGCCAACCACCGACATTTTGTCAATGGCCTATGCTCCCTTGAGGAGCAAAGGCCTTAAGTCAAATCAGAAGTAGAGAATTCCACTGAAAAACAATGCAGATTTATTTTGCACAAAATCTCACAATCCTAAAAACTTTATGGAAAAAAACAATGTTTTGCAGGCATTCATTTACCGTAATTAATTAATTTCAGTTATTGAGAGTTGATTTGAGTTCAGTCGTGGACCAGTGATGTCATTCACAAATCACAACTTAAATCAACTCTCAATAACTGTCAAACTAAATGAATGCCTGCAAAACGGTTTACAGTTTTTGGATATGTGTGAGATTATGTGCAAAATAAATCAGCATTGTTTTTCGGTGGAGTGTCCCTTCAAGTGCTATTCTTTGCTTGTTTGTTTATGTCCATTATTTTCTCTGTGATGTAGCATCCAGGCTTCCCCACTCGAGCTTCCACATCTGCTTCACCCAGGTTTTGGTTCTGGAGCCATTCTTTGTATCAAACTGAAAAGCAAACAGAGATAAATTAGTGGCAGAGTAACACTGTTCTTTGGTCAATATTTCAACTGCTGTTTGAAAACGTGCTACAGAAAAGTGACGCATGACGCATGAGCTACTTTAAAAATTATTTCACTGTACTGTCTGCCCAGGGTCTAGCTGTACAAAGACCTTTCTGGCTCACAGCCCGATTGGTCCCAAGTTCGCAACACATTTTAAAATTCATCTTGAAGTTGATAAGTCAGATACTGTAAGTTAAATCGCACCTTTCTGATCCACCTTGGAACCTGGTAAAACAGCTCATCCATTCCAGACACATTACAATTTGGTAAATAAGAGTCCAAATGCAGTGACACATGCATTAGGTTCCATGGGATCATGGCATCAGCTATGTGCACAAATCATTTATTTAACAAGCCAGTCACCTTTAATTAAAACTACAGCCACCCACAGGATATGTCCATCTAGATCATTTTGGTGTGAGTTGCTGAGTTTTGGAGACACCGGCCATGTTGTGGTGCTCAAAGCACACACAAAAAATAAAAATAAAATAAAATAAAATAAAATCCTTTCCAGAAAGGATAAAAAGCAAGTAGGCCTAGAGGACCACAGGAATAGGTTTTTGGGGAAAAGAAAAGTTCTCAACTTACTTAACAGATTAATGTGTGTCCTCCACTGGCTGTTTCTCCCTCAATGTATGATATCGAAAACCTGCACACACACAGTATATAGACAAAGAGACAGTGTCCATTAGAAAAGCATGTGTGAAAAGCAGCACTTGCCCCTCCCTCATTACCACCACTGAGGTGCCCTTGAGCAAGGCCCTTAACCCCTTAATGTGTGTGTGAGTGCGAGCAGGGCCCACTTGAAAAAGAGATGGAAATCTCATTATGGTTACCCTGGATAAATAAAGGTAAAAAAAATTAGCAGTTGTATGAAGTGGGAAAGATTCTTAGTTGGCCACTCTTCTTTCACCAAGTATCCAGTCTGTCTGTACTGTATGTCTGTGTGCACTTTGCTCATGTGTATGTTTCCACACATGCCACTGACCTCCTCGCTCTCATCTCCTCCCGTATCGTCCTGCACTTGGCTCCCAGGAGCTTCCTGAGGTTGACGGCGTGGATGACAGCACCCACCTTCTTGTCCAGCATGGCCTCCTGGCCAATGCCATAGTAATGCTGGCAGTTCAGCGTTCCGTTATCATCTACAATGGGAGAGAGAACAATGAGAGAGAAAAATGGAGGGATAGAGAGGGGAGTGGAATGGTGTAGTGGTAGGAGACAGTATTAGTAGGAGAAAGATAGTGGATAAAGTCTTGTAGTTAACATACAGACATGTGGCAGTGGGTGAGGCCACGGTCAGCTGCAGCTGGTTCTGTATAGAGAAGTTGATGTTGTAGCACTCTGTCCAGTCTGCTTTAGGAGGCATCACCAGGCTTCTCATGCACATCCAAGATCTACAGAGCAGGCCTACAGGGAAACAGTTTAGTGAGTGTAATATTTGCACAATTGAAAAGTGAAACCCAAAAAAAAAGGTCTGGGTCAGTTTCTCTAGCTTTACTTTACACATCACAAATACCAGGTAAGGTAGAGCTTTCCCCGGCCCTGTTTTCATATTTATACGGTAATTAAATCAGCTCCACCATTAAAGTCGAAGTGAACCGGAACGGAATGCACCAGCGCGAGCGTCAGACACTGAAAACGAATTGAGAGGCGGACCATATACGTGTCGATGATTTGATTTGACAATTCTGAGGACTGGCTTTGGCATTGGCCAATCCTGGCGTGTTCCACCCCCAAATCCAGTGGGATTCAGCCTGTTGTCATGCTACACGAGTGGGATCCGCAGAGTACCAGGGAGCCAGCTGCTTCGTGCGGAGCGAGCGGACAATCCGATTCATAGGTGCTGCCCGCCCGCCTGGAATCTCCGAGAGACGACCCCTGACAGCCAGGGAGGCTGTCAGGCTCGGAGGCGCGCGCCATTATCGTTATAAATGTAAATAATATTCCTGGAATGCGTGTTTTAACGAGCCAGTTACATTTCTTTGCATTCTTAGACATTACCGTTTGATTTAGTTTGCATAATTGCTCAAGTTAGTAGTTAGTTTATGGGCTAGAAACTCTGCCAGATGACAGGCACTAGGTGCCATTTTCGCCTTCATTTGGAAGAGAAAATGATCCTGTAATGAAGATTTGATTGACAGCTGAACTAAAATACTAAACTAAATACTAAACCAAAATACTAACCTGTTACAATATAGAATTATCACCCAGCCACGCCACCACAGGCGCGCGCGCGCGCGCGCGCACACACACACACACGCACACACACACACACACACACACAGAGCTGAAGGTGAGAGCAGCGCTCTATCCGTAAAAAAGTGTTCCCCCCTGCGGCCCCTCTCCTTCTTACAAGTAATTGACCTCTTTCTGTCGTAGTAAATAACACACAAGTTAAGCCTACTTCACTCACCTCCACAAATAATCTGCTTCAAGCCGCCGGTTCGTTGTTTCTGGAGTTTATTTGTAGACCGGAGCAGTGAGTGCTGTACTGACAATTGACAAATGGTGCAGACAGGTCCAGCCGCGCGAAAGTTTGGAGATGGTCTCGCGCAGCATATCAGAGGCGTAGTGATACTCAGTTCCATAAAATAGTTCCAATTGAATGGAGGGTATGCAGCACGGACGTCACTTTCCCACTGGAACATGCCCCCTCAATCGGGACTGGCAAAACCTAAAACCTATGGGCAAAACATTCAGCAGGTTCTCTGTTGTTTGGAGCAGTAGGTGTCATTAATCTAGGCTGATTACTGCATTCAAAATCAGTCTGGCTGTCACTCAGTGGGCGTGACCATGCAGTGACTTCTGCCTGTGACATCACGTGCATACCCTCTATATGGGAAAACTGGCCTCAGAAATGAGTCTGACCCACGGCCACCTAGAGTTTAATTAAAGCCTCTGTTACAGTAGAAAACATAACATAGCTTGAAAGTAATAATAGTAATAATAATGACAACAACAACAACAACAACAACAATAATAATAATAATAATAATAATAATACATTCATGTGTAATGTTATTTTAAAGGACTATGCTTGATATAGAATTGCATTAGCCTCTTGTATTGTGTTATATTAGCCTGTTACCCTGTAAGGTGTTTTGTTGGGCATGGTTAAAACTTTTTTCTTGTGTGTTGCGTTATTTGAGCTTATGTTATAACTTGGCCCTGTACCATTTATTTTATCTGGCAAGCTGTCAATGGAGGCCAGAAGACGATACAAAATATAAAAAAGAAGGCATATAACCCTAGCCTGGGTAAACCCAGCCTCCACGTGACCTGCTCTCAGACCTGCTCTGCTCTCGTAGTGACTGAGAGCAGGTCTGAGAGCAGGTCACGTGGAGGCTGGGTTTACCCAGGCTAATATAACCCACC
Source organism: Poromitra crassiceps (assembly GCF_964638095.1). NCBI lineage: Eukaryota > Metazoa > Chordata > Actinopteri > Beryciformes > Melamphaidae > Poromitra > Poromitra crassiceps. The sequence continues at coordinate 3,063,625 of NC_139626.1, read as the reverse complement.
CTATAACCCATAGGGGATGGGTGATGGGCCAGATTGTTTCCCAAACTTTTTCACATCAAGGTCCCCTAAACTAGACCACAGACCCCCAATTTTGTGCCAGGGTCCCCCATCCAATAAAACTTTTGCTTTTAGATGTTTTCCTCATGGTTGCCATGGCAACCATTTTACTTTCCACTATAACATAATTATTTTTGCATCAAATCTCCTGAACCAAACATGATGACAGAAAAGGTGATGTCTACCCCTTACTGTATGTTTTCATGGTATGATCCAGTGTAGGAAATTAGCCAGGGGCAAGGCCAAATATGCTCTAATAAATCTCAGAATGCACCAAAAAAACATGATCAAGGGGCAAAAATTGTCCCCAAGATTTTGATAGGCCTAATTATATTCTCATTACATTAATTACATTTTCATTTGCTTCTCTAACACACACTAACACAATTAACTTTTGTAAAACACCCCAAAAAGGGACCTGGGCTTGGCCTGGACACGAAAGTTAAAATTAAATCCATGCCATGGACCAGCAGGGTACAGAGGAGGTCATTTCCATTGTGGAGCACTTCACAATCTCCTCCACCAGCATGACCATGCTGGTCAAGCAATCCCCAGCACAACCATGTTGGTCCACCAGCTTCACCATGCTGGTCCAGCAACTTCACCAGCTTCACCATGCTGGTCCACCAGCTTCATCAGCATGACCATGCTGGTCCACCAACTTCACCAGCTTCATCATGCTGGTCCACCCGCTTCACCATGCTGGTCCACCAGCTTCATCAGCATGACCATGCTGGTCCACCAGCTTCACCATGCAGGTCCACCAGCTTCACCAGCTTCACCATGCTGGTCCACCCGCTTCACCATGCAGGTCCACCAGCTTCACCAGCTTCACCATGCTGGTCCACCCGCTTCACCATGCTGGTCCACCAGCTTCATCAGCATGACCATGCTGGTCCACCAGCTTCACCAGCTTCACCATGCTGGTCCACCAGCTTCACCATGCTGGTCCACCAGCTTCACCATGCTGGTCCAGCAACTTCACCAGCAAGGCCATGGTAGTTTACCAGCTTCACCAGCAAGCATTAGCTGGTGGCACCAGCATCAGACCAGCACTAACCAGCATTGACCAGCATCAGACCAGCACTAACCAGCATAGACCAGCAAGAAATTCATGCTGGTCTATGCTGGTTTTTTCAGCAGGTCATCATGGGCATTCCTTCCTCTTCGAAGCTTGGTCCACAGAACATGTGGCCGGTGTTTTGTGCCTATCTTACCGGGTGTCTAAATGCACGACCCAGCAGGCCAGCCACCCCCAGGCTAAGAGCCTCTCTCCCGGCCCGACACCCAGGGCAGCCCAGGGTCTGTCTGAGAGCAGGTCGAGGTCACTGGGGGCTGGGTTTACCCAGGCTACCACCACCCAACCCCTACCCGCCCTGCCCCTCACCTTGCCTGGGTCCCACACCTCCGGCCGAGACCCCTTCAGAACCTCTTAGCCGGGTACGGCTATTTCAGCAGCTGTAGTAGCTATCATTCCGATGTTGCTGCTCTGATATAGGCTATGCGTGTAGTAGCCCCGAACCAGACCAACTCCAACACATTCTCTGACGTTGTATCCACTGTGCATCTCCAACAGACATCAAACACTGGATGTATGTCTTGTAGGCTCTATATGCCAAGAACCACATATATATGTATGAGTTAAGTGTTGTGCCTCACAAGTGCCTATATCATTATGTATGAATTAATAGTTATGTGCCACAAATAGCAAAGTCACGACATACTTATGTATTAATTAATAGTTTTGTGCCACATATTGTAAAGTCACGACATAATGATATCCTCACAAATCATTAGCTGATGCTGATCATGAAATCACTTTTATACAGTATAGTCATGAGAACAATTCAAAATATATAGGTAATCAGTGAAGACCATCATTGGAGTTATAAAAGCACATTTATTTATCAAGTTTGTGAACATGTCCCCCCAAAGTCTGCCCTGGAGCAAGGACTCGCTCTCCAGTGCCCCTTGTCTGTATCAGCTGGGGGAAACAGTCTGGCCTCTCCCCTCTCCTCCCCACGGCCCGCGTTGCTCGATCTCTCCGGCGGGTCCAGCTCTCGTCCTTTTTCACTTGTGTTGCTCTTCACTTCCCGAACCAACGTGACTGTAGCGACAGGTCTCCACCATGCACGCACACACAACAAACAAGCTAGCTGCCACAAGCTAGCTAAATTGCTACGGCTAGCTACCTGAAACTCTAACAAACCCGCTCGTTCCTCTTGCGATTGGTATCCATTCGACACTGCCACCACCACTGTGACCGACTCTGGCTTTGCAGTTTGTACTCTTTGTAGAATAAGAACACGGAGGCAGCTGTTGATATTTGCAAAACGAACACCACCTTGTGCAACCCAGCTAGTTGCTCTCGACCACGAGGATAAGTGTCAAGAAAGACATGGCACACAAACAATTACTTCCGTTGCCTCAGCCTGCCATCAAAAATAAAAGCACGCAGAGCTCAGTACTGCGTAGCTGGTTACAACATGAATTTCGACTTTTATTCTGAAAGTCTTGGCCGGAAACAATATGTTTTCTCGTGGTTACCTTGACAGTGGCCCAGCTACAATGGTGTCTGATATGAGAACATGTTGCAGGTCAGGCTGTCAAACAAATAGCACGCTCACAGTGCGCTTTTAGCCTATTTCGGATTACCAGGGGCAAATCCCAAAGATACATGCAGCGGATGACAGATTGGGTAAACACATGGGCTCTTTTAGGCTACTGTCAATTTGAGTTTACCCGTGAGCACCAAGCATCAATCACTCGATCAGCCTGAGCCACGAGAGGAACCTCCATAAAATAGCGTAGCCTACCCAGGTGAAAAAGTATTATACTTAAATTATACTTTTCACAGTATGTACTAAGTACACTTTCAGTTAGCATATGTTAATTTGGCACCCTTAAGTTATACTTAAGTGTACTTAAGTAGTCATTTAGTAGTACTTATGGACTCCTTGAGCACCTTTTAAGTGTAATTTGTATGCTTTTTTGGAACAACTTTTTATAAACTTTAAGTGTACTGAAGTACACCAGTGAAAAGCATGATTCGTGAGCATTCAAAACACACTTTCAGTACAATTGTATTATATCACCAGTGTGTTGAAAGTATACTTAAAAAGGCATTATAGATCAATTGATGTAGTCTACAAGTATACTTTAAATACAGTTATCATACTATTAATATTCTTCTAGCATGCCTCAGTAATATTTCAAATAAACTTCAAATGCACTTTTTGATTTTAATTAGTACATTTAAAGTGTGCTATTGTTAATAAGAAATGTATTTATAGTGAAGTTCTATCACAATTTAAGCATAATAAAGACATGTACTTAAAGTGTACTATAATTGACTAAAAGTGTATCTGAAGTGTATTCCATCATTGCTTATGCGTCAGGATAAAAGTGTATTTTAAATAGAACATTGTTATACTTTAAGTACTGTATTAAATGTTCCTGAAGTATACTCACAATACATCACTATTACACTTCACATGGTGCCATTTTAGTACACTCCAAATGTGCCGTTTTGTTCAATGACCAATTGCACTTCAATTATGAGAAAAACACATTTTATTTACATTAAAATATTATGGTAATACAAATGTATGTAAGAAATTAAAACAGTTACCAGTAGCGATGCACAATATATCAGCAATCATATGGCTATCAGCTGATGTTTGATCTTGAATATATCGGTATCAGTCCGATGAGCCGATGGCTGGAAAGCCCTTGTTGGTGGCCTATACCCCAGGAGGGGTAGTAGACATAAGTAAGTCCGATGAGCCAAATAACCAAAATGTTAAACCATGAAGCCACAGTCCTGAAGGCAGGCTGGTTGACAACGCAGGCTGTGATCTGCTCCCATAGGCTGCTGTCCTTCTGCACCGGAGTGGAAGACCTGTCCGCCGACAAGGCTGAGGGGATGAGAAAAGAAAAAGACAAATTAATGCAAGACAAGCTTTTATAGTGAACGCAGAGGTCAAGGAACTGTAAGAGAAGAGGTAGAAATTTAACAATGTGGCTTTGTTGCCTAAACCTAACCAACGGCACTACACGGCCTCTATTAGGGCTGCACGATTTATCGTATTTTCATCGCCATCGCGATATGAAAATGCGCGATGAACACATCGCAAAAGTCACGTGTTATCGCAAAAAAAAAAAAAAAATACAGTGCACATGAACGCAACATGCAAGATACCGGCTGAATAAGTGTCCAAATGTTCATGTCATTCTGGCCAATACTCCACTTCTGTTATAACATTTCAGTCTGGAATATGGAATATCTTTCAATAATCGTTATGACTAAAAGTAATCTCATGTGTAAGAAATGACTGTTCTACATTGAAGTAAAAATGTAAATAATTAACTTGTTGGTTTTGGATTTTTTTTAGCTTCAAGAGTGCATTTTTGTTCGTATGACCCTCAACACAGGCTTTGAGAATCCCGTGCCACTTACTGATACATATGCTTAAATTAACATACTCGTATTGCAAAATGAATTTAGGCCCTCACTGTAATACTTCAGAAGTTGAATTTGAAGTTCAGCATTAATACATTTGTCATTTTTTGTCTTAGATTTACCTTTGTGTGTTATTGCAATATCAAACTACATAATTGAGAATCGATTCTAGATTCTGGAATCGAGAATCGTTGGAATCGAGAATCGATTCTGGAATCGGATCGTGACGCCAGGAATAGGAATCGGATCGGATCGTGGCTTAGCCGGATCGGAGCACCCCTACCCATTAATATTTTTTTATAGCATTTTTTTATTTATCGCAGGTCATATCGTCATCACAATATTGAACAGTTATCGCACATCGCAGCTTTTCCTCATATTGTGCAGCCCTAGCCTCTATCTTCCCAAAAGCGCTAATTTTCCGCTCGTTTAACGCCATGCGCAATGCAAATTGGGGGCGGACACAACCGCATGACTGTGAGATAAGTGTACTGGGCATTGGCTGCCACAAGCCAAAGCAGGCGTTTCAGCGCTAAAATGTGGGATAGATGGCGTTATCCTATCGTCAGCAGCGCGCAATTACTTTGCGCTAAGAGCTATGAAAAGGACCTCTGCGCTCTGCACAGAGATTACGGCTGCGCTCCGAGCGCAGAGAGGTATTTGCGGAGTGGAAAGTGGAATTACTTTTGGATATTTATATATATTTATATATATTTGGGTATTAGCAGCAGATAATTCAGTGAGGCAATCAACTATAACTCACTGAGAAACTTTTATCACATCGCAAAGAGGGAAATAAATTGAGAACACTTGTGGGACAATGGACATAGGCTATTTACCTTCATAACCCGAAGGGTCGGCACCACAGACGATCTGTCAATAAGCTCTCTCTGTCCTCGCAGGAGTGAGTACACTCTATTACGCATGGAGATAATTACAGCATATTGCATGCCTCGGTGAGGCAACCTCACGCAAACAACCATTGTGAGACGGGAATCTGATTGGTTTTGATTGACGTATGCCAGCCTTGCCCGGTCACGCCTGTGAATAATTCTGGTAGTTAAGACCGCCCAAATCCCGTTTGCGCGGGCATTTTGGGGGGTTACATGCTGCCACTCCGACGTTCTGCCACTCCAAAATATCGGCACTCAGAAAAGGTTCTATATTCCCCGTTTTTCACTAACCTCTCCCAGCCCCCACGCCAAACCTAACCTCCCCCAGACCCTAACCCAAAACCTAACCTCTCCCACCCCCACGCCTAAACCTAAGGTCGGCATTGCGGCTTCTAAGGTGAACGACCGCCAGTCCGAATACTGGAAGTTAACGTTCGGAGTGGCAGAGCTTCGGAAAGGCAGACAGTTACCATTTTGGGGCGCAGATGATTTTTGGCAGAATTGTTTCCGCATGCCCGCCGAGAATTGCATCCCCAACATATTTCGGGGCTGTTTTAACTTAGAAATCAGGGAGGTCACGTCTACCAGACAATTATATCACTTTGAAACAGTAAAATTTCTGTATAAATCATTACCAGTAGCTCCCGTGAGGTGGGGATGTTTTTTTTTTGCTGCTCGGTGGGGGAGGCAAGGCGGAACGCTATCGTCCGTGCCTTAATGCACGCGCAAACAGTGCGCAAAGCGCTATTTAGGGAAAGCGCCTGTCGGAAGATAGAGGCCCACGTGTTTACTTTAGTTCTTAACGGCGGAGGAATGGAACTGTTAACATCGGTAGTGGGCCATGGGATCCTGACTATACCTCAAACTAGGATGAGAATGAGAACGTGCTGGGTGTGAAGAGACAGTAGTCTGCTTGCTACTGAAACACACAGGCCACATCTTCTTTCTGGATGGACAGATTTGTCACCGCAAATTAGAGGCATTTTCTATTTTATTTTTAAATGGCGTTGACATTCCAAAACAACAGAAATCTATCCTTTCTGATGGATCGGTGTGGCTGCAGTTAATTCCTTCCAGAGTCATGTTCACAGCACACAGAACACAACACAGCGTATAGCCTAATATATTTACATAATCTTTCAGTCATTTTCTATAGGATAACCACTGTGTGTGCGCGTTTCTTCCCCAGCGGCAGCATGGTCTGGGGGAGAAACGCAAAACCGAAAGGAGACCAAGATGCGTGTTGCATCTCAAATATCCAAATATTCACTGTTGACCTACCACCGAATATCCGGAGCCCAAATGTTTTTATTCGGGCCAGCCCTGGAATTAGATGACTATGAGCAGACAAATAAATGAGCATATACTGTACTTCCTGCTTAATATTTCCTCCTACTGGGTGTCCGGGTAGTGTAGCGGTAGATTCCCTGCCTACCAAGATGAGGGTCGCAGGTCCGTGCCCCCGTGTTACCACCGGCTTGGTCGGGCGTCTATACAGACACGATTGGCTGTGTTTGCGGGCGGGAAGCCAGATTAAGGGCATGAGTCCTGGTCGCTGTACGACCGCCTCCTCTGGTCAGTCAGGGCGCCTGTTCGGGGCGGAAGGGGACTGTGGGAATAGCGTGATCCTCCCACATGCTACTTCCAGCGACTGAAGCTCCCCGCTATCAGGTGAAAAGCAGCTGGCAAATGTGATCGACAGAGGGGGTGGAGCAGCGAGAGCGGCAGCAGAGGGAAATTGGCCAAGTACAATTGGGGGAAATGAGAAAAAATAATACCGTAATATAAAAAGGGATAACCCACCTACTGATGTTGACGAGTCCGTTAGTGGCGTGTGCTTTCCGTTGAGGCTGAGTGAGGTCAGTCAGACTGAGGATGATCTGATGTTCAGTGAAGATGAGGTTGGAGCAAAGACACCAGAGGGCACATCTAGAAACACACACCCACACCAACAATTACTCCCAACAGCTTTTAGAAGCACCTGAAGAGTATGGCAACTGTATCACATTTGAAATATTCCATGATTAAGATAAGACATGGGGAGCTGTGCAAATAAAAACAGACATCCAGAGCAGGACTCTACCTTAGTCTCTTCCTATTTCAGCCCTACTTGGGGAAAGTCTGCTGAGAGTGGGCAGGATGCTCTACACAGGGCAGCGCTGAGCAGCGGCTGGATGGCTGGTATCCCAGCAGAGGGTGGGTGGCTGGTACAGGCCCTTGACAGGTGACACGACCGCTCTGGGAATCACAAACAGGAACATATTATATATACTGTATTCCAACCACATGCAAGCACCAGGTCCCTCAGCTTTAAAAAAAAAAAAAATACAGTTGTACTGTCATACCTCTGGGCAGCTGTATCTGTTGTCGATGGAGTGATGTCGAGTTTCTACGAGGAGTAGATGGGTAGTGAAGATGCAGCGCACACAGAGCAGCCTCTGGACACACTGCCTTAAGCTGGACAACAAAGTCAGATAAGATTGCAGTGAGAAAACTTCATTTTCTATCTGTAGTACTCATGAGTGTAATTTTTTTTCAGCATCTTCTGGAGAATCTCTTTTTGTGGATTTTTCTCACATTTTCTCCCCAAATGTACTTGGCCAATTCCCCATTATAACGGTCGTTGCGCGGGTCAGAGGGGTTTCACCAGCAGGACGTAGCGCATGGGAGGATCATGCCATTCCCCCCAGTGCCCATTCCCCGAAACAGGTTGCCCGGCCAACCAGATGAGGCGCTGGTGCAGCGACCAGGACTCATACCCTACCGGCTTCCCACCCGCAGACACGGCCAATCTTTAGGAATGTCTGACCAAGCCAGAGGTACCTCTGGCAGGAGTTGAACCTGGGACTCCGCGGTGGTAGGCAAGTGCTTTTACCTCTACACCAGTGGTTCCCACCCACCGGGCCCCGGTCCATAAAGCATTTGCTGCCACGCCGCGGGGAAGCTAATATGATTCTGCAGGGAGAAAGAGAGTGAGATAGCTCTCTCTACACACACACTTGCATTAAGAGAGGGTCCATGAAATTGAGAGTTTACAGTCTATTATTTCACTTGTAATTCACTATTCCAGTGTGTCAGAATTTTACATACACTAAGAAGCTGACTGTCCCCTAGCCCCATAACGTGACGCTGCTACTGTACTCCGATAATATTCTCGTACAGCAGTCATCGTCACACAGCGTTCGAATCCTCAATAGGTGGAAAACGCTGTTAAAAAAGCTCTCCTACCCGTATCCCACCTCCGATTGCAGATCCGAAGATATGATAGTCCGCCTAGTGAAGCCAGTAATTTAGCCGGCGCTGTTAAAATGATACTGCTTGCGTGAAACAACCGTTTAGAAGCAGTCTTTGTACAGCCTGCGCTGAATTTACAGCAGGGTGTGTTTGATCTCACTATCTTGGTGCACCGCTTGCACATGGCGAGCAAACAACACATGCAGTCACACGGAGACGGCGGCTGTCAGTGATCAACGCAAATCCAGCGCACCTGGGAAGCAAAACATGTCATGAAATAGGTTCCTGTCGGCTTCTCCTGTCCTCAATACGGCACAGGCTGTGCAAAGACTGCTTCTAAACGGGTGTTTCATGCAAGCAGTATCATTTTAACAGCGCCGGTTAAATTACTGGCTTCACTAGGCGGACTATCATATCTTCGGATCTGCAATCGGAGGTCGGATACGGGTAGGAGAGCTTTTTTAACAGCGTTTTCAGCGGGGACCGCCTTCCATTCCGAAACACCATCGTTCCGACACACCCCCACTCAGAAACCCCCCCACTCCGAAATTGAAATAGATTTAACCCCCCCACTCCGAAATTGATTTTCAAGTCCATATTTCTCCGAGTTTCCTGCATTCCTGCAGCTTGAAATAAATGTTTCAACTCATTGTTTTTTTTTATTATATGTCACTGTCTTCATATAATTTCGCTATAGCAGTAAACACGAGCCTGCTGCATTCAGATAGATACAGGAATGTGAATGTTGGATACATCCTAAAATCAGCTGTGGATCACAGACATTGTTTGCACTCTGTGTTGTTCAGAATCGTGCGAGCCGCTGCTCAGGGACTGGGCACAGCTGTCCTGCTTGCTTTCTCCCCCACTCCGCAAAGAAATAGGCTACACCTTGACAACGCACACTCTAGTTAACCGCATATCGGGCCCGGAGCTGTGTTTTTATTTTTTGGCACACAGACTTTCCACTCTGCTGGTCTAAATAGCCTACCAGGTGTGGTCTTGCGCATTCCTGGCTCGCAGTTTTCTGCAGGTGCACAGAGATATCTCTCTACAATCACTAAACATTGTTAATTTATGTTGTCTTGCCATACAGTTTGTTAAATTTGTCAAATGCGTAATCCGAGAGCGCAAGGATCTGTTCCACAGCAGCATATTCAACTGATTATTTTTACGCCGACAGGATCTAATCATAAATGATGTTTTCTACACATCTAAAGGTGAGCTGTTACACACGCCCACATTCATACCCTGACAAGTGTTTGAAAAAAAATAATTGTAACTTTGAGTCAAATGCTCACAGTTGAATAAGGTTCATTGAGTCATATTAGCAAGATGTGGACGTTCTTATTTGTGAATGCCAGTCGGGTTGAATTGATTTTGTTTTATGAAAATCGGAGGAAATTTAGCTTCCCCATTCCCGATGGTCTAGCGCCGCCTATGCATATTTTCAATAAAAAACAATGAGTTGCAGTGTTTGATGCAGGAAACTCTGAGAAATATGGACTTGAAAATCAATTTCGGAGTGGGGGGGTTTCGAAATGGAGGGGATGTCCCCATTCGGAATAGGGGTGCCTTTAAAAAAATGGGAAAACCCCTCCATTACGAAGAATGGAGGTCGATCTTCGGAGTGGGGGGGTTTCGAAAAGGCAGGGTGTAACCGTTTTCTACCTAGTGAGGATTCAAACGCTGTGTGACGATGACTGCTGTACGAGAATATTATCGGAGTACAGTAGCAGTGTCACATTATGGGGCTAACTGTCCCCATGTCCTCACTGCCTACTGCCCAGGTGGGTGTTCATCAAAAAGGAGTTTCTGTGTGGAATTTGCAGTTCTCACTCTGCTCCCCGGGGGATGAATCCCCTGCAATATATATATAAGAAAATAATATCTGTTCTGTGATAAACCATGACAAAATAGACAGGTTACCATGACCATTTACTATTTTAGGGTGTGTGAGGAAGAACAGTAACCTTATTCCTCTTACCTTCTGTCGTTGCCTTTCATGATCACCCCTTCAAGACAGACAAAATCCTCCCGACATGACTGCCTACCAATGTGAACAGGAGAGAGTTGTAACTAGCATCGAGTTAGCAGCTAACGTTATACAGTACTTGATTGTCTCTGGCTGCTAGCTAGCTAAGCAGACTCCCCACACTAACGTCAGCTAGCATTGTTTTGTAGCATACTGTTCACCCTTTGAGTAAATGTAATTCACAAATAAGTCTAAAAACGATTCAACTGTTGCCGTAACATTAACGTTACATCAGTCTCACAGACTAACCTAGCGTTAACTAACGCTGGTAACGTTGTGTAAAGCAGTCTATACAGAGAATAAGCGCTAACGCAAGCTAATCTGCTTTAGCGTTAGCTAACGTATGCAAGCTAATAGAAAAACGCACATAATGTTGCGTTTCGGGGTACACCAAAATACTTTGGTACCGTCTGCTTATACAAGACATACAGTTTTAAATACATGATAAGCAACTAGTTTTGTCAATATTACCGTATCCCGGGCGGCAGGACGCCCGCTCGAATTTCAAACGAAACATGTTGGCTGGCCCTGATCACTTCCGGAAGTACCTTCTTCTTCTTCTTCTGATATTTAATGGCGGTTGGCAAACAGCATTTTGTGCAATACCGCCACCTTCTGAATTTTAGCAGTTACACAATATTATTCACAGTGTGGGAAAAACAAAAACGATGTCCACCCAAAGTGCTCAAAAACATAATAGTGTCTTCTTCTTCTTCTTCTTCTTCTTCTTCTTCTTCTTCTTCTTCTTCTTCTTTGCGTTTATAGGCAGAACCGGGAGTACCTCGCTTTCATGTGTCGTGTTTCAAATGCATCGAGAGAAGAAGAGATGAACCACAGGAAACAATGGAGAAACATGATGAAGTCTATTTGAAGAGTCTTTTTATTTGCAGAGCAAGTTGTGGTGTTTGGCATGGCTGAAGCCATGGAGAGAGGGTCTTGGGTGTGTTCTCTGAGTGCCTTCTCTGCCCTTTCAACCTTCGTCCTCTGTATATGAAAACTTCCTCCACTCAGGGCAACTCCCACTTTTAATGCTTTATCATCCAATCATCTCCCTGCTTAGATGTGTATGTGCTGTCTGTCGAACCACTATAGTGTGTCACCTATCAATCAAACCCCCATCTGACAGCTGTCTCTTTCATCTTTGAAAGGGCCTACACAGCTTCTTGCTCTTTCCTGCTTAGATGGCCCCACCAAATGGTGTTATCTGTGTTTACGATGGCTTGCAGGGTTATTTCCCCCTTCTCCTGTCCTCTCACAAACAAAGCCACTATCTAGTGTCACAACAGAATGCTGCATGTCACTGCTTGAGTGCCTTTGAGCAGGTGCGCTCATCCTCTCATAAACAAGCCTCTGTTTCTTCTGTGTGTGCGTAACCCCCTAAACTGTACTTTTGTGTGTCACTCTCCTAGTCACCCCCTGAGATGCTATCTAATCCTTTTGTTAAAACTCCTGTGTGTGTCTTCAGCTGTCTATTTATTGCTCCATTCCAATGCTTCAAAGAGGAGCCTGCCTGCCCCTGCCTCACTAGCCTCAACTCCCTTTAGTTAACACTGATTTAGTTAACACTACACTTCATAACTGCACTCCTCTCTTAATGATAAAATATAAGATAATATAAACTATTAAAGGGTCAATGGGCCATATACCACACATGTCTTAAAAAAAAATTGTATGGGCTATTAATAACTTCACTACTTATTTTATTGTTTACCCTTGTTTTATTTGCTTAGTGGTATCTATTTTATCTGAGAACTGAATACAGTAGGCTACATGGAGCTGATACTTGAATTTGATCACTGAGTCTGAGACACATGATTGTGTTTGTGCAGGGCAGGCTAATTTTGATCTTACTGATCTTATTTGAAGAGCTGAATATTTCAGACAAATAGGGATCAGTGCTGAGAGAGAGAAAAAGTAAATTTTAAGATCCTAAATGTCAATGTCACCTTGCTACCTTCTCACACGGATAGACAGACAGGCAGGCGGACGGACGGACGGAGACAGACAGACAGACAGACAGACAGACACACAGACACACAGACACACAGACACACAGACATGTTATTTTAATGTGAGCCAGCTAGCTTTACAAACATTCTCAGAATTAGTGTTTGGGAAGTATAATTAGTTACTTATTATTGATTATTCATTTAAAAAGTAATACAATTACTTTACTTATTACTTGGTTTCAAAAGTACTTGTTACGTCAACAATCAGCCAAACGTCATACATTTTATTTATTTGCCTATATAGGACAAAAACAAATCATGATCTGGCAACACTAGTCTTGCAAAGCCAGACCTATCTCCACTTTTCATTTCAACACTATGCCAGCGCTGGAGAAAGTAATGCAGTAACTTGAAATTACTTGGATTACTAACTGTAATATAATTACTTTTTACTTCAATGTAGGAAATAAAAAAATAAATGATTTTGGAGCAACTTTTGTCCCCACTGTCTAAAAACTATAGGGTCTTACGTAGTTGCAATTTAGTATACTTTTTAAAAGTACACTAAAATACAGCTTAGAATGAGCTTATATTAAAGTGTACTATTTGCAATTACACTTAAATACACTTATAAATAATTCCACTTAAAGTGTATGAGAATAAGGTATACTAATAGTGTATTACAATGGACTTGAAAATAAGTGTACTTTTCATAAGTATACTAAATTACCACTTTACGTAGTTGCAAATTAGTATATTTTTTAAAAGTACACTAAAATACAGCTTAGAATGAACTTATATTAAAGTGCACTTTTTTAAAGTACACTTAAATGCACGTGTAAATAATAGCAATTAAAGTGTACTATGATAAAGTATACTAATACTTTATTAAAATTTACTTAAAAATAAGTATACTTTTTATAAGTACAATATATGACCACTTTAAGTATTTACAATTTCGTATACTATTTTAAAAGTATACTTAGGTACAATTTATAATACACTTGCAAGAAAGTACGCTTTTTAAAAGTAAACTAAAATACCACTTTAAGTATTGGAAAAATGAGTATATTTATTTTTAGTACATTTAAATTGACCTTAATGGCATCTTTTCTGAAGTACACTTTATAAAAGTACATGTTAAATATACTTTATAATTGATATAATTGTTTACAACTACCAAATTTGGTAGCCATAGCAGAGATCGCCTGTCTGTTTCTGTTATGCATGACTATCTATCTATCTATCTATCTATCTATCTATCTATCTATCTATCTATCTATCTATCTATCTATCTATCTTATCTAATCTAGATAGATAGATAGATAGATAGATAGATAGATAGATAGATAGATAGATAGATAGATAGATAGATAGATAGATAGTCAGACAGACAGACAGTCGCTTCTACAGCGATAGCTCTCTGGGCAGAAGTTTGCAAACGCAAAAACTCCTCGCGCTGCCCACCTGGAGTATTTTCCGGAGGGTGGGGGTTCAGGGACAGGACCTAAAAACAGAGCGTTTCAGACAGAGGGTGAACTGAAGGGGGCAGTGAGAGCCAGTACAAGATAAACAATGAGTTTTTTAAACTATGACTGATGCAATAAGTTACTCTACTGGAGGCCAACAATAAAATAATAATACATTATATTAGCAAAATATGGGCCCTTTAAAAGAAATTCAGGTTCCCAGCTTTCAGATGACATTTACTACTTCGATATGGCATATACTGTTGACCTGCTCTCTCATCCTAAAGATCCCCTGTCCTAAAAAAGACAAGAGTTGGTGTCTGGTATAGGAGGGGTGGGTGGGTTAACACGTGTAAAATTGTGTAATGTAAACACTGATTTCAATCACTTTCTTTGGTTGGACTCTCACCTTATTCTGCACACGCTCGTGCATTTGACGTAAGTAATGTCAATTATTAAGTTAAGTTAAGTTATCCTTTATTTATCCCCATGGGGAAATTCATCCTCTGCATTTGACCCATCCTCTACTGGGAACCTTCCTAGAACTAGGAGCAGTGGGCAGCCGCAATGCAGCGCCCGGGGACCAACTCCAGTTCCTTTGCCATTGCCTTGGTCAGGAGCACTGACAGGAGTATTAACCCTAACATACATGTCTTTTGATGGTGGGAGGAAACCGGAGCACCCGGAGAAAACCCACACGAACACGAACACGGGGAGAACATGCAAACTCCACACAGGAAGGACCTGGGACGGACCGGGGTTCGAACCCGGGAACCTTCTTGCTGTGAGGCAACAGCAATAATTATGTCAATTATGGAATCAATTGTGTGGCCCATCCACTTTTATTCAGCCATCTGCGATTTCATTTCTGGCTACGCCACTGGTATGGACGCCCGAGCAAGCCGGAGGTAACAGAGAGGCCCTCATGTTGGTAGGCAGGGAATCTACCACGGCACTACCCGGACGCCCCATACATTCATCTAATATTGACCTAGAATATGAATTAGAATATAGGATAGCTATAGCTATAGGATGCTAGCATTACTTATGTCAGCATGCATTTTGAGCTGACCTAAGTGCTGTTAGAATCCTCTACCCACAAGGCTTGGTCAGTGTCAAAAGTGGGGTTTTGCTAGGTGTCAAAAGGGCGTACGTGCAGTTACACCCTTTTGACAGCAAACAAACTCTACTTTTACTGTCTTTGCAGTGAGCTCTACAATCACACTACACGACGGTCGTCAGTCACTCTTCTGTTCAGATGACACAACTGTCTGTCTTGAGTCCACCAGAGCAGTCTCACACTAAACACACTCACACAACATGGGCCATTCTACACACTTGGTTCAAAGTCATTAAGTTACTGTATTAAGTTTACTGCTATTATATAATTAAGCAATATCACAAGAGAGGGAGTGATGCTGTTGTCTAATGCTGCATTCGTTTATAACTGGGAAGTGGCAAATTGACAGTTGCTACTAACAAAAATCAAATTAGAATATAGGATAGTAGGCAATTATGTGATCATGCTGCCATCATGCTAGCATTAATTACTGTATGTCAGCATGCATTTTGAGCTGAGCTAAGTGCTGTTAGAATCCTCTACCCACAAGGCTTGGTCAGTGTCAAAAGTGGGGTTTTGCTAGGTGTCAAAAGGGCGTATGTGCAGTTACACCCTTTTGACAGCAAACAAGGGGCGGCTGTGGCTAAAGGCTAGTTACAGTAGCTAAACAACCCAGGCTAGCTAATAGTTCTTCCCAACTACGGTTCAAAGTCAACAAGCTGCCGAAGGTAACGTGACATTAACGTTATTATGATTGCTATTGATAAATGTGGTGCTGCATTGTCACAGCTCAATGCATTATCACATTCAGTAGCCTACATTACTATGATGCCTGCATAAGTATATGTATGCCTGTCTCCCCACCAGCAAAGGCTAAACACCCTGTGCTATCAACACTAAAACAGTGACATGTCAAGTGTGGCATGTGTGACTCTTGCTTGCATATTTACTTCACCCAAAAATGGGACAGTAGTAGTAGTACATTATGACTAATAAGTGACTCCAGCTGCTTGGCTTCAGGGACTGAGGATCATTAGCTAACCTGGGTTATTTCAGATAACCACATGTATCCTTATCATCACACGGTTGCCAGTTGGGCTTTTTAAATGACTATATTCAGTTTAACTCAAAGATAATATGTCAGTGCGCTGCACTGCACCTCTGCAAATTATTTCACTAAATCTAATATTTACAGTGACATATTAAAGCTACATGATATTAAAACTACATGTCGCTCTGTCTCCTGACCTGTCTCTCTCACCTTACCTGTGTGTGTGTGTGTGTGTGTGTGTGTGTGTGTGTGTGTGTGTGTGTGTGTGTGTGTGTGTGTGTGTGTGTGTGTGTGTGTGTGTGTCTCTCTCTCTCCTCTCTCTCTCCAGTCTGTGTCCAGGATCAGTCAGGCATAGTCAGTCCTGAGCCTTCAACCAGTCATATAGACGATCAGGGACTCCACTGTGACCAGCAAGCCATCATCCCTCACCTACTCCTTAGATGTGGCCCACTGTGTCAACACCAACAGCCTGAAGGTGTTTGGCCAGCTGGGCATTTGGATCAACCTTCAAGCCACCTGCCAAATATACTGGTATGTCTAATTGATATTGGCAGCATACACTTTCGGTTTGTGTGTTTTCAGTGTTCTAACTTAAGTTCAACGAGGCTTCATTTGTATCATTCCCATGGCCAAAGCAAAACATACACTCATAACATGATCCATATACAACTCTCATATTTAAAATTAAACAATCGAGAACAGAGGTGCCCAAATTCTTCCCTATTAAGCGCCAAAAGTAATTGGATGGATGGGCCGTGGGCTAAAAAATAAATGTTGACGTTATCTGAAATTACATTACATTTTTATTTTATAGACAATCTACATTCTAAGTCTAAAATAGGTCTTCTAGTTTCATATGGTGAAAGTATCACCATGTTTTCTTCCCATTTCAAAACCATGGAGGGCCAAAACAAACTGAGCGTCGTCCAAGTTTGGCCCCTGGGCCCCAAATTGGTCAGCCATGATCTAGAATGCTTTAAATAGAACTAATAACACCTCTGTCTGTCTGTCTGTCTGTCTGTGTTCCTTTTTCATAGGAGAGCTGCTTGGTGTTGACTACCTGCTGAGTCAGCCTGGAGCCGCTGAACGTGAACCCTGACTCAGAGGGATGTGGATGACGGCTTGGAGGAAGATACTGTGTCCAGCCGAGCTTCTCTGTCTCCTCCCAGGCTGGGCATGGGGAGGTTCAGGTAAAGAGGAAGGAGTTCACTCCAGGGGTGGAGAGTGTGCAGAGGCACTCACAACTACTGCCCCGCTTCCCCAGTGGCCAGATTGCTGCTGTGTGATTGAGACCATCTTCATCCGGCTCTGTGACCTCCACCGCCATCCCAAGACGAGAGGGACAGGCAACTTGAAAGTTGTGTGTATGTGGCTTCCTCTCTCTCCTCTTCTGACTCCAGTGCAGCATTATATCAGTACCCATTTTAAATAGAGAAATATTTACTTCATATAGCACAAATTAAATGTAATTTGAAGTAATGGTGTTCTCTCTCCTCTTCTCTGACTCCAGTGCCGTGTTCTACCTGGTCAATGTTGCTTATGCAGGTTTTGCTTTACCGGCCATACAGTATATCCTCAAAAAGCCCAGCTTAGCACAAAGACACTGGTGGTTGGCACGCCTGGTTTTACCAGGAATGGGGTTCAAATCCCTACAGCGTCCTGCTTATTGTTGTGGCAATTTGAGGAAATCAAATATTGTTTTCTCTTAATTAACTATCTAAAAAGTCAACAATACTGTTTCAATTCATGTACATTTTTATGGTTAGTTTTAAATTCATTAGTTTTAAATTAATTACACACACATTATATATATATATATATATATATATATATATATATATATATATATATATATATATATATATATATATATATATATATATATATATATATATAGTTTATAATTATAAACAATTATTCAACAAAAGTTTTGGCCACCAAAAACTGCATAAAAGCAAAGAAATGCAAAACAATGCAGACATGAAAAAAAAAATCTTTCTCAACGAAAATACAAAACCTATATAAAGACTTTAAAAAAGCCAGAGGAGTGAAAATTGGCAATACAGAAGTGTTTTCTCATCTCTTTTCCCCTCCCTTTCTCTCTTTTTTTCTTCTCCCCCTTCTTCCCCCTCTTCTCCTTTCTTCCCCCCCCTGGGCAGACTATTGTGCCCCAGCTTTGGCGGAGGAGGTAGAGCGGGTTGTCCACTAATCGCTTTGGATGAAAGAGGTCGGTGGTTCGATTCCCGCCTCCTCCAGTCTGCATGTCGAAGTGTCCTTGGGCAAGATACTGAACCCCAAATTGCTCCCGATGGTGTGTAAGCACCCTGCGTGGTAGCCTGCCGCCATAGTAAATTTATTTATACAGCGCTTTTCACAGACAAAAGTCACAAAGTGCTTTACATGTGCATAGATAGACATAAAAAATAAGAGTAAAAAGGCACTAAGCCACACAAATGGAAAGCAATACACAGCTAAAAATAATGCAAACAAGATATGGCAAGAACACAATAATCAAAATACAGTAATAAGTGCTTAGTGCATGGGGCGAAAGTACACATAAGTGCACGACAGGGTGTGCACTACGCAGGGAGTCAGGTGAAGGCCTGTTTGAACAGGTAAGTTTTAATCTGGGCCTTGAAAGAGTCAACAGAGTGGGCAGACCTAATAGCAGGCGGCAGAGAGTTCCACAATTTAGGGGCAACAGCGGCAAAAGCTCTGTCACCACGGGTCACGAGGCGGGTGTGTGGGACAGACAGGAGGTGAAGATTAATTGACCTGAGGGAGCGAACAGAAGAGTGGGGAATGAGTAGATCAGCCAGGTAAGCTGGAGCCTGACCATGGAGTGCTCTGTAGGTGAGTGTGAGAATTTTGAACTGATACCTAAATGGAACAGGGAGCCAGTGGAGTGATTTCAGAAGGGGTGTAATGTGAGAGTATTTATTCGATCTTGTGAGGAGTCTTGCTGAAGCATTCTGAATTGCTTGCAAGCGGCCGAGGGCAGATTTACTAAGTGAGGTGAACAGGGCATTACAATAGTCTATACGTGATGAAATAAATGCATGAATAAGCATCTCCAGTTCTGTCGTGGAGACTAAAGATCGGAGTTTACTTATACTACGTAAGTGGAAGAAACATGATTTTGAGAGTTGTTTTATATGATGGTCAAATGACATAGATTGATCAAAAATTACACCTAAGTTACGCAGATTCGACCGGACTGAAGATGAGAGAGTGCCAATGCTCTGAAGGATCACAGGGACAACATTATCTGGGGCGATGATCAGGACCTCGGTTTTGTCAGCATTTAGCTGTAAGAAATTTTCCGCCAACCAGGCACTAATGGCGCTAATGCAATCTAGGAGGCGAGATAGTTGTTTCGCCTCCTTGGGTTTAAATGAGAAGTGGAGCTGGATGTCATCCGCATACAGATGGTAAGTGATATTAAAACTACTAATGAGCAGACCCAGTGGGAGCAAGTAAAGGCCAAACAGCATCCGTGTATGAATGGGTGAATGTACCTACTGATTGTAAAGCGCTTTGGATAAAAGCGCTATATACTGTAAATGCAGGCCATTTACCATTTACCATTCAAATAATGTATGATTTCTCAACCCCCAGTTGCTCCCAGCGCGTCATTTGACGTCATTTCAACATGGCGCCCACGATTGTAAGAATAATTTTTAAAGAAATACACATTTTCTTTTTTCAGGTTTTTTGAGTTTGGCGTCAGTGGGCGTAACCCATAAGAGAGCGAGCCTCGTATCCCTCGCGTTGCGTAGCAACAACACTGGAAGTAACTCCAGAGTAAGCTTACGAATATCAGCACGGCTAGGATCCCTCTTGTCCAATCAAATTGCTCGGCCGGAACTATAATACTAGGACCTAGGCTCGCCCACTACGCGGGCTCGCTCACCGAACTCGCATACGGAGCTCAGCCGCTGTGCGGCCTCGCCCGCAGCTCGTCTGCTTGCCTCCTTGTGTGTGCGTGTGCCCCCATATGACACCACTGATGACATCATCAGTGTATGTGTGTGTGTGTGCCCCATATGACATCACTGATGACATCATCAGTCTTATGACATCACTGATGACATCATCAGTGATGTCACAATGCCTCCTTGTGTGTGTGTGTGTGTGTGTGTGTGTGTGTGTGTGTGTGTGTGTGTGTGTGTGTGTGTGTGTGTGTTCCCTTATGACATCACTGATCAGTTGGACAAAAATTGAAACTTTGCACAGATGCTCCCTTTTATAGCTAGAAGACTAGATAGACAGACAGACAGACAGACAGACAGACAGACAGACAGACACACACACACACACACACACACACACACACACACACACACACACACACACACACACACACACACGGCAGCATAAACTTAGCAATAAGCATGATGGTGATTCTTACCCTCCCATAGGCGGTATTGAAGGAACTGATTATCTGCAAACGCTGCTTGTTGGAGCGACTCCCCAGTAAGTCAAGGATGGCTTGTTCATCCGTTCCTGCACAATATCAAACATGATGGTTCATAGATCAAAAATAAGCCCTCATTTCCCATTGCTTATAAAAATATCACCAAATACCCTTAAGTTACACAGACATACAACCTGAAAAACAACACATGTTCCCACTTAGACTACGTCCAGTGCAGTGTTAATTTCATTGAGATAACTCCGGTGCAGAAAGTGAAGTGCATGCAGTTCATTCTGCTTTGACCTAACAAATAGCAAAGACTGATGAACTTCTGTGTGTTTTCAGATGTATTTCAAAGCACTGACCAATGCCCTTCATGGCCTTCCTCAGGACCTGTGCATCTTTCTGTGGATCAGCGCCAGGAAAATCCCTGATTGTCCCCCTGAATAGGGCCATAGGGCTGCTACTACTGATTCAGAATCGGGTATGGACGGGTTGGGTTTTGAAACACCAGGAGGCCAACCACCCCAGCTGCCTGCAACAGATAACACAGACAGAATAGATGTCACTTCACTATGCATTACATGTTGAGGAGAGTTGGGCTGTGGTACTGTGTTACCAAAATGCCTGGAGCAGAGCCATGTATATAGAAGAGTCGCGACATCTCCATTCCCTCCAATGGACCAGTTTTTTACTCTCAAGAGTTCCAGGAAGTAAGGTTCTGGATTAAGCAGCACTGTCGAGTTGCAGCAAAATGGACAGTTTGCGTTGTACTTTGAAAGTTTTTTTTTTAAATCAAATTGTACATGATCAGCTTTATTTTAGCATTCAAAAGTAGCGCGAGACCCCTTCCTGGCTGTTCATTGGCTAATGAGTCACACATTTTGGTCCTCCGCTGACGCCACTCTCTCTCTAAATTGCTCTGGCCTGGAGTAATTGAGAGTATTAACTGGCAATGGCACTGCCATGTTTCTCACAACAACAACGATGAGTCCAAAAAACAATTCTGCTCTGAAAACAGGGCGTCATAGTAACATAAATAAATGTGATGCGCGTTATCTACTGTAGCTATGTAGCTACAAAAATACAATGAACTACCATATACCATGTAGCTACAAAAATACAATGAACTACCATATGAAACCATCCTTAGGGGGCAAAGCAGAAAGACCACCAGATGAAGCACCTTAGGTAATGGGTACCAGAGCCTGGTGACGCGAGGTTAAGCTGGCCAGCTAGCTTACGCTGTCTGTCACTGAGGTAAATAATGCTAGCAGGAGGAGGGGGCGGTGGTTGTGCAGGTACCGATTGCCTAGCTGGCCATTTTCAAGTTGTACTTTGCAAATATAGAAAAACATTAAAATACAGAAAGTATTAAACCCTTTAATACTTAAAAGCCCCCTTCATCCCAACTCAAAGAGCAATTTTAGATTTTTTTCATGGGAATTTTGCCCCAAGCCCCTGCCAATTTCCTACCTTTTTTAAGTCCAGCAACCTAACCTTGGTCAGGTTAGGTGCAACTGGCTCCCAGTCCATATGAAAATTAAAAATTAAATTAAACCAAAATTAACCTTTGATAAAAAAAGGGCGGGGGGGGATTGTCCAGTTCAAGCATTTTGTGAGGGAAGAGAAAACCTGTTTACTGGAACGATCTGGTCCAGTTGATGCTTGTGGAAAGGTTTTCTCTTTCAATGGGATGCATGGTTTGTGATGTTTATAACAGCCATCATTTAAAATAATGTAGCCTACATATCGCACTATCAGGGAGAGACTGGCCTTTGGGACCTGATCGGGACTACCCGGAGACTTCCCGGCAGACCGCCCTATCTAGGCTAACTGGGTCTCATGGGGCCAGAACGCAATCTGGGAGTGAATCTGATGATGGAACACGCATTCCAGTTCTGAGAAAATAAATACAGAGCAGTCCAGATTTAGTGGCTTAAAGACCCTCGTTTGATTAGTTTTTACACTAACACCCCATTTACACCTGGTTTTTAAATGTGACCTGAATCCAGATAAGTTATCTGGAGAATGGTCGCATTTAAAAAACAGGTGTAAATGGGGTGAAAGAGATCTGGACACAATGTGAGCCAGACTCCCTCCAGATGTGGTCAGGCAGATCTGATCACATCCTGATCACTGTGCGTTTACACCTTGCATTAACATGCGTGTTTCCTTATCCAAATAACATCCAGATAACTTATCCGCATACAGGTCACATTTAAAATGGGGTGCAACTTTGCCGGGCGGTGTTTGGACCTTCGAGTACTCTCCAAACAGGAAGCAGTGCCATGTTAAACAAACACATGAAATAACCGGCACAGCTGAGTGGTGCTGACGTTGCATTACTGTAGATGTCTTTCTGATTCTGATTCTAACAAGTTTGGAAAAAAGGAAGATGAAAAAATAATTTTGTATAAACGTTTGCCAAGAAAAAAAGAACACACAAACTGAAGCTCAAACTGCTCACGGCTGATTTGCATGGAATGCTGATGTCTTGGGGGGTTAAAGTATGTTGGATACTTGTCTATGTAAACTGTGTATCTGTGGTATATTGTTTGTTTTGATGTTTTGCTATATGGTTTCATGCTTGCTGCAGCAGAAATGCTCATTTTTGGCTGCGACAAGCTGACACCCACAATTGCAGAAGCATTTCCCCTGCATGGGCATGATGTGAGAATTTCACTGTGGTGAAAGATACGGACAAGAATATTGTGACTCTGATACAGTGTGGTGCTGTAACTTACTTTCCCAGTAACTACTAATGCAACTACTAGTAACTACTAATGTATGTATATATATATATATATATATATATATATATATATATATATATATATATATATATATATATATATATATACATACATATACATATACAAAGGAAACCCAGGTCTCTGATTATAGGCGTGAGATATCTCACTATGGGACACTATGCAAAATGCCTGCAGGTTGGCAGGCCTGATAAATACACACAATTATTCCATGCTCCTTAGCAATTAATCCTTGAAACCTGTGAGTCCGTCTCATGCAGTCTGTATTGCAGAGCCCTCTCCACGTATTCAGTCCAGTTGGCAAAGGTCAGGGAGATGTTTTCACCTCCAGGAACCACCGGCACCAGCTTTCCATCGGTGCTGTTGGCCACAAACGAGTCCAGTGGGATCATCTTAAGAGGGAAACCGATAAAGTGGGGGGAAAGGGGGAGAGAGTAGAGATGAAAGGGAGAGAGAGGGTGAGGAACACACAATGAAATACACTAGATAGTTAAAATACCTTTCATCTTAGTATGAAAATGTTCAACAAAACTAAAGAACTCTGCAATAATCCAGTTCACACAGTATCTCACCACAGGGAAATGATCCTCTGTGATGCCGCTGTTTTCCAGGTGAAGGATGCTCTGTAGGGACGGGTAGGTGAGCAGGTCCACCTCCACGAGGTCAGGGATGGAGCACAGCTGCTTCCACACCCAAGGTGCCAGATGTAGGTCCAGGCCAGGGGCTTCTTGGTGCGGATGGCCACGGGCATGAGAATGCCCAGGAAGCCGAACTGGACCATGTGATCCTCTGAGACTGCCGCTGGATTGAGCAGGAACCTGGGAGGGCCTGCAAACAATATGGCAAACATTTTAGAACTAAAGATGATTTTGGCAATGTGTATCTGTGTGTGTTACTGCTGTGTGTGTGTGTGTGTGTGTGTGTGTGTGTGTGTGTGTGTGTGTGTGTGTGTGTGTGTGTGTGTGTGTGTGTGTGTGTGTGTGTGTGTGTGTGTGTGTGTGTGTGTGTGTGTGTGTGTGTGTGTGTGTGTGTGTGTGTGTGTGTGTGTTACTGCCCACATCAGTAACACTGAGTAATGAGAAGATCCACCACATCAGATTGCAACTCCTGGTGAAAACACATTGTACCACCATGTAGGATACCCAAACATATGCTTTGTGGAATTTTCAATATATAATAGGCCTATATCAATAACCTATCTATTCTCTTTGAACATGGCCACCAAGTAGCCTATGATGTACAATATGCAAAGCAGTAGCCTACAAGCCAAGGCTGTCCACCATCTGAAAAGATATCTGAAAAGATTTTTGCTTTTATATCTTAATACAGAAAGTGCATGAAACTCGAATTCTGTCATTGTGTAACTTGTGGTTCGAATAGAATTATAGTGAAAATAAATCACTCCACTTTTTCCTCCTGGGGACCCCCTGCTCTCCCCTCCCTCCTCAAGGACACCTGGGGGGTCCCCGGACTCCACTTTGAGAACCACTGCAATGTAAACAAGATTTTTCAGCATATCTACCGAATTGTAATTCAGGTGTCGTAAGGTGCTGCTCCCTTTTTGGCAATTGGCTGTCACATGACATGGTTGAGCTGTGAGCATCCTGCGTGGGCGTGGCTCAGACGTCTCGCATCATCTTTGGTCGCAGGCAGCCGTAGAGTCTGACCACGTGAGACTAGCTTAGACCGGCGTAAACAACGAGCTGTTCCGAACCAAATGCAACATCTCGTCCGACAACAAGCCGTGAGTCTTTAAGCACATATCCTACATATCACATACAGAGTACAACATGGATTAACCGGCAGAAGAGTCGACTGTGGCGAACTATCTGAATGGCTGTTCACATTAATTGGTCTCGTTTCATCTCATACAAAACGTTGTGCAGTTAGCATAGCTAGCTAACGTTAGCGGCCCACAGTGGGGCTGACTTAACGTTACTTTACTTACGCGCATGTCAGTCGAAACAATGATGGTTATCTAAGTTCAGTTCACACACAGTCACTTAAGGTTAGCTATAGCTCCGCGGTAGCCACATTTTTGCTGCACGGTGAGTCAAGTAAGTCTAAATATTGTCTTGTTCTGCACCTCACCGTGGTGCGCTGCGCAGGTGCGGACCTCTCCAGTCAAACTCGGGGTTTTGTTATATGACAACTTGTCCTGAATATTTGTAGTTTCAGCTGATAAAAGTGAGCATACAAGTGACAAAGTGGCCTTGTAATAGTAGTACCGACGAGGGGCACAGTTTCTCAGTGGAAATAAGAAATAGCTTGAATCGGTTATAGCTAGCAGCATGCCTACATTATTGCACATAAACCGATTATTATCGGATTTCTAGAGTTGCCTGATTACAAGTGTCATGTAAACAGCAAACCGATATCCTTTATAAAGGCCGTTATCAGTTTATGAAAAAAACGATACACAGCTTTCTGCTGAATCATCAGTTTTATTCATAATTTGCAGTAAATGTCCATTCACACACTTGAGGTGAGTTTATGTACTCACTGTATGAGTGCATGTAAACGCGGAAATCAGATTATAACCCTTTTCACGGGGGCCATTTTGTGTCGAAAAGGCAGAATAAACACAGGTGCAAGCAAAACACTAATGAGGGTTTCCAAATTCCAATCATGGAAGTTTGAAACCCTCATTAGTGTTTTGCTTGCACCTGTGTTTACCCTTCCTTTTCGACACAAAATGGCCCCCGTGAGAAGGGTCTATTGCCACTCACCTGATTTTTCTCATTTATCTGATGGTGGCAGTAACGTGAGTAACATCAGCTCTGGCATCTTGGCAGCAATGCAGGCACTTTCCAACAAACATGACAGATGTTCCACAAGATTTCAGTGATTGGGTTATATGATTACTCAGAGGCAGCCCTCACGCAGGACAAACTGTCTAGAAAATACTGTATGTACAGTATGCCAAACAGCAATATTTTGCCTCCATTATTGAGTGTCTATCGGATAAAATAACATAATCATGATTCCATAGGCATCCAGGAATTGAAACTAAGAGCGTGTGTGCGTCAGTGCGTGTGTGTGTGGGTGTGTGTGTGTGTGTGTGTGTGTGTGTGTGTGTGTGCGCGTGTGTGCGTGTGTGTGTGTGTGTGTGTGTGTGTGTGTGTGTGTGTGTGTGTGTGGGAGGGGTCCTAGCTTTGTCTGAGGGGAGGCCTACAGGCTCAGACTTTGAAGACCCCTGCCGTATACTGTTTACACATTGACTTGTTCTTATGTATGAACGAAAAACTATAACTTTATTTTGAAATGAAGGTGGCATCGTATTTCTGCTTTCAAAGCATTTTCATGCACTTTTGTAGTAACAAATGTACAAATATAGGCCACTGCAAAATAGTATCTTAAATGTGCCACAGCAGAATGTTGCGCCACCAAATGTTTTTGATTGTGCCACCTTTTGAAAAAGTGAGTCCTGTGTAAACTGACAAAGGGGAGAAACACCTGCAAACTAAACTGCACTTGTATGTTTCATAGGCTAAAGATGGAGACGAGGAAGAAGAAGAAGAAGAGGCTGGATCTTATGGACTCACTTCCTGTCACTTGTGTGAACATGTCTAAAGTCCAGAAGCTGAGAGCAGCGGTGAAGCAGCGACTAACTGCAGCTGCTGAAGAGATATCTGGGCTGATTGAAAGAACAATAGCAGAGTACGAGGAGGAAGCTTCTGCTTTAAAAAAGGAGAACGCCCGACAACGAAAGCTGCTGGATGCTCTTTTAAATCCTAAAGTGCCCTTACACAGAGCAGGTTGGTGAAATGTGAATGTTATTTTCACATTACTCATACACATTGTGTGATATAAGACGAATCAGCGTGACGTCACTTGCCACCCCAAAATGCGTAGCCCCGCGGCAGTTAACTACTATGAGTTGTGCCAAACAAACGTTAATATCTCAAAAACTATACATCACATTGCTTATATTTTGACATTCTGAGTGAGAGCAGAATTAGCTCAAGAGTTTGATGTATAATATATGCATGTCATGTTAAAGTTGTGTGAACTGTCGCAGTTTTTAAATTGTAAACACGGTCAGCCGGCTAGAGTCAGACGCTCAAACTCACGCTCCATAGGGTTCCATTGCCGTTGCCACCCAGTGACGGGGTTTGTTTACCAAAATGCTGCTCGGCTGATCCCTCGTATTTCTGTGAAATTTCTTCCAATCATGGAAGTTGGAAACCCTCATTAGTGTTTTGCTTGCACCTGTGTTTACCCATGCCTTTTCCACACAAAATGGCCACTGTGAATTTTTCAGACATTCAAAAACTTTACTGACAAAACCTAGTTCCCGATGTATAAGTTAGTGTCAATCAATGTATGGTCCTGTGGAGGGTCTGTCCAGTAGTTTACCTGTTTGTTTTTAATGTATTTTCAGGAGGGGGACCCTCCACAGGACCAGTTTGTGTTTGACTTCCTGTTCAAAACGCAGGCTGTTTTACCTGCTCAAACCAGATATCGTCTCTCTGGTCAAAGCTAGTGTGACTCACTGGAAGCAGGCTGCGGAGATAAGCTCTGCCACAGGAAGTGCAAATACAATCGGTTCCGATTGTGTTTACACTTCCTGTTAGTCTCTCAAGCCAACACTGTCTCTTCTATATTAGGTGGGCCGATTAATTGCCCTAATTAGCTAATGATTGCCCTAATTACCTAATGATGATGCAAAGTCACTCGAACAATGATGACATCATCTGGTGTGACTTGATCACTGATGACATCACTCACTGATGACATCATCATTTAGTGCTCTGTGTGTCTGTATGTGGACTTGGAGCCGATGAGGATTATTTCTTGTTTTGTCTGCGTTTAGTTTCAAAAAGCTGCTCTGAATCCAGGATTTGATGCTGCAGACAGTTGAGTGTTGCCGTTGCAGCTGCAATATCAGGTGTGCTATGGATGTATTTGAGTATTGTCAGCATGCAGGTGGTAGTTTAGGTCTTGGTTGTGCATCATTTTAAGCCCAATTGATGCTGCCTCTCTCGACACTTGAAACTGTCTCTCTCTCGAGAATGTTATGTCGCGGACACCGTCATATTTCGTTGTGCACTGTGACTGGCTAGAGAGACAGTTGTGTTAGGTGTGGCAGTGTGGCAGCCAACCTGCCGGGCAGCCAGCAGCTGCTTTCCGCAGGGAAACAGAGAGGGCTCCCCGTGTGGCCGGAGGTCTGGAGGAGTGGGAACGATTCTCTGAAAAGAGCGAGGCGAGCCGCTGTCTGTCAAACCCGATGCGGTGATATACAGATACGAGGGTCCGTGGCTATTCTACTTTTTATTTTTATTTAGGGGACCCGTCCCACGCAAGATGTTTTTATAGTGATTTGAACTCAGAGGAAAACAAACTGTTGCCCCTCGGATGGCCACGGAGTAAAGCCGAGGAGGGGACACTTTTGCTGGGGGTGGGGCCGTCTCGCTGTTACCGTGGAGACAACTGAAACCTGTCGCTGAAGTATAAATTAAAAATGGCGCGTGACTCGTTTATTTCCGTCGAGAGACACATCAAAAATGTCAAGTGTCCTACCATGAATTAAGCTTTTTGTGTGTGTGTGCGTGTGTACGCGTGCATGTGTGTATTTCAGTCTTACCTCCAGATGTCCAGCAGCTGTTGGTCTATAAAGAAGAGGTTCCCTCTGAGCAGCAGGATTGGAGCTCCAGTCTGCACCAGGAGGACCCAGAGCCCCCACACATTCAAGAGGAACAGGAGGACCCAGAGCCCCCACATATTAAAGAGGAACAGGAGGACCCAGAGCCCCCAGATATTAAAGAGGAACAGGAGGACCCAGAGCCCCCACACATTAAAGAGGAACAGGAGGAAGTCGGTACCAGTCAGGAGGGAGAGCAGCTTCAAGGGCCGCAGGAGGCTGATCTCACTGAGTTCCCATTCACTCTTATCACTGTGCAAGTCCTAAGTTGGTACCCCTCGATAATTTTACCATTAACATTATGAAGTCATGGTGACAACATGTTGAGTTAGTTTTCCTTAATGTGAATATGTCTGTATTTCATTTGTACCTCCAGACCTCAAGAAGCTGTATGTCAGTAAAGAAGAGGTTTCCTCTGAGCAGCAGGAGGTCAGCCCCAGTCTGCACCAGGAGAACCCAGAGCCCCCACACATGAAAGAGGAACAGGAGGACCCAGAGCCCCCACATGATATTAAAGAGGAACAGGAGGACCCAGAGCCCACACACGTTAAAGAGGAACAGGAGGAGGAAGTCTGTACCAGTCAGGAGGGAGAGCAGCTTCAAGGGCTGGACGAGACCCATATCACCAAGTCCCCATTCACTGCTGTCCCTGTAAAGAGTGAAGATGATGAAGAGAAACCTCAGTCCTCACTGCTTCATAAAAGCCAAAGTGATGAGGACATTGACGCCGAGCCTCTAGCCAGCAGCTCAACTGAACAAATGAAAACAGAAGCTGATGGAGAGGTCTGTGGAGTATCAGAAGAACCAGCCAGGA
>NC_139626.1:2644069-3033569 GCF_964638095.1 Poromitra crassiceps | reverse complement strand
GGGTCTTGGAAAATGAGTGAAAATGATCAGAAACCCTGACGCTGGCTGGCGACTTCTCCTTTGAAACTGGCAGGGAATGAGTTAATACAGCATTGATGCCTTTCATAAAGATTTGATATTCCCTAATATTACAGAGATATTTGCATGATTTAGATTCAATTGAAATGTCCCCCACAAATATATACGTAACAATAGCCAGTTTAGCCAGTGACATTGTGTAACATACCATATTCTCTACACAAGTAGTGGGTTACTGTGGTGTCTCTTACATGTCTGTTGCAGCGGGAGAAAGACACACAGCCATATGATATATCTAAATGTGTTGTACCCGAGAACTGAGCGCAGCAAACAGTGCCAGGTGCTGGTCTGAAGTTCTGGCTGGTTTGGACCTGACAGCAGTGCTCCCTCAACTTCTGCTGCAGCTCCTGGATCACACCTGCAAACCACAAGCTCTTCAAAATGTAGTCCTCAAGTCCAGTCAGGATCACAAATTAAACTGTGAGGTCGCTTTCACATATAAGCTGTTTGGTCCGCTTTAAACGCGCGCCAGAGTTCGTTTCCTTGGATATTCCACCTCATATGGGGGTGGTGTGAAAGCTCAAATGAACTCTGGTGCGGAACAAACAAGTGAACTCTGGTCCGCTTGAAAACGAAGGTCTCGGTTCGCTTCCAAGTGAACCCTGGCGCGGTTCATTTGTGGTGTGAAAGCAAACCGAACTAAACACAATAGCAAATATAGGAAGCGCCAGTGCATGAGTAGAAGGCGGTAGGAGGAAGCAAAACAAACACTGCAGTGTACATGTGTGCACTGCTGCTCATATTGGGCATTCTTGTAAAATATTGATTTGATAGTAACACCAAAGTAAAACCAGAAATCCCAATATTGCAGGTGGTGTTGCACCATATGGGTTGTGTTTCATGGATTCACTTGTGTTGTTCAGTCAGCCCCTCAGTCAGGCAAGAAGCCAGCTGAAGAGAGGAGAGATTTCCCTTCTCTATTCTGTCCAATAGACGAGTGACGGTTTCGACCACGTGACATTGTTCAGAAAGTTTGGTGCGTTTTACAAATTGCATGTGTGAAAGTGAACCAGACCAAATGAAAAATGCAACACAACTTCACCCCCCCCCATCGCACAGAGTCCACCAACTTATATGTGAAAGCGACCTTATATTAACTGTGCAAAAACAGTTATTATTAATATGATCCAATTTGAAGGTGCACGATGCGGTCCGGTTGAGAGGTTTAGCTACTCACTGGCATTCTCCACCTTCTGGCAGATGATGTCATGAGGTGACTGGAGGTGGGTGACCACCACAGAGAAGGAGTCACCCAGTGCCTGGGTCAGCGGCTCCGGTGGCTGGGCCCACGCATTGTTGTCCTTCCCATTGTTGAGGCGCTTGAAGTTTTCCAACGAGGCACTCTCCAAGGCATCTGCAAACATTTCCCAAATTCATTCCCTCACTATTATGAAAAAAAATGATGTGCCTCAAGAACAGTCATCCAAATTGCTCATCACCTCTTCACGTTGGCGTGTGAAGTGGGGCTGCATAATTAATCATGTATAATCACATTCACATAATGCCATTTTAATTTTCCACAATCGTACAAGTCACGTGCTCCCATTAATGCACTGTAATCAATCACATCAAGAGGGCAGCACACAGTGTTATTTGTCTCCTTTCTGTGTGACTTGAGCATGTGAATAACTAGAACGACCGCACCGCCGATATATGCCTCCGACAACAAGGGAGCAGTCGACATCCAAGTCTGTCCAGACTTTGAAGTTTGAGCCAAATGTGAAGAAATTCCGTCAAGGTGTTACGGAGATATGGCGTTACCGAGCTTGAAAATGGCGTTCGCGAGGTCACCGTGACCTTGACCTTTGACCACCAAAATGTAATCAGTTCATCTTTGAGTCCAAGTGGACGTTTGAGGCAAATTAGATTAAATTCTGTC
The DNA here is from genome assembly GCF_964638095.1 of Poromitra crassiceps. Lineage (NCBI taxonomy): Eukaryota > Metazoa > Chordata > Actinopteri > Beryciformes > Melamphaidae > Poromitra > Poromitra crassiceps. The sequence continues at coordinate 3,031,612 of NC_139626.1, read as the reverse complement.
AAGGTTTTCCTGAGATATCACGCTAACGAGCATGAAACGAGCGGTCGTGATGTCACAGTAACCTTGAACTTTGACCACCAAAATCTAATCAGTTCATCCTTGAGTCCAAGTGGACTTGAGGCAAATTGGAAGAAATTCCGTCAAGGCGTTCTTAAGATATCACATTAACGAGCTTGAAAATGGCATTTGTGAGGTCACAGTGACCTTACACTTTGTCCTTTGACTACCAAAATCGAATCAGTTCATCCTTGAGTCCAAGTCGACGTTTGAGGCAAATTTGATTAAATTCTGTCAAGGCGTTCTTCAGATATCACGTTAACGAACATCGGAAGACCCGAATCCATAATGCTATGGCCGGTGGAGGCATAACAAAAACAGAGCTAACTAAGTAAATGCAGCATAGAATATATAGCATAGTAGCATATGCCAACTTTGTCTTAGACTTTGCTCCGTTGCTACACCTTAAAGTAATATGACCAACATTAAAGCTGCATTCAGCGATGTTTTTGTGTTAAATGGCTCTATATTCTGACAGCAATCACTGAAATAGTTCGTTTGGTCAGTGACTTGAAACCCCCAACACCCCACTGTCTTCTTATCTCTCTCATGTACTCCTGCAGGCAGGGCGGACGTATCTCCACAACCGTAACTCATGGAGACTCGCAGTTGGCAGGTGGCATTGGATTTGTGGTGAAAAAATACATATAGTCCTTTATTGCCATCGCGATTGGACCTTCCGTTTCTCAGAAAATTTCAACTTTCCTCTGATTGGATAAAAATTGGCGCCGACCTACAAACTATCCAATCAGAGAAAAGTTGACTTTTTCTTGGAAACGGAAGGTCAGATCGAGTTACGGTTGCTATTTATGGTTATGGCTCTATATTACTGTCAGAATATAGAGCCATTTAACACTTATTTGAACACAAAAACATGGCTAAATGCAGCTTTAAACAGAATGAACAAGATTATCTTCTTTTTTCCCCCGTAAGCATGCAGCCCTGGGGCCGGTTGCACCAACTGGTCTTAACTATGCCTGGTCGTAACTCCTACGTCGGTCTTAGTTAAGACCATGGATTTACGCCTGTTGCGCCAACACGGCTTACGTCTGGTCTTAACTATGCTGGTCGTAGCAATGCGCGTCCATGTGAATTGCCAGGGAATGCCCCCTGATTGGATGATGTTGCAGAAAATGTGCCTCGCGACCTGCTTGGAGCACTGTGCCACTACGCTCTCTCAGCCACTACTGTAAAACACCCTCCCTCCTCTCACCCTCCCTCGCTCCGGGGGAGAAATGGCGGCGATTGAGCCAGAAAGACAGTCTGAATGAAATTGAATGTAACGTTCCCAATTCTATGTATTACATTCTAAAAAATTAACGGCAACATTTTGGAAGGCTAAGCCACACAACTAGTTAGTTATAATCTAACGTCGTGCTTTCGAAGACGGCGAACTGGCGGTGTTACGACGATGACGGTCAAAAAGGTCTCCGCGGAGATCTCTGTTACAGGCAGGCTCTACGCCTCCTCCTGACCAGGCGTAGGAGTTACGCCTGGTCGTAGTGAAAATAAGGCTTAAGCTGTCTTGGTGCAACCGGCGTAGCTGTTAGGTCGTAAAGTTACGACCAACTTAGCTTAAGACCAGTGTAAGACCAGTTGGTGCAACCGGCCCCTGGTGTGCAAACATTTGCTAATGTGACTATGTGCTTAATGTGAGCATGTGATTAATGTGAGCATGTGATTAACCCATTGATAAATGATGCAGCATTTGTGTGTGTATCCCTTTAAGACTGCGAACCGCGTGACGCGGTTCGCAGTCTTAAAGGGATACACACACAAATGAGGGATATACACGCAAATGCTGCATCAGGTATCAATGGGTTAATGTGAGCATGTGATTAATATGAGCATGTGATTAATGTGAGCATGTGATTAATATGAGCATGTGATTAATGTGAGCATGTGATTAATGTGAGCATGTGATTAATGTGAGCATGTGATTAATGTCAGCATGTGCTTATGAAGTTGGCTCACTTATATCTTGCTCAGTCCGTTTGACATTGGTTGCTTCCTTGGCTGCATAACCGTGATCAATGAGGAATGTGCTCAGCTGCTTGCCTAAAAAAAAGAGGGAGGGTGGAGGAGGAGGAGGTGGGAAGTAGTAACAGTTAGTTGAATATTGAAATAGTTTTTCAGGAAATCACCAACTTTTTCCACATTCACATGACGTACTGTAACCTGAGCCTGTATTACTTACCCATGGAGGAGAGCAGGATATCCACAGCATGGATGCGGCCGTGCTCCAGTATGTCCACCATACTAACCGTCACACTGTTGCCGACCAGCACCTGTCTCACCGCGATACAGCCCTCGCCTGACCACTTGTCACTCACCGGCACCACGCCAGCCACACAGCACTCCAACGCCTGGAGGACATAGATGGAAGTGCTAGCTAGCGTCATTATGCCAGAAGCTACAGATTTTAAATGTTTAACTCACTGGTATTTGTTGAAGATGCATCATGCTCGGAGGCAGGAGATTGAGCGTTATGGATTTTTATCAGTGTAAAAAAAAAAAATCAAAGGGCAAAATAATAATAATTTGACACCCTCAAAGTTCCCAATGGAAGCTTGAGGTAGACAGGAAAAAACCTCCACGCCATCATGTGAACGGTGTTAAGTGCAACTCACACAGGGAGGGACGAGCTGGATGTTGGCAGCCAGGGGCTTGATCCTCTCCATGGGGGCATCCTCCTCATTGCCAAAGTCAATGTAGAGGATGTTGGCGGTCTTCTGGTCAGCAGCAACTGATTGAACCAGACCTCGGTACCAGTTCTACACACAGAAAAGGGTAGAGAAAGAGACAGCCTGAGTGTAAGAGAGCAAAGCCAGCGAGTGACAGCCTGGTTGACTGAGCCAATGTGCATACTAGTAATAGACAGAGTATCTTGTCAGATTGCTGGCCATGGCCTCTGCTCACCAAATCACGGGAGAACTGAACGGCGCAGACCTCCTCCAGGTTTGGCGTGTATGCAGTCACTGAGGAGCAGCCACTGTAGGTCTTCTGCAGGTCCATGCTGATGCTCTGCAGTGTCTCCAACAGCTCAGGGCTCTCGACAAGAAGGAAGAACCTGCCAGGACTGTGGAGCTCTACCACAGATGCCTGGGGAGGCCGGGGGGAGAGAACACACACAAAATATACACAACTATAACAAATAGACTTTGCTGGTTGATATTTCATTCCGAGATTAATTGAAACAGTTTAGAGTGGAAGTAAACTGGGCTCAGATTACCTGGATGTCTGTTCCTTTAGTGAATTTATTCATCTCCAAGTCCTTCAGATAGACCCTCTGGAGGCCGGACGCATCACTGTGGTTCACCTGCTACAGTGAGATACACATCTTTCATATATGTTTGTTTCAGAGTATATGAAACATACCTGAGCATATAAACTGACGTACGTACAAGCCAGGTGGTACAAATCTTGACAACACGGTACCAAGTACAGCCCTTGTACTTTAACAGAGCTTGAAGCTTTTTTTTTTCTTAAGGAAACCACCAGTCCCAAATAATGGCATTACCTTTGGCTCTAGCAGGCTTGTTCCGTCTCCCATCACTGGCGAAGCTGTGGTTTCCCTTTAGGTTAAGAGAAGTGTGTGAGTGCACTTTTTTGGTGAAAGCACAAAATGAGGAATAATAAATGTAACAACAGAAAATCCCTGGTCTTCAGGACCGCACCAACTTACTTGACAGGATCTGCAGCGGTGGGTGTGCACACGTGTCTGTGTAGTCTGCAGCACACACATCGGAAATTCCCTGTCAGACAATACTGGTCATTTAGAAATTGCTTACAGAAACAAATGTAAATTTGAAAGTAACAAGAGGCACGCAAACCGATCCATTTCAGAAATCAGTTTGGCCAACGACCAATGTTATCTCTGCTAATGAACTAGCGCGCTAGTGCTTTTTAGATAATTGGTGGGTGTGCTTTAGATTGGGGCAGAGCAACAGCAGATCTACAAATGCTCGCACGTCCAATCTCAACACAATCTAGTATCTCATTAGGGCTCATCCTGTCCATCACACACACACACACACACACACCAGAGTTCTTAGCACTTAATAATGAGCCAGAGTAAGGGAAACACATGCCATGGAGGGGGTTAATCAGTGAAATCACCTGGTCTAGTTCTGAATTGTAATAAAAACCTGGACTTCACACTCCATGGCACATGCATGACTATCTTTGTGATGGCCAATCACACCATACGACGACTGATCTTTCCTGGACTGCAGGAGTCTTGAACATTCTGAAAAAATGGGTTCCTGAAAATCGTTTTGTTGTTATTTTTAGGACGATGATGACATTTACCTTGCGTTCCAGAGTAGTTGCAAGATTTGCCAGGGACTGGGAGTGGTGTAGGCATGGATCCCATCAACTGAGAAGATGACAGAATAAAACTTGATACAAACGTGGCACCGAAGAGAGAGACTTTCTGAGGAGAACTGAGGAGGACATTGTGATTGATTTTGTCCAATTTAAAGCATTGTAAACATAAGTTTGATACATACTAAAGATGTATCCTTGCCGATCAACGAATGTGTATCACCTGCAAAGAAGAAAATATATTTATTTCAGGTCAAATTATGTCACTTAAAAAATGTAACGCCTTATGCCTACCCCACACTACAGGATTTTCAAATCCTTGAAGATTATAAAAATCTTGAGAGCCCACACACTACAGGACAGAGAGAGCCGATTTTTTAACATTTCAATCTTGGGACACACACACAATCGCGTCTGTTCAAACGCAACCCCACACACTAGAAGATTATGCCGAAGATTCACCTTGGAAGCAGGGCTGACGTTAACTTTTAAAATGCCTATTCAGTGTGCGCACCGGGTGTAGTAGTAGTAATAATGATAATAATAATAATAATACATTTGTGTCATTTCGTTTTCTAAACAAATCTTATTTTTTGTTTTTATAATGCATTTGCACTGAAAGGATTTGTTTAACTAATATTTGCGCGGACAGCCGCGTCCATTCGGGGTGTAGGCCTACTGTGCACGGCCAGGCGAAAACCGTCTGCACAGGTGCCTTGTGGAGGGGCGCGTCTGCTGATTTGACTCACTTTTCCGTGCGGACACTCGCCGATGCGGGAAGCATATGAGACCTAAGCGCTTGTTGTAGGCTACATGCTTTGCAGTATAGCATTAGTTTTCCGTCCCGTTCAAAGACGCACGGGTATTTCACCTCGATGACAATTTCCTCGTTCTTTGTTTCTGTGCGGGGCTGCGGGCGGACCAGATTATTTTGCGAAAAACTGTAATGGAAACGCAGCTACTACTGGCTCTCTGCTCAAGATGCAATCGCCTGTCGGGTTGTAAATATCTAACATGTTAGATATGCCCGATTCACAATCGGGAAGAGGCAGTCTTCCCGATTGTGAATCTTTGAACCCCACACACTACAGGATCATTTGGGAAGATTATCTGCCCGACGAGGCTCAAATCGGGAGCACCCCCGAGAAAATCGGGAGGGGGGAATCTTGGCCATAATCTTGCAAATTATCCTGTAGTGTGGGGTAGGCATTAGTGTATAAATGTTTTTTTTTTTTTTGTGTTCTTTCTTTCTACATGTCTGGTGGGGTGGGGTGGGGTGGGGTGGGGTGGGGTGGGGTGGGGGGTTCAGGGGATTTGATACAGTTTGATATAAATGTTTGTATTACGAAATGGAAAACCTTGAATAAAAAAAACCTTGGTTTAAATTTTTTTTATGTCACTTAGTAGTTGACAGGTGGCTGGTGGAGCAGATTATCTGGGAGTTCACTTCAAGGTCCAGCATATCTCCATAGTGTCATTCCTCCCCACAAATAGGTTAGATGATGCTTTGGCGCAGACTTATGACAACAAAAACATGCACCAGTGCACACTGGCCATCAAGGCCATTACCATCCACTGATTCTTTAAAAGGGATGCGGCAACATTTTGGGAGATTCTATTCATTTATTAATTGCCATATTATTGATACAGTGCACTCCTCTTATAGTGATCACCTTGGGACGGGGGACAAATTGATCACTATAAGCGGATGATCATTATAACAGATGTTTCTCTTCTTCTTTATTTCTCATGCAGATTACCATCTAATAGACTACATGCACAACTCCTTTACTTCCTGAAATTAGTCCAGCTTCTTTATTTCCTGTCCTACACTATTGGATGAACTGATTAATCAGGTGTGCCTGATCATTGTTGTGACTGCAGCACACCTGACATTAATCACTTCATCCAATAGTGATGACAGGAAATAAAGAAGCTGGACTAATTTCAGGAAGTAGTGGAGTTGTGCATGTAGCCCGTTGACATTTGTATATGCATTACATGAATACAGTACATATACAGTTAAGGAATGTTATTGACTTTACCAATTAACTGACATGGAAATTATCCTACCCGCCCCCCTATTATATGTCACTTTAAAGGACTGATTGTTTTCTGTTTGCTCCATCTTCTGCTATTGATTTCATTGCTGCGCTGCATAGCACTAAGTCACATTACTTATTTTGTAATATGCTTACTCACAATGGCTATTCAAATTAATCTTGATCTTTAAGTTTAATCATCCCAGACAAACATATTGAGGTTTGGGCATTGCAGTGGTGAAATTGCATTGCTGTATCTTAACGTTCGCTTGTGGTTTCTTCTCACGTTGATTAGTGACCAAGTCCACCTGATACATTTACACTCGGGAGTCGACAGGTGTAAAACGTTATTAGTTCGTTCAACTCTGGTTCAACAAAATACATAAAAAAAGCAGTGACAGACAGGCCATTATGACACTTGTGTGTGCAGCAGGCCAAACTGGCTAAACACTAAGTGTATCCTACAGACATGTCAAGACGCAAGAGTCGACTGAATTATGTCGGACCGAAATAACGTTACATATTAAATCGTTATCCTTAACTGTTTGGAGTTGCGTTCGTATAAATTGACAACATTAACAGAGAAGCATGTTCGATAAAGGAGGCATTGAAGCAGGTACGTTACCATGTGCCGAGTTAGCTACCGGAGTCGGCAGCAGTGCTGGGCGTGGGCCCCCAAAGCGTGCCGGGGGAGCCATGCGGACAGGCACACCGCCTACCACGGGCCCGGGCATGGAGGAAGGCCTCCTCAGAGGCGGGTTGGGTCGAACCATGGATGGGGAAAATGAACGATTCATGGCGGACGGTGGACGCTGATAAGACCGCTAAAATGACAAGAGATGTTAACGATACCAGCAGTAGCTAGCTAACCTACGTCAATGTTATGCTAGCCATTAGCTAATAACGCTACAAAATTAGCCTCCTCCTGCTGATGTTGGCTAAATAAAGGCAGAATTAAGAGAGCAAATTCAAATAAACTATGGGTCGCAACGAAAATACAACCAAATACAGATAAAAACTACTTTAAAATAATAACAATATTGACATTTTATGTATTCTTATTCTAGCTAATTGTACAGTATAGCAATTTTTTTACCATGATTTTTTTACCTGTGAATGTGTTGATGGCGTCGAGGTTATGATTTGCGCGTGCGCATTGCAATACGTTGTCAAAGGTCAAAGCAGAGCCATTGCGCAAGGGCGCGTCTAGGGGGCAGCAGAGGGTCGCAAAAGTTGCAAACCGAAAACATGACGAGGAAGGGAAGAACTAAGGCAAACATAAATGCAACACATGAAGATAATGTTTTAGCCAACATTATTTTATATGCATACAGTAGTGATGCTTGAAAACAGTGTGGATAATGGTTTGTTCAACCTGGACCTTGTGTTCTAAATGTATCAATTAATTCCCACGTAATTCACTACTAGAGCTTTCTCCTGTTGAACCTCTACAAGCAAACAGTACAAACACAACAGTTGAATAAAAAAGTGAACATTTCCTTTCAATACAACAACACCCATACAGCAGTGGGACCTGCCTAAATGCCATGCTCAGTGGCACCCTGGCTCGGGTCTGTGCCCCACCTTACTGCCCGCAGCTCTTTGGTGGCCAAAGAGCACTTGTGTTGTGCTGCCATGACCAGCCAGGCGCAGTCCCACCTCCACACCGACGTCCAGCTACTCACTGCTCACAACAACAAGTACACCTCCACATTTCCCATTTTCTCCCCACCCTCGCCCTAATCCGGGCCCGTATCCTACTCCCTCCCTCCACCCTAGACCCTACCTCTACTCTACCTCCCCTGTACCCTTCCACCTCTCCTTCTCTGTTCTCTCCTCCTCTCTGTCCTCTCCCCTCTCTCACATTCCCGCTGCTCTCCTTCCCCTGCGCCCTCCCACCTCTCCTTCTCTGTTCTCTCCTCCTCTCTGCCCTCTCCTCCCTCTCACATTCCCCCTGCTCTCCCTCCCCTGCACCCTCTCCTTCTCTGTTCTCTCCTCCTCCACATTTCCCATTTCTCCCCACCCTCGCCCTAATCCGGGCCCGTATCCTACTCCCTCCCCTCCCCCAACCCTAGACCCTACCCCTACCCTGGCTCTCCCTCCCCTGCACCCTCATCTCTCCTCCTCTGTTCTCTCCTCCTCCACATTTCCTATTTTCTCCCCACCTCCCCCCTCTCCTCCCTCCTCCCTCTCCCTCCCTCCTCCACTCTCCTGCTTTCTTCAAATGTTCAAATGTTATCTTTATTCTGTATATTCTTGTTACTGTGTGTTAGCTAGAATCAGCTAGACATACTTTCTGTGAAGCCCTCTGAGACATGCTTGTGAATTAGGGCTATATAAATAAACTTGACTTGACTTGACTATCTGCTCAGATGTGAAGGGTCAGGGCAAACAAGACATTTTTCTCATCAATAAATGAGTGCTGTATGTCATGATCTTGTACAAAGAAGACGAGAGCGAGCGCTTTTGTAGGAGTAAACTCTATTCTCCAAATAAAAAAGCTGAGTGAACAGAGACTTAGTGGGTACGGCGGCGCAGTCGGTAGCGCTGTCGCCTCACAGCTAGAAGGTCCTGAGTTCGATTCTCGCCTGGGACGCTGTGGGCGTGATTTTAAAAAATGCTTTATTTTTCAGGAAGACAATGCCGGTTTTGAAATTATACAATGGGGATGAAAGTTTTTATAAGCCTTCAATTGCCTCCATGCTCACAGAGAACCAGGTCATATTTCGGTTAAAGTAACAACATGAGCATTGATACAAAAAACTGGACTTCCAAGGTGTTCAAGTTGCACGAGCCAACATTCTCCGTTGGGTAGAGGTCAGTAACCTGATGCTGCCAGATGGTTTGTTTCACATGTGCGAATCCAGCTACCCCACAAGGTTAAGAGGTCAGAGCTAACTATCCGACTGCTGGAATGGGACACAATTGCACAGTATTATTGTATTGTGTGTTTTCTTTGGCCTTTTTAGTAATGTTGTTTGTTCTCAAGTCTCTATTGAAAAGGAAATCTTGGATGGAGGGTCTGAGGAGACACAGTGAAAAGGGAGGGTGAGGATGGGCAGATGACTGTCTGTGCTTTCTGTCCCCTCTCGCCCACTGAGCGGCTGGCTCGATGCATGATGATGAGGGAGACAGACTGAAAGAGAGGGAGGTGATCGATGAGTGGATTCACTGCTGCAACGCACACGACTAGAGCACTGAGCAGATAAGGTAGGGGAAGGGGACTAGGTGTCGTTTAACAACATAATGCTGTATATTGTGGACATCAAAAGTCAACACTCCCTTTCAAATTATACAGTTTTCATACAGTTTTTGTCTTCTCCAAAGACAAATGGAAGAAAATCCCTAAATCCAGATAGTAGTTACAGTAGAAACTTTTCCAAATGGACTTACTGCTGGTATCAAATAAAATGTGCTTTTTACTAAGTATTAAGTGGAGGGTGTATCACAATACTCTCCCACCAAAATATTGCGATATACGATACTGTGGTGGTGGTGGGGGGCGGGGTAGTTGGTCGTTTCACAATATTCAATACCGCAAAAACATAAAGATCACTCTGCCAAGGTGAACTACGTTTCAATATAACTGTCTGAAGAGACTAGAGGAGGATGATACCCTTGTGTAAATATGGACTGGGATTTGAAAGTTTAAATTGCAAGAGTTACCTACCTTTGTCCAGAGGGGGTCAGTCATGTGCCTCTCCCTCTCCCCACTTTCTTCAACATGAGTCAGGAATCTCTCCTTCTCTCCCAGGTTCCTGCACAGGTCTGCATAGTCATTTTATGGATAGAGAAGTTGGTATGTTTCCAGGTCTTGATCAGTTTGTTAATGATGAAATATGAAATGCATGTTGGCCATTGCACAATGCTCAGAGTTCCATTGATTGCTTCAGTGTCAAGGATGACATCCCATTCCTGCTATGTAGAAGTAGCTGTTTGTGCAGCACGTGTTTTTATTCTAATGTGTTGTAATACCTACCTGCCATGAAAACTGTCTAGCAGAAATTATGCTTCATGAATTTAAAGGAATTAAACTGAATTTCACCGAAAAGGAGTTTCCTCACGGGGACAATCAAGTACCTATGACCATGAATAGCAACATACCTTTTCCTCATATTTCTGCTACTGCTTCTTATTCCATCCTGTAATCTTACTACTTCTTATTTAAACTATAAACACCATAATAATAATAATAATACTAATAATAATAGCTAATAAATAAAGGAATAAAATAAAGGTGGAAAAACTCATGTTTGCATTTTGAAAGGTATTTCCACAAATATTCAATCACCTTTTGTCTTTAATTGAGAAAGTCTTTAGAATCCAATCAATTATTAACTGTTGGTCTAAGATGAACTCACATATTGAAAATAATGTCAAATGGACAAAGCAATTTATTGCTTTAAAAGTGATTAAAATCTCAATCTAAATCCAAGTAGATGCCAGTGTGAGGCAGCACAGTGGATCTAATGGCTGGCCAGTGAACCATCGGCTGCCTACCTTGAGCCCACCATGGCGCACACACCGCACGCATCAATCCTGCCTGCGGGCGGCGCTCATTCACCTTGTCCTTGTATTAGTAGTACTCTCTCGGGCAGCTCCCAGACTCTGGAACGCCCTCCCCCAAGAAATCAGAACATCAGAGTCCCTCACAGTCTTCCACTCCCGCCTCAAAACCCATCTCTTTTCCACCGCCTTCTCTTAGTCCCTCTGCTCCCTCCCCCCATCCTTGCTTGTGTGCTGTCTCTGTCTACTGTCTTGTCCCACCACTATCGCCCCCCCCCCACATAGTACTCAGTGTTTAGTGTCATCTCTGTCGTTATATGTTCACTAACGTCTCCCCCCGCCCCCCCAGTGTTTAGTTTTGTTTAGCCTACTGTAAAGCGTCTTTGAGCCCTGGAAAAGCGCTATATAAGTCCCATCTATTATTATTATTTTATTATTTACTATGTCACTATTATCACCCTTCCACTTGTTCCCAGCCAGGGAGAAATCAGCTCCAGCATGTCACAGGGCCGCTGCTGGCCATTTGGGTGCCCTAAGCGTAATTGTTTTGTGGTGCCCCCCCCCCCCCCCGCAAAACTTTCAATAACTGTCAAACGAAAGACTGCAAAATCATTAATTATGAACGATACTAGTGTATCTCACATTACATTACATGTGGCAAACAAACAATTGTTAGAATTACTGTACATGTCAGCAAACAAGCGATTGTTAAACTGTACATGCAAGCAGGGGCGGACTGGGATCATAATTCAGGCCGGGCATTAGATACCAAGCAGGCCAGGCCGATACGGGCCGACGTGCGTGCCGGCGTCCGAAGGGCGGTGGCGAAAAATTTGGGCTGTTTGAAGCCCAATTTGGGCCGTTTGAAGCCAGATTTGGGCTGTTTGAAGCCCAATTTGGGCCGTTTGAAGCCCAATTTGGGCCGTTTGAAGCCAGATTTGGGCTGTTTGAAGCCAGATTTGGGCCGTTTGAAGCCCGATTTGGGTCGTTTGAAGCCAGATTTGGGCCAGTTGAAGCCAGATTTGGGCCGGTTGAAGACAGATTTGGGCCGTTTGAAGCCCAATTTGGGCCAGTTGAAGCCAGATTTGGGCCGGTTGAAGCCAGATTTGGGCCGTTTGAAGCCCAATTTGGGCCGAGTCCAATTTTACAATGAGATGCACCCACTTTAACCCTGAATAAAGTAATAAAACCACTAGTAAACCAGTAGGCGGCGCCTGGCCTGCTGTTCAGTGAGTGGCCTGACTGAGGGCACAAAAAAAAAAAAAAAAAAAAAAAAAAAAAAAAAAATTTTGGTGCCCTCAGTCACATGATGCCCTACGCAGTCTGCGTACTCTGCCTAATGGGGTGCGGCGGGCCTAGACCACCTGCCATATTCTTTCAGCTAGAGCAATGTCTGTCCCAAGCTAGAGGTTCAAGCTAGAAAACCAATTATTTTTAGGAAGTATAATTTGATAATTCTTCCTGGCATAAATATCAAAATTCAAAATAACAACCTCTATTTATTGTAGGTATATCATGTCACTGATGAACACAGAAGCAGTGGCGCCGTAACGAGTTTATTCAAATATCAGATTAAGACGAGATGAAAAAAGTTGTGCTATAAGAACAATCTAACTGTGTTAGTTTTGCTAAGAAGTTTTGATGGAGAAAAATTAGTTAAAACATTGTTAATTTACCCTTTTACCGAAATCATGTTGTAGCAGCACGCTGAGCTGCATGCAGCCTTGTCAGTCTGCTTGTCACGCACCAGGAGCTTGTCAAGTAATCATCGTCCCATTGGCTCACGTGAGCGGCCAATCCCGGCGCTTGACTGCTGCGTAGGCGGGCACAGGGCGTGGTTATTGCCTATCCTATGTGGGGTTAGAAATCACGCGTGACTTCCACGGCGGCAGCCATGTTGACGAGTGAAAAGAACTACAAAGACCATGTACCCACTACTTGCCCAGACGAGCCTGAGCCCCCGCCGGCGTTAACCGAAAGGTTGGTGGTTCAAGCCCACCCAGGGACGTGAGTTTTACATACCTACTGCCACTGATAGGCATTTACTACCTTTCACCTACAGTGTCATTTACAGGCAACTGCTAGAACCGATTACAATAAAAAAGTGCCCATTTCACAGTGTTATGACCCTGGCCTAGGGGAACCAAGAGGCATAACAAAAGACAAGGGAAACGTCGGTGTAACTTCAAAAGATAATATATTTATTTATTAACCCAAACCAAACCAAACTAAATAAACCATGACATGTCAGAATCAGTAAAGTCAGTGGTGTAAGGCATGTGTGGATGAGTGTAGTGTGTGAAGGGTGTTGCATGGATAAACCAAAATGTTGAGATGAGTGCAGGGTGGGGAGAAGAAAGGAATGAAATCAAATCTACAGCCTCAGCCAGGAGGGCAGAGTTTTAAAGCTGGAGTGAGCACCAGGCAGGCCCAGGTGCACTCCAATTAGCTGATCAGCCAATCTGCCCTCCCAGAGTCCTGAGAGCAAAACAGAAGACAAGATAAGAATCAAAGCATATAAACAAACTACATAAAGCAAAGGGAAGGTGCAGTGGGAATGTGAAACATAAATAATAAACAGGGGACTGTCACAAGTGTAGTTGGGTTAACTATGTTATGTGACCGTACTCATAAGTATGCACTCATGTTTATGCTGTGATACATAGTTGTAACTATTGTTATTGTTTTTATTTCCATGTTATCTTTTAGATGAGCACTAAACCTAAGAGCCACAAGGCCATGGGAGCCGGGGAGTGGATGCAGAGGCTGAGGGCTTTTGCCAGCTCTGGGCTTTGGCCTTCTGGCAATAGACCAGCCCCAAGGCAGGGAAAGTGGTTTGCAGTCTATCAGAAGGTAAAGTATAACAAAATATGTACCTATTACTTATTACGGTCATTAGTATGCAGGTCACTTGATGAAATGAATGAATGAATGAATGGCAATACGATGGTGCAGATAATATCAACCAGACAATGGACTGTACACTGGGTGACTCCAGGCTAAATAACAATTCTGATCGTTTCAGATTCTGCACTGCCCCATGCAGGCCCGTGGACAGACCGCCCTCTTTGGAGGGTCCACGGACTGTAATTGTGGATTCCACGCTGTTAAGGTGATCTATTTAAAAATTCCATCTCATAATTGTTAATCTTACATTGCATGTCTGTTACATCACATGTCGTAATGGTGTTGTTTTAGCAGCCTGCCACTCAGTCTCCTGGTGCAGCCCTGCAGTCCGTGGCCTCAGACTCGTCTCGGCCCCTGCTGCGACTGCTGCAGCCCCGCAGTCCGTGGCCTCAGACTCGGCCCCTGGTGCGACTACTGCAGCCCCGCAGTCTTTCCTGCGGCTCTCTCCAAGTTTGTCAATGGTGAATATGTTCTTAGTAACTAATTAATGTTTTGTATGAATCATTTTGTATGTGTTGAATTGTAAAATTAACTCTCTGTTTCTCCTTTCAGTTCACTAAATCACGCTTTGGTGGGTCACACTCTGCCTTGCTGAAGCCCAATTTAGTGGCTAGGAGGAGCCCCAGTCCTTCTCCTCCTCCACCCTTTGTGAGGACCCCCAGTCCTTCTCCTCCTCCATCCTTTGTGAGGACCCCCAGGCCTTCTCCTCCTCCTCCATCCTTTGTGAGGACCCCCAGTCCTTCTCCTCCTCCATCCTTTGTGAGGACCCCCAGTCCTTCTCCTCCTCCATCCTTTGTGAGGACCCCCAGTCCTTCTCCTCCATCCTCTGTGAGGATCCCCAGCCCTTCTCCTCCTCCATCCTCTGTGAGGATCCCCAGCCCTTCTCCTCCTCCACCCTTTGTGAGGACCCCCAGCCCTTCTCCTCCTCCTCCATCCTTTGTGAGGACCCCCAGTCCTTCTCCTCCTCCATCCTTTGTGAGGACCCCCAGTCCTTCTCCTCCATCCTTTGTGAGGACCCCCAGTCCTTCTCCTCCTCCATCCTTTGTGAGGACCCCCAGTCCTTCTCCTCCTCCATCCTTTGTGAGGACCCCCAGTCCTTCTCCTCCATCCTCTGTGAGGATCCCCAGCCCTTCTCCTCCTCCACCCTTTGTGAGGATCCCCAGCCCTTCTCCTCCTCCACCCTTTGTGAGGACCCCCAGTCCTTCTCCTCCTCCATCCTTTGTGAGGACCCCCAGTCCTTCTCCTCCTCCTCCATCCTTTGTGAGGACCCCCAGTCCTTCTCCTTCTCCATCCTCTGCGAGGACCCCCAGCTCTGCTGCAGACACCAGCCTGGCAGTAGCCTCTGTGAGTACAGCGTCTATTCACTGGTCTGGCTCTGTTGTAAGTCATCTTTAGTGTAGCCATTATTTATGCAGTAAACCAATTCTTTTTTGTTGTTATCGTCTTCCATTCATCAGCCAGCCACTGCTGTGGCTACAGCTCCATTCTGGTTGCAGAGTGAGATGAGCAAGAACATCCCTGTGCAGGACCAGAGGTGGATTTCTAGCACGCTCTTTCACTCCGGCAAACTGCGGCCAGATCTGAAGCTCTGGTACGAGCCCCCTGTTCCAGCCCTCATCTACCACCAGCTGCCGACACCTGACCGTTTCTTTACCCATCGGCTGATGGTGTGGATGCCTTACCACCTGTAGAAGGTGAGGGTGTCCTGCCCAGCTTGTGGGAAGCAGCTGACGGGCTATGGTGTCCACAAGAGGGCTCGGAGGGTCCTGGACATCAACAGGTATTACCTGATGTAGTGAAAAAAACTGGTGTTCGCTTTTTAATGTTTATTTAATAAAGTATGAATATTTCCCTTTTTGCTCCAGTTATTACCTGATGGTGACAGAGACACTCAGGTGCACTGTGTGTTCTCTGAACTATCTGTCCACCAGCCAGACTGTCCGGGACCAGCTGGACCTGCCGCACCAGAAGTTGTTCCGGCTGATCCTGACCCAAAAGTGAGTAAAGCAGTTTTGAAAAGATGGTGATTGTGAAGACTTAAACCACTGAAATTACTCTCCAATGAACATGTAACTAATCACTGCAACAATGTGCATTTCAGGGATGCTTGTGACATCCGTGTCATCCGGCTGCTTTTTAGTCAGCCAAATTAATTTAAAGATGACAAGGCTGAATAATCTAAATCGCACACCTGCTTAAAAGTGTAATGCACATTAAAGTGTGGGCATGTAATGTTATGTTGTAGGCTAAATGTTCACAATGGATAATTGCCATAGGTTGATTAGGAGATTGGGCTATTTAACAGTGGAAAATAAATGTTGGAAATCAAATCACATGACCGCATCATTCTTTTAATGTAAAAACACAACGCAATCACACCTGAACAGATGTTGTGAACAAATAAACAGATGGCACTACAGCATGCATTATTAAACAAATGTACAGAAGAGAAGCTGTTCAGGTTTGAACATCTATTATTGCACTTTGAGAGACTATAATCACACAACAAATTACAAATGTGCTTTATTTTTCTTCTACTGTATATTGAAAGGGAAACAAAGAAATCCTAATTATAAACAAATAACTGGCCTGTTTTAAAGTCTTTTGAGCCCTTCACACTACAGTAATCTTTGAATGAGCACAAATTCACTCATACAAATGTAACTTTTGTAAAAATTAAGAAAAACAAAACTTAAAAGCCCTAAACAGGAATGCAGGATCAGAACTAAGGAGATAAAACTATTAAGAGCTGGGTGGCAACACCTCGAGGGCACATTCCCAGTGAACTTGGCTGAGGTCAAAATAAGGCGTCGAAAAAAGAAGATTGCGATGATGGGTTTTAACAATGGAAGGCTGTTGCATTTGCCTTCATTTCCTTGATGACAGAAAGTTGCATCTGAATCAACTGTTCCAGCTGATCAATCTGTGAAAGAAAAGGAAAAAACAAATGTTATCCTTTTATCGCCTCTGGGTTTCAGGTTTTCTGACAAATATTTAAAATAACTAGGAAATCACACGCGCACTCATTTGTAGTTAATAAAGCAATAAACCAGGACTTTGACCATTGGTCAGCCGGCGTATGGTGCGGTGGGGCAATGAGGCTTTATTACTGAGCAGCCAATCTTAGAATAATACAATCCTGGCTACAGTTTGACTCGTACCACTCCTCGCCCAGAGACATGTACTGTTAGTTAGAGAATTTTAGCAAAATGCTTGGACCATCTGTGAAAAAATTTACTACCAATAGCTTTCTTCACCAATGTGTTCTTATAGGTGTCTAGAATCACCTCTCAATTAGTGCAAACCCAAATCCTCGTGGAAAATCCTGGTGATTATACACTCTGCTTTACATAACAATAACCAATATACCAATATCATATGGTCAGGGAGACATTTTTACTCAAAAATAATGTTTGGAATGGATTCAGCACCCCTGAAAACCCCTAGTTAGACACCCCACAAGTTCATTTTAGACTTTTAATTTTTATCATATTTTTCACCCAAGCCCTCGGGGCACCTTAAAGGGGGACTAACCCCCCAAATATGTATCAGAACAGTGATTTGAAAATACCTATGGAAAAAACCCAGAAATGACATATACTCTTGTCTATACTAGACTCTTTGGCTGTGTTCAAGTCAAGATTTCTTTTCGGAAATGGACGCCATCACAGTTTGCCTACCGCCTCAAAAATAATTTATTTGAGAGGGGCAATATCTTTATAAATATCAACAACTAGCCAACGCTGTTGTTGATATCCACAAGGTTTATTGTGGATATCACAATAGGGACGTACAGCGTCAAACCGGAACAGGAAACGCGTATGATGACGATGATGTAATAATAATAATAATAATAATAATAATAATAATAATAATAATAGTAACAGTAACAACAACAATAATAATAATAATTATAATTAGGCTATAATAATTATAATAAAAATTATAGCTGCTGCGCAGCAATGGGTCGTGGCCGGGCACTGACAGAGATTTTTTGCAAGTCCAAGTCAAGTCTCAAGTCTTTGAGCTAGAGTCCAAGTCAAGTCTCAACAAGTCTTTTAGCTTTAGTCCAAGTCACGCCTCAAGTTTAGTCACAAGTCCAAGTCAAGTCTCAAGTCTCTTATGGATGAGCTTTCTATCGTTATGCTGCATGCAATCCAGTCTGCTTAGAACACTGCCCGTTCATGACAGGGCTGGGGCAGAAGTAAGGCAGCAGGTTAAGTATGTGGCAGTTGAACATAGAAGCGGAGAGAGAGAGTAGGGACAGTGGAGCTAGTGGGCAGAGAGATAGACTGAACAATTGCTTATTTATACTTTGGCATGTATGACATCACAGCAACAACTATGACATCACCCACCCAGTCTGCTCAGCCAGGAAGGATGACATCATCACTGATGACATCATTGCTCAAGTAACATTACATCATTAGGTAATTAGGGCAATTACGATGCTCTTTAGGCTATAGGCCTACATGAGGGCAGAATTAAAAATTTTTTTATTACTGTGTGCCTACATAAAAAGTTTGAGGATGAGTTAATGCATGATCAGGACAGGTGTGGCTTATTATTAATATGAAAATGTTACTGCGAGACACAACATTTCATCTCTGATCTCTTGGGTTTTCATAATGAGCTGTTCTCCATCTGTTGCTGCTGCAGCTTGTTTCTTCAGGTGGTGGTGAACCTGCTGCAGGGACATCATACTGATGAGAAAGAAGCCTTAGCTGAGGCCCATTAGCCACGGATAGCTTTATAGTCTCTGACCTAATTAACCTAGCATGGACAATAATAATAACAATTTCATCTTTTCTGGTGGCAGTTGTACTTATTTGTAACCCTTTCTTGTGGCTGTATGGTTTTCTGTCCCTGATGATGTGACAGAGTTGCTTCTCTTGCAGAAAAGAGAGGCCAGGCTGGGCTAAACCATTCTGAACTGGGCCATAGGGGGGCACAGATGTCAAACACTTGGCACTAGTCCATTATTTTCCACACACCAGAAAGGCCGCGGCCCCCGCCACCACGGGGGACAGTGTTGTTTACATACCAGGTGTTAGAACTTGTGTATATTTTTAGGCACAGAGATATGTGATAATTTCACTGTATAAATGGTTGTTTATTTTGAAGGACATTTGTTTAAATCAACACAACAGAAACACTATTTTAGCAAATATTTATCCAGCAGCTATTGCCTCTTGGAACCTTCTAAATGTTTCACCCCTATGTTGCACCCGTGCTAGACAGGCTCAGTCAGCCATGTGCTTTATCATCAAAACTAGGGATGCGCAATATATCGGTAAATAATATCGGTATCGGCACCGGCCCGATGTGCAATGTTAATATCGGTTATCGGTATGAGCCAAAATTTCCACATTGAGAGGAAACATTGCGGTAAATCTATGATTTCTGGGCTTTTCCAAATGTTTTGGAAATAAAGAAAGACATACATTTTTCAAATTAACAGTGTCTAATCGGGGGGTACGGTGGTGCAGTGGTAAGCGCCGTCGCCTCACAGCTCGAAGGTCCTGGGTTCGATTCCCACCTGGGACGCTGTGAACGCTGAAGGAATGCGTGCCCGTCCGGATGTCGTCAAAAGGGCCTCTCTGTGTGGAGTTTGCATGTTCTCCCCGTCCCCTCCCGGGGGTTTTCCTTCATATAGGAACCCCCTTCACCAAAAACATGCAATATCCTAGTTGCTGATGTGGTGCCTCCTCTGGTCGTTAAGGGCGCCTGTTCAGAGGGAGGGGAACTCGTTGGAATAGCGTGATCCTCCCACGTGCTATGTCCTACCGGTGAAGCTTCCCCTGTCAGGTGAAAAGAAGCGGCTGGCTAACTGCCCATGTCTCAGAGGAAGCATGGAGCCAGTTTTTGGCTCTCCCCAGATCGGCAGAGGGTGGAGCAGCAACCAGGATAAGCTGGGTCACCTCATTAGTGTATGTATGGGCTGTGCGATATCCCCTTACTATACTCACACTTGTGATGTACTGCGCTCATATTTAAAGCCTGGCTGATAGTCAGCAAAAACAGAGTTAAGAAGAAGACATTGATTAATGGGAAAGGATACCAGAGCCCCGCCCGGGACGTCCTCTGTTGCACTGTGCCAACCTAGTTAGCATAGCATAGCATCGGAATAGACTGCTGTAGGCAGTGTTGGGGGTAACTGATTACAAAGGTAACACATGACATGTAATCTATTACTTTTAGCAGTAACTCAGTAATATAACTTATTACTTATAGGATTTCAGTAATATTATACCAGTTACTTTGTCAAGTAACTCAAGTTACAAATTTAGTTACATTTTTAAAAATCAAAGCACATATTTAAATAAAGATATAATCTTTTCCTAATCAAACTGTCTGTTTTCATGCAAATAACCACTATAGATGACAACAACAAAGGAAAAGAAGAACATTTAGAATTTTGGATTGTTTACACTGACTTCAAGGCGGTTTGAAATTATTTTTCGGGATGGTTCCCGGCGCAGCGATGTCATTCTGCTGCTGCTGTTGTTTTGGTGAAAGTAATGCAAAAGTAGTGTAATAAGTAACGAGTTACTCTACACAGACAGAAACATTGTAAAGTAACGTATTACTTTTAAATTAAAGTAACTAGTAATATGTAGTGTATTACATTTTGAAAGTAACTTGCCCAACACTGGTGTAGGAATAGACTGCTGTAGGTGTGATGCAAGTTGTACACCCGTGGGAGAAAGACATCAACAATGTCACGACAAGACACAATCAAAGGGGGGGGGGGGACACAGAAAACAAAGATATTCAACAATATTATTCTTTATTTCTCTGCAGCAAATGTTATTACAGGATTTTCCTCAAAGAAAACTAAACGGAACATCTCAAATGATTTAACAAAGAAAAACACGTGGAAGCCTAGTGTTGCATGTTGCTGCTGAGGACTCCTGACATTGACTCTATTTGGGACCAAGAAGAAGACCCAATGAGCGACTCCTCTGGGGCAAAAGGATGGAAGGTGAATCCTGATTCCGTTTGCCCAGAACTATGATCCGAGAAGCCTCGGTAACGAGCCGGCCTCCTCCAGCGCCTGACTGCAGCAGAGGTCTAAGTGCTATTAGGAAGGAACCCTAATCTCCACCAAATACTTCAGATTTGCTTCATGAAGAAAGCTGAAAACGCTCCCGGTTGTCATAAACTGTCAATTTAGCATCTATGCCCCCATTGTACATTTCAATGCGATATTAACCGTGCGTTCACACCAAGGTGGGGGAAAAAAAAAGCTTCACTTCGCATGTGCAAAATATTCGCCAAAGTCGAAAAATTTCAACTCGAGCGAACGAGCGATGAGGCGGAAAATCGTGTCGTTTCGCGCCGCGAAAATTCGCGTCGCTCGCGCCCGCCACCCCGAGGCGAAATCGCAGGTACTCGCGCGTTTGCATTGACTTTGTATGTAATCTCGTTGCACGGATTTTGCGAAAATCACCCCGGGGGGGGGGGGCGAGTGAGCGCCCGGTAAGACTCAAGCGACTCCCTCTGTTGCCAAACAAACGTTTCCGATGAATTTGCGATGAACAGTGTACTTAAACCAAAAAAACCTGTAATAGAAAGTTACCCATCTACGAATGTTTCCTCGTCAATTATACTGTCGATCTTGTCAACACACTATTGTAGGTAGTAGAACTTAACCCTCTTAACTATAAAAGAAGTAAAGACAGCCAAAAGTATGTTTCGGTAAAACAAACGCAACATTAATCCTTGGCCACTCAAATCACAGAAGATGACAGAACATTTTGACAAAGAAGAAAGCGCTTGTTTTGTCAGACAAACAAAGCCGCATTCTTATAAACACACCTTTCTTTTGAGCAACACTTTGCAACGTTCAAGACTTGGAGAGTGATGCTTAATCCTAGGCTTCCTGTGAACACTTCCTGCGTCCGTCATTTCCAAAAACGAAAAGGTGATCGAAGTCTAACTCAGAATCGACGACCCGGGCCGCAGCCTTTCTGAGACGAAGCAGGGGGGGGGGGGGGGGGGGGCGGTGATTCGTGAGCTCCGATCCGTGGAGCGGACAGGAGGGCGCGACAAAGGTCTGTGATCCGATCCTCCGCGGGGATAGGGGGCGCTGTGACCGTGGGGGTGGGGCCACAATCGGGGACCTGAAAAGAGGTGAGCCGACGACCCGCGGGCTCCTCTCCGTCGTGTCCGTTTAAGCGTGTCCCTCCAACACAAACCCTGAGGAGCTGGCTGAAGTGCTCCACATCCATCCTTTGTCACCAATTGGGGTCGTGACGTCCTGGAAGGTTGCTCTCCTCAAAAGGTCCTCTACCTCCAACCACACGGGGGGGCGGAGGGAGAGGCTGAGGTGTTGCCTGACTGTGTTTTTGAAAGGGGTGGGAGGGGCGTCTCCTTCACCCACCCCCCCAACCCAAAGGGTTCCTCTCCCCCAAAGTGGTCTCTCCTCCGCCCATCCTCTCTCAGGGACAGGTGAGGGTGGTGCATAGTGCAGAGATGTGACATGAACATTCACTCCATCAATGCTTCTTTCAGCCAGGGGGGGGGGTAAACATTGAAACAGAATATCTATGGTGGGTTCCCCTCCATGCGCACACACACACACACAAAACAAAGCAAAGAACAAAACAAAGAAAACAAAGGGCCTGAGGAGCTACTCCTGCAGGTGGTAAAGAGAGCGAGCTGCGGGGTGAAGCTGCGGTTCGGTCGGTGGGTCCGGATGGCACGGTGGTTGGGCGGCGGGCGGGCTAGGGGGGTTGGAGGATCGTGGGGTTGGGGGCTGTGGGGTGGTGCTGAGGGTTCGCTCACAGCGGCTTGCCCTCCAGAGAAACGACCACGTTTCCGCCCAGCTTATCGGCCAACGTGGTGCGGTCCTGGATGTCGTCCAGACCGTTCACCTGCCACTCGTGTTTGATACCTGAGGAAAGAGGAGGAGAGGAAAGGAGAGGAGGAGATAGGAAAGGAGGACAGGGGAGAGGAGAGCATAGGAGGAGAGGAGAGAGGAAAGGAGGACAGGGAAGAGGAGGATGGGAGAGAGGAAAGAAGGAGAGGAGAGGGGAGAGGAGGAGGGAAGGGAGACGAGAGAGCAGAGGGGTCAATACTAAGCTAAGGAGAGAGACAGTACAACCAAGGATGCTAAAAAGGAAGGATAAGACAACACTCACGTCACAGCGTTTGAATTTTGCATTGGGGCCAGTTCTATTGAAGTGAATGGGGTGGGCAGGGTAAGTCTCACTATAAACCATCATATCTGTGTCGTTTCACCTTTGATTGAAAAATGCTTCTACCAGATTAAAGACTAGAACGACCGCAACGCGGACTTATGCCTCCGCCATTAGTTCATTCTTGAGTCCAAATTGCCATTTGAGGCAAATTGGAAGCAATTCCGTCAAGGCGCTCCTGAGATGTTGCATTACATAGCTTGGAAATTGGGTGTGGACCACCAAAATCTAATCAGATCATCCTTGGGCCTAAGTGAATGTTTAAGGCGAATCTGATGAAATTTCGTCAAGTTGTTCCTCAGATATCGCGTTAACAAGCTTGAAAATGGCGTTCGAGAGGTCACGGTGACCTTGACCTTTGACCTTGGACCACCAAAATCTAATCAGATCATCCTTGGGCCTAAGTGAATGTTTAAGGCGAATCTGATGAAATTTTGTCAAGTTGTTCCTCAGATATCACGTTAACAAGCTTGAAAATGGCGTTTGAGAGGTCACAGTGACCTTGACCTTTGACCTTTGACCACCAAAATCTAATCAGATCATCCTTGAGCCTAATTGGATGTTTAAGGTGAATGTGATGAAATTCCGTCCAGGCGTTCCTCAGATATCGCGTTAACAAGCTTGAAAATGGCGTTGGAGAGGTCAGTGACCTTGACCTTTGACCTTTGACCACCAAAATCTAATCAGATCATCCTTGAGCCTAAGTGAATGTTTAAGGCGAATCTGATGAAATTCCGTCCAGGCGTTCCTCAGATATCGCGTTAACAAGCTTGAAAATGGTGTTCGAGAGGTCACAGTGACCTTGACCTTTGACCTTTGACCACCAAAATCTAATCAGATCATCCTTGAGCCTAAGTGAATGTTTAAGGCGAATCTGATGAAATTCCGTCCAGGCGTTCCTCAGATATCGCGTTAACAAGCTTGAAAATGGCGTTCGAGAGGTCACAGTGACCTTGACCTTTGACCTTTGACCACCAAAATCTAATCAGATCATCCTTGAGCCTAAGTGAATGTTTAAGGCGAATCTGATGAAATTCCGTCAAGGCGTTCCTCAGATATCGCGTTAACAAGCTTGAAAATGGCGTTCGAGAGGTCACAGTGACCTTGACCTTTGACCTTTGACCACCAAAATCTAATCAGATCATCCTTGAGCCTAAGTGAATGTTTAAGGCGAATCTGATGAAATTCCGTCAAGGCGTTCCTCAGATATCGCGCTAACAAACATCCGTACGGAAGGACGGACATCCGTACGGACGGCCGGCCGTACGTACGTACGTACGGACGGACAGACAACCCGGATCCATAATGCCTTCGGCCTGGCTTCGCCGGCGGAGGCATAAAAAGGAGAACTCATAGCTCTAAAAGCTAAATTCGAAGTCATCTTAACACATTCACTGCCAGCCTTTTTTTTTTTTTTTACTGTAGGTAGGTTCTGCCAGAGTTTTTTTTTTGAGGATTCTGGCTCATTTTACAAGAGCAGAGGATTATTTTCTGCTTGGACTTTGTGAACACAAAGTTCACAAAAGTACTAATAGAATGTGTGCTTTCTCTGTCTAAAAGAGTTAGTTTGTAGAGTTAGTAGTTATGTAGATATTAGCCGTTGAGTACAGCATGGTTTCAGCGTCTGAGACTGAAAGCTGAGATATAAGCAAAACTGCAAAAGAAAATAGTTCCTACATGAAACTGCTCACAACAAAGTCTGTGCATTATTTTGAGTAACCGGGTCATGATTTCTGGAAAGAGACAATGCTGTCGAGTTTTTCAAGTGTATTTTTTTGGTGCTTTCGAGCATTCGAGTGCCATCCAGTTCCATTGTATTCAAGAGAAGGCAGACATCTCTGCGGGCGATATCTCCAAAACTCAGGCAACTATCCCAAAACGATATAGATGGATAAATAGCACTACAGGTGAGAGGGAAAATATGTATTTTGGATTTCAGGGTGAGCTGTCGCTTTAACTGATTGTTTGGTTCTGAAATCAATGATCATTTCAAAAGTCTTTTTCGTTCTGGACGAGGTGGTCTTGAACTAATGGTGCATCTCATTAAGGTGCATCTAATTAAGATGCATATTGGCCGAAGGCGCGCCTGGCCTGCATCATTTTTGGGGAGGACAACATTGTTACTCGTTTACATTCAGTAGATGCAGAATGTGGCTGAAGGACTGAAAGATGGATAGAGGATAGAGGGAGGATTTAGTGCTTGCGTACACTCTGGCATTTTTAGGCAGACAAAAAAAAAAGATTATTAGCAGAAACGTAAGCCATGCTTTGGGTTTATGTTAAGAAGACAGGAAGTGTGATTGCGAACCTTGGCCGTGGGAGCGTCGTAGCGTCTGCGTTTGGGGACCATTGTCCCATACAGCATGTCCTCCTCCTGCTGTTTCTTCCTCTTATCGTGCTGTTGGGATGTGTAAAAAAAGAGAGGCTGCATCACGTCTCAGAAAACATACATACCCAGTTTGAAGATGCTTTTTTTTTCTACATCCGCTTTTTTTCTAAATCCAATTTCCAGTGGGCTACTATGCCTCAAATTACTACACTGCAAAACAAGATGATAGAGGCGGTGTCATCTTCTAAGTACCCAGGTTTCCTTCTTGATGAACAATTGTCTTGAAAAACAGATGGAAATCTCAATGTGATTACCCTGGTTAAATAAAGGATCAATTAAATCAAACAGAACAACATGCTGCTTACCCTAACTCGTTTCTCCTCTTCCTTCTCACTGTGATGCAGAGCCCACCGCTCCTTTACATACTGCATAACGTTAATGCCCAAGAGCCGAAACTCCCGTCCCTGCTCACTCTCCCAGGCATCGATCTGCGCTTTCAGTTTCTTCTGAAGCTAAAACAAAACAAAACATATAAAGTGATATTATTAGATATATTTTTAACAAATGAATACAAATAAATAAATAGATAGATGGCCATCACATCTTACCCTTGGCAAGCTTTTCAGCAGGTCAGCCCCCTGTTTCTCCTCTTTGAGCAGATTCGCTCCTCTGTTTGTCAATCTTTTAGGATCTTTTACTTTGTTCTGGGAATGAGAAAGACAGCCAGACCTTAGTTAAACACTTTTTCATAACATGCAGTCATTTAAAGTCGAGCTGAACCCAAAAATGACTTTTCTTTTAGTTCAAATACCTGGGTATGCAGTGCACCCATTTAATGTATGCCAAAAAAAAAATCACGAAAATATAATTTCGTTTTTCACATCAAAAGTTCATTTTTCAAGATTTCATTGATAACAGCAATCTACAGTTCAATCAAATTATCGACACCGTATATGGTCCGCCTCTCAATTTGTTTTCAGACTGAAACGGACTCAGATGCACGTGACGAATGGGTTCACCTCGACTTTAAGCAATTATGATGACTCAATGAGCACACTGACGCATGTCCATGTTTTTCAAGTCCTCTCCATTTGCAATTTCCAGTATTTTGATTAAGCAAATTGAAAATAGCTATATTATGTTAATACTAGAGGCAATTAAATTAGATAAAAGATGGCAGCATAACAGTTATACTGTACCATATCCTGTCTAATTTAATACTGCAACTTCTTGTGGATTGGGTAAGTTCAGGAGAGGTCTCGCTGTAGAAAAGGGTCCATAATGGCCCACCGTCAGGCCTGTTCTTGGGGCAGTCAATGCCCACGAACCGGCGCGCCAACGACGTAATGACGATGACACCGCCGTGACATCAATGATGACGTCAGAGTTCACCTGTGAGGTCATCGGCGATGTCAGACATAACACCGATGATGTCATAGCTCCTTGGACGTTGTGACGTCACCAACGGGGTATATAAACAAAGTGTTCTGTGACGCTGTATCTCGTATTCCCTTCCTTCCCTATTCTCCTTCATAATGTCAACTATTAGCACAACCAAATCCGGACCCGAACTGAATCCTGGCTATCTTACAACCAGCCAGGCCCTGGTGACCGACTGCATTACACCCAGCCAGGACACCAGTGGTATTTCAACCGCGTCCCAGGACCGACATCTCGGTCCCCATCTCCATCTCCGTGATTCTGACCGATCACAGCCAGTGAGCCCTCATCCACGATCCAGCACACTTCACGAGGCAAGCCCAAAAGCTTCGCCCCCAGCAAGCCCACAAGCTTCCCAACAAATGGGTTGCGATTCTGACCGATCACTCTTGGTCACTGGCTGCCTTACACCCAGCCAGGCCAGGCCCAGGCCACTTCACGCATCACCCGAGGCAAGCCCACAAGCTTCGCTACACTCGCCTTGACTTGGTGTTGGGGAAAAGCTTCCTTTTCTGCTGGAAAGAGTGCTCACCTGCAGCTCCTGGAAGAGTCTCCAGCTGTCCTCCCACTGGTGAACCCCTTCATACAGCTCCTATTGAAAGAATAAAGGGTCTTAATGAAATATGTGCAGTGTCACATGTTTAGTGTAAATTGTCACATGACCAGAGCTGTTTACTTCCTGGTTGCACCAGGCGAAGAGCTTGGCTGCATCAACGCTCCCAAACAAAAGGTTATTAAAGTATGTTAACATAAATATAGGACAACAATTTTTTGGCACACATAATCTTGAAGGTGTCTAGTGTTGGTATATGCATTTGCAATTATTCAACTTTGTTCACTGTGGTCATATAATGAGTAAACATGTTGATGGCAACAATAGTGACCGGTGGATAGTGCTTCTAGGTATACACATACATTAGTGATGGGTCATGATTTTCAAATGTACGTCAGCCACGCCAACAATGGTGTGTCACAGGAGAACAAGGTTCAGAGTCGGGGGGTGGGCAACTGGCAGCCTGCGGGATGCATGCGGCCCCCGACCTCACTCCGTGTGGCCCCTGTTTGTTTTTGTTTTGTTTTACAAGCGGACGCTTTTGATTAGGTTAGGTTAGACCACCCAAATCAGTTTTTATTTTACTGTACATGTCCCAGAACATGGTGCTAATGGTGTTAGCATTGTCCACCCACATGGGTGTTTATCGGAAAACTTGGCATTTTGCATTCTTGATGTTTGATTTTCAAAGTACTGTTTTAAAAGTATTTAAGCCCCTTTTTGGATTAAGTGGATCCTTACCTCTCAGGAAAATGTGCCGTGCCATCTCAGGCTATCTTATTTTTTCACATATAAACATGATGCATATCTGTGTTTTGTCAACCCTGTTACCGACATAACAATTACTGTTTGAAAAGGTTTTAAATCCATATTTAGAACAAATCTGATATATTATGAAAGATAAAGTCTCCCTTGTTACACTAAGTGTGTTTGTAAAGTGAGAATATTGAGGAGTTTACTTTTTCCCATGGATGAATATGCCCATTTATATTTGGCACTTTCACAGCATCTTCTGTTTAAGAAAAAGTTATGTAAACAAACTAATAATACCCAAATTTCTTTGAGTGGATTACTGGTACTTTTTACTTAACGCATAAAATTTGTTTATTTTACATGTGTCTTTTCATTTTTTAAATTATATTTAGAATATTATACAAGTAACAGGGTTGACAACAGTTAGCATATTGGTTCTTCTTTTTTTAACCTCTTCCCCCCTAGCGGGCCCGCCGGCGGGCTGAGCCCTTGTCATCTCTCACAAATGACTCTCTACAGCAGCTTAGGAAGCAGGCAGGGAGACATACAGCACACCAAAATGTCAGGAAGAAACGTGGCTACAAGACTCTGACAAGCATTTGTATTCAAACGAAAAATAATTCCAACCCCAAGCAACAATATCACCATGTAGCAAAAACAAGAAAACGTTGCATGCCTGCGTTTATGTGGTGATTTGTTTTTGCGAGTGAATCTTTTCTCTCCAAACGAGACGGCTTTCGAAAGCCAAGAGTCTCCTCGTTCCAAAGAGGTATAGCTCGTCTCTGAGTCCCACGTGCAGCCGAAGCCTTTACACTTGCCTGACTCAGCCCTGTTCCCCATGTGCTGTGCACAGGGGCGGGAGTTTGATTTCAAAGGTGGTGGTGGAAGGGGGGGGAAGGGCACAATTAGTTCAGGTCCAAATACCCCTACACGAGGTAGAACAAACCACAACCCTGCCCCAAACACACAACATTTAATTTAGTAGTGTAGTAGTTTCTACATTAAAATGGCATACTGTATGAGCCATTTGTAATTTAATGAATTTATAATTCTCAGTCTCAATATGAAATGGATAAGTGTGGTCCTTGTCATTGACTGGACAATAGCCATTATAGTTATAATTAGGGGTGCCGCAAAATAATCGATTAATCGTCGACACACTCACTAGTCGGAGTGAAAATTACTAATCGACAATTATTTTACTATTTTATTTTTATTTTTTGCGTCTTTCACCGTCAGTCATCCATGCGCTAGTAGAATTCCCAGGGTCACTGAAGGCAACTGCCCCTCCGCCCCCCTCCCCGCACACAGAGGACAGGAGTTGAGAAGTACACAAAGGAGGAGCAACAATGGCCACGCGACAGAAAACTAGCAAAGTTTGGCAATACTTTGATGAAGAAAGAGACAACAAGGTTGTGTGTCGGCTATGTTCTCTCAAGCTTGCATATAACCACTCTACCACTGCAATGAGGACCCACCTTCAGAACAAGCATCTCGACGTAAACTTGCGTGGAGGAGATGATGCAGGCAGACCAGTATCACAGCTTTTACTGCAGAACCCCGCAGACGATGTGACCCTCGCCGGTCCGAAACGATCACACAACTCCTCGCTGAGATGACTGCCCGCGATATGCTACCACTGTGCTTTGTCGAGGGCGAAGGCTTTCGCAAGTTGATGAACTTTGTCGAGCCCGCATACACCGTGCCGGGGCGCACCTTGATAACATCCAGAGTGGAGGTGAGCCATGGCAAAATGACTGAGTACATTAAACAGCAGTTAGAGGAGGCACAGTGTGTGGCAATAACGTCAGACATCTGGACGTCCATTGCAACAGAAGCATACGTGACAATAACCTGTCATTTCATCAACGAACGTGGACAGCTCTGTAGCTGTGTTCTACAAACCCGCCCCATGGAGGACAGGCATAGCGGTGAAAATCTGGCAGCACACCTGCGAGAAGCAGTCAGTGACTGGAAACTGGAAGAGAAAGTCGTTGCCTGTGTGCACGATAATGCAAATAAATACATGTAATAATTGCATGTTGAATGTTTTGACATAGATTAAATTATGGTCAATTTAGATGGCGTCCTGATTATTATTATTATTAATTTTTTTTTTTGCTTATAGACTAATCGACTAATCGTCTTCAGAATTTAAGGGTAATCGACAGGAAAACTAATCGATAAAGGCATCCCTAGTTATAATAGCGATATACCACGGCCTCTCGTACCTTATCGTTTCATTCTATCATTTATAGAATATTATTGATAAAATGACCCTAGGAAAGCCAATGCCATTGGTCTCTAGTTTGTGGTTGTAGAGTTCACATGAGTTCTATGCTGTGGTCAAAGGTCACAGCATAGGGCATTTTATACAGTGAGGTCAAGTTTCGAAAAATGTTCTCACGACAATGAAATGGCTACTATGGGGACTATCATTATCACACAGAATACAATTGTGCTCATTGAATCAACAAGAGTCTCAGCTTTCCATTCATACCCAATGTATGCAATTCCAAGACTCTTTAGGAACCCCAGTATTCAGACATATTCGAACATAGTCGAACTATCTTCGACTGGCTCGCCTCAGGGTTGTGTTTTATCTGCGTTTCTGTACATTTTGTATACCAATGATTGTCGTAGTCGCTATGCCGATAGATTCATTATCAAGTATGCTGATGATTCGATTATCGTCAGCCTGCTTGACGATGATGAAATTGGCCATGGCCAAGTCATTGATGACTTTGTATCCTGGTGTGAAGATGCCTTTCTGCAACTCAATGTTTCAAAAACGAAAGAGATTTGCATTGATTTTAGACGCTCCCCCCCTGTTCCAAAAGGTAGTATTGTTAATGGTCAGATAGTTGACCTGGTCACTGAATATAAATATCTGGGCACTGTAATTGATAGCAGGTTGAAGTTCGATCTAAACACAGAGTCGCTGTGCAAAAAGGGTCAGCAGCGCCTTTTTTGTCTCCGGAAACTTGCCAAATTCCAGGTAGACAATACCTTGATGAAATTGTTCTACAGCGCTTTTATTGAATCTGTTATCACCTTCTCTATTGCTTGCTGGTATGGCAGCCTCGACATCAAGAATAGGAACTCCCTAGGGAGAATCGTGAAAACGGCTTCTAAAATAGCCGGAATCCATTTTAGGAGCCTAGACCACATTTTCAACTTGCAGTTGCTGAAAAAAGCAAGGGCTATCTGCTCAGACAATGCCCATCCGCTGTGCTCTGAATATGAGCTGCTTCCATCTGGCCTTCGTCTTCGTGCTCCCTTGGCCAAGAAAAATAGATATAGGAATTCCTTTGTGCCTGCTTCGATTCGAGCTTTAAATGCTACTTAAGAGAATATACAGTAATGTAACATCTATTTGATGTTTTTATTTATTTGTGTTCTCCTATACAATAGTTATATTGTAGCACTTACTTTCTGTAATATGTAGCGCTGTGTGGCTAAGTCTCCTTCTTAGACTGCCTTGCATTTTGCACTTATCGTATTTGCACTTATCGGCCTCTAATGCACTTTAAACTACACTGGCACTTTTGAACTGAACTTACTTTGCACTATGTCGTGGTCCATTGTGTCTCCATTTTGTTTTTATGGTTTTATGGTCCTTTATGGTTTTTATGGTTTTATGGTCTATTTGTGTCTGCACTTTGTTTTCATGTTTTTATTTCGAGTCTTGTGTGATTTTATGACTGTTTTGTTTTTTGCTCTGCTGCAACCCAAAGTGCCCTTCTGGGGCATATGAATAAACTTGAACTTGAACTTGATGTTTGAGGCAAATCTGATGAAATTCCGTCAAGGCATTCCTGAGATATCGCGTTAACAAGCTTGAAAATGGCGTTCGAGAGGTCACAGTGACCTTGACCTTTGAACTTTGACCACCAAAATCTAATCAGATTATCCTCGAGTCTAAGTCGATGTTTGAGCCAAATTTGATGAAATTCCGTCAAGGCGTTCCTCAGATATCGCGTTAACGAACATCGGACGTACGTACGTACGTACGGGCGTACGGACAACCCGGATCCATAATGCCTCCGGCCTGGCTATCGCCGGCGGAGGCATACAAAGTAATCAAATTACTTTGCTTATTACTTGGTATCAAAAGTAATTAGTTAGGTTACTTGTTATATTACTACATTACTTTAAAACATGTTTAGCCAGCTCCTTTCAGAACTGAATCCACTTTATTGGAACAATAATTAACCTCACAGGAGGAGTCAACAATCAGCCAAACTATATACCTTTTTATTTATTTGCCTACCTACAGTAGGACAAAAAAAACTATTCTGGCAACTGGAGTACTCTCGCATAGCCAGACCTATGTCCACACTTCATTTTAGCGCTGTGCCAGTGCTGAAGAAAGTAATACAATAACTTGAAGTTACCGTACTTAGATTAGTAACTGTAATATCATTACTTTTTGGAAATTGTAATTGCTTACATTACTAGTTACTAGGGGTGGGAATCGTGGAGTAACTCACGATACGATATGGTCACGATACTTGGCCCTCGATAACGATATTATCACGATACAGCGATTCTGCGATAATCGATATATTGGAAGAAATTTAACCTACGATACATCACGATATCTGTGTAACTGAAGAGAAAAAAATACTCCTAAAAGGCAAGAAGCAGGTATTATGTATTTATTAGCAGAATTGACATGAACTCTCTCAGAGTTCACTCACTCACTCATACTATTTTCGATACCACGGAGGAAAAGTTACACATTAAGTCTTTTTATTATTATTATCAAAACAAGAAAACCTATATAACCTACCTACCTATATAATTTCTGAAAGTAGATATTAATGATCAAACATTTCCATTCATGTAGCCTACAGTATTTATGTTTTTGTTTCAACTACAAACATAAATAAACGTCAACTTGAAACTATGTTTTAACTACCACACACAGCATAATATTTTAGCCTGTTTATTAAAGAAAAAATAATAATAATAAACATATCGATACTTGGTGCCAGTGGATCGATAACGTATCACAAGTGGAAATATCGCGATACCGTGAGTATCGATATTTTGTCCCACCCCTACTAGTTAGTGGGGAAATTAATTAAATTATACTGTACTACAGTAACTAAAATACTGCCCAAAACTGCCCAGAGCAGCCAGATCTCCAGAGCTCCACATCCAGCCCTGAGGGACTCCACAGCCCTCTGACATCACTGCTGCCTGACTGCTGACAATCTGAGAAATGTCTGTTGTGGGTGACTAGTTTAACATAAACCAAGTGTTAAACAATACCCGAAATTCTCCTTGTGAAGCACTTGATTCAGCTGCATTTTGCTGGGAGATGCACAGAGAAGCCTTTTTCTACCTGTGTGTACATTGCAAAGTTGCCTCACAGCAAGAAGGTCCCGGGTTGGAACCCCGGTCTGTCCCAGGTCCTTTCTATGTGGAGTTTACATGTTCCCCCCCGTGTTTGTGTGGGTTTTCTCCGGGTGCACCGGTTTCCTCCCACCATCAAAGACATGTATGTTAGGGTTAATACTCCTGTCAGTGCCCCTGACCAAGGTACTGGCAAAAAGAACTGGAGTTGGTCCCCGGGTGCTGCACTGTGGCTGCCCACTGCTCCTAGTTCTAGGAAGGTTCCTAGTAGAGGAGGGGTCAAATGCAGAGGATGAATTTCCCCATGGGGATAAATAAAAGATAACCTAACCTAACCTACAGTAGCTGTGTTTTATTTAAAGTATTGTCTTAATCGGGATAATATCGGAATATTGCAGTCCATGTAAACATACAGTTTATGCTTTGTACTGTTTGTTTGTTGATCTCAGTTTATCTGTGGCAGGACGTCCTGTACAGTTACCTGGGACCCTGAGGACCCTGGGACTCCACCGCCTGGTGGTCTGCTCGCACCCTGCGAAACACACACACACACACGGTCACGTTGTGTGTTACAAGGCAGGGTGTGTAGACTGAGTAGTTATTGTAGACTGTATGTTATTTGATTGCGTACCTTCAGCCTTGCGGACCTTCGTCTTCCATCTGGACCCTACAGAGAAGAGCCACAGTCAGCACAGTTACATTCACCTTGTTCTGTTTTTATTTGATAAAAACACTTAGTTCCGGCAGAGCAATTTGCTTGGACAAGAGGCATTCCAGTCGTGATGATATTTAGCACAGTATAACATCACGGGATGCTTCACTTGGCTTCACAGAGTTCTGATGTAACCTTGATTAGGCTGCACACCTAGTAGGGACAGTGATCTGGATAGATTTGAGCTTAATTATGAACAGTATAGACAGTTTTCACCAGAGCACAACCCCACAGCATTCGGCAAACTGCAGAAATATTCACTCGACATCGTTACTTTTGTTTTCGCCGCTCAGCTGTATAGACGGTTTTCACGGAATGGTCAGTCCTGCACTTGAATGTTTTTTTTTTTTTTATGTCCATAGCAAACACTGCAACAGGAAGTGAGCTGGGGTTCAATTTAGAATGTTTTTGTTGTCAAGTTAAAACCGTCTATATTGTCCAGTCCTAACTAAAAAGAGTGAGTTTCTGGCCATTGCTACCAAACATGTCATGCTAGCTTATTCTATGCTAAATACACACGATTCCTCCACAAAAACACGTTCATCAACTTGCAATTTTTGCCAGTTCAAGCAATTTTACTGTATTAACACATTGACTGCCAGCCTTTTTTCAATGCTGTAGGTAGGTTCTGCCAGTTTTTTTTTTGAGGATTCTAGGCTCATTTTACAAGAGCCGAGGATTCTTTTCTGTTAGGACTTCGTGAACACCAATCATCTAAAAAGAACTAATAGAATGTGTGCTTTCTCTGTCTAAAAGAGTTAGTTTGTAGAGTTAGTAGTTATGTAAGCATTAGCAGTTGAATACAGCATGGTTTCAGCGTCAGAAAAAATATTCAGAGATAAACGGCTTTTTGTGAAATTCGATAGAACAGTCACTTTAACCATTCATTTTTGGCATCAGTAAGACCTAAACAATAGTTTTGAACAGTAATTTCCTCCATAACAGCAGTAAACTTCCCTCTGCTTCCAACTCCTCCCTCCGTGGGCGTTCTTCTTGGCTGCAGCGCCGTGTCACAAGCACTTTCCTACCTGTGCAAATGCACTTTCTCATACTCTCGACCTCTCAAATAAATTTCTGAATAGAAATTAAATTACTCTAAATTATAGCGAAAAAGAAACAAAAAAGAATGGGTTGAAAATCCCATTCTAAAAGCCTTTTATGGCTGTTTCCAATTTGGTGCTATTTTGCAAGGCAAAATGGCCTGCTGCACCACAAGCTTGTCACCAGTCTCATTGCTTTGCTGCTTTGTGCGGCTGTGAGCCTGTCTGTGCGGCCGCTCTTTGAGGAAGTCTGGTTGGACTCGCTCGCTTCTTGGAGTTTTGGTTGAGAGCTTTGATAAAGCTTTTGCGATTCTGGTCATATTTATGCTGCGTGTTTCAAAGTGTGTCCCACCCGCAATCCACTATGCAAATCTGCAATCCCGCACCGCCAGCAATCAGCGCGAAAACGAAAGCGCCTTCGCCAATCCACCTTCATGAGAATGGCTTCAGTCACACTGCTTTTTGCTTGCCTTCCTCTAGTCAGGAAAGCACTGTCACCACTTAGTGGGTCGGTGGAATGGGTTGTACACGTTGTACATGTCCAATACCTATATAAGAGATGTAAAAGGGTTAGATGCACATCCCACCGTCAAAAAAAAAAAATCGATTCTGACGACGTGTTGTTACGTCGTTGGCAGTCAACAGCTGGATTCTGAAAACGTGTTAACACGTCGTTGGCAGTGAACGTGTTAAAATAACATAAAACTTAGCAAATTCCATTGCAATTTTTGAGAAAAGTTGTCATTAGGTTTGTCATTAGTTAGAAGAAGATTTTGTTTAAACTTTTTTCCTCATCTTGCAATTTTTGCCAGTTCCCACAATGTTGGCGCAAAAAATTCAGATAAGAAAAACCCCCTGGAAAAAAACAGTCCTGGAGGGACTGAATAACGCTCCAAAGTTAGGCAGTGGCATTTTTCCACAAGGCAACACAAATTAAAAGAACACCTACTGCAACGGGATTTAAACCTGCTTCTCCAACACATCCAGCCAATCAGCTGTTCCAATCAGCCGATTGGATAGCTGTGCCTTAGTTACGTCACACGTAATGTGCAATTTGATTTAATTTAATTCCAGAGTGCAATAACTGCAATTTGACACGTACTGTACATAGATTGTAACTGTAACTACTTATTGAATGCTGTCCTACAATTCTACTTACTTTTACTATCCCATTGACTTTATTTTATTTTATTCTATTTTATTCAATTTTATTTTATTCAATTTTATTTTATTGTATTGACTGTTTTTTACGTTTAGGGCGATACTGTGTGATACTGCGTTATGCTATGTTGTGTTATGTGGATATTTCATGCCTGAGTGCGCGCAACTGCAACTTGTCCCAATTTCCCCCCGGGGATCATTAAAGTCTTTCTGATTCTGATTCTGATTCCTCACAGCAGCCTGGTCATGACATGTGGTTTCACATCCAGCCAATCAGCTGTTCCTCACAGCAGCCTGGTCATGACATGTGGTTTCACAGCCAGTAGACATTTCTGTGTTGAACAATGTCTTTTCTCTGTGTCTGAGCTGTGTGTGTGTGTGTGTGTGTGTGTGTGTGTGTGTGTGCATGTGTGTGCGTGTGTGTGTGTGTGTGTGTGAGAGAGAGAGAGAATGAAAAAAGATTAGAAGAAGAAAATCATGACACTATTCACTTTTACTGAGAAGGTTACTGAATGGATCTCCAGCCACACCACAGTAAGCTGACCCAGCTCTACCAGTGGTTTTCACTGTGCGGTCCGTGGACCACCAGGGCTCCATCAGGTCCCCGGCAAAATTGACAAGTAGAAGAATGACTGTTCTGATCATAGTTTCTCTGTTATCTCCAAATACCTACCTACAATTGTATTGTACGTACAGTAGGCATTTTCAAGTGCTAAATGTTAAATGCTAAATGTTCAGTTGTAAGTCAAAGCTACATGTAAGATGTCACAAGCACTTTGATTGTAACAAGATAGGGCTGGGCAATATAGAGACAGTCGGCATGTCTGGGAACACCCATACAGGCTGTAGGAACGCCCACAATAACCCTAACCCTAACCCTAAAAAAAAATACTTGTAGGGATGACTATTGGTGCTTTCACAAAATATTTGCACAATGAGATTTTTTGATAGATAATCATCAGTAATGTGGATATAATGACTAGGTAAAGACAAATAATAGAACAGCTAAAACAGTCTGGTAAGTTCAGAAAATGACATCACTTTACTGTAATACAGCCTTTAAAACCAGGAAAAGACAACACTTACAGTATGCCATATCACCATTATTAGCACATCCAAAATCTACCACCATATCTAGTCTCATATTACGATAATGATATAATATCGATATATTGCCCATGGGGATGTCACAATATATTGTCCCACGATATATCGCGATATCAAAACGTGACAATATGTATCGTTGGGATGAAATCTCATATCGCGAGAAAAAGAAGCTGAACATGGTGGCACTGATCTGCATCTGATTGCATGCTCGCTCTCCTTTTCATTGCTTTGTTTGAACAGACGAGGGACGTTACAGACACGGAGGATGAAAATGGTGAAAGGATTTAGTTTATCTTGTGATTGTCTCTTTCTCCAAGAGGTTTATTATCAGGCTTCAAGACAAGAAAAACGAGGACAACTGAGGCCATGTCCACACGGAGACGAGTTTAGGTGTATCCGCTAAAGTTTTTTGTCATATAGACGTTTCGTCCAGATGGAACCGCGTTCTGGGACTATACGTTCTGGGAGTATACGCTAATTTTTCAAACCGGGTCCCAGAGTGATTAAATCTGAAGACGCCACCCTTGCATTTCCGTGTTTACAACCCATACGCATCTTTCCTGAAACGATGACGCCATAGCCCCACCTCTCTCCACCAGCAACAATAACAATCATGGCAGTAGCTACTGAGCCTGTTGGGGATCTTGCAGCAAAATATAATGCTCCTCTATTACCACCGTCAGCAACAAGTGGACACGGAGAACAGCGTGTGCAACATCCTCAGGGCTCCACACAGCTGACTCTTCCCATCCACCCCTCCCCTCCCTTTATCGGATATTTCCCAGAAGGCTTAGCGGCGGCTGAATTTTTACAGCCGCCGCTAAGCCTTCTGGTGCGTTCACACCGACCTATTCAAGTTTTTCGCTGGCATCGAGTTTACATACAAAGTCAATGCAAACGAGCGATTGAGCGTATATTCGCCCGGGAGAAAAATCGCTGGGCGTCCGAGCGACAGAGAGAGAGCGATAGGGCGAAAATTCGCTCGTCACCCGAGATGAAATATCTCAACTCGAGCGAAATTTCACTGGCATCAGTCGCTCGCTGTTCAACGCTGATTGGCTGCCGTGTGAGAGTGAGTCAAGGATCACACTGGCTTGGAACAAACCGCATTGACAGCTGACATGAAGTGAAGTCTGTACTACCGGTATAGAGCTTGCGTTAGGAGCACGCTGATAGGCTTAGCTTGTAAACAACTACGGTGGCTCGTAGTGGACAAATATCATGACATTGCGTAACGTTATAGCCCCCAGGTGTCCGTCAATTATTGTGCCTGTTGACGAGCGATTTAAACAGAGCGACTCCAAAGGGTTGAATCGAGCGACAGAGAGAAAAATAAATATCTTGGTATGAACACAGCTTAAAAGGTAAACAATGCTCTAAATATAATCTGAGTGAAATATCAGAAATGGCCCTTGAACATACAGTATATTGCATCAGGCTGCCTGATGGTTCATGGGATAAATAAAGCAGGCTGATGGAAGGACGGTCTTCAGGGTTGTTGTTCAAATGCACAGCTTCATATTGATTATTTTGAGGTCATTTATTTTTCAAGTGTGATTGCCTTTAGAGAAGCAGAGAGAAAAACAACTCACTTTGTTTTGGATTGAGTCCATTTCTGGGGCTGCGTGTGACTGCCTGCGGTGCTTATGTGCCAGTTTGTTACTCATTCCTAGTTAAGCCAATAACACCTCTCAAACTTATGAAAGCAACTGAAAATAAGCCTTTTTACTAGAAGAGTCGGCATCAGACTATCAAGAGAAAAGTGGATGATGGCCTGGCTATTGTTTGGAATTTGGAATAGGAGATTTGCATTACTAGCGCTCGATTCCTTCGCTAGTTCGGCCGCGTCGCCCGCACTGCAGCTCGCCAAGCTGGCCTTGTAGCTCGCATATGCATGATGATGACTGTCACAAAGCAAAAAAACTAGAATTGAACTTATATATGTTTGGTTCTCGCTCCCTTGCGACATGCTCAGAATGACATTTCAGTAATACACTTAAACATTCCATTCAAGGTCTTTCTAAAGGTGAGTTTTTCATAAGTGGATCAATGATTAAACTGAAAGGGAGTTTCAGAGGAACATATGGCGGATATCAATGACATTAGATAGTCAAATGTCCTCTTTCCTTTGTTTGTTTATGTTGTTGAAGGAGGCAATAGGCATACATGATCACATCATGCATACTTTTCAAAATGTGTTTAACCGGTCCTGTCTCAGCCCTCTGATTCCCTCTCCTCTTCCTTGGAGATATAGCGGTGTGGTATCTGCCTGAACCCTGACAAGAAGAACCTCCCTGCATGTTTACCAGGACATTTTTGTTCAGGAATCTCACCACACACCAAAACCTTGATGGAGGAGTCTAGTTTTGGACTAGTGAGAAGAACCAGTTAACTATCATTATTTTGTAAACTTGCAATTTGATCTTTGATTTTCTTCTTTAAGTTTCATGCTTCTCTATCTTCAGCAGTTGTATGGATATGGGTGGACAGACCCAGAGAAAAACACACATGCAAAGAAACACACCAGACAAAATGCCCCTCACTCAATGTGCTTTCAGTGAAGCATTGCAGTTGCTTGTATACTGTGCTACAATATATATATATATATATATATATATATATATATATATATATATATATATATATATATATATATATATATATGGGGGGTTTCAAAGTCTGAGACTGTGCCCCCCAGTTTACTTGCTTAGTTAATTACTGGACAGTACCTATTATTATTTTATTTTCCCCCAGAGACACTCAACAATTGAGCCAAGATAGCCTGATATTGCTGTTTGGAATACCTCAGACTAAAACAAATGCATAAGAAAGGTCTGTCTGAAGGCATGCATTTGTTTCTGACTCTAAAATTCCTCCCAAACTACGGTTTGTCTGTCTCTGAACTATCTGTTTAACCAAAGGAGATCTCCTTTTGATAACTAATGTAAATACGTACGGCAATATTTTTCACTTCCATTCAATGAGCCACCCTGGGGAGGCCCGCCTCCCACTTTGCAAACCTCTGTGCTATAGACCAAATCACCGTGACATCACCATGTAAGCAACATTTACTTCTGCGTACCACTTCGGGAAGGCGCCAGGTTTAAATTTGCGTGTTGTCAAATAAATGCTGTCAAACTCTCGTTGTTTTCGGCCGACTACTTTCAATTTAAATGTTCAAACGGTTGGTAAACATGCTTGTCCGGTACATGTATTCACGGGACGAATACATGTACCGTGACACCCCTACTGTAAGGCTACGTGTCGAGGAAGCTATGTGACTGATGGATCCTTGAATCTTGTTCAAAATCCCATTGGAGAGTTTCAAAAATGAACGGGGCCAGGCAGAGAGATAGTAAGCTTACTATTCTGCATTCTTCAAAACAGATGTGTTTTTTTGCGGATAACATTATATAATGTTATCTTTTCACTCTTTTCACTGATTTATTGTCAACTGAAGAGAAAGGGAGGAAGACACCGAGTCAAAGTAAACCCTTATATCAAATACATCTGAGTCTCAATCCTTTTGTTGTACAAAGTACAAAGCCTGGGAATCAGCTGGGACGATTTACACATAACCTCTCAGATTATTCACTTTTATTTGTTTATCTGCGAATATTTAAAGGTCCCAATTTGTGCAGCTGTAACCTCTTAAAAACGTGTGTCTCTGGTCCATAAAACATGATTCTGGATTAATTTGTCGAAAATATAGCAACCCCGTTTGTTCTGACGGAGTTGTCACTTCCTCATCTCGTCGCGTCCAAGACCAAGAATGGTCTGTTTCTATAATATATTCAGAACGAACAGTTCCCATTGGCCGCTGAGGGAGAGCCCGCCCCAGGCCAATCAGATTAGCGTCTGTGGACCAGCACGCTAGGTTGTGTCCACAACTAACGTTAGCAACGAGCTATCGCTAACTTAACGGTTGCTACGCTGAAGAGGACATCTCAAAATGCCTAGACTTACCGAATGCACCTCCGCAGTTGCTGGATCACGTACAGTTGGCGTCACTCCAGCTAGAAGTGTTAATTTTGTGGCTATAGACAAAATGGCGCAGGTAGCTTGTGTGAGAGAGACTGCGCGCAGTATGCTTAAGGACCCGCGTGACGTCACATTAACCCGTCTGGGGGACAGTGGCGTGCCGTCCATTAGGCGAACTAGGCAAATGCTAGGGGCGCTTGAGCCGTTAGGGGCGCCAGAGAGGGTAAAAAAAAAAAAAACTTTTTCATGATAATAGGCCTACTATTATTTTACAATAGTAGACAAAAAATAAGCACAACAACGTCTTAAGTCTTTAAATAATAGTGAAATCATTTTTCTAATTCTGGCTTTCTGGCTGCCTGGGCTGCAGCACTTTCACCATGGTCCCTAATCCATACCACCCCACCCCCTGCGCGGCCGCGTCCCTTCTACGTGCTCGGAGCTCAGCAAAAATCTTGCCTAGGGCACCAACTTGGTCAGGCACGCCACTGCTGGGGGAACAGAGCATTAGGGGGCGTGGCTTGAAGGAGACTGCAGGGGGAAGCTGGATAGGGACAAATCTAACTCTGGCAGTTCTGAGGTTGTGACCACTACAGGGAGGGATGACAGCAGTATATATGCATTTACAAGTAAAAACAGCTTTTGCACGGAATGGGACCTTTAACTTGGCTTTCAGGCTCTTTTCCAGCTCCACCCTGGTCACAATCACACAGGTCAGCACATTGGCACTGAGAGCTGACCAGTACAACGAGCTCCACTGCAGCAGCCAGCTGGGCTTTTACTATGGGAGCTCAGAAAACTTTGTGAAATGCGCACAAAGTCTCAAACCCTTCTTTCCCGTACTTACTGGAAAAGTGAAACCCACCCCGTTGTCTGTCAGACAGTGGGGGTATCTTTCAACAGGGTTTAGAAGTTTTTCTTCTTCTGCCGTTTTATTCTTCTTCTGAACATGTAGGTATTTTGACGTTGACTAAAGAAACACTGCCGCCTAGTGGCCGCTTTTAGATAAGATTCCAAATTAGTGCTTACATCAAACGCAAATGCTACATAAAACAAATACAACAGGGGGAGGGGTTGGTGGGAGTATTAGGCTACTCACATGCGCTCTGTTTACAAACTTGTGTACAATAAAGATTTAAAGTGGGGGGAAATGCCTTTGCCCTGTCAAACAGCTGGAATACAGACATCTGAGAGGGAGGCGCACCCCACACTTTGAAAATCACTGCTCTAGAGTAAAACCTTTTTGTGTGGATTGCCTAGATCTTATTAAATAGTGGACATTTATTCATTCCCACATATTAGACACTATTTCTGATGGTAAAAATAGCGTAAAAAGCAGAATTCAGACATATTCAAAGGGAAAAAAACAGAATTTGGGATTTGTTGCTTTTTTTCCCCGTTTTCGTACCGTGCCGTATTCGTACCGAACCGTGACCCCAAAACCGAGGTACGTACCGAACCGTGACTTTTGTGTACCGTGACACCCCTACCTTACAGGCAATGTTAACTTTCCAAAATTATTATTCTTTGTACTTGGGCCAATTTCCCCCTGCTGCCCTGGTCACTGCTCCACCCTCTGCTGATCTGAGAGCCGTAGACTAGCAACATGTTTCCTCCGACACATGCGCAGTTGCCAGCAGTGTTGGGCAAGTTACTTTCAAAATGTAATATACTACATATTACTAGTTACTTTCATTTGAAAGTAATAAGTTACTTTACAATATTACTTTCTGTGTAGAGTAACTCGTTACTTATTACACTACTTTTGTATTACTTTCACCAAAACAACAGCAGCAGCAGAATGACATTACCGCCCCGGAACCATCCCGAAAAATAATTTCAACCGCCTTGAAATCAGTGTAAACAATCCAAAATTCTAAATGTTATTATTTTCCTTTGTTATTGTCATCTATAGTGGTTGTTTGCATAAAAACACACTGTAGAAAAGGGTCCATAATGGCCCACCGTCAGGCCTGTTCTTGGGGCAGTCGATGCCCACGAGCCGGCGCGCCAACGACGTAATGACGATGACACCGCCGTGACATCATCAATGATGACGTCAGAGTTCACCTGTGAGGTCATCGGCGATGTCAGACGTCTAGGCTGACTGTGATGGCAGACGGGACTTTACGGGGTCACCGATGATGTCATAGCTCCTTGGACGTTGTGACATCACCAACGGGGTATATAAACAAAGCGTTCTGTGACGCTGTACCCTTCCTTCCCTATTCTCCTTCATAATGTCAACCCTTGCCACGACTAATCTGTGATTCTGACCGATCACGGCCCGTGAGCCCTCATCTACGATCCAGCACACTTCACGAGGCAAGCCCAAAAGCTTCGCCCCCAGCAAGCCCACAAGCTTCGCTACACACACAGTTTGATTAGAAAATAACTATCTTTTTTTAAATATGTGCTTTGATTTTATCAAATGTAACTCAATTTGTAACTTGAGTTACTTGACAAAGTAACTGGTATAATATTACTGAAATCCTATAAGTAATAAGTTATATTACTGAGTTACTGCTAAAAGTAATATATTACATGTAATATGTTACTTTTGTAATGAGTTACCCCCCAACACTGGTTGCCAGCCGCTTCTTGTCACCTGACAGCAGGGAGCTTCACTGGCAGGACGTAGCACGTGGGAGGATCACGCTATTAAGTCCAAGAAATTGTGTGCTCAACTCAGTGTTAAATACTTTGAGTGCCGGCCCAACAAAACATGAAAAGTCAAATGGAACTGGCAGAACTCACAGCTTCAAGTCTACACCGAGGAAGGCCACAGGCTGAAACGCGTCTGTTTTGTTTACTGCTCTATGTGGATTTAAAGCTTTTTGTGAAACTTCACCTGTGAGTGCTGCCAGTTCCATTTGACTTTTCAGGATCACGCTATTCCCACCAGTTCCCTTCTGCTTTGAACATGTGCTCTGACCAACCAGGACCAGGACAAATACCCATAATCCGGCTTCGAACCCACGGACACAGCCAATCGTGCCTTTATGGACGCCCGACCAAGCTGGGGGCAACATGCGACCCTCGTGTTGGTAACAATGTTAACTTTTAATTCAAATAAAGAACACGAAAATCTCTGACGCAT
The DNA here is from genome assembly GCF_964638095.1 of Poromitra crassiceps. NCBI lineage: Eukaryota > Metazoa > Chordata > Actinopteri > Beryciformes > Melamphaidae > Poromitra > Poromitra crassiceps. Next base: position 2,987,031 of record NC_139626.1, on the reverse strand, counting down.
CACCGACACCTACCCACCCACCACCGCAGAGATCCCGGTTCAATTCTTACTTCCGGCTCAGACGTTCCCGACAGACACAATTGGCCGTGTCTGCGGGTGGGAAGCCATTGGGGTGTGAGTCCTGGTCGCTGCACTTGGCGCCTCCTCTAGTCGGTCGGGGCTAGCCTGTTCGGGGGGAGGGGAACTGGGGGGAATAGCGTGATCTTCCCATGCGCCTCACTGTCAGATGAAAAGAAGCGGCTGGCAACTGCGCATGTGTCGGAGGAAGCGTGTGCTACTCTACAACTCTCCCAAGATCAGCAGAGGTGGTGGATCAACTGACAGACAGCAGAGTTCCAGGGCGGTCAGGTCTTTACTCGCTGTGTCCCACAGCAGGATAAAGTGGTGTCACGCCCCCTCTCATCTGACACCCACAGGCAGTGTGCAGACAGATTGAAAAACTTTCCATCTCTGTTCAGACAAGATCTGCCCATGGTGCTGGCCTCACTGGGACCTCTGTCTTGACCTATACCTCAGGCAAATGTTGTCTTGTCAGAAGTGCTCCCCCATCCCTCCCAGTGTCCCTGTATCGTTATACATTGACTTCAACTCTATGTACTGAATTGCTTTTATGCAATTGTTGATGTGCAGAATCAGTGCAATTGTTTGTCTAGTATCTGTTAATTATTTGACTCACTCTATCGTTCGTGAATACGTTGTCAATCTAGATAATTTCTGTCATGATAAGCACATTTGAAGACATTTTTCAAACACAGGAGAGAAAGAGATGCAGAATGAGAGAGAGACACACACACAGAGAGAGAGATTACTCCTTTAAAAAGTAATACAATTACTTCACTTATTACTGTACTTGGTATCAAAAGTAATTAGCTATGTTACTCGTTACATTACTATTGCTTTTGCTCAGGGGCGTGCAGAGACCCTTAGAGGGGCAGGGTCTCACGCTGGATAAAGTGGTGTCACCCCCCCTCTCATCTGACGTCCACAGGCAGTGTGCAGACAACTATCTAGACATGATTGAAAAACTTTCCATCTCTGTTCAGACAAAGATCTGCCCATGGTGCTGGCCTCACTGGGACCTCTGTCTTCTTGACCCTACCTCAGGCACCCACCACTGATTACCGGCAACCAATCAGGAGGTCAAAGGTCACAGCACCAACAGATGGAACAGATATGCAACGGTCGCTGAAACACGTCCTTTGATGTACTGACCCAGTGGTAACTAGAACGACCGCACCTCACATATATGCCTCCACCAACAAGTGAGCAGTCGACATCCATGTCTGTCCAGACTTTGATGTTTGAGCAAAATGTGAAGAAATTCCGCAACATGTTAATGAGCGAGAAAATGGCGTTCGTTAGGTCAGTGACCTTGAACTTTGACCACCAAAATGTAATCAGTTCATCCTGGAGTCCAAGTGGACGTTTGAGGCAAATTTGATGAAATTCCTCAAGATGTTTAATAAACAACAAACAATGTTGCAGAGATATTGCGTTAATGAGCTTGAAAATGTGTTTGAGAGGTCACAGTGAGCTTGACCTTTGATAACCAAAATCTAATCAGTTCATCCTTCAGTCCAAGTTGACGTTTGAGCCAAATTGGAAGAAATTCCGTCAAGGCGTTCCTGAGATATCGCATTCACGAACATCGGACGGACAACGCAAAACCATAACTAGAGATGCATGTGCACCATCAATTCAACAATAGTGAAATATTCATTGTTGTGTGAACTACATATGCCCCAATTAAACAATGTATTGTAGAGCATGTCATAACCACCCATTGAAACACATATGACAAACATAACAGACACCCACCCAACAGAGCTCGTCCCTATGCCACAGTAAGATGAACAGTATGACATGACCGGGGATCATGAGTAACACAGTGAGGACGCCCTGTTTCTGCTCACCTCTCTGACCTCTGTCACATAGGTGGCGCTCTCATGCTCTGCCCTCTCCAACTCAGACTCCAAGTGCTGCTTGTCTCTTCTCAACTATGGAGCACAACAGAGATTCAGAGATGCACACTTATGAGATGTACACATGTTCCAATTAAAAAAATAAATAGCTGCAATGATAAAATTAATAACTATTATTATTCTAAATCAAGATATGAGAGTGTAAGTCTTAGAAGAAGTGCGTTTCACTGACGTTTTCCAAGTCTGCTCCATCACTTAGTCTCTCAATCTCCTGCTCCAGTGCTGTAACTTTCAGGTTCATCTAGGATAATAATAATACATTTTATTTATAGAGCACTTTTCAGGGTACTCAAGACACTTTACATATAACATATTTACATATATCTATCATAGGAAATAACATACACACTAAAAACACAACATGCAACAATCACACTAAAAGCAGTTCTGAAAAGGTGAGTTTTGATTAGTGATTTGAACATGGACGGCTGTGTGCAGTCTCAGTGTTTTTTGTGCATGTTTTTAGCGGGGGGTTCCTATCCGGAGGAAACCCCAGGGGAGCACGGGGAGAACATGCAAACTCCGCACAGAAAGGCCCTTTTGAAGAGCCCATCTGGGCAGTAGGCACTGAGGACTCGGGGATGGAGACACACCCTCAGCGCCCACAGCGTCCCAGGCGGGAATCGAACACAGGACCTTCTTGCTGTGAGGCGACAGCGCTACCACTGCACCACCATGCCCCCCGTGTGTTTGGGGAGTTCCAGAGAGAGGGGGCAACTACGTAGAATTCTCTGGGCATCCAAGGTCCGGCGCTTGGTCCTGAGTGTGATGGAGACAGACTTGGCATCATAGCGGCAGTGAGTTCTGGAGGTACTGGAGTTTATTTTGGACATAAAGAATGCTGTTGCAGTAGTCAATTGTGAATGTGATGAGACCATGGATCAGCGTTTCGGCAGCAGAGGAGGAGAGTGATGGGCGGAGACTAGCCAGCTATGTTTTTTTAGGTGGAAAAAGGCAGTTCTGTTGATTTGTTTTACGTGGTGTTTGAAGGAGAGGATTCTGTCGAAGAAGACTCACGCCGGGATTCCACTGAGTGCATTTGCGTTGCGTTGCGGCTGTGCTCCGGTTTTGCTCCGTGCTCCGCCAACACTCAACGGCTGCGTGCAGAGCACGTCACGTCACGGCTCCGCTCCGCCAGACAGCTGGAGTGACGAGACCGACAAGTTCTCGCGGTGAAATTGCGCGAGACACTTTGTATGTGGGATAAATACAACAACAAACAGGCAGAAGATCATTGTTCCCAACTGGAGAAGCAGAGGAGGGGTGGATTTGCTTGGTGTTGTCCTTGTTTGTTTGTTTGTTTATTTATTTAAGAAAAGGGACAATGCACATTAATTAGCATGAGCACGTGAGTCCATCATGTAAATGTGCCAGATTTAGCCATACAGGCTAATTTTCATCTGCAGTCCCTGGCAGGTTGATGTTATATGTGAAACATTAACAAACACATGCAATAGTACAGAAGACATAAGTAGACAAAAGCATATAAAAGAAGAAAAGCACAAGCACATTAATAGCATATAAAAAGAACATGCATGAGCACATATAAAAAAGAAAATGCAAGATTACATTAGCATATTCTATACAATACATGCCAGAGCAACAGCACATAAGCACATAAAAACAGACAAAAGCATATAAGCACAATTATGCAGCCCCTGGTTTACTGTAAAGCACGGACAAAAGCACAGACAAAACCGCATGCCGTACAAAGCAGACAAACAATGACAAACAACGAGAAATGCTATCCTGGAGTATGGATGCATGTTTGATTGTTCAATAGACAATGTTTTATGGAGTTGGAGAAGGAGTTGAAAGATGTGATGAAAGATTGTTTAGAAAAAGAAGGTTGCGCTTCAACAATGGGTTTCTCAGTGGAGTGCCAAACCCAAAATCCAAAATCTGTTCAAAAAAGGCTGAAAGGGTAGCACATCTCAGTTTTCAAAGTCAAGGAGGACAAAATACTCACATTTCACTTGATTTATTGGCTCACATCACACAAAAACAAAACGCTTACGCGTTTCGGCAAAGAGCCTTCTTCAGAGCGTTGTGATGAAAGATGTTTCTCAGTTCTACGGGTATAGTGTTCCAGGTATGTGCTGCTCTGTAGGAGAAGGCTGACTGGCCAAAGCTACAGTACTTCTCCTATGTGGAATTTTACAGTCTCCTCTGGTAGAGGCTCTGGTAGATGAATTTTGAATTTGTGAAAAGGATGTGTCGTGTCATATATTATTTTGTGGTTTTCCACTTCAATGATTAACTTTTCCTCATACATGTTTGTCCTCTGGCTTGATATTGAATGCTGTAAGCACCTCTAGACCTGTTGACTCCAGGCCTAGCTCCGCCCAACTTGCTGCGGCTTTGCTCCGACATCCGTGAAAAATAGAAGCCTTGCGTATCTGCTTCGGAGCTCCGAATCGTCGGAGCTGGGACGGAGTAGACACGCAACGCAGCGGAGTAGGTCGGAGTTGACACATTGATTAGAGTGGAAACGTATCGGCTCCGAAGCCGTACCGCAGCGCAGACGGAGCGAACTCAGTGGAATTTGGCCGTCAGCGGTTGTGGATGTGTTGACCAAGCACGAGCCCTGGGGGATGTCTTGGGACAGAGGAGCGGTGCAGTTGTTGATTGTGATGAACTGTGGTCTGTTTGTGAGATACAGTATGACCTTAGCCAGGAGAGGGCAGTACCAGTGATGTTGAGGGAGGATTCAAGGCCGTAGAGGATAATGATGTGGTGACGGGTTGATGGTGTCAAAAGCTGCAGTGAGGTCGAGGAGGATGGATTGAAATGGTTGGAACAGGTCGTTGGACATGAGGTGGGCTTTGAGTTGGGAGGCGACATGTTCCAGTATTTAGGACAAAGAAGAATGATGCAACGAAAAGGGCACAAGATGCAATGATTTATACACCTACAGTGATTTGGTATTCAGTGTGGGAGTCGTTTTGCAGCTTAACCTGAATGCAATACCTCTTTCAGCTCTCCCTGCGATACGTCCAGCTTCACCTTCCAGCGAGACGCCTCCTGCTCCACACTGCTCTGGAGGCGCTGCAGCATGCCCTCCTGTGGACACGGCAGGTATGACAGCTTAGTTCCACAAACATTACCACCACACAACCATGAACTTGACACAAAAACCTCATCTCACCGTCTCTGCCAAAACCTTCTTGTATGTCTCACAGTCTTTCTGCATAATCCTTTGGGTTTCCTCTGACTCCTTCAGCTTCGCAGCCAGTCCCTGATAAGAGAAAAGTATGGTAGTGTGGTAAATCCATGGTGAGTCTACCTTCGCCCTAAATCTCAGTAGCAGAGGAATAACGATCAAGTTTCCACTTTAATTACCTCAGAGTCCCCTGATGCAGGGGTGGAACTGGACTGTGCTACTGCCGCCTCAAACCTGTGTAGCCATTCCTTATGGTTCTGTTAGACAGGAAAGGTGAAGAGACACATCAGTGGAACAGGGACAAGAGCAGCACCAGAGGGAAGGAGTAATGAGGGTACCGCTTAGAAGAGCAAATATACCTGCTCATTGGGTAGAGGCACATGGGGCAGAAGTCTGTGCAGAACATCTCGACACTCAGCCTGGAATGACTCCAGTGTCGTCTGGTTTTCCTGCACGGTGATGGGAGGGGGCAGAGTGGCGGGGGAAAAGGAGAGTAGAGGAGATTGAACACTGGCTGTACGAATGAGGACAACGTGTAGTGGTCATCTGAGCAGACATGACCAGAATCTGGCTCTCCCTCTCTCTACGCTCCATTATCCCAATCTGAAATGATAGCATCAGGGCTTTAGGATGCATTCTCACTCCCAAATACCCTATACCAGGGGATCCCAAATTGAAGCATGGCGGTGGCCCACTTTGAAATCTGAAAATCTTCCAGTGCCCACTGCCCACCCAACCCTTTAATCACAACTCTGATCAACACACGCAACTAACAGGATGTATCTCCCTATGTATTTTTTTTATTTAATTAACAGAGCATGTGAATTTGGGCATACGGAGAATTAATAATCCATCCACACACAAAAAATGTAGGCAAAATATCCAAAAGCCAGATTGCCAACATGCCCCTTAGTAATCAGATATATTTGCGTGCATAGGGGTTAAAGTGGGATTTGGCAGGTGATTTTGAAAAGAAAATGCAGAAGCATTTCACTTCCTACCACCCTCCAAACAATGCACTGCACGTTTCTTTGCTTTTAGCTAGATTGAATTCAAATTAGCCTGACATGGTTTGAAAGCTGGCAGGCTGGGGGTACATCACCCAAATATGCCTTATTAATCACGTTGGTAATGTTTGTTACAATAGTGTTAGCTCAAATGCTAATGTTAAACAGTATGTGGATGGAGAATGCTAACACCATTTGCACCATGTTCCAGAATGTATAGAAAATAACCGATTATAGTTTGTTGGTGTATTATTCAAGTTTTCTAGTAGGGGTGCACGATATATCATTATATCATAGCGGTATCAGCCGATGATAGTCATTTTTTAACACATTGGCATCAGTCCGATGCTGCAATGTTAATATCTGTTTGTTATCGGTATCAGCCAAAATGTTCACATTGAGAGGAAACAATGTGGTAAATCTATCATTTATGGGCTTTTACAAATGTTTTGGAAATAAGGAAATGTATTACTTTTGCAAATTCAGTGTTTACATGTGTTTTTCACTATGTACACATTTTATTATCGTAGAAATATATGTGTGTGTGTGTGTGTGTTTATAGAGATCATATCGACATCTGTAACTATCGGTTATTGGCCATAACAGCAATGTTAATATTGGTTATCGTATCGGCCAACATTTTCATATCGGTGCATCCCTACTTTCTAGTCAAGTACGGTCCATTTGGTAGATTGTATTTGTCCAAAAACATTTGCCTAAAAAAAGACAAAGAAAGAAAGACTAGAACGACCGCAACGCGGACTTATGCCTCCGCATTAGTTAATTCTGGAGTCCAAATCGCCATTTGAGGCAAATTGGAAGAGATTCCGTCAAGGCGCTCCTGTGATGTTGCGTTACAGAGCTTGGAAATTGGGTGTGTGAGAGGTCACAGTGAGCTTGAACTTTGACCACCAAAATGTAATCAGTTCATCCTTGAGTCCAAGTCGATGTTTGAGACAAGTTTGATTAAATTCCGTCAAGGCATTCCTGAGATATCGCGTTAACAAGCTTGAAAATGGCGTTCGAGAGCTCACCTTGACCTTTGACCTTTGACCACCAAAATGTAATCAGATCATCCTTGGGCCTAAGTGAATGTTTAAGGGGAATCTGATGAAATTTTGTCAAGTTGTTCCTCAGATATGGCGTTAACAAGCTTGAAAATGGCGTTCGAGAGGTCACAGTGACCTTGACCTTTGACCTTGGACCACCAAAATCTAATCAGATCATCCTTGGGCCTAAGTGAATGTTTAAGGCGAATCTGATGAAATTTTGTCAAGTTGTTCCTCAGATATCGCGTTAACAAGCTTGAAAATGGCGTTCGAGAGGTCACAGTGACCTTGACCTTTGACCTTGGACCACCAAAATCTAATCAGATCATCCTTGGGCCTAAGTGAATGTTTAAGGCGAATCTGATGAAATTTTGTCAAGTTGTTCCTCAGATATCGCGTTAACAAGCTTGAAAATGGCGTTCGAGAGGTCAGTGAGCTTGACCTTTGACCTTGGACCACCAAAATCTAATCAGATCATCCTTGGGCCTAAGTGAATGTTTAAGGCGAATCTGATGAAATTTTGACAAGTTGTTCCTCAGATATCGCGTTAACAAGCTTGAAAATGGCGTTCGAGAGGTCACAGTGACCTTGACCTTTGACCATCAAAATCTAATCAGATCATCCTTGGGCCTAAGTGAATGTTTAAGGCGAATCTGATGAAATTTCGTCAAGTTGTTCCTCAGATATCGCGTTAACAAGCTTGAAAATGGCGTTCGAGAGGTCACAGTGACCTTGACCTTTGACCTTGGACCACCAAAATCTAATCAGATCATCATTGGGCCTAAGTGAATGTTTAAGGCGAATCTGATGAAATTCCATCAAGGCGTTCCTCAGATATCGCGTTAACAAGCTTGAAAATGGCGTTCGAGAGGTCACAGTGACCTTGACCTTTGACCTTGGACCACCAAAATCTAATCAGATCATCCTTGGGCCTAACGCCTACATTCCACTAGGTCCGTGTTCGGTCCGTCTGCGCTGCGGTACGGCATCGGAGCCGATACGTTTCCACTCTAATCATTGTGTCAACTCCCACCTACTCCGCTGCGTTGCGTGTCTACTCCGTCCCAGCTCCGACGATCCGGAGCTCTCCGAAAAAGATACGCAAGGGTTCTATTTTTCACGGATGACGGAGCAAAGCCGCAGCAAGTTGGGCGGAGCCAGGCATGAAATCAACAGGGCAGAGGTGTTTACAGCATTCAATATCAAGCCAGAGGACAAATATGTATGAGGAAAAGTTCATAATTGAAGTGGAAAACCACAAAATAATATATGACACAACACATCCTTTTTACAAGGACAACACCAAGCAAGTCCACCCCTCCTCTGCTCCTCCAGTTGGGAACAATGATCTTCTGCCTGTTTGTCGTTGTATTTATCCCACATACAAATTGTCTCGCTCGATTTTACAGTGATAACCTGTCGGTCTCGTCACTCTAGCTGTCTGGCGCAGCTGAGCCGTGACGTGCTCTACACGCAGCCAGTGAGTGTTGCCGCAGCACAGAGCACGGAGCAAAACCGGAGCTCAGCCGCAAAGCAACGCAATGCAACCAGTGGAATGCCGGCGTAAGTGAATGTTTAAGGCGAATCTGATGAAATTCCATCAAGGCGTTCCTCAGATATCGCGTTAACAAGCTTGAAAATGGCGTTCGAGAGGTCACAGTGACCTTGAACTTTGACCTTGGACCACCAAAATCTAATCAGATCATCCTTGGGCCTAAGTGAATGTTTAAGGCGAATCTGATGAAATTCCATCAAGGCGTTCCTCAGATATGGCGTTAACAAACATCCGTACGGACGGACGGACGGACAACCCGGATCCATAATGCCTTCGGCCTGGCTTCGCCGGCGGAGGCATAATAAAAATGAAAAAAAGGGAGATTTTGAGTGCTAGATTTTGCCATTGCACTTGCACTGGGTGAGAGAGATCTGTCCACCAATGGGACCTGACCCATTCTGCAACATGTCTCCAGATATGAGTTAGACAGTATTGTGTGTACAATGATTTAATGAGACACAAATGAGACAGAAGTGCTAATAAACATTTATGCTGCGTTCCATTTAAACTGGGAGCTGTCCTCGGATTTTCTCCGCCGAACTCGGGGGAGCCTCGCCAGCCTCAGCCTCAAAAATTCAAGATGGCTGCTGCGCACTTCAACATGTACAGTAGAAGCTGAAAACTTCGACACACAAGACAACACTGGCTACAGTGAAGATAGATCTAGTTTATTGTGAAAACACGTCACACACAAGACATTTTATACTGAGCTTCGCATGTAAAGTTCCATCACTTCCCATACTCAGGAAGTCACAGAGGCCCCCCTGTTGTTCTGTGGAGACCTTCTGTTTCCTGAGATAAGGACGTTCTAGGTCTAGGACCAACACTTGTCATCGCTGTGACGTTACTTAGACATGGTGTACACTTGCTTCACTGTTTTCCCTGCATGTGTCAATGCAAATATCCACTACACAGCCTAGTTATAATCATAGTAAACAGGGGCGGACTGGGATCATAATTCAGGCCGGGCATTAGATACCAAGCAGGCCAGGCCGATATGGGCCGACGCGCGTGCCGGCGTCCGAAGGGCGGCGGCGAAAAAATTGGGCAGTTTGAAGCCCAATTTGGGCCGTTTGAAGCCCAATTTGGGTTGTTTGAAGTCAGATTTGGGCCGTTTGAAGCCCAATTTGGGCCGTTTGAAGCCAGATTTGGGCCGTTTAAAGCCCAATTTGGGCCGTTTGAAGCCAGATTTGGGCCGTTTGAAGCCCAATTTGGGCCCAGTCCAATTTTACAATGAGATGCACCCACTTTAACCCTGAATAAAGTAATAAAACCACTAGTAAACCAGTAGGCGGCGCCTGGCCTGCTGTTCAGTGAGTGGCCTGACTGCGGGCACCAAAAAAAAATATATATATATATATTTTTTTTTTCAGGCCAGGCCAGGCCACCGGGCATTTGCCCGACGTGCCCGATTATGCAGTCCGCGCCTGATAGTAAATACTGTTTATTAGCACTTCTGTCTTGTTTGTGTCTCATTAAATCAGCTGTACACACAGACACAGTACTATCTAACTTCTACCTGTGTGGACATGTTGCTGCTGTATGCACAAAATACCACAAAATGCATTGTTATCAACTGTTATTGCTAACAATGGCTAGCCTGGCTAGAGCTAACCCTGGCTAGAGCTAGCCTGGCTAGAGCTAACCCTGGCTAGAGCTAACCCTGGCTAGAGCTAACCCTGGCTAGAGCTAACCCTGGCTGCTTTCCTGATTGTTTGAATGGAACGCCGACAACTCGGGTGTGATGTCCCTCAACTGTGGAATCCCACGCTCACAGTTTAAATGGAATGCGGCATTACTACAATGTTCACTAATGTTGAAGCGTGGACCTGCCATCTTGGATTTTGAGGTTGAGGCTAGTGAGGCTCCCCCGAGATCATTCGAGAGGTCACAGTGACCTTGACCTTTGACCACCAAAATCTAATCAGATCATCCTTGAGTCTAAGTCGATGTTTGAGGCAAATTTGATGAAATTCCGTCCAGGCGTTCCTCAGATATCGCGTTAACAAGCTTGAAAATGGCGTTCGAGAGGTCACAGTGACCTTGACCTTTGACCACCAAAATCTAATCAGATCATCCTTGAGTCTAAGTCGATGTTTGAGGCAAATTTGATGAAATTCCGTCCAGGCGTTCCTCAGATATCGCGTTAACAAGCTTGAAAATGGCGTTCGAGAGGTCACAGTGACCTTGACCTTTGACCACCAAAATCTAATCAGATCATCCTTGAGTCTAAGTCGATGTTTGAGGCAAATTTGATGAAATTCCGTCCAGGCGTTCCTCAGATAACAAACATCGTACGGACGGACGGAAGGACGTACGTACGTACGGACAACCCGGATCCATAATGCCTCCGGCCTGGCTATCGCCGGCGGAGGCATAAAAACGACCCTCAACATTTGGGAAGGCTAAGCCACACAACTACCGTAAATTCCGGACTATAAGACGCACCGGTCTATAAGCCGCGGGACCAAAATTGACTATTTTTTTCTTCTATAAGCCGCACCGGTCTATAAGCCGCGGGTGTTTTGATGTTTAATTACCATATGAAAGGGTTCGTGCACAGAGAGGAATGTCGGGAAAGAGATCGCTGTTTGGGGAAGCTCCCATTTATTAACATTTCAACAAAACAAAACAAAAGTCAGGTCACTAATCCCCAGACAAAATCACACAACAATAGGCTATATGTGCAGCAAACCTGTAACCAGAGAAGTCAAGTCACTAATCCTCGTCTTCCTCTTCTTCCTGCGTACTGAAACCACCAAAGTCCTCATCTTCAGTGTCGGAAACGAACAGGTTCAGGGTGGCTTCGTCAACCACTCTCCTCTCTCCTTCATTGTCACTCAAAACCAACGAACTCCTCTTCGTCACTGTCGGCATCGAACAGCCTCTGAAGCCTCTGACGGCCCTCAGCGCCAGCTGTGGCGTCGTCATCCTCTTCATCCCGCAGCAGTCCAGCGTTTTGGAACCCGTTGGTGATTGTGGATGTTTTCACACTCCTATAATATTCCGTGCTGAGACAGTTCCTCCTGCTGCACCGTCCAACGCCTCACCATTGACTCATCGATGCCCAGGTTACGCGCGGCTGCTGTTTCCCTCTTTTAATGCGAGATTGACTGCTTTCAACTTGAAAGCTGCGTCGTACCTTCCCCATGGTAAGTGAGAGTGTTGCTTCTACTGCTCGTTCTCATGCTGTCGAGAACGAGCAAAGCTTTTTTTTGGTGAAAGAATCCTCCAGGGCGCTTCTTGTTAACAGTCCGAGTGAGTGGCAGGTCGAACGTCAAAGGCACTTCATCCATATTTATGATCTGCTCCGGTTCGATGGAATATTCCTTGATCTTCCTTTGTGTGAATTCGCCGAAGTTTGTGATTTTCTCCTGGTAGTCGGGGGAGGGAGTTGATGGCCGAGTGGCCGTTTGCTTACCGTAATTACCATATGTAAGTGGTCAGGCACAGAGGGGATTGTCGGGAAAGAGAATGGCTGTTTGAGGAAGCTCCCATTTACCGTATTACCGTAACATTTCAACAAAACAACATAACACAACACCACCGTTGTTTATTTTTACAGTGCACACAGTGTCCGCGGTGTGGTGAAAAGAGGGCAAGAGAGGAAATTAAAACAGAAGTGGATTTATAGTTAGAAAGAGTGCTAAAAAAGAGAGATTTTATTTGTATTTTTTTTTTTTTTTCTGAAAAAATCCATAGATAAGACGCACCGTTATATAAGCCGCAGGGGCCAAAAAACGGGAAAAAAGCCGCGGCTTATAGTCCGGAATTTACGGTAGTTCGTTATAATCGAACGCCATGCTTCAAAGGCGACTTTACGACAGTGAGGACTCAATCACAGCAGATATCCGCTGATAGCATACCACGGAGATCTCACAGGCACAGGCAGCAAAACCCGACGCGCTGATAGAAAAATCTCCATGGACGCGCCGCGCTGCGCTCAGGCCTCGCCCCCCCGACACGCCCCGTGCGATGACGTCATAATCGGCGCGCGCCCTATGCGCTTGGCTGGGCGCGAAGAGTATGCCACAAGCTTTAGAACTCAAATGTTAGAATTGTGCATTCCTCTCCTCTAGCAAGTGATGGTGCTCTAATGATGATCCAGATACTTCAGGATCATCACAAGAGCTTTGTCAGCTGGTGTCTGAGTGCACAGAGAGATTGTGTTTCTCACCATACGCAACAGCATCTTCGCTGCTGCGGCCCTCTTCGCGCCCCTTTTGGATGATCCACTTCCTAAAGAGGAACAGGAAATTAGGAGTGGAGTCCACAGATACAAATTGATTCATTAGGTAAGGCTAAAATATCAAATAAGAATACCAAAAGGTACATTAAGTACAAATCTATTGTCCTATATCACAAAATTAACATTATACACCAGTAACAGTGATTCAACAATTGCTTTACCAGGCACTGAGATTTGTGACTTTCAAAAACTCACTTTCAGGCCTGTACTCAGAGTTTTGTTTGTTTGGTGTTTTTTTTCTTCAGATTTCCCCCCCATTTTCTCCCCAATTGTACTTGGGCAATTTCCCCCTGCTGCCCCGGTCGCTGCCCCACCCCCTCTGCCGATCTGGGGAGAGCCGTAGACTTGCACCATGCTTCCTTCGACACAGCAGGGAGTTTCACCGGCAGGACGTAGCACGTGGGAGGATCAGGCTATTCCCACCAGTTCCCTTCCGCCCCGAACAGGCGCCCCGACCGACCAGAGGAGGCACTAGTTCAGCGACCAGGACACATACCCCTAATCCGGCTTCCCACCCGCAAACCGAGCCAATTGTGCCTGTATGGACGCCTGACCAAGCCGGAGGTAACACGGGGGCGCGAGCGTGCCGCTAAACTACCCGGAGGCCCTGGCCTCTACTCCGTTTTAACCCCCCTCACATTTACAACTGCACAACGCTTGAGGATGGTGCTAGTTAGTTAGTTAGTTACTTTATTGACACAATATTAAAATATTGGGGTCCAAAGAATAAAAATAAAAATAATCAATAAATTACAAGATAGAAATACTCCATCATCAATACAACAATTAAATCACAAATACAATATATTACAACATAAACATTACAATACAGACACCGACATCAGTCAGCCAGAACTTGCTGGTGCTCGAACACTGCTAGGCAAGCCTGTAACATGTTCAACTTTCCTCTATCAGTGTTACTAAATATTGAGCTCAGCTGGGTAGAGTCGTGCCCATAACTTGTCCCAATCTGCTGTGTGAGAGGACACACAAGTATGTGTTCCTCATTCTGCACGCCAGTCCTACAGCAGCACATATGTTGTTCAGGTGGTGTACGGCTCCATCTCCCTGTTTCTATGCCTAATCTGTGAGCAGATAACCTGAACCGGGTGAACGTTATTCTCAGCATCTTTAGCATCTTCTTGATTGACCATTGATGGTCAATCAATGGTGCATTGCTGGTATAGAGCAGGTGAACAGACATATCTGGGTTAATGGCTTGGTAGGTCTTATTATACCTTGTTCCCTCGCTAGCCCGCAACTTTTCCACCATCTCTCTTCTGTCACTCTCAACGTGATTTCGTTGTTCTATGAGCTCATCTAAATGAGACATCATGACTTGGTTTTCATTTTTTGTCATTTCAAGAACAAACCACAGGGGCTTGCTACATGCAAGCTATCAGTATCATAACATTTCATTCTCAAACAGATAAGAAAAAGCAAGCAGTATTATTCTGCATCATGATATTCCACCATCATATACCATCTGTGCTCTACATAGATAGCTAGCTTACTCGTTCCATTGTTAAATGTGATTTTTATATTTCTGTCCATTAGAGGCTCCTGAGACTTGTTGATGTTTTTGCTGTTGCTTTCTATAGTTTTAAAATAATAATTGTATTATTTCCACTAAGCATGTTTAAACAAAGATCTGCGTATCACTGAAAACAGAAATTGTAAAAGAAATATTGTGCACTGTACCTGTTTCTACAAAGTGTTCACCGTGACTGCAGGTCACGGTGAACACTTTGCGGTGTAGTGGACCAGACTCCTGGGTGTGGTAGCCTGGCAGGCACCACGCCTGGCAGAGGACACATGCATATCCACATAGACGCAAGCACGCACACACACAGCAGAGAAACACACAAAATAATTAGACACAGGTACATACAGGTGCATGCACAATAGACAGACATGCTTAATAACATGACACTGAAAGATTAACTGAACAATGACAGTCTCAAATATAATATTGAAAGTAAAGCACAGTAGTTCTCCTTGTTTTGTCAGCTCACCCGGAGCGCTCTTACAGGCTCAGACTGCTGTGAAGTGCCTGACCTCTCCATGTCTGGCTGTGGGTTGCTGAGGATAAGATAACACAAGTCAAGACATAAACACTACACACTACACACTACACACACACACACACCTAACCAGCACACATGATCAATAATTATCGATATCGACTGATATGAAAGATGTTATATCGATAAATACTTTTTAACTATATCGCCCAGCCCTACTCATGATATAATATACAGTATCTACAAGCGTATGATTCAACTTCGTATACTTCAATCGTAGAATTGCAATACTTAAGAATCGCAATATAAATCGAATTGGCACCCAAGAATCGTGATAGTATCGAATCGGGAGTTAAGTGAATCGCCACAGCCCTAGTTTCTATGCTGTCATATTTTTATTTGTCCATGGGGTGTCGCTGTGCCCTGTTACCTGGGCTCAGGTATTCTTTATAGGTGCTGCCTTCACCTCTGCTGGAGCAATGGCTTGCTGGAGCGCCATAACCAAACGCTCACGGAGATATTGTTGAAAGTTAAACTCGACAACGGATGCGACTGGAGAACGGCCCTGGATTGGGCACTCATGGCGAAAAATACAATGCAGAATGTGCACGGCTTCAGCCCATACCAACTGGTATTTGGACAGAATCCAAATCTTCCCTCTGTACTAGTCGATAAGCCACCGGCTTTAGAAGGAACCACGATGAGTGCATGGGTAGGACAACATATAACAGCGTTGCACACAGCAAGGAAAGCATTCACAGAGTCAGAGTGCTCAGAGAGAATAAGGAGAGCTCTAAGAAAGCAGCTCCGTCCAACAGATGAGAAGTATGAAACCGGAGAACAGACTGTGTTGAATGGAAAGGTCCTGGAGTCGTGATAGGACAAGACGGGGTAGTGATATTTGTACGTCATGGTGGGACATATGTCAGGGTTCACCACTCTAGGCTGAGGAGGGCTAATTGTGATCACAGTGAAGGGGGCGGGGCTAGTGCTGAGGGCCCAGAGCCCCCACCGCAAAATGACAGTGATGGAGGTAACTTATAGTGACATAGAGGATGATAATGATGCTGGTTATGTTGCAGGGCTCCTCAACAATGCTATAGCTAATGCTGATGGTGGCGATCATCAGGATGAGCAGCCACAGCCAATAGGCATAAGAGTAGGAGGCTCTATAATGCTAAAAACAGGACAACAAATTAGCTATGTGGACAACGACACTGGTATTCCTCACACAGCAAAAGTGATGGGACGAGCAGGAAAGGCAACAGGCAGACACAAGAACTGGTACAACCTACAGTACTCAGAACCCCCTGATATTGCAGGTACAGAGAGGTCAGCTGATCTTACTCAGGTAAACAATCTTCAGATTGTGCCACTGAACAATGATGTACTATGCTCTGAGTCTGCTGTGCATGAAAATGTTTCATTTGAAAATGCAAAACTTGACAATGATGTACTATGCTCTGTTATACATGAAAATGATGTGTTAGTCACAGAGGATGTTTCATTTAACAATGCAAAACTTGACGAAATTAGTAACTGGGAGAAAAATGGGGTGTTTGATGAGGTAAAAGATATTGGCCAAAAGAAGGTATCCACCAGATGGGTGTGTACACTGAAAGAAACCCCTGATGGTATAGTGCCCAAAGCACGTCTAGTAGCTAGGGGCAATTCTTCACAAGTGTCACAGCTTACATGTATCTCTTTCATGCACACTTCAGACTTATAGGCAGAGTCCATATTATTGTCTCTGAACAGCGTTTCACCGATCCAACATAACACCTGCTCGTTAACGCTCCACTAGATGTGTTGTTGTCAGTGTCGTCAGCCTGGAGGGTCGGGGCTGGGCTAGGAAGACTCTCGGCCTGGGCCTGCAGCCCATCCAGGATCATGGCATTGATGTGCCCTCCACCTCCCTCTGTGCGCTGGTTGACTGAGAGCAGGTTAGTGGAGCCGTCAAAGGTCTGGACGGAGGCCAGGACGCCTTCCGACAGCAACCTTTTAAACAGCAGCAGTACCTCCATTGGCCACACCGCAGGGAAGTGCTCTTTACCTGGGGGGAAGGGGGGGTACATGTTTAATAAAGCAACTACAAGGACAATTTGTAGTCCAGTTTGGATTACAGAAGAGCTGGATAATACAATTTTAATGTAAAAACCTTCAACTTGTAATTATTTATCTTTGCAATTAATGATAACTGCAGTCAAGAATAGTCTGAATGCTATTTTCAGACACCAGTTTCAGGGCAACAGATGTTCAATGCAGACTAGAGTGTATGAATTCAGGTATGCATGTTGACTAAATCTATTTTGAAAATTGAAGAAAGGAGCTGTTAGGAATTTAAATGACAAAATTTAATTGGAAGTAATTGTACCTGTGTACTACAAAGAGTTTAACAAAACAGAGTACATCTTCATGAAGGTGATACGGGCAAGATAAATACCGCAACGCGTTTCAACCGTTGGGTTTTCGTCAGGCTGTATTTTTTTCATTTTTTCATTATTTTTTTTGGTCCACACATTGTGTGTTTTTCCTAAATCTATTTTAATCATGATTACAACAATGTGCCATTGCCTCTTTGGATTTTGCCCTGCTCTATGGTCAACATCTCCATTCGTTAATGAAACCATTGCGTTAGATGGCTGTCATTTATTGTAATTTTTTTAACGTTTAAATAAAATAATTGAGAGGAAAACTTCCTTTACTTAAGGCTTGACTGATCATTACAGATGGGATAAAGATCAGTGCCTACTGCCATAGGAGGCAGTTCCCACATGCAAAACTAACAGATATCCCACATCTAAAACGTGATTCCTAACTGCAGGGCAACAGCTGCTTTACAACTGCTTTTGTGCTAATGTAACACCAAACAAAATGACAATGTTGCGGTGAAAATGTACTCATTCACATTAATCCTGTGCATGTTTTCTTTTAGCATCTTCTTGGAAATAAAAATACTGAAACAGATGTTCTAGGTAGGGATGCGCCGATATGAAAATTTTGGCCGATGCCGATAACCGATATTAACATTGCCGTTATGGCCGATAACCGATATTTACCGATGTCGATATGATCTGTATAAAACCCACATTTTTATGATCGTCGCATTTTGTACATACTGAAAAACGCATGTTAACACTGAATTTGAAGAAGTTATGCATTTCTTTATTCGCAAAGCCTTTGGAAAAGCCCATAAATCATAGATTTACTGCATTATTTCATATCAATGTGAAGAATTTGGCTGATAATGATAACCGATATTAACATTGCAACATCTGACCGATACCGATACGACCGATATGTTAAAAAATGACTAACATCGGCCGATACCGATATGATTGCCGATATATCGCGCATCCCTAGTTCTAGGCTTTGTTTTTGCGATTAAAATTTGGTTCAAATATGAAAAATGAGCAAAAGTCTTATTGCCTTACCCATGAGGGCACAGCGGGTGATCTGTAAAGGGAGCTGCAGCAGGTCCAGGGGGATGGGCAGGATTCTGGAGTACGGCACCGTCTCAGTGTTTCCATAGTCAGCGTAGATGACAGTGAGCTCATTCTCACCGGCCTCCAGGACCACTGCACGGTACCAGTTACCATCAGCTGGGGAAACAACAAACGTTACTGGAATTAACAAGTAACATCACTAGTTTCCGTTTTTTGTATTTTGGCAGCCCTTTGAGCAGAAAGAGTTATGGTTACTTAGAAATACATTATACATGAATGTTGGTCTACCTTTATGTAGGTATGTATGTATGTCATACAATTTAAAAATAAAAAATAAATGTTTAACGCATGCTTTTTATTAGTTAGCTGCAAGACAAGTTGCCCCTCTGGAATAATAAACATGTCTCTACTTAACTCTGCCTAGCACTGTGTAAAGTGCTTTCTTCTGCCTAGCACTGTGTAAAGTGCTTTCTTCTGCCTAGCACTGTGTAAAGTGCTTTCTTCTGCCTAGCACTGTGTAAAGTGCTTTCTTCTGCCTAGCACTGTGTAAAGCGCTTTCTTCTGCCTAGCACTGTGTAAAGTGCTTTCTTCTGCCTAGCACTGTGTAAAGTGCTTTCTTCTGCCTAGCAGCACTGTGTAAAGTGCTTTCTTCTGCCTAGCAGCACTGTGTAAAGTGCTTTCTTCTGCCTAGCACTGTGTAAAGTGCTTTCTTCTGCCTAGCACTGTGTAAAGTGCTTTCTTCTGCCTAGCACTGTGTAAAGTGCTTTCTTCTGCCTAGCACTGTGTAAAGTGCTTTCTTCTGCCTAGCACTGTGTAAAGCGCTTTCTTCTGCCTAGCAGCACTGTGTAAAGAGCTTTCTTCTGCCTAGCAGCACTGTGTAAAGTGCTTTCTTCTGCCTAGCAGCACTGTGTAAAGTGCTTTCTTCTGCCTAGCAGCACTGTGTAAAGTGCTTTCTTCTGCCTAGCAGCACTGTGTAAAGTGCTTTCTTCTGCCTAGCAGCACTGTGTAAAGTGCTTTCTTCTGCCTAGCAGCACTGTGTAAAGTGCTTTCTTCTGCCTAGCACTGTGTAAAGTGCTTTCTTCTGCCTAGCACTGTGTAAAGTGCTTTCTTCTGCCTAGCAGCACTGTGTAAAGTGCTTTCTTCTGCCTAGCACTGTGTAAAGTGCCTAGCAGCACTGTGTAAAGTGCTTTCTTCTGCCTAGCAGCACTGTGTAAAGTGCTTTCTTCTGCCTAGCAGCACTGTGTAAAGTGCTTTCTTCTGCCTAGCACTGTGTAAAGTGCTTTCTTCTGCCTAGCAGCACTGTGTAAAGTGCTTTCTTCTGCCTAGCACTGTGTAAAGTGCTTTCTTCTGCCTAGCACTGTGTAAAGTGCTTTCTTCTGCCTAGCAGCACTGTGTAAAGTGCTTTCTTCTGCCTAGCACTGTGTAAAGTGCCTAGCAGCACTCTGTAAAGTGCTTTCTTCTGCCTAGCAGCACTGTGTAAAGTGCTTTCTTCTGCCTAGCAGCACTGTGTAAAGTGCTTTCTTCTGCCTAGCACTGTGTAAAGTGCTTTCTTCTGCCTAGCAGCACTGTGTAAAGTGCTTTCTTCTGCCTAGCACTGTGTAAAGTGCTTTCTTCTGCCTAGCACTGTGTAAAGTGCTTTCTTCTGCCTAGCACTGTGTAAAGTGCTTTCTTCTGCCTAGCAGCACTGTGTAAAGTGCTTTCTTCTGCCTAGCAGCACTGTGTAAAGTGCTTTCTTCTGCCTAGCACTGTGTAAAGTGCTTTCTTCTGCCTAGCAGCACTGTGTAAAGTGCTTTCTTCTGCCTAGCAGCACTGTGTAAAGTGCTTTCTTCTGCCTAGCAGCACTGTGTAAAGTGCTTTCTTCTGCCTAGCAGCACTGTGTAAAGTGCTTTCTTCTGCCTAGCACTGTGTAAAGTGCTTTCTTCTGCCTAGCAGCACTGTGTAAAGTGCTTTCTTCTGCCTAGCACTGTGTAAAGTGCTTTCTTCTGCCTAGCACTGTGTAAAGTGCTTTCTTCTGCCTAGCACTGTGTAAAGTGCTTTCTTCTGCCTAGCAGCACCGTGTAAAGTGCTTTCTTCTGCCTAGCACTGTGTAAAGTGCTTTCTTCTGCCTAGCACTGTGTAAAGTGCTTTCTTCTGCCTAGCACTGTGTAAAGTGCTTTCTTCTGCCTAGCACTGTGGTGCTTTCTTCTGAGTCTCCAGAGTGAGTATTCTTTGCTGGGCAGAGCACTTGGTGATTAGAACCCCCCCGCCCCCAATTCACATGAAAGCTTATTTAAAAGACAAGTTCACAACATTTAGAAGCCCATCTCCTATTCTTAATTACACAGTGCTTTCCTGTGTGTACCTGTGTGAAAGAAAAAGAAACTGCTTCCCTCAAATTTGCATGCACCCTTTTGTTTCCGAAGCTATAGTAAGAATAAGTCCCAGAACCCTTTGAAATGTATTCCCATGCTATTTTGGAGGAAATGTGGGCCGATAACAACATGCACTTGCACAACTAAGAAATGTACGAGAAGAAAACAGAAGTGGAAACACCTTGGATGCTGTCAATGTCATTCATGTTCATTAGGATAGGCTTCTAAAAAGTCTTGAACCCAACCTTCGGAGGTACGACTCCACCGACACAGCTGCCATTGGGAATCAGTGAGCCTTTACTAGCCTCCGTTGTGAAAGGACCCTCATGGAAAAGTCCATTAAAAGCCACCCTGTTGTTAGCTGGGCTGCGGAATGCGAGCCGGGGTCTCCAGTCTGTGTAGACTGTGTTTAAAGGAAGAGCCGCTCCTATGCTCGGCTGCATGCACACCGTGTCATTATATCTACTAGCAGACATCAAATTACTGGCTTGGGTCTGCGGGGGCAACGACTGCAGGTGGGGACCAACGAAGAAGAGACCAAACATAAAAATGGGGGATGGAGAGACAGACACACACAGAGAGAGAGAGAGAGAGAGAGAGAGAGAGAGAGAGAGAGAGAGAGAGAGAGATATGGAGGGGCAAAGGGACAGAGAAAAAGACAGAGCGAGGAGGGGGGGAGGGGGCAGATCAGCTGGTCTCTCCTCATAGGGACTCTTGCCTGTAATCATATTGAGCGATGGGGATCCCTGGGATTAAGCTGACTGTTTGAAGAAGGGCTTTCCCCCCGCTGACAATGTTTATTAAACCCTGCATGCAATTTCCTCATAAACCATGGTGTGAAATCTAATCCACCTCACAATGTATATTTGTAGCAACTCTGGACTCCCGTGGTTTCACCTCAGTCTGTTATTAACTTGTAGAGGTGCTGTAGTACCAACAAATAAAACACTAAATATGTTACGTTGTCAAATAATCGCATCACTAAGTGCCATCAGTTTTGTTGTATTCAGTCTTAACCTGTGATAGAGGAACAACACTATGCATCAGGTCAAATGTACAGAATGTACAGAACATTAAGGGATATTTTCTGATTCTTCAGTTGTAGCCCTTCTTTAACATATTAATCCTTAACCTTATTACCGTAAATTCCGGACTATAAGCCGCGGCTTTTTTCCCGTTTTTTGGCCTTTTTTGGCCCCTGCGGCTTATATAACGGTGCGTCTTATCTATGGATTTTTTCAGCAAACGGCCACTCGGGAACCTCCAAAATCTATGGATGTTGGTATGAGGCAGAACGAGAGCAAGACAGACATTACGAGAGCGAGACCCTGATTGGATGATGTTGCAAAAAATGTGTCTCGCGACCTGATTGGAGCACTGTGCCACTACGCTCTCTCAGCCACTACGGTAAAACACCCTCCCTCCTCCCTCGCTCCGGGGGGAAAAAGGCAGCGATTGAGCCTGAAAGACAGTCTGAATGAAATTGAATGTAACATTCCCAATTCTATGTATTACATTCTAAAAAACTAACAGCAACATTTTGGAAGGCTAAGCCACACAACTAGCTCGTTGTAATCTAACATCATGCTTCAAAAGATGGAGAACTGGCTGTGTTACGACGATGGCGGCGAGAAGAAGAAGGAAAGAAGGAAATCGAGTAGCAGCACGTAACCTTGGCATCAGGGTGTTGACACAGAGAGCAGACGGCCGAGGTGCCGTTCAGATCCGACTGAAGGCTCAAGTTTGCCAGTGGATCCTGACAGCGTGGAGGAGTGTCAAAACATCCACGATCAACAACGGGTTCCGAAAGGCTGGACTGCTGCGTGATGAAGAGGAGGACGCCGCCAGCTGAGGGCCTTCAGAG
This sequence comes from Poromitra crassiceps, assembly GCF_964638095.1. Taxonomy (NCBI): domain Eukaryota; kingdom Metazoa; phylum Chordata; class Actinopteri; order Beryciformes; family Melamphaidae; genus Poromitra; species Poromitra crassiceps. The sequence goes on along the minus strand of NC_139626.1, from coordinate 2,964,341 downwards.
GCTGTTCGATTCCGACAGTGACGAAGAGGAGTTCGTTGGTTTTGAGAGCGACAACGAAGGAGAGAGGAGAGTGGCTGACGAAGCCACCCTGAGCCTGTTCGTTTCCGACACTGAAGATGAGGACTTTGGTGGTTTTAGTACGCAGGAAGAAGACGAAGATGAGGATTAATGACTTGACTTTTCTGGTTACAGCCGTGTACTGCACCTTAGCCTAAAAGATGAAGACGAGGATTAATGACTTTTCTGGTAGGCTGATTACCGTATATTTTAAGCAGCCGTGTTACTGCAACTTTAGGCTTACGCGCTTACTGTCGTGTTACAGGCACTTTATTTTGCACTTTAAAAAAAACACATTTAATTTAGCCATTGATATTGCCTCGTCAAGCGCTGTAAGCTTTGTTTTTTGTTATGGTACTACTGTAGGCTATAATGTAGATCAGTGGTTTTCAACCTTTTTCATGCCAAGGACCCCTAAATTTACACAGCACAGTACATGTTCTGTAGCTACTATTGCACTAAATGGTAACACTTGAATACGTTATGCAAATATGCAACTTGTTTTGTTGAAATGTTAATAAATGGGAGCTTCCCCAAACAGCCATCTCTTTTCCGACAATCCCCTCTGTGCACGAACCCTTACATATGGTAATTAAACATCAAAACACCCGCGGCTTATAGACCGGTGCGGCTTATATAAGAAAAAAATAGTCAACTTTGAAGGTGCGGCTTATAGACCGGTGCGCCTTATAGTCCGGAATTTACGGTAATAAGGATAATGGCTTTTAACTGGATTCACCTCATTAGTGTACTTCATGGAAAGGCTAAGTGTCCCTTCTACTTGAACATTCAGGGTACGTCTGTTAGCCTGACAGGAAAGTGGTACGAGTTCAAAGTGTTGGGGCAGGAACTTGACCAGCTGAGGGAGCAGGGTGGTTAACAACCACCACCACCTATACTGCCTCAAGGTGAAAAGTTCAATACTAATTGATAAACAGATCGATGGAATATAGAGCTAAAGTCCCTCCCCTTCTGGTCAGACCCTATGCGCACCAGTGTCTTACAAATATATGAATGGTGGTGAACGGAGAGATACGTCACTTGTTTTGATCCCATTTTCCACAAGCCACATATCTTCTGAACATTCTGACACTAAAATAGCATTTTTCAGACAGACGGATTAGGAGAAATTTTAATTTGCTCGAGACCTGTCTCTGTCTCAGCAACAACATCTTGAGATTTGGCAACAGGAGCTCATGTTAGCAGGGAGCGATTAGCTAAAGCTACATGTCTGCCAGAGAATTGCAATATATATATATTTTTTTACTGTTTTTACAAAATACACATGAACCCTGAGTAGCCATATTGAGCCGATGTTCGGAAATGTTGCACTATTTGGGAAATATCACAATTTTGAACATTTTCAGAGACAGCAGCAGGCTCAGTTTTAAAGCCAGAGTGAAGTTTCTGGTATCCTATGAAACTAGACGACCTAATGAATCGATTTGTACCAAACATGTCATGCTAGTTTGTCAGGAAGATAGCTAAATAACACTCCAAATGTAGGCTACATTTTGGCGAGGGGAAAAAAAACATTTACAAAGGGGTCCTCTTTTTCACAGCCTAATGGTGGCAGGTGTGTGTGTGTGTGTCTGTTTTGAACCAGCTAGTAGCCTTATATTGTCATTCAGCCTTTCTGCTGCTGGGGGGGGGGGGCGTTGGTATACTCAGTGGAAGTGGTCCCTGGGAAAGTTGGTTTTGTACGTAGTGGTACTTGGGCGGAAACGTTTGGGAACCCCTGATCTATCTGATCTATGCTATAACTAACTAGCCTGGTATAGCAGCTGATCTATGCTATAACTAACTAGCCTGGTAAAGCAGCACGTCACGTGAACTCACATTTCATTTGGTTCTGCGAGATGGTCTGGCCCCAAGGCCTGGGAGGGCGTTAAGCAGAAGCTGCAAAGTGGATGAGCCAATCAGCGACTGCGCTCAGTGCCCTGTGATTGACAGTGCAAGTTAGGGCTGCACGATATTGGAAAAAACTGACATTGCGATATTCCCCACCCCTGCGATATGAAAAAATACAGATTTTCACCAGATTACCAGAATAGCTCTATTTTAAAGAAAATAATGCTTCTAGAATGATTGCGGTGATTTTGTAGAGGAGTCCATCTGATTTTGGAGGTGAAATTAGGTATTTTAATGTTTCTCAACCACTGGGCTGTGGCCTACTGGTAGGCCTCAGAGCGTCATCTATCAGGGTGCATACACATTGATGAGTTATGACATTCTACTTTAAAATGTCACTAGCCTACACTTCACTTAGTGTAATGAGCCTTTAAAACCAGGGAAAGACAACATGTAGGCCTATGCTGTATCACCATATCCAACATCTAAGACCATATAGTCTCATATTACAATATTGATATACAATTGATATATTGCCCACCCCTAATATTGAGTGCCAGAATGTACCTCCCAATGATGCTATTTGCAGAAAAACATTAGATTTAATTGATTATAATCACTGCTTTCTAGGGGTGTCACGATACACTCAGTTCACGATACGATACGTATCACGATACTGGGTTCACGATAACGATACGATACGATACGATTTTAACAATATTTTTTTAAACTTGAATAATGACAATATATGACTGGAAAAGTAGTATTTTATTTGAAATGCACAAATACAAAACATGCTGTTGTGGGAAATTGTTATTACAATAACAACTAGAAAAAACATGAGATTGGAGATAAGGCTTATCTTGAAATAGAATGAGTTACACCGTCACTTAGATTTACTTTGAACTAAAAGGTTTCTCAGCAGTATAAATTCTCATTATGCATCTTCAGTTTTTCTTCAAACTCAAACAACAAGACTTTTCTTAATCTATTTTTTATGCATCTTCAGTTTTTCCTGTCAAGTAAACAGTTTTGCCAGAAAAACAATTGAATGGTTTCTCTCCTGTATAACTTCTCGTGTCTCTTTAGAGACTTGTTCAACTGAACTACTTTCCACACATTGAACTTCAACAAACAAAGACGTTTCTTAGTCTATTTTTTGAAAAAAAAAAAAAAAAAAAAAAAATCTTTGCGATATGAGATTTCATCTCAACGATACATATCGTGACGTTTTACTATCGCGAAATTTCGTGGGACGATATATTGTGACACCCCTACTGCTTTCAACTTCTTTCGTTCTTCTAACGTTTCAATAAATCAACAATGAAACACCCCTGCCACTTTACACACTTGGTCTGACCCCCCGGAAACCCCCTCCAGAAACTACCAAGTGGTACACTCCGCATTTGGGGAGTTCCGGTTTTTGAGCGCACGCAGGGCAGTACAGAGAGACGTGGATTCACATGCAGCCGACCGGTGACAAACAATTCATTCGTGAAAAGTAATAAATATACATTTAATTGCCCAGATATGTCTCTTGTCTTTTTATTTTCACTGAGATGTTTTGTGTAAATGAGTCGCTATGTATGATTAACTCTACCGTAACTGCTATCATGTGATGCAACATCAGAGAATGAAGGGGAGAGACAGCCGCAGTGATACACGGACAACTTCTCAGTAATCACTTTAGCCTTCGTGTCATTATAAGTTGCGGTCTTGCTTTTTGGTGTTTCAAGAGTAAATATCTCCACTCCACGGACATGTTGAGTTACAGCAGCCAGTCTGCTGTATGCTAGTGCGCTGCAAGCTGTGGACAAGTCCGCCTCCGCAATCACATCGGCTACTGTCAGCAACGCAACATAAGCACAAATAATTAAATTGAGCTCTCTGTGCATGTTTGTTGTGTTGAAGCTAAGCACTAAATGAGTGAGTACAGTAGTGGGGTGTCTCTCTCATTTGAGAGAACCTGCATTTCACTCAGTAGGCTACCCCTAAAGTGAGAGTTTATCAAGCAACATGACGAGTTAATTTGCTTTTGACATTGCACGTCCTGCGATGTGACTATCGCGCATGCGCACATTGCGATGACGATGTGTAAACGATATATCGTGCAGCCCTAGTGCAAGTTGGCCAATCAGGAACGCCACTAGCACTGCACTAACAAAACAATAATGGCCGCCTCCTTGCCTGATCGTCTCGAGGAGTAATGTCAGCGTTTGTCTAGTTTAAACAGCCATAAAGTGCAGTTATTACAGAAATAGACTCAATAACAACAACTAAACAAGTACAGGAGAATCGCCGCAACCGCAGAGTTTCTCGGCGGAAAATATGTTTTTGACATTCTCCCGAGTGGATTTGGGTTTGACTGGATCCGACGCTGATTGGCTGAAGGAGTTGTCTGTCAAGGCAAGTACACCCGCCCACTGCGATACACTGGGAGAAAGCTTGGGGCCAGACGGTCTCACAGAACGAAATGAAATGTGAGTTTACGTGACCGGCTGGTTTACCAGGCTAATAACTAACCATATTGACCATCAGAGCAGTGTGTTTACGTGACCGGCTGGTTTACCAGGCTAATAACTAACCATATTGACCATCAGAGCAGTGTGTTTACGTGACCAGCTGGTTTACCAGGCTAATAACTAACCATATTGACCATCAGAGCAGTGTGTTTACGTGACCGGCTGGTTTACCAGGCTAATAACTAACCATATTGACCATCAGAGCAGTGTGTTTACGTGACCGGCTGGTTTACCAGGCTAATAACTAACCATATTGACCATCAGAGCAGTGTGTTTACGTGACCGGCTGGTTTACCAGGCTAATAACTAACCATATTGACCATCAGAGCAGTGTGTTTACGTGACCGGCTGGTTTACCAGGCTAATAACTAACCATATTGACCATCAGAGCAGTGTGTTTACCTGACCGGCTGGTTTACCAGGCTAATAACTAACCATATTGACCATCAGAGCAGTGTGTTTACGTGACCGGCTGGTTTACCAGGCTAATAACTAACCATATTGACCATCAGAGCAGTGTGTTTACGTGACCGGCTGGTTTACCAGGCTAATAACTAACCATATTGACCATCAGAGCAGTGTGTTTACGTGACCGGCTGGTTTACCAGGCTAATAACTAACCATATTGACCATCAGAGCAGTGTGTTTACGTGACCGGCTGGTTTACCAGGCTAATAACTAACCATATTGACCATCAGAGCAGTGTGTTTACGTGACCGGCTGGTTTACCAGGCTAATAACTAACCATATTGACCATCAGAGCAGTTTGTTTACATGACCAGCTGGTTTACCAGGCTAATAACTAACCATATTGACCATCAGAGCAGTTTGTTTACGTGACCGGCTGGTTTACCAGGCTAATAACTAACCATATTGACCATCAGAGCAGTGTGTTTACATGACCGGCTGGTTTACCAGGCTAATAACTAACCATATTGACCATCAGAGCAGTGTGTTTACGTGACCGGCTGGTTTACCAGGCTAATAACTAACCATATTGACCATCAGAGCAGTGTGTTTACGTGACCGGCTGGTTTACCAGGCTAATAACTAACCATATTGACCATCAGAGCAGTGTGTTTACGTGACCGGCTGGTTTACCAGGCTAATAACTAACCATATTGACCATCAGAGCAGTTTGTTTACGTGACCGGCTGGTTTATCAGGCTAATAACTAGGGCTGTGGCGATTCACTTATCTCCCGATTCGATACTATCACGATACTTGGGTGCCGATTCGATATATATTGAGATTCTTAAGTATTGCGATTCTACGATTATTGCGATTCGATATTACGATTTATTGCGATTTTTGTTTCTTTTTTTCTTTTCTTTTTTCAGTTTGTTTGCTTTTTTACACTAGATTAGAACATGGGAAAAGTTGAATCATACACTAGAGACTGTATATTATATATCATGAGTAGAACTGGGCGATATAGTTAAAAACAGGGGCGGACTGGGATCATAATTCAGGCCGGGCATTAGATACCAAGCAGGCCAGGCCGATATGGGCCGACGCGTGTGAAATTTGGGCCGTTTGAAGCCCAATTTGGGCCGTTTGAAGCCAGATTTGGGCCGTTTGAAGTCCAATTTTACAATGAGATGCACCCAGTTTAACCCTGAAGTGTAATTATTACTTCAGACTAACTAATAAAGTAATAAAACCACTAGTAAACCAGTAGGCGGCGCCTGGCCTGCTGTTCAGTGAGTGGCCTGACTGCAGGCACCCAAAAAAAAAAAAAAAAAAAGTTTTTTTGCAATTATCGATTCTGGAATAAAAGATCGATTCAAAAAATCGTGACATTAAAAATCGCGATACTTAGGTGAATCGATTTTTCCCCCCACCCCTACTAATAACTAACCATATTGACCATCAGAGCAGTGTGTTTACGTGACCAGCTGGTTTACCAGGCTAATAACTAACCATATTGACCATCAGAGCAGTTTGCACAGGTATGTCAATCTGGCAGAAAGACAATGTGTAAAGTAATGAGATATGATCATGAGAGATTGAATGAAGGGTGAGTGTGTATTTAACACATTAAGTGCCATAGACGACCTAACTCGTCTTACATAATCCAGCGCTTGAGTGCCAAGGACGAGCTAACTCGTCTTACATAAACATTTTTTTTTTTTGACGGTGGGACATCAATCAACCCCTTTTACATCTTCGAGATAACTATTGGAGCAAGAGAATGTGTATAATCTATTTTACCGACCACTAAGTGGCGACAGAGACAGAGAGAAAGCCACAGCCACGGACCCGTGGACCAAAAGCAGCCGCCTCCCGCGGAAATGGCTTGGCGATTTTACAGTCAGAAACGAAGGAGCCTCATTCTCATACTGTAGGCGGGGACGCTTCGCGCTGCTGCGGTGGGGGGTTCCAGAAATGGACTGGGTGAGCAGCATAAAGCCTAGAGTCGCACGGGGCTTAATCGGGGCTCTCAAACCCAAGAGACAGTGAGACCTATCCACACTCGCTGCCAGGGAGAGGCTGCTCAACTCGCTGGAAACTCCCAGCAGCACAGACGGAGGGAGGAGCCCGGAGACACACACACAGAACGGACAGAGATCCCCTCCCCCCAGAGCAACGCGCGAACACACGCACGCACACACACACACACACACACACACACACACACACACACACACACACACACACACACACACACACACACACACACACACACACACAATACAGTATACAGACTCGCCCAAAGGCACCCACAATCACAGGCAGGTGACTATTCTGCTGAATTTCACAAAACTGCGATTATCTCAGCTTGCTGTCTCATACGCTAAAACCATGCTGTACTCAACGGCTAATATCTACATAACTACTAACTCTGCAAACTAACTCTTTTAGACAGAGAAAGCACACATTCTATTAGTTATTTTTAGATGATTGGTGTTCACGAAGTCTTAACAGAAAACAGATCCTCGGCTGTTGTAAAATGAGCCAGAATCCTCAAAAAAAAACCTGGCACAACTTACCTACAGGTTGAAAAAATGGCTGGCACTCAATGTGTTAATGAAGGGTGAGTGTGTATTTAATGAAGGGTGAGTGTGTATTTAATGAAGGGTGAGTGTGTATTTAATGAAGGGTGAGTGTGTATTTAATGAAGGGTGAGTGTGTATTTAACACATTGACTGCCAGCCCTTTTTTCAATGCTGTAGGTAGCTTCTGCCAGGCCGTTTTTTGAGGATTCTGGCTCATTTTAAAAGAGCCGAGGATTCTTTTCTGCTTGGAGTTTGTGAACACAAAGTTCACAAAAGTACTAATAGAATGTGTGCTTTCTCTGTCTAAAAGAGTTAGTTTGTAGAGTTAGTAGTTATGTAGATATTAGCCGTTGAGTACAGCATGGTTTCAGCTGTCTGAGAGTGGAAGCTGAGATAATCGCAGTTTTGTGAAATTCAATCAAACAGGCAGAACAGTCACTTTAACGATTTATTTTTGGCATCAGTGAGAGATCAGACATCTAAACAATATAGTTCCGAACGCCCTCTCCTTCAACTCCTCCCTCCGTGGGCGTGTCTAGTGGCTTTCAGCCTGCGTTTGTCACAAGCTCGCTGCAGCCTCGCTCCCTGGCAGCGAGAGCAGCCTCACTCCCTGGCAGCGAGTGTATGAGAATGAGGCTCGTTCGTCTCTGGGTTTTCGGAATGCGTGCGATTCTGGCCTTTCTGCGGGCGTTTCAAAGTGTGTTTTACCGATAATATATTATGCAAATTTGCAATCCCCCGTGTGCTGCTGCTGGCGCGGGCCGAGAGCGGCGAGTCTGGTGACTGATGACTGTAAAATCGGCAAGCCATTTCCTTGTGAATGGAGGAAGCACCCGCCTGAGGCGGCTGCTTTTGGTTGACTTTCTCTCTGTCGGGAGGGCACCGTCGCCACCTAGCTGGTCGGTAAAATAGATTATACACATTCTCTTCCTCCAATTCTGCAATAGGAGACGTAAAAGGGGTTGATCGATGTCCCACCGTCAAAAAAAAAAAATGTTTATGTAAGCCGAGATATCTCGTCCTTGGCACTCAACGTGGTAATGAAGGGTGAGCGTGTATTTAATGAAGGGTGAGTGTGTATTTAATGAAGGGTGAGTGTGTATTTAATGAAGGGTGAGTGTGTATTGAATGAAGGGTGAGTGTGTATTTAATGAAGGGTGAGTGTGTATTCCTCACAAGAGAACTGTGCGCAGCAGGCAGCTCCAAGCGCTGGTCTCTGGCCAGAGGAGGCGGAGTTGGAGGCCTGGTTGGCGTTGCAGTAGACAGCCAGCTCCATCATCACATTCCGAAGCTTCTCCATGTCCACTACACGACAACACAGAGCAACCATAAGAGGAGAACATGGGAAAGTGATCACTGCGACGTTGTGTCTTTTTGAGAGACACAGAGAGAATTAAGCGAGTGTTCTGACCCTGGCTCGAGCTCAGGACGTAGAAGAGGGAAGGACTAATGACGGTTGCAATGTAAGGCTGGAAGGTCTCGTTGTGAGGCAGCTCCACTGTCTTCCAGTCCACTGGGAAAGAAGCTGCTGAAATCAAATAACAACAAACCATTTAAAATCAGGCTTCAGATACAACTGGGCTCAGGAAAATGATCACTCACCAACCCATTTATTTTCAGTTTTATATTAAGACTTAAGACAAACAACCATAAAATTTAAACAACAGTAACATGACAGCCACGACAGCAATAACAAGGACAAGAAAAACAAACAAAAAACAAGACAAAAAAAAAAAAAAAAAGTTACCAGACATATTACTACCGTAAATTCCGGACTATAAGCCGCGGCTTTTTTCCCGTTTTTTGGCCCCTGCGGCTTATATAACGGTGCGTCTTATCTATGGATTTTTTCAGAAAAAAAATTTCAAATACAAATAAAATCTCTCTTTTTTAGCACTCTTTCTACCTATAAATCCACTTCTGTTTTAATTTCCTCTGTTGCCCTCTTTTCACCACACCGCGGACACTGTGTGCACTGTCGAAATAAACAAAGGTGTTGTGTTATGTTGTTTTGTTGAAATGTTACGGTAACGGTAAATGGGAGCTTCCTCAAACAGCCAGCAATCCCCTCTGTGCGTGAACCCTTACATATGGTAATTACGGTAAGCAAAGTTCATCAGCCCGGAATCACAACAAGACGAGCAGTCTCTCTCTCACTTACCATGGGGAAGGTACGCAGAAAGTCACACGACGCAGCTTTCAAGCTGAAAGCAGTCGAACTCGCACTAAAAGAAACAAACAGAGCAGCAGCGCGTAGCCTGGGCATCGATGAGTCAATGGTGAGACGTTGGAAGCAGCAGCAGCAGGAACTGTCTCAGTGTAATAAGACAAAAAAGTCCTTCAGAGGCCACAAAAGCAGATGGCCGGAACTTGAAGATTCCCTTGAGGACTGGGTGTTGACCCAGAGAGGAGACGGCCGAGGCGTTTCCACGGTGCAGATCCGACTGAAGGCCAAAACAATCGCCGCCGAGATGAAAATTGAACATTTCAGAGGTGGGCCATCTTGGTGCTACCGATTCATGAGACGAAAGGGACTGTCCGTCCGGGGGAGAACTACTGAACAACTCCCTCCCGACTACCAGGAGAAAATCACAAACTTCGGCGAATTCACACAAAGGAAGATCACGGAATATTATAGGAGTGTGAAAACATCCACAATCACCAACGGGTTCCAAAACGCTGGACTGCTGCGGGATGAAAAGGATGACGCCGCCACAGCTGGCGCTGAGGGCCGTCAGAGGCTTCAGAGGCTGTTCGATGCCGACAGTGATGAAGAGGAGTTCGTTGGTTTTGAGTGACTATGAAGGAGAGAGGAGAGTGGTTGACGAAGCCACCCTGAACCTGTTCGTTTCCGACACTGAAGATGAGGACTTTGGTGGTTTCAGTACGCAGGAAGAAGAGGAAGACGAGGATTAGTGACTTGACTTCTCTGGTTACAGGTTTGCTGCACATATACGGTAGCCTATTGTTGTGTGATTTTGTCTGGGGATTAGTGACCTGACTTTTGTTTTGTTTTGTTGAAATGTTAATAAATGGGAGCTTCCCCAAACAGCGATCTCTTTCCCGACATTCCTCTCTGTGCACGAACCCTTTCATATGGTAATTAAACATCAAAACACCCGCGGCTTATAGTCCGGTGCGGCTTATAGAAGAAAAAAATTGTCAATTTTGGTGCTGCGGCTTATACACCGGTGCGTCTTATAGTCCGGAATTTACGGTAATTGAATTTGCGGTATGTTTCAGAATGTTACAATCTCAGGTATACAGAACGGAGGTGGTTACATGAGTTGTGACATTACAAGGTGGTTATTTATCTTTTCAGATAATCAACAAATGGACCCCATATTTTCAAGGTCCAGCATATCTCCATAGTGTCATTCCTCCCCACAAATAGGTTAGATGATGCTTTGGCGCAGACTTATGACAACAAAAACATGCACCAGTGCACACTGGCCATCAAGGCCATTACCATCCACTGATTCTTTAAAGGGATGCGGCAACATTTTGGGAGATTCTATTCATTTATTAATTGCCATATTCCTGATACAGTGCACTCCTCTTATAGTGATCACCTTGGGACGGGGGACAAATTGATCACTATAAGCGGATGATCATTATAACAGATGTTTCTCTTCTTCTTTATTTCTCATGCAGATTACCATCTAATAGACTACATGCACAACTCCTTTACTTCCTGAAATTAGTCCAGCTTCTTTATTTCCTGTCCTACACTATTGGATGAACTGATTAATCAGGTGTGCCTTGATCATTGTTGTGACTGCAGCACACCTGACATTAATCACTTCATCCAATAGTGATGACAGGAAATAAAGAAGCTGGACTAATTTCAGGAAGTAGTGGAGTTGTGCATGTAGCCCGTTGACATTTGTATATGTATTACATGAATACAGTACATATACAGTTAAGGAATGTTATTGACTTTACCAATTAACTGACATGGAAATTATCCTACCCGCCCCCCTATTATATGTCACTTTAAAGGACTGATTGTTTTCTGTTTGCTCCATCTTCTGCTATTGATTTCATTGCTGTGCTGCATAGCACTAAGTCACATTACTTATTTTGTAATATGCTTACTCACAATGGCTATTCAAATTAATCTTGATCTTTAAGTTTAACTCATTGAGTGCCAGCCACTTTTGGAGAACGGATGCTCCCAGTGCCAGAGTTTCAGAGCGTTTTCAGTGATTTCTCGAGGCCCACAGAATATTGTGTGATATTACTATGTAAACACTGAACACGCACAAAGAACGATGAGACTCTATTCTATCATCTGCAAAAAAAAGTTTATTGATCCCATTTTCCGTTCTTTAGTTATGAGCCGGAGAAGATAGGCTGTTTTGAGCAAAAAGACACTTTTCAAATTAGAAGCTGAGTTATTCCGCCTTTTGTGAAATGCAGCATTTCAAGCACATTCACTGAGTCATCTGGTGGGCATCGGATATTCTGGCTTGCGTTTGTCAATCCTGTCCTGCTGCCTGGGTCTGTCTGGGTGTTGCGCGCTGCTCTGCGTGCCCCCCCCCCCCCCCCGCCCCGCCCCGCCCCGCCTCGCCCCGCCTCGCCTCGCCTCGCCTCAACTGCACACTCCTCCTCCTGTCTGTGGTGGCTCTCTGCTGAGTTTGCTGTGCGCACAGTGAAGGGACATCGACATCCTGCTTTTTTACAGCGTTCCGCGTGTGTTTGTCACCGGCAACGATGCTTCCAGTTGAGAATATAATAACAACTCCACGGTGTGGATGTGCGGATGTGCTGTCCGGCTCAATTGTGGGAGCAGATTGGCTGCTGCAGGCACAGCTGCAGTAACGTGCTTCAGCATATCGATGCATACGGATGCGATGCGATTTCCGTTTCCATAACGACTTCTTCTTTGTTTTTTCCTTGCCTTTCTGTTATGTGGAGAGCACTGTCGCCACCTAAGGGTTCTGTAAAATAGGTTAGACACATCCAATAGCTATAATATTTGTACATCAGAGGCAGAAGGCTTTGATCGACGCCCCACCGTCAAAAAACGCAATTGACGAACATGTCCGTCCTTGGCACTCTACGTTACTATTTGAAATGACGAACATGTCCGTCCTTGGCACTCAATGAGTTAATCATCCCAGACAAACATATTGAGGTTTGGGCATTGCAGTGGTGAAATTGCATTGCTGTATCTAACGTTCCGCTTGTGGTTTCTTCTCACGTTGATTAGTGACCAAGTCCACCTGATACATTTACACTCGGGAGTCGACAGGTGTAAAACGTTATTAGTTCGTTCAACTCTGGTTCACCAAAATACATTAAAAAAAAAGCAGTGACAGACAGGCCATTATGACACTTGTGTGTGCAGGCCAAACTGGCTAAACACCTTCCCTTTCTCAGAAAATTTCAACTTTTCTTTGATTGGATAAAAATTGGCGCCGACCTACAAACTATCCAATCAGAGAAAAGTTGACTTTTTCTTGGAAACGGAAGGTCAGATCGAGTTACGGTTGCTATTTATGGTTATGGCTCTATATTTCTGTCAGAATATAGAGCCATTTAACACTTATTTGAACACAAAAACATGGCTAAATGCAGCTTTAAGCAGAATGAACAAGATTATCTTCTTTTTTCACCCATAAGCATGCAGCCCTGGTGTGCAAACATTTGCTAATGTGACTATGTGATTAATGTGAGCATGTGATTAATATGAGCATGTTGCTTATGAAGTTGGCTCACTTATATCTTGCTCAGTCCGTTTCACATTGGTTGCTTCCTTGGCTGCATAACCGTGATCAATGAGGAATGTGCTCAGCTGCTTGCCTAAAAAAAAGAGGGAGGGTGGAGGAGGAGGAGGTGGGAAGTAGTAACAGTTAGTTGAATATTGAAATAGTTTTTCACGAAATCACCAACTTTTTCCACATTCACATGACGTACTGTAACCTGAGCCTGTATTACTTACCCATGGAGGAGAGCAGGATATCCACAGCATGGATGCGGCCGTGCTCCAGTATGTCCACCATACTAACTGTCACACTCTTGCCGACCAGCACCTGTCTCACCGCGATACAGCCCTCGCCTGACCACTTGTCACTCACCGGCACCACGCCAGCCACACAGCACTCCAGCGCCTGGAGGACATAGATGGAAGTGCTAGCTAGCGTCATTATGCCAGAAGCTACAGATTTTAAATGTTTAACTCACTGGTATTTGTTGAAGATGCATCGTGCTCGGAGCGTTATGGATTTTTATCAGTGTAAAAAAAAAAAAAAAAATCACAGGACAAAATAATAATAATTTGACACCCTCAAAGTTCCCAATGGAAGCTTGAGGTAGACAGGAAAAAACCTCCACGCCATCATGTGAACGGTGTTAAGTGCAACTCACACAGGGAGGGACGAGCTGGATGTTGGCAGCCAGGGGCTTGATCCTCTCCATGGGGGCATCCTCCTCATTGCCAAAGTCAATGTAGAGGATGTTGGCGGTCTTCTGGTCAGCAGCAACTGATTGAACCAGACCTCGGTACCAGTTCTACACACAGAAAAGGGTAGAGAAAGAGACAGCCTGAGTGTAAGAGAGCAAAGCCAGCGAGTGACAGCCTGGCTGACTGAGCCAATGTGCATACTAGTAATAGACAGTATCTTGTCAGATGATTGCTGGCCATGGCCTCTGCTCACCAAATCACGGGAGAACTGAACGGCGCAGACCTCCTCCAGGTTTGGCGTGTATGCAGTCACTGAGGAGCAGCCACTGTAGGTCTTCTGCAGGTCCATGCTGATGCTCTGCAGTGTCTCCAACAGCTCAGGGCTCTCGACAAGAAGGAAGAACCTGCCAGGGCTGTGGAGCTCTACCACAGATGCCTGGGGGGGAGAACACACACAAAATATACACAACTATAACAAATAGACTTTGCTGGTTGATATTTCATTCCGAGATGAATTGAAACAGTTTAGAGTGGAAGTAAACTGGGCTCAGATTACCTGGATGTCTGTTCCTTTGGTGAATTTACTCATCTCCAAGTCCTTCAGATAGACCCTCTGGAGGCCGGACGCATCACTGTGGTTCACCTGCTACAGTAAAACACAGTTTGAGATACACATCTTTCATTTCAGAGTATATGAAACATACCTGAGCATATAAACTGATGTACGTACAAGCCAGGTGGTACAAATCTTGACAACACGGTACCAAGTACAGCCCTTGTACTTTTAACAGAGCTTGAAGCTTCTTTTTTTTTAAGGAAACCACCAGTCCCAAATAATGGCATTACCTTTGGCTCTAGCAGGCTTGTTCCGTCTCCCATCACTGGCGAAGCTGTGGTTTCCCTTTAGGTTAAGAGAAGTGTGTGAGTGCACTTTTTTGGTGATGGCACAAAATGAGGAATAATAAATGTAACAACAGAAAATCCCTGGTCTTCAGGACCGCACCAACTTACTTGACAGGATCTGCAGCGGTGGGTGTGCACACGTGTCTGTGTGCATTCCAGTCTTCTTTCTGACACCCTACAGAGCAGTAGGACGTTTTCTTGCAGCGCACACATCGGAAATTCCCTGTCAGACAATACTGGTCATTTAGAAATTGCTTACAGAAACAAATGTAAATTTGAAAGTAACAAGAGGCACGCAAACCGATCCATTTCACAAATCAGTTTGGCCAACGACCAATGTTATCTCTGCTAATGAACTAGCGCGCTAGTGCTTTTTAGATAATTGGTGGGTGTGCTTTAGATTGGGGCAGAGCAACAGCAGATCTACAAATGCTCGCACGTCCAATCTCAACACAATCTAGTATCTCATTAGGGCTCATCCTGTCCATCACTCTCTCTCTCTCTCACACACACACACACACACACACACACACACACACACACACACACACACGAGTTCTTAGCACTTAATAATGAGCCAGAGTGAGGGAAACACATGCCATGGAGGGGGTTAATCAGTGAAATCACCTGGTCTAGTTCTGAATTATAATAAAAACCTGGACTTCACACTCCATGGCACATGCATGACTATCTTTGTGATGGCCAATCACACCATACGACGACTGATCTTTCCTGGACTGCAGGAGCCTTGAACATTCTGAAAAATGGGTTCCTGAAAATCGTTTTGTTGTTATTTTTAGGACGATGATGACATTTACCTTGCGTTCCACAGTAGTTGCAAAATTTGCCAGGGACTGGGAGTGGTGTAGGCATGGATCCCATCAACTGAGAAGATGACAGAATAAAACTTGATACAAACGTGGCACCGAAGAGAGAGACTTTCTGAGGAGAACTGAGGAGGACATAGTGATTGATTTTGTCAAATTTAAAGCATTGTAAACATAAGTTTGATACATACTAAAGATGTATCCTTGCCGATCAACGAATGTGCATCACCTGCAAAGAAGAAAATATATTTATTTCCGGTCAAATTATGTCACTTAAAAAATGTAACGCCTTAGTGTATAAATGTGTGTTTTTTTTTTTTTTGGTTTTTGTGTTCTTTCTTTCTACAGGTCTGGTGGGGTGGGGTGGGGGGTTCAGGGGATTTGATACAGTTTGATATAAATGTTTGTATTACGAAATGGAAAACCTTGAATAAAAAAACCTTGGTTTAAAAAAAATGTATGTCACTTAGTAGCTGACACAGGTGGCTGGTGGAGCAGATTATCTGGGAGTTCACTTCAAGGTCCAGCATATCTCCATAGTGTCAATCCTCCCCACAAATACCGTAGGTTAGATGATGCTTTTGCGCAGACTTATGACAACAAAAACATGCACCAGTGCACACTGGCCATCAAGGCCATAATACCATCCACTGATTCTTTAAAGGGATGCGGCAACATTTTGGGAGATTGGCCTATTAATTAATATAACTGTTATAATAACTATTAATTGCGATATTCCTGATACAGTGCACTCCTCTTATAGTGATCACCTTGACGGGGGACAAATTGATCACTATAAGCGGATGATCATTATTATTATTATCTTCTTCTTTATTTCTCATGCAGATTACCATCTAATAGACTACATGCACAACTCCTTTACTTCCTGAA
Source organism: Poromitra crassiceps (assembly GCF_964638095.1). Lineage (NCBI taxonomy): Eukaryota > Metazoa > Chordata > Actinopteri > Beryciformes > Melamphaidae > Poromitra > Poromitra crassiceps. Next base: position 2,947,882 of record NC_139626.1, on the reverse strand, counting down.
ATTAGTCCAGCTTCTATATTTCCTGTCCTACACTATTGGATGAACTGATTAATCAGGTGTGCCTGATCATTGTTGTGACTGCAGCACACCTGACATTAATCACTTCATCCAATAGTGATGACAGGAAATAAAGAAGCTGGACTAATTTCAGGAAGTAGTGGAGTTGTGCATGTTTGTATATGTATTACATGAATACAGTACATATAAAGTTAAGGAATGTTATTGACTTTACCAATTAACTGACATGGAAATTATCCTACCCGCCCCCCTATTATATGTCACTTTAAAGGACTTTGATTGTTTTCTGTTTGCTCCATCTTCTGCTATTGATTTCATTGCTGTGCTGCATAGCACTACCTCACATTCCTTATTTGTAATATGCTTACTCACAATGGCTATTAAAATTAATCTTAATCTTAAATCTTTAAGTTGAATCATCCCAGACGTTTGGGCATTGCAGTGGTGAAATTGCATTGCTGTATCTTAACGTTCGCTTGTGGTTTCTTCTCACGTTGATTAGTGACCAAGTCCACCTGATACATTTACACTCGGGAGTCGACAGGTGTAAAACGTTATTAGTTCGTTCAACTCTGGTTCAACAAAATACATAAAAAAAGCAGTGACAGACAGGCCATTATGACACTTGTGTGTGCAGGCCAAACTGGCTAAACACTAAGTGTATCCTACAGACATGTCAAGACGCAAGAGTCGACTGAATTATGTCGGACCGAAATAACGTTACATATTAAATCGTTATCCTTAACTGTTTGGAGTTGCGTTCGTATAAATTGACAACATTAACAGAGAAGCATGTTCGATAAAGGAGGCATTGAAGCAGGTACGTTACCATGTGCCGAGTTAGCTACCGGAGTCGGCAGCAGTGCTGGGCGTGGGCCCCCAAAGCGTGCCGGGGGAGCCATGCGGACAGGCACACCGCCTACCACGGGCCCGGGCATGGAGGAAGGCCTCCTCAGAGGCGGGTTGGGTCGAACCATGGATGGGGAAAATGAACGATTCATGGCGGACGGTGGACGCTGATAAGACCGCTAAAATGACAAGAGATGTTAACGATACCAGCAGTAGCTAGCTAACCTACGTCAATGTTATGCTAGCCATTAGCTAATAACGCTACAAAATTAGCCTCCTCCTGCTGATGTTGGCTAAATAAAGGCAGAATTAAGAGAGCAAATTCAAATAAACTATGGGTCGCAACGAAAATACAACCAAATACAGATACAAACTACTTTAAAATAATAACAATATTGACATTTTATGTATTCTTATTCTAGCTAATTGTACAGTATAGCAATTTTTTTACCATGATTTTTTTACCTGTGTATGTGTTGATGGCGTCGAGGTTATGATTTGCGCGTGCGCATTGCAATACGTTGTCAAAGGTCAAAGCAGAGCCATTGCGCAAGGGCGCGTCTAGGGGGCAGCAGAGGGTCGCAAAAGTTGCAAACCGAAAACATGACGAGGAAGGGAAGAACTAAGGCAAACATAAATGCAACACATGAAGATAATGTTTTAGCCAACATTATTTTATATGCATACAGTAGTGATGCTTGAAAACAGTGTGGATAATGGTTTGTTCAACCTGGACCTTGTGTTCTAAATGTATCAATTAATTCCCACGTAATTCACTACTAGAGCTTTCTCCTGTTGAACCTCTACAAGCAAACAGTACAAACACAACAGTTGAATAAAAAAGTGAACATTTCCTTTCAATACAACAACACCCATACAGCAAGTGGGACCTGCCTAAATGCCATGCTCAGTGGCACCCTGGCTCGGGTCTGTGCCCCACCTTACTGCCCGCAGCTCTTTGGTGGCCAAAGAGCACTTGTGTTGTGCTGCCATGACCAGCCAGGCGCAGTCCCACCTCCACACCGACGTCCAGCTACTCACTGCTCACAACAAGTACAGCCAGGGTATCTGCTCAGATGTGAAGGGTCAGGGCAAGCAAGACATTTTTCTCATCAATAAATGAGTGCTGTATGTCATGATCTTGTACAAAGAAGACGAGAGCGAGCGCTTTTGTAGGAGTAAACTCTATTCTCCAAATAAAAAAGCTGAGTGAACAGAGACTTAGTGGGTACGGCGGCGCAGTCGGTAGCGCTGTCGCCTCACAGCTAGAAGGTCCTGAGTTCGATTCTCGCCTGGGACGCTGTGGGCACTGGAGTTGTGTTCCCCCCCATATCTTCAGTGCCTACTGCCCAGGTGGGCTATCTCGTCGAAAGGGCCTTTCTGTGTGGAGTTTGCATGTTCTCCCCGTGCTCCCCAGGGGGTTCCTCCGTACATAACCCCCCCCACTAAAAACATGCAGAAGATCGTCATCGTCATCCGACCAGTGACGACAACATCCGAAGTTGGTCCCCGGGCGCTGGAAAGAAAAAGTGACCACTGCTCCTGTTAAACCACTGAAATTACTCTCCAATGTAACTAATCACTGCAACAATGTGCATTTCAGGGATGCTTGTGACATCCGTGTCATCCGGCTGCTTTTTAGTCAGCCAAATTAATTTAAAGATGACAAGGCTGAATAATCTAAATCGCACACCTGCTTAAAAGTGTATGCACATTAAAGTGTGGGCATGTAATGTTATGTTGTAGGCTAAATGTTCACAATGGATAATTGCCATAGGTTGATTAGGAGATTGGGCTATTTAACAGTGGAAAATGAATGTTGGAAATCAAATCACATGACCGCATCATTCTTTTAATGTAAAAACACAACACAATCACACAGGCCATCGCACCTGAACAGATGTTGTGAACAAATAAACAGATGGCACTACAGCATGCATTATTAAACAAATGTACAGAATAGAAGCTGTTCAGGTTTGAACATCTATTATTGCACTTTGAGAGACTATTATCACACAACAAATTACAAATGTGCTTTATTTTTCTTCTACTGTATATTGAAAGGGAAACAAAGAAATCCTAATTATAAACAAATAACTGGCCTGTTTTAAAGTCTTTTGAGCCCTTCACACTACAGTAATCTTTGAATGAGCACAAATTCACTCATACAAATGTAACTTTTGTAAAAAAAAAAAAAAAAAAAAACTTAAAAGCCCTAAACAGGAATGCAGGATCAGAACTAAGGAGATAAAACTATTAAGAGCTGGGTGGCAACACCTCGAGGGCACATTCCCAGTGAACTTGGCTGAGGTCAAAATAAGGCGTCGAAAAAAGAAGATTGCCATGATGGGTTTTAACAATGGAAGGCTGTTGCATTTGCCTTCATTTCCTTGATGACAGAAAGTTGCATCTGAATCAACTGTTCCAGCTGATCAATCTGTGAAAGAAAAGGAAAAAACAAATGTTATCCTTTCATCGCCTCTGGGTTTCAGGTTTTCTGACAAATATTTAAAATAACTAGAAAATCACACGCGCACTCGTTTGTAGTTAATAAAGCAATAAACCAGGACTTTGACCATTGGTCAGCCGGCGTATGGTGCGGTGGGGCAATGAGGCTTTATTACTGGGCAGCCAATCTTAGAATAATACAATCCTGGCTACAGTTTGACTCATACCACTCCTCGCCCAGAGACATGTACTGTATATAGAAGAGTCGCGTCATCTCCGTTCACTCCAATGGACCAGTTTTTTTTACTCTCAAGAGTTCCCGGAATCAAATTGTACACCATCTGCTTTATTTTAGATATCAAACCTAACCTTAAATGTTTTATTGATCTGGAATATTAAAAGGGATTTCAAAGATCTTGTCAAAGAACAATCAAAACAGCTCTGACCTTAGTCTCCAGGCCCAGACAGCAGCAGCCAGAAGCCTCAGGACCTGGTGTTCAAACAGATAGCCAGGTCAATGCCAGGCAGAAGATGCAACATTCAAACAGAGAGCCAGGTCAATGCCAGGCAGAAGATGCAAAGGGTGACAATGCAATATAACATGTTTGGCCTGTCAAATCCTATTAAGTCAAGTCAAGTCAAGTCAAGTTTATTTGTATAGCACATTTCATACACAGAGGCAATTCAAAGTGCTTCACATAAAATGGTTGACAGGAAAATAAACAAAAAGAAGAAATAAAATGGACATTTAAAAGCATCACAAGAAAACTTAAAAAAAAGAGTATAAAAAGTGCAATAAGCAACAGGCGCAGCAGTTGCAGAAAGAGCTAAAACTTATAGAGGACTCATTGGGTTTGCATAGTAGCTGTCAGCAGTTAAAAGCGATGGTAAACATAAAAGTCTTTAGTCTATTTTTAAAAGTAAGTAAGGTTGGGGCAGATCTGAGGTCTTCAGGCAATTTGTTCCAGCTAGCAGAAGCATAGTGGGTAAATGCAGCCTTCCCGTGATTTGATTTGATCCTAGGGACAGTTAATAAGCTGGACCCTGTTGACCTAAGAGTTCTAGACGGTTCGTAGCGTGGGAGCAATTCAGCTATGTATTTTGGGCCTAGGCCATTAAGTGATTTATAGACTAATAACAGTATTTTAAAATCTATTCTCTGACACACTGGCAACCAGTGTAAGGACTTAAGAACTGGAGTGATATGATCAGCTTTCTTAGTCTTCGTTAGAACTCTAGCAGCAGCATTCTGAATGAGTTGAAGTTGCCTAATGCTGCCTACACACTAGAGGATTTTCAAATCTTAACCGATTTTAAAAACATGAGAGACCACAGACATAAGGACAATTTCATCAGATTTTAACATTAAAATCGCCTGAACCCACACACTAGACGATTCGGCCAGACTGCGAGACCACACACCAGCCGTTTGAAGTACCGACTCACAGCGATTCCAGCAACTAGACTGGACTAGTTCATATCCCACAAAACCGCATTTTTTTCCCACAGACAACAGCAGATGGCTCTCAAAACATGCACCGAGCGGCGGGTCCACTTCAAGCAGCGCGGACACCCTCGCAAAATGAGCTAAAACAACGTCCTGTCTGAGAGCTCATATTACAGCATATCCACTCCCTTGAAGCAAACAAACCGCTCCGCTCGGCACATGTTTGGAGAGGCCTCCGTCGCTTTCCACCCTGTTTTAAGCTGTGAGGATGCTGGGAGAGAGGAGCTACATGGCACTGCTGTTGCCACAACTCGTTTGTTGTGAGTGCTGCATTAACATCCGGGTATGACGCGTCGACGCGTCTCGGTCTGCGCTCTCATTGGCTATTGCGGGTTCCGTCGGGAGACAGCCATCGTAAATATCAAACATGTTTGATATTCCCGATTCGAGATCGGGCAGGCTCCGATTCAATCGGGAGCATTGCAATAATCTTATTGACACCACACACTTGACAATTATTTTGACAAAAAATCGGTTGAGACTAGCCTCGAATCGGGCCACGCCCCCCCGAGGGGAATCGGGCATTAAATCGGGCATTTTATCCTCTAGTGTGTGGGAGGCATTAGTTCTTCAAGAAAGAATCAAGAAAAACATGTATGTTAGGGTTAATACTCCTGCCAGTGCCCCTGGCCAAGGCACTGGCAAAAAGAACTGGAGTTGGTCCCCGGGCGCTGCACAGTGGCTGCCCACTGCTCCTAGTTCTAGGAAGGTTCCTAGTAGAGGATGGGTCAAATGCAGAGGGTGAATTTCCCCAAGGGGATAAATAAAGTATAACTTTCAACTTTCTTTTTTGGAGAGACCAGAAAAAAGACTATTGCAGTAGTCTAACCTACTATAAATGAAGGCGTGAATTAGTTTTTCTAGATCCTGTCTGGACATGTATCCCCTAATTCTTGCTATATTTTTAAGATGATAAAAAGCAGATTTTCTAATTGACTTAATGTGGGAGTTAAAGTTGAGATCGGAATCAATAATAACTCCAAGATTTTTGACTTGATCCTTAGGCTTCAGGGATAGAGACTCAAGGCGTACAGTGATTTTAAGCCTTTGTTCTTTGGGGCCAAACACGATCACCTCAGTTTTGTCTTTGTTTAGCTGTAGGAAATTCTGGCACATCCAGTTATTTATTTGATCAATGCACTGGCACAATGATTCTATGGGGGCATAGTCAGCTGAGGAAAGAGTTATATACAACTGAGTGTCGTCTGCGTAGTTATGATAGGCTACTTTGTTTTTTTGCATAATTAGGCCTAGAGGGAGCATATAAAGGTTGAAGAGAACGGGCCCCACAAGTCATCCTAGTTAGGTCAGATGTGTAATTGCCAATGGAGACGAAGTACTTCCTGTCTTGAAGATAGGACTTGAACCACTGGAGGACCGTACCCGATAGCCCAACCCAGTTTTCCAGTCTGTCCAATAAAATTGAGTGGTCAACAGTGTCAAATGCAGCGCTAAGATCCAGTAGCACTAGAATCGAATTTTTGCCTGAGTCTGTGTTCATTCTGATGTCATTTATGACTTTAGTAAGCGCGGTTTCAGTGCTGTGATGGGGGCGAAAGCCTGATTGGAGTTTATCTAGGAGATCATTTGAGGTTAGCAATCTATTGAGTTGTAGGTAAACAACCTTTTCAATTATTTTGGCTATAAAGGGGAGATTAGATATTGGTCTGTAGTTACTGATTACCGATGCATCAAGGCTACGCTTTTTTAGTAGGGGTTTAATAACTGCAGTTTTCAGGGACTCAGGAAAAGTGCCGGTCACAAGGGATCTATTAACTATTTGCAATAGGTCCGACGACAGACAGTTATAAATATTAGAGATCATTCAATATGAAAATGCACGTAAGGTTAAGCGGGGGCCATCGTCTCCTTTTAGAGAACAATACTTACCATTAGTCTTTGGAGATGGACATCTTTCGCACGGTGGCTCCATTTGGTCAATGATCCTCTGTACAGGATCCTCTGAAAATAAGCAGAATATTGTCTCAGCACCTTTGCTTGACCTCACCATGTGACTCACAATTCAGCTTGATGAATTCATCTCCACAATTTTGGTAATTTATGCAATGTAGCTTGCGAGACCAACAGATACATTTCTTTCATTTCACTTTTTCGTCTGATGTCCAGACTTGAAGTACAGACACTGGCTTCTTTCAAATTTAAAAATAAATGAGCTGTAAATCCAAACCCAAATTTATGGCCAGTAGTGATGGGCGATACGACTACCTCAAAGACTTTGTTGCCTTCAAGTTCACAGGCCGATCATGGACATTGTGATATGCAGTAAATGATTATAATAGTCTAGTAGAAAAAGGGTCCTCCACGCATCATCCAGCAAAATGCAGCTGAACCAGGTGCATCTCAGTTTGAGGACAGCAAACCTCCGGGGAACAAAGGAGGGACTGGAGAGCACTGATAGATTTGCAGCTTTTATTAGTGCAAACCGGTGACTAACGTTTTGACACTACTGTGTCTTCATCAGAGTCAAAATGGACAAAGACATGAAGCAACTGGTTATATAGTCAACCTAAACCAGGTGTGAAGTCCTTATTGGATAATAGGTTGAACAGACTTTCACATCTATTAAGAGAGTGGGAGATGCCAGTCAGTGTGCTCCAGTCCCTCCTTTGTTTCCTGCTTATTACAGTAACTCTCACTAGCTTCCCTGACCTTTTCATCAAAGTCCTATCTGTCCTACAGTAAGAAGCTGAAAGCTTCAAATTGCGTCAGTCAAATAAGCCAAAGCAACCATCTATGCTGCTTTGAAGTGCTGTACGAAGTATCAGAATTAAGAGTTGAACGGAATGAGTGCAAACAAACATGGTAAATATGACTGGAAAGGTTATCACTTCTGACCAAAACCACCTGAATGTGCTTCAAGTGGTATTTAGTATTTACCACTTCCAAAGTTGTGTGAACTCACATGAAGCATTTTAACGCAGCATCAGACACTGATAGCAAAGTCATCAGAGGATTACTCCATATAAAAAGAAGATCAATACTTTGGTTATACAGTACTGTATAAGGGCTGCAAAGAGTACTGACTGTTAGCATATGAGCTGTATCCAATAAATTGCAATATTAAACTAGAAATACCACATCGCAGATGTATGCCTCTGCCAACAAGTGAGCAGTCCACGTCTGTCCAGACTCATAGTCATACAAGCACAAATACCTTGAAGCCCACAGCCAGTGGTGTGCCATTCAGCCTAATGGCACTTTTAATCGTTTTCAACATGGAAAATGGTCCACTACTAGATCTGAACTCTTCAAGAAAAAGAAAACTAATTATTCAGGACAAGAGCAGGTTTACTTTGTCACAGGATATAGTTCCCTAACAAATCCTATAAAAAGGATAATACACTCAAATTGGGATCTTGTCAAAAGTGACCCAATTCTTAGGGACGTTTTTCTTGCCCCTCCTAGTGACTTAAAGTCGCATAAGGTGTATGACATCAAAACATTTATCAACTGTAACACTAGTTTGTTATGTATTGTTTATCCTGTACCTGTGGTTGCTTTTACATAGGCCGGACAAAGAGACAATTTGGATTACCCTATGGCTAAGCATTTCTTCCATGTACATAACAGTAATCCAGTTGGCCTCAAGGTGGAAGGCCTAGAAAGAAACCATCCGAAAGAACATTCGGGGTGGTGATCGACTGAAATTGTTATTGCAGAGAGAAACTTTCTATAAATACCAAATGCAGGCCACAGTATATCCAGCACTGAATGAAGAGATTGATTTCTGTGAGTTCACTGGCTTTCTGCTCAGGTGTTTGTAATAATCTCATGTTAAGTGGGGGAAACTTTGTGCTGGTGGCCACACCCTGAAGAAGGCTGTTTGTGCCGCTACGCGTGGGTCATGTCCCAGCTCTTTTAACATGCACTAGCTATGTTTTTAAACCTTTCATAATGAAATAGCCATCCAAATAAAGGCTTTTTATTTTCTGCCAGAAAAGTGCCTTGGACCTTTCTTTTTTTAATCTTTGTGATCCTCACCAAAGAGCACCTTCACCACACCAGTTTTGGACTTCCGAGCACACTGAAGACTTTTTCCTTCCATGGAAAATGGTCCATCCCTCAAATCCCAACTATGACGCTTCCTCGACCCCCACACCCTCTCCCAACACCCACATCCCCCTAGCCACCCCTCAAACCCTGACACTCTACGACTTCCTATCCCTAGCTATCGCCCCTTTTTGCTAACCCGCCCCTTTCCCTCACCACATCCAATAGGCACTCCCCCTACAATCCCTTGAATTCCGACTCTACGACCTTCCTATTCCTAGCTACGTCCCATTTTCACTAGCTCCACCCCTTTCCTCCACCGACTGCCCCTACCCACCCCTCAAATCTCAACTCTACGACCTTCCTATCTCTAGCTATGGCCCCTTTTACCTAGCCCTGCTCCATTCCTTGATGGAATAGACAGACATGCAGCCACAGTAACCTTGAATCTTGACCGTTATCTGCCAAAATCTAACCAGTTCATCCTTGAGTCCAAGTGGATGTTTGAGCCAAATTTGAAGAAATTCCCTCAGAGAGATCACGTTAACAAGCATGAAGCAGGTGGTTGTGAGGTCACAGTGACCTTGAACTTTGACCTTTGACCACCAAAATCAAATCAGTTCATCGTTGAGTCCAAATTTATGTTAAATTTGAAGAAATTCCGTCATGGCGTTCTTGAGATATCACATTAACAAACATGAAACAGGAATTCGTGAGGTCACAGGGACCTTAAACTTTGACCTTTGACCACAAAATCTAATCAGTTCATCCTTGAGTCAAAGTGGATGTTTGAGCCAAATTTGAAAAAATTCCATCAAAGTGTTCCTGAGATATCGCATTAACGAGTATGAAAATGGCATTGTGAGGTCACAGCGACCTTGAACTTTGACCTTTGACCACCAAAATCTAATCAGTTCATCCTTGAGTCCAGTGGATGTTTGAGCCAAATTTGAAGCATTCCATTATTCCTGAGAATTGGACGGATGCTTCGTGGGGAGGGTGTCGACCGCCGTCAGGTAGGACCGCCGGCGATGAAGACAGATAGCCAGCAGCCCGCAGGTTTCTGCTATGAGGGGAGGTCTGCTGCGTATAGTCAGGGCCGCGGTTTAGAGAGTGCTGTTGCTGCATAGATAGCTCCCATATGGTTCTTGCAGTCGGACGTTGACGCCAACACCGATTGAATCCTGCTATTGTCTACGCTGTCCAGCGAAGCCGTTTCCCCGGGGAGTTGGACGGGTCCCAAGCGCAGACCCGGGGAGGGTCGCACCCAAGCAGGCGAGTTAAGTTCATTAAAAAAAAAAAAAAAAATTTAATTCCCACTGTATTTCTTTATGTGTGCATTTAGGCCAAGGGTGGCAAGGGCAAGCAGATAGGGGTAACTAAATAATAGCCTACAGAGAAAGGGAAATAAGTCTGTCTCTGGTACAACTCTGCTCAGTTAATAGCAGACACCAGCTGATCCAATTTAAGGTCGCTCATCGTCTTCACTACTCCAAGCATAAACTGCACAGGATCTTCCCTTCTGTCTCGCCACTGTGTGACAGGGGTCAGGTGTCAGAGGGCACACTATCTCATGCCTTTTGGTTCTGCCCTTCATTAACGGGATTCTGGGCCAAAATATTTGACTGGTACTCCAAGGCTTACAAAATGACCCTACAACCGGAGGCAGAACTCGCCATCTTTGGCTGCTCCGAATCCTCTCTGAACTTCCCTTCGGCTGTGCAACAATCTCTGACGCTGGGGACAACTGTCGCCAAAAGGCTTATTCTGAAGGAGTGGAAGTCCTCCTCTTCGCCTTCTTTTCGGGTGTGGCTGATGGACATGATTTCTGTTCTACAGATGGAGAGACTCAGGTCCCTGAGAACCAACGCACTTAAAAGGTTCTCAAATATCTGGGAGCCGTTTTTGACCTACTTTGACGAGATTAAGAATGATAAGTGACTGGGGTTGGAGATGATGGCTCGCCCGGTTGGTATCCCATGGACCCCTTAGGCGGGATCCCAGGTACACGATACCTTTTATAAACACATAAGCACCTTATGCGGCTGATAGCACGTTGTATTGTTGAATGTTAATGATGTATGTATAGTAGGGTCATCTGTGGCACTTCCGTGACCGTGGAGAGCGAAGGTCCGTTTCTCAATGGATTTGTCATCTAGGAGGGTTAATAAACAAATTTAGCCGGGGTGTATTTTTAAAAAAGGCGGGGAAAATATTTGAGAGACCAAAATCCAAAATGTCTGCCGTGGAAATGAACTTTTTAATGGTTTGACCTACAATGATGCACAATACATGGTTTCAGAGCTTATTCTGGTCAAGGAATACATATTTGGTGTTTATATAATGATTTGACTTATTTTTGACCTTCAAATACAAGATGGCTGCCAATTTTGAGCTCTAAAAGGCAGTTTTTTCAAAATCGTCATAGAGCCTTCATATTAGGCTTGAATGACAGGTCTTCTCATGATGAGTTGAATAATATACAGTATAAGTACACAGAAGTAATCTCTGAGGTCATTAAAGTCAATGTTTGTGTGTAAACAACAGTTGCTGATTTGCGGTTTCCCATTAAATAGGGTAGGCTACTGAGAATATGGTGTCCAGTTCATCCCATCACATTTTCATAATGAACCAAAAACAATGTTGCACTATAGCCTAACATAAAATAGTATTCTGTATGCAAAGCTAGCAAGGTTAGTTGCTTGAGCTGAATTTAAAGGTCAACTCAAAACAAACAATGAAATTAACTTTGAAATTAAAACTGAATCCTAGGCTATTAAATTTCATCAGCACACAGTAAAGGAAACTTGTCTTTGAACTCAGCTGACTGTCTAGTCCTAATCCCTGTTGTGCAATGTCCCTTTTCAGTGAAGTTTTAGTTTTTGTTAAGAGTATGGACTTTTAATCTTGACCTTGTTGGTAGGCAACGGCCCTTTTTCAGTCAAGCATTTTCAGATTAGCCCAGTCAGTCTGTGTCTTTTTTTTCCTTTCTTTTCCTGTGTCTGAGCCGGTTTGTCTTGTTTCGTATATTGTTCTATATATATTTTTTTTAATAAAGTATATAAAAAAAAAATTGCCTACAGAGAAAGGACATTCCCATTTTTCACTTTAATCCAGTAATGGTCATATTGCAGTGCTTGAGTGTTACTTTAGCCCCTTTATTGGTTGATAACGGGTAACACTTTACAATACTGGTGCAAACATGTGCATGAATGCATGCTTAACTCATGATGAATTAAGCCATTAATTGATGCTTACCGCATCATCAACTAATGAAAGGTATGTTTGATGAACACACCTAGTCATATATGAATTACTATTAATTAAGTAGGCTATGCCTATATCATCATAGTTAATTCCTCATCAACACATACATTAACACACTGTGTTCAATAATACCGTAATTCATGTGTTAATTACCACTATCGACATCTGGCTCCCTGCAACCGGAACTTTAGCGTTACCAGACCGCAATGCCGATAGCCCACAATCCGAACCAGCTGAGCGAGGCGGTGTGCAGCGTGTCAGGGACCGGCTGGATCTAACCTCTCCCAGCCATTTTACCTCGTTCATCATGGGCATTCCTTCCTCTTCGAAGCTTGGTCCACAGAACATGTGGCCGGTGTTTTGTGCCTATCTTACCGGGTGTCTAAATGCACGACCCAGCAGGCCAGCCACCCCCAGGCTAAGAGCCTCTCTCCCGGCCCGACACCCAGGGCAGCCCAGGGTCTGTCTGAGAGCAGGTCGAGGTCACTGGGGGCTGGGTTTACCCAGGCTACCACCACCTTATGATTAATCACCAATCTTTTTTTATAATAATTACTGTCTTGTTCCTGGATTGAGTTTCCAGAGAGCAGTTCTGTGGCTAGGGAGGGAACAACAGGCAGATCACTGTGGTGGCAAAGCACATGTAAAGTCTCTACTCACAGTTGGTGAGGATGGTCGCGTTCTGAGTGGACATTTTGTCCCCTGGCAAGCCCTCGTTGTTCCACTGGGCCACCGTAGCATCATCAGTCAGCATCGACACTGGATCCAAGCCCTCGGCCATAGGAATGGCCACCTAGAGGAGGGGTGGAACAGATGATGGAGAGAGGCATGGGTGCATGAAGGTCACGAGGAACAGAAAGAGAGAGGTTATTATGCTCATCTTATCAGTCTCTCTCATCTGGATAGGGATCTGAGGGAAGGGTGGATGGATTTATTGTAGTGTTTCTGGAGTTTTAGAATGATTTGGGGAGCATTTTTAAGTGTGTTTAAGGTGCGTCTAACCTTCTGGCTCCGCAGAAAGGGCATCCAGAGGTTGTCCAGATGCTCCCTGTACTTCTTGGAGAAGGAGCCGGCGTAGGAGATGAAGGCTGCAGTCAGCAGGACGTCACCGCAGAGAGTTTCCTCCTGTTCATGGTACTGGGCCACCGAGTGGGCCCAGCGCACATTCTCACTCTACATATACATAGGCAGACACAGTGGACAGTTCATTAGGGACACCACCTTACTCTCAAAATACTGTTGGTAATGCAAACTGTATGTGTATACAAAACATAGTGTGGTAGCTTGAAATCTCCTTTTCGAAACATGAATCAAACTGATTTCCTAATGGTCACATGTCTTGCCCACCTCCAGCCCTTTGACCAGCCGATTGGCTAGCTCTATTGTCTTGTTGGTGCGGTTGACCTCATCCTGACAGCGTAGTTTCTCTGAGATGGCTCTCTCAAATGCTGCTGTCAGAGTCTCCAGGCTGCTGTCCAGCTCCTGAGGAAGAGGCAGAGAGAGGAGGAGAAGGGGGGGGGATTTGACCATGACATAAATAGGCTTAGCTCACTGATCAAATGGAGTCCTGAATGAAGATTGGTTTAACTTAAATGCTGGTTTCGCTAGTGAAAAGCAATCTGTTAGATATAAAGTGTGTGTGGGTACCAGCTCACACAGGAATCTCAGGCCATGAGAAAGCAGACAAGGCAGCAAAGGAGGGGGTCAGGAGAGAACAGGTGGACATTGACATCAAACTTTCAAAATCAGAGGGGAACCGCAGAGTGTGGAGGGAAAGAGTCAAACAGTGGCAACTGCAGTGGGATAGTGCAACAAAAGGCAGACATTTGCATGAAATACAAAAGAAAGTTGGATTGGTTGAGAGCATGTTCTGATCTCATGCAGGAGATATGAAGTGGAGAGAAGGGCTATGATGACTGGACTGCAGAGACTGGGACGACTTGAGTGGAGGTGAGGGTGAAGGATATAATGGGATGTGTCGTGTGGGAGCAGACTGTGAAGGGAAGAAAACTGTTGATCCGTTTTTTGAGAGAAACTGGTCTGGACTAATCACAACACTGTAATACAGTAGGGAAACAGTGGAAGGATTAATCCAGAAGGAGGCGGTAATGCAACATTTTGGATGCCACCCGCCGTTAAACCAAACAGAAGAAGAAGTCTGTACAGTGCCCACTGCCCAGATCGGCTACCGTGAGGCGGTATGACAGACCTCCATACCTCCAATGCACCTGCAGCGGGCAATATGGCGTCTGACTTGAACAAACTTTCGTAAGTATAGCTTTAGTTTGAACAATGTGCAGGTGTAATAATATACACAATGACTCAACCAGCAGGAGACTGTGTGGGCGGGAACTCTCTGCACGGCTTTCACATCTCCATTACATCTCTCTAAGCGTGTTTCACTTAGCTAACGTTAACTGATACAGTAGCTGGTGCTAGCCATGGTGCTAGCTAGCTGCTAGGCTAGCAGTGCCACCAACTGGCTGTCACAGTCAGAGTGGTAACGTGGGAGAATCAGTGCGTTCAAATTCACCTTTGATTTTGTAAAGTGTGCTTGCTGGAATCATAAGCTACGTTACATTACTTGTGATTTGCCCCGTTATAACGTTAACACAGACTCCTTCAGACAAGGCGCTCACTACCCTACACCATTATTATGTCTAATCGGCCGCCATTACCCACCCAGAGTATGGCGGCGCCATACTACACATCCAGTTTAGAACGTTACCTGTTTTGTTTTTTGTTTTTTTTTTACAAATGTAACCTTTGTACTCTAGCGTCACTGTTTCATGCTAGACACTTCATCTCCAGCCTTTAAAACAACACATTGCTGGAAACGACTATAAAAGTCTAATATTGATTAGATGCATTTGTTCTGCACCTCGCCGAGCTTCTCTACAAAGGCAAACAGGTCATCACCAGTGACATCAGAAATATAGTGCACACTTGAACGACTCAAGTGGTAAATATAGTCATTATTAGCAAATCTGTGATGTTGACCTCCAATTTCTTGAACTAATGCATGTGTGTCAGGCTATGTAGGTTGTAACTTTAGCTCACTTCTGTGTCTTATTGTCTCCCCTTCGTGAAGTCAGGCATGGGAAGAGTTACATTTAGTAAAAAAAATTTTTTACTTAACATGATTACAATTTAAAATACATTTATTGTATATTCTATTTATTGTATTGTGTATTTATCCAAGTGGCAGTGCACTGTAAATATTGGCTCTCCTTATTGTCTACTATTGTCTACTATATTGTCTACTCTGAGGATACGTCCCAGTTAAAATTAATTACTCAACAGGATTACAATTTAAAATACACTTGTTGTATATTCTATTTATTGTATTGTGTATTTATCCAAGTGGCAGTGCACTGTAAATATTGGCTCTCCTTATTGTCTACTATTGTCTACTAGTATATTGTCTACTCTGAGGATACGTCCCAGTTGCATCCATGCAATGTTTTCTCTTTATAAGTTAGCCTGGCTTAGCCAGTGACTCATAGGAATAGACTAGTGACCACTGGAGAGACAGTTGACAGCCGGAACAGGAATGGCACCCGGGAGCAGTATGGGTTAGCGCCCCAGCCTGTGTCTTCCGTGAGGAAGAAGCCCAACAATCCACGAGAGGCCTTTTAGGAGGGCCATTCAAGCCGCAAGTGGAGTCTGCAGTGCCACCAATTACTGGTACTGCATGGTATCCACCAAGATACCATCACGTCGGAATGAGATGTTTGGAGCGGGGGAGTCTGGTGCAGCGCACAGGTCCTAGACCTGGTGAGACGAGGGAGGAGCCCGGCCGGGTGGCAACCCACAGAGCCCAGTCCCTTTACGTAGCAGAGCCCTCCCCCCCCTGGTCCCGGCAGAGTAGTTCAGGAGCAGCGGATTGAGTGGCCCTGACCAGTGACCACGTGACCACCTTCGACCCTTCCTAGAGGGCTGACCGTGGGTAGCTACTGGGACGTAAGTTGGGGCTTGGCCAGCCCCGGCTGAGTCACCTGGGCGAGGGTGTATGATGCGAGACCCGAAACATCCTATGACCCCAGGGTACATCACTGAGGATACGTCCCAGTTGCATCCATGCGATGTTTTCTCTTTATAAGTTTGATATCATATGGTGCAAATAAATAAAACCTAAAACTTTGGAGAAAAAACACACACACTTGCCTCTTAAAAAGGACCAGTGCACCTAAAACATGAATGACTAGAAACCAGATAATATCAGTGCACTGTAATCCGAAGATTTAAATATTATTATTCCTATTGTATTATTACTAATGATAAATGGCAACACTCCTGTACATAGATTAGCTGAAAGCCTGCTGGAATGTTCTTTTACTGACTGGACCTAATGCTCCTTACTGTTTATTGTTATAATTTATTACTACTACTACTACTACTACTACTATCACTCACACTGCTGTACAGTAGGCTATATAAGATAATATTATGTACCTCACATATTCACTTCTATTCAATGGTACTTGACAAGGATTGCAGGAGGAGGCACACACTGGTGACACTTTCGTGTATATAGGTTACCTAACTTCTAAATTATATTCTATATTTTTATTTTTTTGGTCTATTCTATGCTTTGTATAATGTCTATGTTTATATTCTTCCCTATCCGAGTGTGAGCAACTGTAGCATGACCTAATCCCCCCCGCCCCCCCCCCGGGGATCAATAAAGTTATTCTGTTTCTGATTCTGATACTGTTTGCACATTAACTTGTTCTTATGAACGAATAACGTTATTATGAAATTAAGGTTGCATCTTATTTTTGCTTTCAAAGCATTTTCATGTACTTTGTAACAAATAAGCCACTGCAGTTCATAGCAAAATAATATCTTAAATGTGCGATGCCACAGCAAAATGCTGCGCCACACCAAATGTTTGTGATTGCACCACCATTTGAAAAAGTGAGTCTGGAGCCCTGTGTATAACTGTCAAATGGGAGAAACACCCACAAAGTAAATTGCACTTCTATGTTTCAGAGGCTGTGTGAAAATGTCTAAAGCCCAGAAGCTAAGAGTGGTGGTGAACCAGCGACTGACTGCAGTTGCTGAAGAGATATTTGGACTGTTTGAAAGAAAGATGGCAGAGTACGAGGAGGAAGCGTCTCGTTCAAAAAAGGAGATCGACCGACTACGAAAGCTGCTTGCTGTTTTAAATCCTCAAGTGCGCTTACACAGAGCAGGTTAGTGACATTTGAATGTTATTTTCTAGGGCTGTCAGCGTTAACGCGTTAATCGCGATGCGAATAAGGGCCGACCATAACGCTTTATCTTTTTTTTATCGCGTTAATCGCATGCCGCTATTTTGTCCCTTCGTCGCACCCGTACTTGTAGTCAAGCCGGTCGCAGCCGTTTCCTGTCTCCTGCCTGTGCAGGCATTGAGGATAAAGACAGTAATACGCTTCTAAATGGCTCGTTTTACTTTAAAAAACTCCCAAATGGCACAGTGGACAAGTCAAACAGTAGTTTGCACCTTGTGTAAAACGGAATTCAAATATCACCGAAGTACATCGAGTTTGAGCTATCACCTAAAAGCTAAGCATACCGGAGCAGCTAGCGGCCAGCTAGCAGCCAGCTAGCTAGCGCGAGACTCATCACTCGTTCTTCCTTCAGAGTCTCGGATGCGCGGGTCCTCTAACCACTGGGAGGTCGGCTCCAATGGCTTCACGCGATATACACGTTATCAATATACACAGTTTCCAATACCGAGCCATTATTCACATGGAAGTGCCAAAGTTTTTAGCTCAGACACAGCCTTCTTCGGCTGTGTCATTTTGGGTTTCGACTGCTGCATTTGTGCATTTATTTTCTATTCAAGATATATTTTGTAGACATTGTTACCTCCTGTCTACATTGCAGTTCTATTGAATTGAAAATAAATCTAAAATTCAAGATCACGAAGTACATTTATTTGCATTCATTTGATTCCCAATCACGACACACTGGTAAGAATTATTAATATCTAATTAAAAATGCTTTGAAATAAAAAATAATGGCATTTTAAAGATGCGATTAATCGCGCTTAACTATAGCCAATCGCAAGATTAATCGCGATTAAGAAAATGAATCGTATGAGAGCCCTATTATTTTCACATTACTCACACGTGATATTTCTGTTGTGAGGCACTGGAAAGTTAGCATCATTGATGTCGTTAACATTATGAAGTAATGGCAACAAGTAGGGCTGGGCAATATGGTTAAAATACCATACCACGGTAAGAAAAAAGAAACGGTATCTATATATCACGATATGGCTCACACATGTAAAATCTCGTTAAATCCCATTGAACTGAATGGTAATGTTGAGTGTGATGTCAAACAAAATAGAGATATTAATATCACTTAAAAAGTTTCATACTTCATTTTGTCAAGGAAAGTGAGTACAATTAGCTTGTTATCTTCAATTTAGACAGCAGAATTGTCACAATATCCCCAAATCACCATATGATCACAATATGATTCCACTGAAAGACTTTGATATTGAATTATCGCCCAGCCCCAGTAACAAGCATAGGACCAATATGTAACACCCCCCCCCCCCTCAGAGCTCGCGTGTGTTGGCAGGTGTAAACAGAAAGAAAACACTTTGCATTTTCAAAGATTGAAGAGCATGAAGATAATCAGTATGGTAGATAATGGTTTCCTACCCAGATTTCGGGGGAGCCTCACCAGCCCCGACCTCGAAATCCAAGATGGCAGTCCCATGCTTCTTCAAC
Source organism: Poromitra crassiceps (assembly GCF_964638095.1). Taxonomy (NCBI): domain Eukaryota; kingdom Metazoa; phylum Chordata; class Actinopteri; order Beryciformes; family Melamphaidae; genus Poromitra; species Poromitra crassiceps. Next base: position 2,929,051 of record NC_139626.1, on the reverse strand, counting down.
AGCAGTGAAAGTTGTAGTAAATACTATTTATTAAAACTTCTGTCTTATTTGTGTCTCATTAAATCAGTCATACACACAGTACGGTCTAACCTCTATCTGTGGACATATTGCTATGGTGTTTGTATGTGCAAATTACCATGTAATACATTGTTATCAACTGTTATTGCTAACAATGACTAGCCTGGCTAAAGCTAACCCTGGCTGGTTTCCTGCCTGTTTTTACTGCAATGCGGTCAACTCTGATGTGACGTCACTCAACTGGGATATTCCTTGTTGCCGATACAAATGGACGCGGCATGGGAGGCATTGTTTCATCTGCGTTTAGTTTCAAAAAGCTGCTCTGCATCCAGGATTTGACACGCTGCACACAGTTGAGTGTTGCCATAGTAGCTGTTAGGTCTGGTATGAATGTAAATTTGAGTATTGTCAGCATACAGGTGGGAGTTTAGGCCCTGGTTGTGCATAACTTGTCTTCCATAATGTGTTTGTTTCTGTCTTTCAGTCTTCCCTCCAGACCTCCAGCAGCAGTTGATCTGGAAAGAGGAGCTTCCTCCTGAGCAGCAGGAGGGGAGCCCCACTCTGGACCAGGAGGCCCCAGAGCTCCCACACATTAAAAAGGAACAGGTGGATCTCTGCACCAGTCAGGAGGACCCAGAGCCCACACACATTAAAAAGGAACAGGAGGAACTCTTGACCAATCAGGAGGGAGAGCATCTTCAAGAGGACCCAGAGCTCCCACACATTAAACAGGAGCGGGAGGAACTCTTGACCAATCAGGAGGGAGAGCATCTTCAGGAAGACCCAGAGCCGTCACACATTAAAGTGGAACAGGAGGGACTCTGGACATTCACTCCTGATCCTGTGACAGTCTTTGGTACCCCTCAATAACTTCTCATTAACATTAATATGAAGTAATGGATAATACGTTTAGGTAGTTTTCCTTAATGTGTGTATGTCTGTCTTTCAGTTTTCCCTCCAGGCAACCAGCAGCTGTTGGTCATTAAATTAGAGGTTCCCTCTGAGCAGCAGGAGAGGAGCCCCAGTCTGGACCAGGGGGACCCAGAGCCCCCACACATTAAAGAGGAACAGGAGGAAGCCTGGATGAGTCAGGAGGGAGAGCAGCTTCAAGGGCCAGAGGCCCAGTTCCCATCCACTCCTGTCCCTGTGAAGACTGAAGATGATGAAGAGAAACCTCAGTCCTTACAGCTTCATCAAAGCCAAAATGAGGAGAACAGAGAGGCGGAGCCTCTAGCTAGCAGCTCAACTGAACAGATGAAAACAGAAGCTGATGGAGAGGACTGTGGAGTATCAGAAGCATCCAGGAACTTAGATCCAGCCAGTGAGTTCCAAGCAACCAGTGCTGGCAAAACTTCAGATTCTACTGAACCTGAGACTGAAGACAGTGCTGATTATAAGGAGACTCAGACTGTGGAACCTCAGCCTGGTTTAGACTCACTTAAAAACAATGAAGTCCTGAGAAGTCATGAGAGATGTTGTCCTGGTGATAAATGCTTTAGTTGTTCAGACGGTGGCAAAACATTTGGTCAGAAACAACATTTGAAGAGAGACATGAAAGTGCACACTGGTGAGAAGAGATTTAGTTGCTCAGTTTGTGCTAAAGATTTTAGTCAGAAAAGAGACTTGAAGAAACACATGAGAGTCCACACAGGCAAGAAGCCATTTAGTTGCTCAGTTTGTTCTAAATGTTTTAGTCAGAAAGGAGACTTGAACAGACACATGATAGTCCACACACGTGATAAGCCATTTAGTTGCTCAGACTGTGGCAAAACATTTGGTCGTAAAGAACACTTGAAGAGACACATGAGAGTCCACACAGGTGAGAAGCAATTTAGTTGCTCAGTTTGTGCCAAATGTTTTAGTCGGAAAGGAAGCTTGAAGATACACATGAGAGTCCACACAGGTGAGAAGCAATTTAGTTGCTCAGTTTGTGCTAAAGGTTGTAGTCACAAAGGACACTTGAAGACACACATGAGAGTCCACACAGGCGAGAAGCCATTTAGTTGCTTAGTTTGTCCTAAAGGTTTTAGTCAGAAAGAAGACTTGAAGAAACACATGAGAGTCCACACAGGCGAGAAGCTATTTAGTTGCTCAGATTGTGGCAAAACATTTGGTCGTAAAGAAAGCTTGAAGACACACATTAGAGTCCACACAGGCGACAAGCCCTTTAGTTGCTCCATTTGTGCTAAAGGTTTTAGTCAGAAAAGAGACTTGAAGAGACACATGAGAGTCCACACAGGCGAGAAGCTATTTAGTTGCTCAGATTGTGGCAAAACATTTGGTCGTAAAGAAAGCTTGAAGACACACATTAGAGTCCACACAGGCGACAAGCCCTTTAGTTGCTCCATTTGTGCTAAAGGTTTTAGTCAGAAAAGAGACTTGAAGAGACACATGAGAGTCCACACAGGCGACAAGCCCTTTAGTTGCTCAGATTGTGGCAAAACATTTGGTCGTAAAGAAAACTTGAAGAAACACATGAGAGTCCACACAGGTGAGAAGCCATAGTTGCTCCATTTGTGCTAAAGGTTCTAGTCAGAAAAGAGACTTGAAGAGACACATGAGAGTCCACACAGGAGAGTAACCATTTAAGTTTGTAGTTTGTGGGAGAACTTTTAGTCGACTGTCACATCTCAGACAGCATACAATTAGTGGTGAGAGCAGGTGAAGCTGCAGAGCTTCTGGTTGAGCAGAACTTTTCAGCAGCAACAGAACATTAAACTGACATTCCCATGTCACTTTCATTTCACTCAGTTTCAGCTCACTTAAAGGATGCTTTGCCGATTATCGACCCACTTTTTATCATTATAATGTCGTTCGTATAAGCAGATGGGCAGTGTTTACCTTCACTATACGCATGTTTTCCACACGGAGAGTTCCCATTTCATCCTCTGGAATCCGTTCAGAATGCATCAAGAGCCTTAAAGGGACAGCTCACCCTGAAATCAAAAATACATATTTTTCCTCTCACCTGTAGTGCTATTTATCCATCTAGATTGTTTTGGGATAGTTGCCTGGGTTTTGGAAATATTGGCTGTAGAGATGTCTGCCTTCTCTCCAATACAATGGAACCGGATGGCATTTGGCTTGTGGTGCTCAAAGTGCCCAAAAAATACGCTTTCGACCAAACTACACTCACTAGCTGCTAGCTAGTTCCTACATGAAACTAGCAGCAGCTAGCTAGCAGGTGTAGTCTGGTCGAAAATAGTTCCTACTGTACATAAAACTGCTCACAAAAAGTCTGATTATCTTGAGTAACCGGGTCATGATTTCTGGAAAGAGACACTGCTGTGAGTTTTTCAATTGTATTTGTTTGGCACTTTGAGCACCACAAGCCGAGTGCCATCCAGTTCCATTGTATTGGAGAGAAGGCAGAAATCTCTACAGCTGATACCTCCAAAACACAGACTGCTAACACAAAACAATCTAAACGGACTATAGCACTATAGCACTATAGGTGAGAGGAAAAATATGTATTTGGGATTTTAGGGTGAGCTGTCCCTTTAACAAGCCTTAATGGCTTGCAGCTGGCAGGGGCAGTGTTTCTGCAAGCGGGGCAAATTGAGGAGATTTCTCTGTGGAAAACGTATAGCGAAGGTAAGCACTGCCCATCTGCATATATTAACAACATTATAATGATACACAGTGGGTCGATAATCGGCAACGCCAACCTTTAATATCAGGGTGGGCAACAATTCAACGTTATCATTTATTGTCTTTCAGTACAATCATATTGTGATATGTTTGTGTCAGTTATTATGATACAAAGTTCTATTCTAAATTGACAACATGTAAATAGTTTTTGTCTTTTGCAGTTCACAACATTTACACAACCTAATTTCCTCAAGAAGCCAAGACTTCTTATGTCATCCTCTCTCAATTTCCACAGTGTGGTCTCTGAGTCTTAGTTTAGATAGAACTCTTTTTTCTTTTGCGTTTTTTGATGTTTGAGGTATTTAGCCAATTTCATTTCATGGTTGAGCATTGAATAGCACTGAAGCTTGTTTTGCGCTACAATGTCATCCAGTTTGTTAAATATTCCTCTTTTAATACAGAGATAAATTGTTTAGTTTTGCCTTTGGATGATCTTTTAAGTTTGTCGTGATTTTCAGTTATTTTTGTGAACTGCAGTGCGACTTTTCCAAGTGAGTCTGTCCTGGGCTTCTCAGTGTTGATAATCAGTGCTTTGTATTTGAGGTAAAATGAGAGAAAACTGTCTTCTGGATGGATCATTACGCCAGAGTGCATAAAAAAATCTGACAATTAAACTTTGTCTGGCTTATTGAGAAATGCTTGACACCTCATTAAACACAACTTAGGGCCTTTTTATTTATTTATTTAATTGTTCATGTATTTATTTAAATGACTTCAGCATACATCAGGACACAACTCAACACTTTGTTCAATTATTTGTAACATTCATAATGGGTTTGTCTGTTACCACAATCTTCCACCAAAATACACAGCGGAGTACAAAAGTGAGCAGTGTGAACCAATTATGAACCGATTATCATGACACCCCTAAATGAAACGTTGCTCTAATGAATCAGTCCAGCTAACAGCATGTAGGGTGTGTTTGTGTAAAGGCAGGGCCGCCGCACCCTATACGCAGAGTACGCAGACTGCGTAGGGCATCATGTGACTGAGGGCACCAAAAAAAAATAAAAAAATTGGTGCCCTCAGTCAGGCCACTCACTGAACAGCAGGCCAGGCGCCGCCTACTGGTTTACTAGTGGTTTTATTACTTTATTCAGGGTTAAAGTGGGTGCATCTCATTGTAAAATTGGACTCGGCCCAAATTGGGCTTCAAACGGCCCAAATTGGGCTTCAAACGGCCCAAATCTGTCTTCAACCGGCCCAAATCTGGCTTCAAACGCCCCAAATCGGGCTTAAAACGGCACAAATCTGGCTTCAAACGGCCCAAATTGGGCTTCAAACGGCCCAAATCTGTCTTCAACCGGCCCAAATCTGGCTTCAACTGGCCCAAATCTGGCTTCAAACGACCCAAATCGGGCTTCAAACGGCCCAAATCTGGCTTCAAACAGCCCAAATCTGGCTTCAAACGGCCCAAATTGGGCTTCAAACAGCCCAAATTTTTCGCTGCCGCCCTTCGGACGCCGGCACGCACATCGGCACGCACGTCATGGGTGCACTTCTCCTGGTTCTGTGACTTGCAGGAGCTTGGTGGGTGGGTGGCATCGTTAAGGCTATGGGTGCACTTCTCCCTCCTCCTATGCCTCCCTTCTTTGTTCCAACCATGACCATGACCATGCTGTTCTTATGGTCACCAGTAGAGATCAGTGAAAGACAAAGTTACTCTTCATGCTCTGAGCACCATGGAACCAGTTCAAAAATTCACAACCTTGGAGGAAGATAATTTGACAACACTTTAATAACACTTTAGACAGGTTAGTGCCACATCAACATAGCTAGATAAGAAGGCATATGTGTATAAAAAAAACATAATAATTATTACAAGCTTGCCAGCCGTGAACCTCTCAAATAATGCAACAACTACAACACGACAGTCATGGATGCAGAAACATCAGTCACACCAATTATTGAGACGACAAAAGGGAGTCAAACGTTTTTACAAGTTATTGTTTACAGTCTTGGATAACATCATGACTTTTGACAAGATGAATACACTCTGGATAGAGAACAACAAAATATTTAGAATCTACCGGTAGTTTATACAGTAACTGCAATTGAAATGTAATGATAATTGTGCAGTTGAACAAAAAGTGTGTGGGCCTGTGTGCAAGGGTCAATGCTTATTATAAAACAAATAACTTTAGTAGCCGATTGTGCATATTATGTGATGGTTTGATGAGGCTGTATCAAGTCTGAGTAGTAGTTCGTGCTCGTTTTGAATAGCAAAATTATTATTGGTTTTGAGTTGTTGCGTTGAGGTTAGGCAATATATAAGATTAGTGTATGACAGCAGGTTATAATGGAGTTGTTTGTATTACTGAAGTTTAGGCATTGCAATTTAAATGAGCTTTTTTTGACGTTTAAGTAATTTTCAATTAAGTTGTTTCTTTTAAGTTGTATGATAGTTTTGAATGATTAGGACGTACACCCATAAACATAATCGTACATGGGAGCCATCAGACGGCTGAAAGGTAACTAGCACAGACATAGGGCCTATGCTCAGTTCAACAAGGACCTAAAAAATGCAGTTGCTTAGCAACTTCAGTCACTTAGATGGATCCAGATGTAGATACTAGATACTTGCCCCGCTGGCAAGCAATAAAGAAGCAAGGCATCTTTCTTGAATATTGAAGTTTACACATTCAGTTTTATGATTATGTATTGCAATATTTAGGCGCAATCTCCCGGACAGCTTGCAGTTGACCTAATGTGAGTATTTGAATGCAATTGCATGCCTTCTCTCAAACCATTTAGCAGTTGTTCAATATTTGCTCGCAAGAATGAACAGACTCCAATGACCGGTTATAAAATATCTCTTCACCAATTGTTCCTTAAAATGTGTGAAGTGAAGGCTACTGTCAACAGAATCTAATGGCTTGTCATCTGATCATCATCTTCTATTCTAATCTAAAAATAAAGTAAATGTTATTGTGTCCCCTTTCCTGCTTATGGTGTCCATATATCAGAGATGAACACAGTTAAATTCCTCTGGTGAAAATGCTATTTTTTATTGGCTAATTTATGAGTGTGCATTTCAGGAAACTAGGTTGGTAACATAACATCTGCATCAATGGTGCTGTCAGGCATAAGGCTTGTGGGGTCAATACTGAGTGTCGATGCATGAACAACCCCTACACACATTTAGAATGCTCACATTGGCAATACGGTACTCAGTCAGTATAACTTCATATGGTGAGTGGCAATACTTCCGATAGGACCACAAGTGAGCAAGAAAGAGACTCCAATTCCCATTCCAAATCCACACCGGGTTTTACTTCATACTTAGAGGAGGAAAACTATAGCCAAACTTAACAATAGTTTTCCAGGTCACCGAGAGAAATGTCACAAATGTAAATAACAAATTATCAGAGACATTTTGTTATTAGTCCTTTTTCTAGAAATCAAAAGAAAAAGCGAGCTGAAGAGGGGAGCAAGTTTAGAGAGAGTTGAACCCCAGTGGGGAGGAGAGGAGAGGAGGGGGGTTGAGTTGGTGTGGGGAGGATGAGGAGGAAAGTGCTCGCTCTCTCTCTCTCTCTCTCTCTCTCTCTCTCTCTCTCTCTCTCTCTCTCTCTCTCTCTCTCTCTCTCTCTCTCTCTCCTTTTTGTCTCTGTATTGTGCGTCATCGGCTCATCGCATTGAATTACATCCACATCTGGCGAAAACATCTGTATCCTCTGCACACTCAGCCACTAAGGTCATTAAGCAGATATGCAAAGCAATGAAAATGAATAACATGAAAGGCTAATAAGCCATCATTATATAAGAGCTTTGGCATGCCACTGACACGTAATACAAAACGCTTAGGAAAACATACAGTTTTGACATACAAGCAATTAAGCATCATCCCAATTTTTCTCCAAAAAAGGTTTTCGCCTATTTGGAAGAGGAATCCTTGAGATAAAAAGCTAGTTCTGTAAACCTGGCACAAGGCGTTGTGATTCTGAAGAGGCACTGCATGAGTTATGAAGGCCATGGATCACAGTAGAAGCCCTAGGCCTAGAGAGGAAGCTGCAGCCTGCACACAGTGTGCCAAACTGTTCGAGCTCCAGCTCAGCAAGACAATTGTTTGGAGGAAAATAACCTCGTAATCTTTGCCAAGGCAGGGAAGTCCCACTCTCATTGTGATTCACAGTTGGTTTGACGCCAGTGGAGACAGTTGGCTTTTGATTTGTTACACTCGGGTTGGAAAATATATAACGAGCAATCAAACAAAAGCACACCAAGATAATGGCCTTGTGTTAATATTAAACAGCTACTGTATATCATCAACAAAACAATCGCACGAGGCTGCTTTTGAAAGCTTCCTCTAGAGAGGCCAATTCATATTAGCCAAAAAAAAAAAAAGCTAAGCTAGGCTACATCATTAATCGAAAAAGGGAGTACGGTACATGAAAATACGTAGTGGTGTTGTCTCATCGTTACGCAAAATTAGTAGTGGATCACAATCCATGAAATTAGACTATCACCAACAGGTCTTCTTACATCAATACTGGAGGACAATACGTGGGGTTGGCTGGGTTACTTTGAAAATGTATTCCATTACAGTTAGCCTACTTCATCAAAATGGTCACGCTTAACCAAACTCAGTAATGTATTCTGATTATTTACCTGAGGTACAAGGTACACATAGGAAAAGGTGAAAAATTAGTTCAGGAAGTTAATTTCAAGTTTGCATACAGACACACATTTTCTTCTGTGTCTTATTTTAAAATTTATAAATGGCCTTCTGCCCCCCCCCCCCCTCCTTTTTTTTTTTTAGGTATTCCCAATAACAATCATCTAAATTTCCCACAAGGATCTGTAATCAGAATACATTATTGTTTTAGGTAACATAACATAATACAGTTATTATTATTTTCTTTGTATCAACACCGTTACTAAGCAACCCTGAAATACACTATACATATTGCACAACAAATCTTCAGAAATACTCTGGAAAATACTGACGAAGTCAAAGAATTAATGGCATCTTGGTTTTTCTTTTTTGGACAGCTGAACAACAGAGAACATCAGAGAACATCAGAGAACATCATTGTGGAAGTGCTTGAAAATACCATTCAAATAAACTCTTACTCAATTCTCCTCGGCCTTGACTTCCTCTGTGTTGGCCACCTCTATCTTCTCTTCGTTGACGCTGGCTTCCGTTTTGTCCGCCGCTTCTCCCGGCTCCGCTTCTCCCGGCTCCGCTTCTCCCGGCTCAGGGCTGGATTTCGGCTTGTCTTCCTCCTTTTTGGGTTCGGGAAGAAGGATGATTTTCCCAATGTTGTGGCGATCGTGCATGCGCCTCATTGCATCACCCACCTGGCAAAAGACAGAGGAGCAATTGTACAGATTAGACAGTTCCCCCCTTAAAAAGAGGGAATCCCTTATTTAACCCATTGATACCTGATGCAGCATTTGTGTGTGTATCCCTTTAAGACCGCGAACCGCGTTAACGCTGAAGTAAGTTCCGCAACCATTTTCTCCGCCGGCGGAGGCATAACAACGCATTTCTATAAATCATAGAAATGCGCTGTTTTCGTAAATCTCTCTCCCCTGTGTGCAAACACACAGACAGGATTCTCCCTAATCACACTCAACATGGAAGCATCCTCTCTGAGTGACTCCTGTCTACTCCTGAACCCAGTGAGTCACACACTCAAACCGTAATGTCTGATGCCACGGCAACATCACATCACCATCACCATCACCTAGCAACAGCAGCTGAGGACCGTCTCATCCGATGGGGTGACAGAGGTTGGCTCGCTCCGCTGGGAGCTTCCAGTGTCTGACGCACTGAAAGCATCAATGGACTTCCTGCATTTACTCACACAGTGGACGAGCTTCAACAGTGTTTCTCAGTCCAGTGTGTGATGGTTAAAGCCTTATGTCGGACGAGCTTCAACAAGTGTTTCTCAGTCCAGTGTGTGATGGTTAAAGCCTTATGTCGGACGAGCTTCAACAAGTGTTTCTCAGTCCAGTGTGTGATGGTTAAAGCCTTATGTCGGACGAGCTTCAACAAGTGTTTCTCAGTCCAGTGTGTGATGGTTAAAGCCTTATGTCGGACGAGCTTCAACAAGTGTTTCTCAGTCCAGTGTGTGATGGTTAAAGCCTTATGTCGGACGAGCTTCAACAAGTGTTTCTCAGTCCAGTGTGTGATGGTTAAAGCCTTATGTCGGACGAGCTTCAACAAGTGTTCCTCAGTCCAGTGTGTGATGGTTAAAGCCTTATGTCGATGAGCTTCAACAAGTGTTTCTCAGTCCTGTGTGTGATGGTTAAAGCCTTATGTCGGACGAGCTTCAACAAGTGTTTCTCAGTCCAGTGTGTGATGGTTAAAGCCTTATGTCGGACGAGCTTCAACAAGTGTTTCTCAGTCCAGTGTGTGATGGTTAAAGCCTTATGTCGGACGAGCTTCAACAAGTGTTTCTCAGTCCAGTGTGTGATGGTTAAAGCCTTATGTCGGACGAGCTTCAACAAGTGTTTCTCAGTCCAGTGTGTGATGGTTAAAGCCTTATGTCGGACGAGCTTCAACAAGTGTTTCTCAGTCCAGTGTGTGATGGTTAAAGCCTTATGTCGGACGAGCTTCAACAAGTGTTTCTCAGTCCAGTGTGTGATGGTTAAAGCCTTATGTCGGACGAGCTTCAACAAGTGTTTCTCAGTCCAGTGTGTGATGGTTAAAGCCTTATGTCGATGAGCTTCAACAAGTGTTTCTCAGTCCAGTGTGTGATGGTTAAAGCCTTATGTCGGACGAGCTTCAACAAGTGTTTCTCAGTCCAGTGTGTGATGGTTAAAGCCTTATGTCGGACGAGCTTCAACAAGTGTTTCTCAGTCCAGTGTGTGATGGTTAAAGCCTTATGTCGGACGAGCTTCAACAAGTGTTTCTCAGTCCAGTGTGTGATGGTTAAAGCCTTATGTCGGACGAGCTTCAACAAGTGTTTCTCAGTCCAGTGTGTGATGGTTAAAGCCTTATGTCGGACAAGCTTCAACAAGTGTTTCTCAGTCCAGTGTGTGATGGTTAAAGCCTTATGTCGGACGAGCTTCAACAAGTGTTTCTCAGTCCAGTGTGTGATGGTTAAAGCCTTATGTCGGACGAGCTTCAACAAGTGTTTCTCAGTCCAGTGTGTGATGGTTAAAGCCTTATGTCGATGAGCTTCAACAAGTGTTTCTCAGTCCAGTGTGTGATGGTTAAAGCCTTATGTCGGACGAGCTTCAACAAGTGTTTCTCAGTCCAGTGTGTGATGGTTAAAGCCTTATGTCGGACGAGCTTCAACAAGTGTTTCTCAGTCCAGTGTGTGATGGTTAAAGCCTTATGTCGATGAGCTTCAACAAGTGTTTCTCAGTCCAGTGTGTGATGGTTAAAGCCTTATGTCGGACGAGCTTCAACAAGTGTTTCTCAGTCCAGTGTGTGATGGTTAAAGCCTTATGTCGGACGAGCTTCAACAAGTGTTTCTCAGTCCAGTGTGTGATGGTTAAAGCCTTATGTCGGACGAGCTTCAACAAGTGTTTCTCAGTCCAGTGTGTGATGGTTAAAGCCTTATGTCGGACGAGCTTCAACAAGTGTTTCTCAGTCCAGTGTGTGGTGGTTAAAGCCTTATGTCGGACGAGCTTCAACAAGTGTTTCTCAGTCCAGTGTGTGGTGGTTAAAGCCTTATGTCAATGAGCTTCAACAGTGTTTCTCAGTCCAGTGTGTGATGGTTAAAGCCTTATGTCGGATGAGCTTCAACAGTGTTTCTCAGTCCAGTGTGTGATGGTTAAAGCCTTATGTCGGACGAGCTTCAACAAGTGTTTCTCAGTCCAGTGTGTGATGGTTAAAGTCTTATGTCGGATGAGCTTCAACAAGTGTTTCTCAGTCCAGTGTGTGATGGTTAAAGCCTTATGTCGATGAGCTTCAACAAGTGTTTCTCAGTCCAGTGTGTGATGGTTAAAGCCTTATGTCGATGAGCTTCAACAGTGTTTCTCAGTCCAGTGTGTGATGGTTAAAGCCTTATGTCGATGAGCTTCAACAAGTGTTTCTCAGTCCAGTGTGTGATGGTTAAAGCCTTATGTCGGACGAGCTTCAACAAGTGTTTTTTCAGTCCAGTGTGTGATGGTTAAAGCATTATGTCGGACGAGCTTCAACAAGTGTTTCTCAGTCCAGTGTGTGATGGTTAAAGTCTTATGTCGGACGAGCTTCAACAAGTGTTTCTCAGTCCAGTGTGTGATGGTTAAAGCCTTATGTCGGACGAGCTTCAACAAGTGTTTCTCAGTCCAGTGTGTGATGGTTAAAGCCTTATGTCGGACGAGCTTCAACAAGTGTTTCTCAGTCCAGTGTGTGATGGTTAAAGCCTTATGTCAATGAGCTTCAACAGTGTTTCTCAGTCCAGTGTGTGATGGTTAAAGCCTTATGTCAATGAGCTTCAACAGTGTTTCTCAGTCCAGTGTGTGGTGGTTAAAGCCTTATGTCGGACGAGCTTCAACAAGTGTTTCTCAGTCCAGTGTGTGATGGTTAAAGCCTTATGTCAATGAGCTTCAACAAGTGTTTCTCAGTCCAGTGTGTGATGGTTAAAGCCTTATGTCAATGAGCTTCAACAAGTGTTTCTCAGTCCAGTGTGTGATGGTTAAAGCCTTATGTCGATGAGCTTCAACAGTGTTTCTCAGTCCAGTGTGTGATGGTTAAAGCCTTATGTCGGACGAGCTTCAACAAGTGTTTCTCAGTCCAGTGTGTGATGGTTAAAGCCTTATGTCGGACGAGCTTCAACAAGTGTTTCTCAGTCCTGTGTGTGATGGTTAAAGCCTTATGTCAATGAGCTTCAACAAGTGTTTCTCAGTCCAGTGTGTGATGGTTAAAGCCTTATGTCGGACGAGCTTCAACAAGTGTTTCTCAGTCCAGTGTGTGATGGTTAAAGCCTTATGTCGGACGAGCTTCAACAAGTGTTTCTCAGTCCAGTGTGTGATGGTTAAAGCCTTATGTCGGACGAGCTTCAACAAGTGTTTCTCAGTCCAGTGTGTGATGGTTAAAGCCTTATGTCGGACGAGCTTCAACAAGTGTTTCTCAGTCCAGTGTGTGATGGTTAAAGCCTTATGTCGGACGAGCTTCAACAAGTGTTTCTCAGTCCAGTGTGTGATGGTTAAAGCCTTATGTCGGACGAGCTTCAACAAGTGTTTCTCAGTCCAGTGTGTGATGGTTAAAGCCTTATGTCGGATGAGCTTCAACAAGTGTTTCTCAGTCTAGTGTGTGATGGTTAAAGTCTTATGTCAATGAGCTTCAACAAGTGTTTCTCAGTCCAGTGTGTGATGGTTAAAGCCTTATGTCGGACGAGCTTCAACAAGTGTTTCTCAGTCCAGTGTGTGATGGTTAAAGCCTTATGTCGGATGAGCTTCAACAGTGTTTCTCAGTCCAGTGTGTGATGGTTAAAGCCTTATGTCGGGCTAAAGCTGCAACAACTTGGGGCTGGCCTACCCACTGGAAGGGGGCGGGGGGGGTGCTTCGTTTGATAGAAACAGTAGAGAGACAAGATATAAAAAACACTTGAAAACAGTTAAAAAATAAATGCCGCATTTGACAATTTCAACATTATGAAATTCATACTGCAGAATACTCGAGATTCTCTTGCATAGATATACATAACGACTTCTAAAACCGGCATGCTTAAAAGGCCTACTCATCTGACATGTGACAGATAAATGCTACGTTGAGGCTTGTTATACTGACCTCCTCAAAGTGGTAGGTGGAGTCAATGCGGGGCTTGATCTTCCCCTGGCCGTAGAGCTCCATCAGCGTGGCCATGGTCCGGACGATGAGCTGCTCGTCGCTCATGTGCCCCAGGTGGAAGCCACACACCGCCTTGTTGGCCTGCATTAGCTTCAGCGTGGTGATGGACAGCTGGTTGTACCAGGTCTTCGCCATGGCCAGCAGGTTCTTCTTCTGGCCCGTCACGCAATTGGCTGCACCTGGAATGAGAGTTAGAATAGAATAGAATAGAATAGAATAGAAATATTTCATTATTGTTATTATTATCAGATTCATATTGATGATAGAGCTAAATCCTAAGGGAGGAATGAATGAATATTATTTTGGCAGCCGTTTTCATTTTGAGTCAGATTCCTTTAGCAGGTAGGAGAGTGTGAGTGTGAGGTAGTACGTCAAGTCTCACACCAGATGTGTGTGTGTGTGTGTGTGTGTGTGTGTGTGTGTGTGTGTGTGTGTGTGTGTGTGTGTGTGTGTGTGTGTGTGTGTGTGTGTGTGTGTGTGTGGTGGGTGTTGGCTATCCTGCGAGTCCTCTTGAATGGAAAACTGATTTGTATGCCAAAATGTCAAACTGTTACATCCAGAATGAGATCATTCGGAACTCAGGTTAAACCTCAAGTTAAATTAACAATATTTCTCAATATAATATTTCTCTCAACTCAAAGAATGTCTGTCTACATGCCTTACCAAACACTATAAGTGTGCCCATAGGTTTGAACAAATTGTAGCCTTTTTGGGTGTCGGAGCCACCAAGTGGGTCCAGGACTATATCCACTCCTGGGGGGAGGGGGGGAGGGAGAGAGGGTGAGAGAGAGAGAGAGAGAGAGAGAGAGAGAGAGAGAGAGAGAGAGAGAGAGCGAGCGAGAGAGAGAGAGAATGGGTGGAGATAAGAATGAGGGTGAGAAACAGTTCTTTGTGTCAACTTGAAAATAAAGTGTAAAATAAAAAACAAACTGTACCAGTGCAATGAAATGAAAGAAAAAACAACTTGGCCTGTCTGTTTATGGTATTAACCAACAGTTTAGCAAATTGTATTAAACTGATGTTTCATATTTTTGCCTAAACACGTTAAAATATGTAGTACATGAGTTGCTGATCTCACCCTTAGGGCTTATTTTGCGGATTTCCTCCACATAGTCCTTGGTGCGGTAGTCGATGGCGTGAGTGACTCCGCCCTGGACAATGGTCTCGTGTTTGGAGGCTGATGCCGTGCCAAAAACGGTCACATCCGGCACAGTCTGACACAGCTGAGTGGCAAGGGAGGGAGAGAGACAACCACGTTAGTGGGGAGAGAGGGAGGGAGAGAGACAACCACGTTAGTGAGGAGAGAGGGAGGGAGAGAGACAAGCACGTTAGTGAGGAGAGAGGGAGGGAGGGAGAGAGACAACCGCGTTAGTGAGGAGAGAGGGAGGGAGAGAGACAACCACGTTAGTGAGGAGAGAGGGAGGGAGAGAGACAAGCACGTTAGTGAGGAGAGAGGGAGGGAGAGAGACAACCACGTTAGTGAGGAGAGAGGGAGGGAGAGAGACAAGCACGTTAGTGAGGAGAGAGGGAGGGAGAGAGACAACCACGTTAGTGAGGAGAGAGGGAGGGAGAGAGACAAGCACGTTAGTGAGGAGAGAGGGAGGGAGAGAGAGAGACAACCGCGTTAGTGAGGAGAGAGGGAGGGAGAGAGACAACCACGTTAGTGAGGAGAGAGGGAGGGAGAGAGACAACCACGTTAGTGAGGAGAGAGGGAGGGAGGGAGAGAGACAACCATGTTAGTGAGGAGAGAGGGAGGGAGAGAGACAAGCACGTTAGTGAGGAGAGAGGGAGGGAGAGAGACAAGCACGTTAGTGAGGAGAGAGGGAGGGAGAGAGACAACCACGTTAGTGAGGAGAGAGGGAGGGAGGGAGAGAGACAACCACGTTAGTGAGGAGAGAGGGAGGGAGGGGGAGAGACAACCACGTTAGTGAGGAGAGAGGGAGGGAGGGAGAGAGACAACCACGTTAGTGAGGAGAGAGGGAGGGAGAGAGACAACCACGTTAGTGAGGAGAGGGAGGGAGAGAGACAACCACGTTAGTGGGGAGAGAGGGAGGGAGGGAGAGAGACAACCACGTTAGTGAGGAGAGGGAGGGAGAGAGACAACCACGTTAGTGGGGAGAGAGGGAGGGAGGGAGAGAGACAACCACGTTAGTGAGGAGAGGGAGGGAGAGAGACAAGCACGTTAGTGAGGAGAGAGGGAGGGAGAGAGACAAGCACGTTAGTGAGGAGAGAGGGAGGGAGAGAGACAACCACGTTAGTGAGGAGAGAGGGAGGGAGGGGGAGAGACAACCACGTTAGTGAGGAGAGAGGGAGGGAGGGAGAGAGACAACCACGTTAGTGAGGAGAGAGGGAGGGAGAGAGACAACCGCGTTAGTGAGACGAGAGGGAGGGAGAGAGACAACCACGTTAGTGAGGAGAGAGGGAGGGAGGGGGAGAGACAACCACGTTAGTGAGGAGAGAGGGAGGGAGGGAGAGAGACAACCACGTTAGTGAGGAGAGAGGGAGGGAGAGAGACAACCACGTTAGTGAGGAGAGAGGGAGGGAGAGAGACAACCACGTTAGTGAGGAGAGAGGGAGGGAGGGGAGGGAGAGACACAACCACGTTAGTGAGGAGAGAGGGAGGGAGAGAGACAACCACGTTAGTGAGGAGAGAGGGAGGGAGAGAGACAACCACGTTAGTGAGGAGAGAGGGAGGGAGAGAGACAACCACGTTAGTGAGGAGAGAGGGAGGGAGAGAGACAACCACGTTAGTGAGGAGAGAGGGAGGGAGAGAGACAACCACGTTAGTGAGGAGAGAGGGAGGGAGAGAGACAACCACGTTAGTGAGGAGAGAGGGAGGGAGAGAGACAACCGCGTTAGTGAGGAGAGAGGGAGGGAGAGAGACAACCACGTTAGTGAGGAGAGAGGGAGGGAGAGAGACAACCACGTTAGTGAGGAGAGAGGGAGGGAGAGAGACAACCACGTTAGTGAGGAGAGAGGGAGGGAGAGAGACAAGCACGTTAGTGAGGAGAGAGGGAGGGAGAGAGACAACCACGTTAGTGAGGAGAGAGGGAGGGAGAGAGACAACCGCGTTAGTGAGGAGAGAGGGAGGGAGAGAGACAACCACGTTAGTGAGGAGAGAGGGAGGGAGAGAGACAACCGCGTTAGTGAGGAGAGAGGGAGGGAGAGAGACAACCACGTTAGTGAGGAGAGAGGGAGGGAGAGAGACAACCACGTTAGTGAGGAGAGAGGGAGGGAGAGAGACAACCACGTTAGTGAGGAGAGAGGGAGGGAGAGAGACAACCACGTTAGTGAGGAGAGAGGGAGGGAGAGAGACAACCGCGTTAGTGAGGAGAGAGGGAGGGAGAGAGACAACCACGTTAGTGAGGAGAGAGGGAGGGAGAGAGACAACCGCGTTAGTGAGGAGAGAGGGAGGGAGAGAGACAACCACGTTAGTGAGGAGAGAGGGAGGGAGAGAGACAACCACGTTAGTGAGGAGAGAGGGAGGGAGAGAGACAACCACGTTAGTGAGGAGAGAGGGAGGGAGAGAGACAACCACGTTAGTGAGGAGAGAGGGAGGGAGGGGGAGAGACAACCGCGTTAGTGAGGAGAGAGGGAGGGAGAGAGACAACCACGTTAGTGAGGAGAGAGGGAGGGAGAGAGACAAGCACGTTAGTGAGGAGAGAGGGAGGGAGAGAGACAAGCACGTTAGTGAGGAGAGAGGGAGGGAGAGAGACAACCACGTTAGTGAGGAGAGAGGGAGGGAGGGAGAGAGACAACCACGTTAGTGAGGAGAGAGGGAGGGAGGGAGAGAGACAACCACGTTAGTGAGGAGAGAGGGAGGGAGGGAGAGAGACAACCACGTTAGTGGGGAGAGAGGGAGGGAGGGAGAGAGACAAGCACGTTAGTGAGGAGAGGGAGGGAGAGAGACAACCACGTTAGTGGGGAGAGAGGGAGGGAGACAAGCACGTTAGTGAGGAGAGAGGGAGGGAGAGAGACAAGCACGTTAGTGAGGAGAGAGGGAGGGAGAGAGACAAGCACGTTAGTGAGGAGAGAGGGAGGGAGAGAGACAACCACGTTAGTGAGGAGAGAGGGAGGGAGAGAGACAACCACGTTAGTGAGGAGAGAGGGAGGGAGAGAGACAACCACGTTAGTGAGGAGAGAGGGAGGGAGAGAGACAACCACGTTAGTGAGGAGAGAGGGAGGGAGAGAGACAACCACGTTAGTGAGGAGAGAGGGAGGGAGAGAGACAACCACGTTAGTGAGGAGAGAGGGAGGGAGAGAGACAACCGCGTTAGTGAGGAGAGAGGGAGGGAGAGAGACAACCGCGTTAGTGAGGAGAGAGGGAGGGAGAGAGACAACTGCGTTAGTGAGGAGAGAGGGAGGGAGAGAGACAACCACGTTAGTGAGGAGAGAGGGAGGGAGAGAGACAACCACGTTAGTGAGGAGAGAGGGAGGGAGAGAGACAACCGCGTTAGTGAGGAGAGAGGGAGGGAGAGAGACAACCACGTTAGTGAGGAGAGAGGGAGGGAGAGAGACAACCACGTTAGTGAGGAGAGAGGGAGGGAGAGAGACAACCACGTTAGTGAGGAGAGAGGGAGGGAGGGAGAGAGACAACCACGTTAGTGAGGAGAGAGGGAGGGAGAGAGACAACCACGTTAGTGAGGAGAGAGGGAGGGAGAGAGACGAACATGTTAGTGAGGAGAGAGGGAGGGAGAGAGAGAGACAACCACGTTAGTGAGGAGAGAGGGAGGGAGAGAGACAACCACGTTAGTGAGGAGAGAGGGAGGGAGAGAGACAACCATGTTAGTGAGGAGAGAGGGAGGGAGAGAGACGACCATGTTAGTGAGGAGAGAGGGAGGGAGAGAGAGAGACAACCACGTTAGTGAGGAGAGAGGGAGGGAGAGAGACAACCACGTTAGTGAGGAGAGAGGGAGGGAGAGAGAGAGACGACCATGTTAGTGAGGAGAGAGGGAGGGAGAGAGACAAGCACGTTAGTGAGGAGAGAGGGAGGGAGACAAGCACGTTAGTGAGGAGAGAGGGAGGGAGAGAAGGCACAGAAGTGAAGGAAGGGAGGCGAATGGCATCTATCCATGAAGGCCCCGCCCATTTCCGTCCTCGAGGTTTGCCGCCATGTAGAATTTGGTCCAAAATGACTTTTTCGCTAATCCTCCTACAAATTTGGTCCAATATTCACCAAACCATGACACACACAGCATGTCTGGACTGTTCTGCACAAAACCTCTGTCACATTTTCTTTTATGTCCACACCATCTTCAACTTGGTTTGGTGGGTGGAGCCTAATTCACAAAAGAGTCCCACTATAAACCATCATATCTGTGTTATTTCACCTTTGATTGAAAAATGCTTCGGCCAGATTAAAGACAACATATGACGTCATGTTGTTGACTGATGTTTTTTCTCTAAATGTGCACGTTAGTTATTTTCCTTGTTAGGTGTAGCAGTGCCTGGTGGAGATCTGCATTCTACCGGGTGCACTTGCAACTTGGACACAGCATTATTTATTGTGTAAGAACTCTACATACAATTCAGACAACCTAGATTTTTTTATGCCTTGCTCTGGACAGATAGTGAAACTTTCTTAGTTGCTCTCCGCTGTACGAGTCGGGACAGGGGGCTTATACAGTAGCACTGACTCATCACTGACTGACTGCACTGTCAACAGTTCACTGGTGCTGGAAAACATGCACACAGACAAAAACAAAACTAGAACGACCGCAACGCGGACTTATGCCTCCGCCATTAGTTAATTCTTGAGTCCAAATCGCCATTTGAGGCAAATTGGAAGAAATTCCGTCAAGGCGCTCTTGTGATGTTGCGTTACAGAGCTTGGAAATTGGGTGTGTGAGAGGTCACAGTGACCTTGACCTTTGACCACCAAAATGTAATCAGTTCATCCTTGAGTCGAAGTCGATGTTTGAGACAAGTTAGATTAAATTGCGTCAAGGCATTCCTGAGATATCGCGTTAACAAGCTTGAAAATGGCGTTTGAGAGCTCACCTTGACCTTTGACCTTTGACCACCAAACTCTAATCAGATCATCCTTGAGTCTAAGGCGATGTTTGAGGCAAATTTGATGAAATTCCGTCAAGGCATTCGTGAGATATCGCATTAACAAGCAGGAAAATGGCGTTTGAGAGGTCACAGTGACCTTGACCTTTGACCACCAAAATGTAATCAGATCATCCTTGGGCCTAAGTGAATGTTTAAGGCGAATCTGATGAAATTTTGTCAAGTTGTTCCTCAGATATTGCGTTAACAAGCTCGAAAATGGCGTTCGAGAGGTCACAGTGACCTTGACCTTTGACCTTGGACCACCAAAATCTAATCAGATCATCCTTGGGCCTAAGTGAATGTTTAAGGCGAATCTGATGAAATTTCGTCAAGTTGTTCCTCAGATATCGCGTTAACAAGCTTGAAAATGGCGTTCGAGAGGTCACAGTGACCTTGACCTTTGACCTTGGACCACCAAAATCTAATCAGATCATCCTTGGGCCTAAGTGAATGTTTAAGGCGAATCTGATGAAATTTCGTCAAGTTGTTCCTCAGATATCGCGTTAACAAGCTTGAAAATGGCGTTCGAGAGGTCACAGTGACCTTGACCTTTGACCTTGGACCACCAAAATCTAATCAGATCATCCTTGGGCCTAAGTGAATGTTTAAGGCGAATCTGATGAAATTTCGTCAAGTTGTTCCTCAGATATCGCGTTAACAAGCTTGAAAATGGCGTTCGAGAGGTCACAGTGACCTTGACCTTTGACCTTGGACCACCAAAATCTAATCAGATCATCCTTGGGCCTAAGTGAATGTTTAAGGCGAATCTGATGAAATTCCGTCAAGGCGTTCCTCAGATATGGCGTTAACAAACATCCGTACGGACGTACGTACGGACGGCCGGCCGTACGGACGGACAACCCGGATCCATAATGCCTTCGGCCTGGCTTCGCCGGCGGAGGCATAAAAACAAAGGGCACAGAGGAAAGAGGTCTAATCCGACCGTGAGTGCTGCAGCGCTTCCTGTTAACACGGCTTCAAGATCACTAGGCCACGCCCCCTTCCTGCTGCGCACACACACACACACACACACACACACACACACACACACACACACACACACACACCCGTGACAATAGACAGATCACACATACACACACACACACTCACAAAGAAATATTTACACATAAAGACATGCACACACACCATATTAAAACACTATATCAATACACAAGGTCACACACATTTTGCATATGACTGCTCCTGTAGTAGTAGTAGTAATAATAATAATAATAATAATAATAATAGTTTTCATGCTTTCCATTCTTCTATGGGTTGAGAAAATTGTGCAACCCTTGGTCTTATAAATAAGGATCAAATGCATGGTGGTCAAAAGCAACAAGTCTGTCTTTCTCAGCTCCTGGAAAGTTGACATTTTGGAGATTTTGGAGGGTTTCACAGCAACATGTAAAATGGACCAGTAGTGTAGCAGCATCTTAAACAGGGATGAAACAAGCCCATCAAAAATGCGTATTTGCCTAAATGCTTGTGTGTATTTCTTTCAAGAAAGCTGGTTGAATGAAGGACAGAAATGGCTGTTTCCATCGGGGTATCATGAGGATGAATCAGCAATAGACTGTGGAAGTTTGATCTCTTCACATCTGCTCTGGGTCTCAACATCACATACTTCTTATAGCAAACGGCTTCAGCCAAGGGCTGGGCGATATGACTTAAAACCAATATCACTATCAAGACTACGATGAATGAATGAATGATTATTTATTTCAAACGCTTTTAACATTGCCTAGTGGAGATAAAAATGCATGATAAAGCACACTTGAGAGAAAATATACAAGTAGGTAGAGAAGAACCTATGGACCATCATAATGCAATGCAATATCAAGAGGAAACATATTTTGGAAGGACAAAGTAGCCTAGGTACACTTCTCTGCTACTCTAAAAAGGTGGTAATATTAAATAACAATAAATACCACAGCAATAGAAAAAGTGTATAACCAACAAATCAAGGATATAATATCTATATTATTAGAGACAGGGATATACTGTAGCTGAACAATATAGCCACAAGCTGAGGAAATGACAACATACGATCACAGAAGAAATCATTCGAGAAAAGTTTCACATCTAGACATGGGCATTGATGATGTCATAGACATTGTGACATCATCAGTGATGTCATAAGTCACTGATGATGTCAGACCCACTGGTGATGTCCTAGATATTGTGACATCATCACTCAGTGATGTCCATAAATCCTTCCCTGCTGAAGTGTTTTAATTGGACGACTCTTGCTCACAGCCCAGCCAATAAAGCCTGAACCTGCGGCAAAAACAGAACACTCGACCAAGCCCAAGACTCAGATGCCCATGGACTCGGTGGCTTGTTTTAAGGAGTTCATGAATGCATGCATTGGGGAATTATTAATTGATTGATTGGTTCAGTGGTGTAGTCTACCTTTTTTCAGAGGGTATACTGACTCTGACCCGAGGGGGGGGGGGGGGGGGGGTGTGTTAACCGGAAGTGGGCGTGGTTTCGGCCGGAAGTGGGCGGAGATTCGGCCCATTTTTTGTTGTTGTTGTTCCTCCCCAAATTTACAGCTATCAGCTATCAGCTTCATCTTGCTTCTTCGCTATTCTCTCGCCTGAAGATTTGTTTACTGACGTGGAGAAAGCCCCACGTGATAGCCACCCGTCAATCTCTCTCTCTCTCTCTCTCTCTCTCTCTCTCTCTCTCTCTCTCTCTCTCTCTCTCTCTCTCTCTCTCTCTCTCTCTCTCTCTCTCTCTGCTCAATGCTGTAACACCATTTTATTTTTAAATTCAGTTGACTTTGCCATTTCCCACGGATATTGTCGCGTTTTTCCTTCATGGCTTGACAGAAAAAGTCTGCCTTCACGCGCCTCGTCGGCTTGAAAATAGAACTCACGCCTAAAAACAATAAAATCGACACAGCTCAGGCGAGGCGTGGGTACACGCAAGGTTCACGTTGAGGCGCCCTGTGTACACGGCCCTCATTGACTGCGCTTTGTAACACATAGAGCGCACAGGGTGAATTTTATGAATGGAAAGTGAAAACGATACGTATCATAGCGCATTTCCCAGTGCGCATACGCAAATCTGAGTCATTTCGCAGTGTATACGCCGTATACCTGCGTATCACGTAGACTACTCCACTGGGTTGGTTGGTTGGTTGATTGATTAATTAATTAAGCCCTACTCTTTGAGTGGTCTGGAAAAGCCCCACTGTTTCAGCCACAGACAGGCCCAAGGAAAGCACGCTCAGCACTCCCCCCTCACTCTCTCTCTCTCTCTCTCACAGGGCTTGGCTTTCTGCTGCTGCTCCTGGTGTTACTGCGGTCTGGTGTCTTGTGGCCTTGCTGCTCCCTTCCAAAAATGAGGTGCTGGAATGCACCACTCCCCCCTATAGGATTCTTGTTCTTGGGAGCGTGGAGAGGAGAAAGAAGAGGAAGAGGAGGAGGAGGAGGAGGGAAATTCCAGACTGACACTGAGGGACAGGGAGGAGGTGGATTTCCACATAGGGAAACGCGCATGCTGGAAAGATGGCTGATTCAAAGGTCAGGTCTGTGGATCAAGCAGACTGGCTCTTGTCATGACGGCGTTATCGCTCTCCAGTGAGGAGGCCTGTCAATATGTCATCTCATTTCACTATTCAGTCACAAACTGGCCAGCAGGTTGGTTAAGGAGGCATTTGAGTCCTCTAAGATGCGTTGCTTTGATTCTTAGCACTGACAGTGTCAATCCACCCACATCTGAAAACATCAGAATGAAAACTAGCTACCATAAGCAAAATATTAGATGAGATAAATATAAACTAAGAAAAATTAACTAAACAGTTTCTGAGTCTTTCTTAAAGATATAGAAGCTACTGAAATGCATAACTATTTGTCTGATGGTAATACTATGGCCATGTCAAATTGTAACACTGTCTGGAGATGATATCTCTTGACATCTCAAATTTTTAGTTTTTGTTTATTTTATTTTATTTTATTTCTTTCAGTCACGTGTCTTAACTCTTTATTAACATTCGTTCAGCACAGTTTTGTGACATGAGCTAATGGATGTTGTTTGCAATAATGCTCCTGTGGTTTTATCGTCTATATGGCTTCGTTATAGCTGCAGGCAACAAGAAGGCTCCAAATGGCCCAATCTATGGTTCATTGGATTTTAAAGTGCACTTCTCACCACTAACATCAGGTTGAGCTAGTCTGACTCATCTCTCCTCACCCTGCCTGTCACAGTGCCACTCTGCACTCTAGTCGAATACTGTCCAATAGCCTAAAGCAGAAATGCCATAAAAACAATCAATAAAAGCTCACAAACCATAGCAGATATTGACAGGCGGACCTGGGGAATTTTATTGGGTCAGACAACATTTCTCAATTTTTCAATATTATTTAGTTTATGACAAGAGGTAACACCCAACTTTAAAATACAGCCTGGAATTATGGGACTTATTGATAAGACTTGTGAGGCAGAACAGCCAGTGGTGTGTGTGATGTCAGTGGTTCAATGGAGGCGTAGTATGCATGCAGCAGATCCAACCAGTTTTCACTTAGCCCAACTCTAACAAGAGGCAGAAGCTATTGGGTGAATTGTAATGTTTTGTTGGAATGATAGCTTCCAGTGAAAGCATCATACTCTTGGGCCCTCCCTGGCACATGATTGGACACCTCTGATTCTGGGCTTAGGGGGGATCCCCCTGGTCTGATAGAGCATATATGGCTTACTCACTTTTCTCTCCTTCACATCCTCCCCGACGGCTTCCACCACCCCGGAGCCCTCCATGCCCATGGTGACAGGCGGGGAGGGCAGCAGCTCGTACAGCCCCTGCCTGGCCAGCAGCTCGGCGAAGTTGAGCCCGCACGCCTTGAGGCGCACCAGGAGCTCCCCGCCCTGCAGCTTGCTCTGTTGGGTCTTCACCTGCAGCTTCACCTTGTCGTAGCCCCCATACCCCGTGAGGACCAGAGCCCGGCAGCCAGGGAGAGACTCTTCCACATCGTCTGCTTTCTTCTCCTGTGCTAGCTCGGTTTGCTGTTGTTGATTTTGTTGTGGTTGATCAGCTGCTGCCTCTTCGCCAGACATGATGGACACTTCCGATGTGCGCTTCCTCGGCTTAAAATTCACTAGTTCTGCCTGTTTAGGGCGTTCCTGGAAAAATCACTCTATCAGGAGGAAAATAAAAGAAAATCGGAGTACACTGATGTCTATAGTTTATATTGATTTATAGTTATAAAGTAGATTAAACTTACGGGACGCAATCGTATATCTATGCAAAATCAGGTTATTTCTGCGTGGTTTCCCAGTGTACAGTCTGTCTGCTCAAAAAGTGGCCAGTGTCAAGTCAGCCAAATTCATAATGGATGTTCCGGTTTAAATTTTCAAAATAAAACGCCCTTGGATGACTGTGTTGAAACATTTTTGAGTAATCCCTAGTCCGTCGTCTTGCTTGCCACACTATCTCCGTTTTACACAGGCTCCTATAAAAGTGAAAATAATGCATTACAAATATATAATATAATTAGGGAGGAATATTTTGTTATGGACTTGTGGTCAATGAAAATGTTTTTAACCCGAAATGTGATAGACTTTAACTCAATATTCAATGTAATGATTCCAATATTGTTGTACGATTTCATTGTTCTGTAGCCTACGCTCCAATACATGTTGTTCTCGGTAACACTTTACAATACTGGTGCAAACATGTGCATGAATGCATGCTTAACTCATGATGAATTAAGCCATTAATTGATGCTTACCGCATCATCAACTAATGAAAGGTATGTTTGATGAACACACCTAGTCATATATGAATTACTATTAATTAAGTAGGCTATGCCTATATCATCATAGTTAATTCCTCATCAACACATACATTAACACACTGTGTTCAATAATACCGTAATTCATGTGTTAATTACCACTATCGACATCTGGCTCCCTGCAACCGGAACTTTAGCGTTACCAGACCGCAATGCCGATAGCCCACAATCCGAACCAGCTGAGCGAGGCGGTGTGCAGCGTGTCAGGGACCGGCTGGATCTAACCTCTCCCTGCTGAAAAAACCAGCATGCACCAGCATAGCTTTTTATGCTGGTGTACCAGCATCCCAGCATCGCATGCTGGGATGCTGGTAAATTTGTTGTGTTTTGAAAACACAACAAGTTATGCTGGTGTACCAGCATCCCAGCATGGGATGCTGGGATGCTGGTGGTGTGACCAGCATGGGATGCTGGTGGTGTGACCAGCATGCGATGATGCTGGTATGCTGGTGGTGTGACCAGCATCCCATGCTGGTCACACCACCAGCATGGGATGCTGGTGGTGTGACCAGCATGCGATGATGCTGGTATGCTGGTGGTGTGACCAGCATCCCATGCTGGTCACACCACCAGCATGGGATGCTGGTGGTGTGACCAGCATGCGATGATGCTGGTATGCTGGTGGTGTGCTGGTCACATGCTGGTCTTGTGACCAGCATGGGAAGCATACACCAGTACACCTATGCTGGTGTAGATGCTGGTGTGACCAGCATACACCAGCTATTCTGGTGTCAAAACACAACATGCTGGTCTATGGTTGAATGCTTGTTAACCAGCACCCCATGCTGAGAGTAGTCAGACCAGATAAACATCACAAAAGTAATCTTTCTTGAACTAGTTAAATGAAGACTATTTCAGGTTTACATAACAATATAATTATTTATTAAATAAAAGCAACACAGAGAGGGAGTGGGAGAGAGAACCGCACATACAGCAGTGCACCTGAACAGTCAGCCTGTACCTGTCTTTATGTCAAAAGTATTAAAAGTAAAAGTGTGACTCAACTCAATTAATGTGCTGAAGGCAATTAAAGACTCATTACAATTAAACTCAATTAAATAATAAAACTACTGACTAATTAACAATAACACAACAAACAGGCAACATCACCTGACAAGAAAAGAGGTCACCCCAGGAACAGCTGGAGAAGAAGTGTGCAGGCAGAAATGTCTGGGAGCAGGCTCAATTGGGGAGAACAGGGAAGAACCGCCAACCACCGACATTTTGTCAATGGCCTATGCTCCCTTGAGGAGCAAAGGCCTTAAGTCAAATCAGAAGTAGAGAATTCCACTGAAAAACAATGCAGATTTATTTTGCACAAAATCTCACAATCCTAAAAACTTTATGGAAAAAAACAATGTTTTGCAGGCATTCATTTACCGTAATTAATTAATTTCAGTTATTGAGAGTTGATTTGAGTTCAGTCGTGGACCAGTGATGTCATTCACAAATCACAACTTAAATCAACTCTCAATAACTGTCAAACTAAATGAATGCCTGCAAAACGGTTTACAGTTTTTGGATATGTGTGAGATTATGTGCAAAATAAATCAGCATTGTTTTTCGGTGGAGTGTCCCTTCAAGTGCTATTCTTTGCTTGTTTGTTTATGTCCATTATTTTCTCTGTGATGTAGCATCCAGGCTTCCCCACTCGAGCTTCCACATCTGCTTCACCCAGGTTTTGGTTCTGGAGCCATTCTTTGTATCAAACTGAAAAGCAAACAGAGATAAATTAGTGGCAGAGTAACACTGTTCTTTGGTCAATATTTCAACTGCTGTTTGAAAACGTGCTACAGAAAAGTGACGCATGACGCATGAGCTACTTTAAAAATTATTTCACTGTACTGTCTGCCCAGGGTCTAGCTGTACAAAGACCTTTCTGGCTCACAGCCCGATTGGTCCCAAGTTCGCAACACATTTTAAAATTCATCTTGAAGTTGATAAGTCAGATACTGTAAGTTAAATCGCACCTTTCTGATCCACCTTGGAACCTGGTAAAACAGCTCATCCATTCCAGACACATTACAATTTGGTAAATAAGAGTCCAAATGCAGTGACACATGCATTAGGTTCCATGGGATCATGGCATCAGCTATGTGCACAAATCATTTATTTAACAAGCCAGTCACCTTTAATTAAAACTACAGCCACCCACAGGATATGTCCATCTAGATCATTTTGGTGTGAGTTGCTGAGTTTTGGAGACACCGGCCATGTTGTGGTGCTCAAAGCACACACAAAAAATAAAAATAAAATAAAATAAAATAAAATCCTTTCCAGAAAGGATAAAAAGCAAGTAGGCCTAGAGGACCACAGGAATAGGTTTTTGGGGAAAAGAAAAGTTCTCAACTTACTTAACAGATTAATGTGTGTCCTCCACTGGCTGTTTCTCCCTCAATGTATGATATCGAAAACCTGCACACACACAGTATATAGACAAAGAGACAGTGTCCATTAGAAAAGCATGTGTGAAAAGCAGCACTTGCCCCTCCCTCATTACCACCACTGAGGTGCCCTTGAGCAAGGCCCTTAACCCCTTAATGTGTGTGTGAGTGCGAGCAGGGCCCACTTGAAAAAGAGATGGAAATCTCATTATGGTTACCCTGGATAAATAAAGGTAAAAAAAATTAGCAGTTGTATGAAGTGGGAAAGATTCTTAGTTGGCCACTCTTCTTTCACCAAGTATCCAGTCTGTCTGTACTGTATGTCTGTGTGCACTTTGCTCATGTGTATGTTTCCACACATGCCACTGACCTCCTCGCTCTCATCTCCTCCCGTATCGTCCTGCACTTGGCTCCCAGGAGCTTCCTGAGGTTGACGGCGTGGATGACAGCACCCACCTTCTTGTCCAGCATGGCCTCCTGGCCAATGCCATAGTAATGCTGGCAGTTCAGCGTTCCGTTATCATCTACAATGGGAGAGAGAACAATGAGAGAGAAAAATGGAGGGATAGAGAGGGGAGTGGAATGGTGTAGTGGTAGGAGACAGTATTAGTAGGAGAAAGATAGTGGATAAAGTCTTGTAGTTAACATACAGACATGTGGCAGTGGGTGAGGCCACGGTCAGCTGCAGCTGGTTCTGTATAGAGAAGTTGATGTTGTAGCACTCTGTCCAGTCTGCTTTAGGAGGCATCACCAGGCTTCTCATGCACATCCAAGATCTACAGAGCAGGCCTACAGGGAAACAGTTTAGTGAGTGTAATATTTGCACAATTGAAAAGTGAAACCCAAAAAAAAAGGTCTGGGTCAGTTTCTCTAGCTTTACTTTACACATCACAAATACCAGGTAAGGTAGAGCTTTCCCCGGCCCTGTTTTCATATTTATACAGTAATTAAATCAGCTCCACCATTAAAGTCGAAGTGAACCGGAACGGAATGCACCAGCGCGAGCGTCAGACACTGAAAACGAATTGAGAGGCGGACCATATACGTGTCGATGATTTGATTTGACAATTCTGAGGACTGGCTTTGGCATTGGCCAATCCTGGCGTGTTCCACCCCCAAATCCAGTGGGATTCAGCCTGTTGTCATGCTACACGAGTGGGATCCGCAGAGTACCAGGGAGCCAGCTGCTTCGTGCGGAGCTTATATTTACAGTCTATGGTGCGGAGCGAGCGGACAATCCGATTCATAGGTGCTGCCCGCCCGCCTGGAATCTCCGAGAGACGACCCCTGACAGCCAGGGAGGCTGTCAGGCTCGGAGGCGCGCGCCATTATCGTTATAAATGTAAATAATATTCCTGGAATGCGTGTTTTAACGAGCCAGTTACATTTCTTTGCATTCTTAGACATTACCGTTTGATTTAGTTTGCATAATTGCTCAAGTTAGTAGTTAGTTTATGGGCTAGAAACTCTGCCAGATGACAGGCACTAGGTGCCATTTTCGCCTTCATTTGGAAGAGAAAATGATCCTGTAATGAAGATTTGATTGACAGCTGAACTAAAATACTAAACTAAATACTAAACCAAAATACTAACCTGTTACAATATAGAATTATCACCCAGCCACGCCACCACAGGCGCGCGCGCGCGCGCGCGCACACACACACACACGCACACACACACACACACACACACAGAGCTGAAGGTGAGAGCAGCGCTCTATCGGTAAAAAAGTGTTCCCCCCTGCGGCCCCTCTCCTTCTTACAAGTAATTGACCTCTTTCTGTCGTAGTAAATAACACACAAGTTAAGCCTACTTCACTCACCTCCACAAATAATCTGCTTCAAGCCGCCGGTTCGTTGTTTCTGGAGTTTATTTGTAGACCGGAGCAGTGAGTGCTGTACTGACAATTGACAAATGGTGCAGACAGGTCCAGCCGCGCGAAAGTTTGGAGATGGTCTCGCGCAGCATATCAGAGGCGTAGTGATACTCAGTTCCATAAAATAGTTCCAATTGAATGGAGGGTATGCAGCACGGACGTCACTTTCCCACTGGAACATGCCCCCTCAATCGGGACTGGCAAAACCTAAAACCTATGGGCAAAACATTCAGCAGGTTCTCTGTTGTTTGGAGCAGTAGGTGTCATTAATCTAGGCTGATTACTGCATTCAAAATCAGTCTGGCTGTCACTCAGTGGGCGTGACCATGCAGTGACTTCTGCCTGTGACATCACGTGCATACCCTCTATATGGGAAAACTGGCCTCAGAAATGAGTCTGACCCACGGCCACCTAGAGTTTAATTAAAGCCTCTGTTACAGTAGAAAACATAACATAGCTTGAAAGTAATAATAGTAATAATAATGACAACAACAACAACAACAACAACAATAATAATAATAATAATAATAATAATACATTCATGTGTAATGTTATTTTAAAGGACTATGCTTGATATAGAATTGCATTAGCCTCTTGTATTGTGTTATATTAGCCTGTTACCCTGTAAGGTGTTTTGTTGGGCATGGTTAAAACTTTTTTCTTGTGTGTTGCGTTATTTGAGCTTATGTTATAACTTGGCCCTGTACCATTTATTTTATCTGGCAAGCTGTCAATGGAGGCCAGAAGACGATACAAAATATAAAAAAGAAGGCATATAACCCTAGCCTGGGTAAACCCAGCCTCCACGTGACCTGCTCTCAGACCTGCTCTGCTCTCGTAGTGACTGAGAGCAGGTCTGAGAGCAGGTCACGTGGAGGCTGGGTTTACCCAGGCTAATATAACCCACCCTATAACCCATAGGGGATGGGTGATGGGCCAGATTGTTTCCCAAACTTTTTCACATCAAGGTCCCCTAAACTAGACCACAGACCCCCAATTTTGTGCCAGGGTCCCCCATCCAATAAAACTTTTGCTTTTAGATGTTTTCCTCATGGTTGCCATGGCAACCATTTTACTTTCCACTATAACATAATTATTTTTGCATCAAATCTCCTGAACCAAACATGATGACAGAAAAGGTGATGTCTACCCCTTACTGTATGTTTTCATGGTATGATCCAGTGTAGGAAATTAGCCAGGGGCAAGGCCAAATATGCTCTAATAAATCTCAGAATGCACCAAAAAAACATGATCAAGGGGCAAAAATTGTCCCCAAGATTTTGATAGGCCTAATTATATTCTCATTACATTAATTACATTTTCATTTGCTTCTCTAACACACACTAACACAATTAACTTTTGTAAAACACCCCAAAAAGGGACCTGGGCTTGGCCTGGACACGAAAGTTAAAATTAAATCCATGCCATGGACCAGCAGGGTACAGAGGAGGTCATTTCCATTGTGGAGCACTTCACAATCTCCTCCACCAGCATGACCATGCTGGTCAAGCAATCCCCAGCACAACCATGTTGGTCCACCAGCTTCACCATGCTGGTCCAGCAACTTCACCAGCTTCACCATGCTGGTCCACCAGCTTCATCAGCATGACCATGCTGGTCCACCAACTTCACCAGCTTCATCATGCTGGTCCACCCGCTTCACCATGCTGGTCCACCAGCTTCATCAGCATGACCATGCTGGTCCACCAGCTTCACCATGCAGGTCCACCAGCTTCACCAGCTTCACCATGCTGGTCCACCCGCTTCACCATGCAGGTCCACCAGCTTCACCAGCTTCACCATGCTGGTCCACCCGCTTCACCATGCTGGTCCACCAGCTTCATCAGCATGACCATGCTGGTCCACCAGCTTCACCAGCTTCACCATGCTGGTCCACCAGCTTCACCATGCTGGTCCACCAGCTTCACCATGCTGGTCCAGCAACTTCACCAGCAAGGCCATGGTAGTTTACCAGCTTCACCAGCAAGCATTAGCTGGTGGCACCAGCATCAGACCAGCACTAACCAGCATTGACCAGCATCAGACCAGCACTAACCAGCATAGACCAGCAAGAAATTCATGCTGGTCTATGCTGGTTTTTTCAGCAGGTCATCATGGGCATTCCTTCCTCTTCGAAGCTTGGTCCACAGAACATGTGGCCGGTGTTTTGTGCCTATCTTACCGGGTGTCTAAATGCACGACCCAGCAGGCCAGCCACCCCCAGGCTAAGAGCCTCTCTCCCGGCCCGACACCCAGGGCAGCCCAGGGTCTGTCTGAGAGCAGGTCGAGGTCACTGGGGGCTGGGTTTACCCAGGCTACCACCACCCAACCCCTACCCGCCCTGCCCCTCACCTTGCCTGGGTCCCACACCTCCGGCCGAGACCCCTTCAGAACCTCTTAGCCGGGTACGGCTATTTCAGCAGCTGTAGTAGCTATCATTCCGATGTTGCTGCTCTGATATAGGCTATGCGTGTAGTAGCCCCGAACCAGACCAACTCCAACACATTCTCTGACGTTGTATCCACTGTGCATCTCCAACAGACATCAAACACTGGATGTATGTCTTGTAGGCTCTATATGCCAAGAACCACATATATATGTATGAGTTAAGTGTTGTGCCTCACAAGTGCCTATATCATTATGTATGAATTAATAGTTATGTGCCACAAATAGCAAAGTCACGACATACTTATGTATTAATTAATAGTTTTGTGCCACATATTGTAAAGTCACGACATAATGATATCCTCACAAATCATTAGCTGATGCTGATCATGAAATCACTTTTATACAGTATAGTCATGAGAACAATTCAAAATATATAGGTAATCAGTGAAGACCATCATTGGAGTTATAAAAGCACATTTATTTATCAAGTTTGTGAACATGTCCCCCCAAAGTCTGCCCTGGAGCAAGGACTCGCTCTCCAGTGCCCCTTGTCTGTATCAGCTGGGGGAAACAGTCTGGCCTCTCCCCTCTCCTCCCCACGGCCCGCGTTGCTCGATCTCTCCGGCGGGTCCAGCTCTCGTCCTTTTTCACTTGTGTTGCTCTTCACTTCCCGAACCAACGTGACTGTAGCGACAGGTCTCCACCATGCACGCACACACAACAAACAAGCTAGCTGCCACAAGCTAGCTAAATTGCTACGGCTAGCTACCTGAAACTCTAACAAACCCGCTCGTTCCTCTTGCGATTGGTATCCATTCGACACTGCCACCACCACTGTGACCGACTCTGGCTTTGCAGTTTGTACTCTTTGTAGAATAAGAACACGGAGGCAGCTGTTGATATTTGCAAAACGAACACCACCTTGTGCAACCCAGCTAGTTGCTCTCGACCACGAGGATAAGTGTCAAGAAAGACATGGCACACAAACAATTACTTCCGTTGCCTCAGCCTGCCATCAAAAATAAAAGCACGCAGAGCTCAGTACTGCGTAGCTGGTTACAACATGAATTTCGACTTTTATTCTGAAAGTCTTGGCCGGAAACAATATGTTTTCTCGTGGTTACCTTGACAGTGGCCCAGCTACAATGGTGTCTGATATGAGAACATGTTGCAGGTCAGGCTGTCAAACAAATAGCACGCTCACAGTGCGCTTTTAGCCTATTTCGGATTACCAGGGGCAAATCCCAAAGATACATGCAGCGGATGACAGATTGGGTAAACACATGGGCTCTTTTAGGCTACTGTCAATTTGAGTTTACCCGTGAGCACCAAGCATCAATCACTCGATCAGCCTGAGCCACGAGAGGAACCTCCATAAAATAGCGTAGCCTACCCAGGTGAAAAAGTATTATACTTAAATTATACTTTTCACAGTATGTACTAAGTACACTTTCAGTTAGCATATGTTAATTTGGCACCCTTAAGTTATACTTAAGTGTACTTAAGTAGTCATTTAGTAGTACTTATGGACTCCTTGAGCACCTTTTAAGTGTAATTTGTATGCTTTTTTGGAACAACTTTTTATAAACTTTAAGTGTACTGAAGTACACCAGTGAAAAGCATGATTCGTGAGCATTCAAAACACACTTTCAGTACAATTGTATTATATCACCAGTGTGTTGAAAGTATACTTAAAAAGGCATTATAGATCAATTGATGTAGTCTACAAGTATACTTTAAATACAGTTATCATACTATTAATATTCTTCTAGCATGCCTCAGTAATATTTCAAATAAACTTCAAATGCACTTTTTGATTTTAATTAGTACATTTAAAGTGTGCTATTGTTAATAAGAAATGTATTTATAGTGAAGTTCTATCACAATTTAAGCATAATAAAGACATGTACTTAAAGTGTACTATAATTGACTAAAAGTGTATCTGAAGTGTATTCCATCATTGCTTATGCGTCAGGATAAAAGTGTATTTTAAATAGAACATTGTTATACTTTAAGTACTGTATTAAATGTTCCTGAAGTATACTCACAATACATCACTATTACACTTCACATGGTGCCATTTTAGTACACTCCAAATGTGCCGTTTTGTTCAATGACCAATTGCACTTCAATTATGAGAAAAACACATTTTATTTACATTAAAATATTATGGTAATACAAATGTATGTAAGAAATTAAAACAGTTACCAGTAGCGATGCACAATATATCAGCAATCATATGGCTATCAGCTGATGTTTGATCTTGAATATATCGGTATCAGTCCGATGAGCCGATGGCTGGAAAGCCCTTGTTGGTGGCCTATACCCCAGGAGGGGTAGTAGACATAAGTAAGTCCGATGAGCCAAATAACCAAAATGTTAAACCATGAAGCCACAGTCCTGAAGGCAGGCTGGTTGACAACGCAGGCTGTGATCTGCTCCCATAGGCTGCTGTCCTTCTGCACCAGAGTGGAAGACCTGTCCGCCGACAAGGCTGAGGGGATGAGAAAAGAAAAAGACAAATTAATGCAAGACAAGCTTTTATAGTGAACGCAGAGGTCAAGGAACTGTAAGAGAAGAGGTAGAAATTTAACAATGTGGCTTTGTTGCCTAAACCTAACCAACGGCACTACACGGCCTCTATTAGGGCTGCACGATTTATCGTATTTTCATCGCCATCGCGATATGAAAATGCGCGATGAACACATCGCAAAAGTCACGTGTTATCGCAAAAAAAAAAAAAAATACAGTGCACATGAACGCAACATGCAAGATACCGGCTGAATAAGTGTCCAAATGTTCATGTCATTCTGGCCAATACTCCACTTCTGTTATAACATTTCAGTCTGGAATATGGAATATCTTTCAATAATCGTTATGACTAAAAGTAATCTCATGTGTAAGAAATGACTGTTCTACATTGAAGTAAAAATGTAAATAATTAACTTGTTGGTTTTGGATTTTTTTTAGCTTCAAGAGTGCATTTTTGTTCGTATGACCCTCAACACAGGCTTTGAGAATCCCGTGCCACTTACTGATACATATGCTTAAATTAACATACTCGTATTGCAAAATGAATTTAGGCCCTCACTGTAATACTTCAGAAGTTGAATTTGAAGTTCAGCATTAATACATTTGTCATTTTTTGTCTTAGATTTACCTTTGTGTGTTATTGCAATATCAAACTACATAATTGAGAATCGATTCTAGATTCTGGAATCGAGAATCGTTGGAATCGAGAATCGATTCTGGAATCGGATCGTGACGCCAGGAATAGGAATCGGATCGGATCGTGGCTTAGCCGGATCGGAGCACCCCTACCCATTAATATTTTTTTATAGCATTTTTTTATTTATCGCAGGTCATATCGTCATCACAATATTGAACAGTTATCGCACATCGCAGCTTTTCCTCATATTGTGCAGCCCTAGCCTCTATCTTCCCAAAAGCGCTAATTTTCCGCTCGTTTAACGCCATGCGCAATGCAAATTGGGGGCGGACACAACCGCATGACTGTGAGATAAGTGTACTGGGCATTGGCTGCCACAAGCCAAAGCAGGCGTTTCAGCGCTAAAATGTGGGATAGATGGCGTTATCCTATCGTCAGCAGCGCGCAATTACTTTGCGCTAAGAGCTATGAAAAGGACCTCTGCGCTCTGCACAGAGATTACGGCTGCGCTCCGAGCGCAGAGAGGTATTTGCGGAGTGGAAAGTGGAATTACTTTTGGATATTTATATATATTTATATATATTTGGGTATTAGCAGCAGATAATTCAGTGAGGCAATCAACTATAACTCACTGAGAAACTTTTATCACATCGCAAAGAGGGAAATAAATTGAGAACACTTGTGGGACAATGGACATAGGCTATTTACCTTCATAACCCGAAGGGTCGGCACCACAGACGATCTGTCAATAAGCTCTCTCTGTCCTCGCAGGAGTGAGTACACTCTATTACGCATGGAGATAATTACAGCATATTGCATGCCTCGGTGAGGCAACCTCACGCAAACAACCATTGTGAGACGGGAATCTGATTGGTTTTGATTGACGTATGCCAGCCTTGCCCGGTCACGCCTGTGAATAATTCTGGTAGTTAAGACCGCCCAAATCCCGTTTGCGCGGGCATTTTGGGGGGTTACATGCTGCCACTCCGACGTTCTGCCACTCCAAAATATCGGCACTCAGAAAAGGTTCTATATTCCCCGTTTTTCACTAACCTCTCCCAGCCCCCACGCCAAACCTAACCTCCCCCAGACCCTAACCCAAAACCTAACCTCTCCCACCCCCACGCCTAAACCTAAGGTCGGCATTGCGGCTTCTAAGGTGAACGACCGCCAGTCCGAATACTGGAAGTTAACGTTCGGAGTGGCAGAGCTTCGGAAAGGCAGACAGTTACCATTTTGGGGCGCAGATGATTTTTGGCAGAATTGTTTCCGCATGCCCGCCGAGAATTGCATCCCCAACATATTTCGGGGCTGTTTTAACTTAGAAATCAGGGAGGTCACGTCTACCAGACAATTATATCACTTTGAAACAGTAAAATTTCTGTATAAATCATTACCAGTAGCTCCCGTGAGGTGGGGATGTTTTTTTTTTGCTGCTCGGTGGGGGAGGCAAGGCGGAACGCTATCGTCCGTGCCTTAATGCACGCGCAAACAGTGCGCAAAGCGCTATTTAGGGAAAGCGCCTGTCGGAAGATAGAGGCCCACGTGTTTACTTTAGTTCTTAACGGCGGAGGAATGGAACTGTTAACATCGGTAGTGGGCCATGGGATCCTGACTATACCTCAAACTAGGATGAGAATGAGAACGTGCTGGGTGTGAAGAGACAGTAGTCTGCTTGCTACTGAAACACACAGGCCACATCTTCTTTCTGGATGGACAGATTTGTCACCGCAAATTAGAGGCATTTTCTATTTTATTTTTAAATGGCGTTGACATTCCAAAACAACAGAAATCTATCCTTTCTGATGGATCGGTGTGGCTGCAGTTAATTCCTTCCAGAGTCATGTTCACAGCACACAGAACACAACACAGCGTATAGCCTAATATATTTACATAATCTTTCAGTCATTTTCTATAGGATAACCACTGTGTGTGCGCGTTTCTTCCCCAGCGGCAGCATGGTCTGGGGGAGAAACGCAAAACCGAAAGGAGACCAAGATGCGTGTTGCATCTCAAATATCCAAATATTCACTGTTGACCTACCACCGAATATCCGGAGCCCAAATGTTTTTATTCGGGCCAGCCCTGGAATTAGATGACTATGAGCAGACAAATAAATGAGCATATACTGTACTTCCTGCTTAATATTTCCTCCTACTGGGTGTCCGGGTAGTGTAGCGGTAGATTCCCTGCCTACCAAGATGAGGGTCGCAGGTCCGTGCCCCCGTGTTACCACCGGCTTGGTCGGGCGTCTATACAGACACGATTGGCTGTGTTTGCGGGCGGGAAGCCAGATTAAGGGCATGAGTCCTGGTCGCTGTACGACCGCCTCCTCTGGTCAGTCAGGGCGCCTGTTCGGGGCGGAAGGGGACTGTGGGAATAGCGTGATCCTCCCACATGCTACTTCCAGCGACTGAAGCTCCCCGCTATCAGGTGAAAAGCAGCTGGCAAATGTGATCGACAGAGGGGGTGGAGCAGCGAGAGCGGCAGCAGAGGGAAATTGGCCAAGTACAATTGGGGGAAATGAGAAAAAATAATACCGTAATATAAAAAGGGATAACCCACCTACTGATGTTGACGAGTCCGTTAGTGGCGTGTGCTTTCCGTTGAGGCTGAGTGAGGTCAGTCAGACTGAGGATGATCTGATGTTCAGTGAAGATGAGGTTGGAGCAAAGACACCAGAGGGCACATCTAGAAACACACACCCACACCAACAATTACTCCCAACAGCTTTTAGAAGCACCTGAAGAGTATGGCAACTGTATCACATTTGAAATATTCCATGATTAAGATAAGACATGGGGAGCTGTGCAAATAAAAACAGACATCCAGAGCAGGACTCTACCTTAGTCTCTTCCTATTTCAGCCCTACTTGGGGAAAGTCTGCTGAGAGTGGGCAGGATGCTCTACACAGGGCAGCGCTGAGCAGCGGCTGGATGGCTGGTATCCCAGCAGAGGGTGGGTGGCTGGTACAGGCCCTTGACAGGTGACACGACCGCTCTGGGAATCACAAACAGGAACATATTATATATACTGTATTCCAACCACATGCAAGCACCAGGTCCCTCAGCTTTAAAAAAAAAAAAAATACAGTTGTACTGTCATACCTCTGGGCAGCTGTATCTGTTGTCGATGGAGTGATGTCGAGTTTCTACGAGGAGTAGATGGGTAGTGAAGATGCAGCGCACACAGAGCAGCCTCTGGACACACTGCCTTAAGCTGGACAACAAAGTCAGATAAGATTGCAGTGAGAAAACTTCATTTTCTATCTGTAGTACTCATGAGTGTAATTTTTTTTCAGCATCTTCTGGAGAATCTCTTTTTGTGGATTTTTCTCACATTTTCTCCCCAAATGTACTTGGCCAATTCCCCATTATAACGGTCGTTGCGCGGGTCAGAGGGGTTTCACCAGCAGGACGTAGCGCATGGGAGGATCATGCCATTCCCCCCAGTGCCCATTCCCCGAAACAGGTTGCCCGGCCAACCAGATGAGGCGCTGGTGCAGCGACCAGGACTCATACCCTACCGGCTTCCCACCCGCAGACACGGCCAATCTTTAGGAATGTCTGACCAAGCCAGAGGTACCTCTGGCAGGAGTTGAACCTGGGACTCCGCGGTGGTAGGCAAGTGCTTTTACCTCTACACCAGTGGTTCCCACCCACCGGGCCCCGGTCCATAAAGCATTTGCTGCCACGCCGCGGGGAAGCTAATATGATTCTGCAGGGAGAAAGAGAGTGAGATAGCTCTCTCTACACACACACTTGCATTAAGAGAGGGTCCATGAAATTGAGAGTTTACAGTCTATTATTTCACTTGTAATTCACTATTCCAGTGTGTCAGAATTTTACATACACTAAGAAGCTGACTGTCCCCTAGCCCCATAACGTGACGCTGCTACTGTACTCCGATAATATTCTCGTACAGCAGTCATCGTCACACAGCGTTCGAATCCTCAATAGGTGGAAAACGCTGTTAAAAAAGCTCTCCTACCCGTATCCCACCTCCGATTGCAGATCCGAAGATATGATAGTCCGCCTAGTGAAGCCAGTAATTTAGCCGGCGCTGTTAAAATGATACTGCTTGCGTGAAACAACCGTTTAGAAGCAGTCTTTGTACAGCCTGCGCTGAATTTACAGCAGGGTGTGTTTGATCTCACTATCTTGGTGCACCGCTTGCACATGGCGAGCAAACAACACATGCAGTCACACGGAGACGGCGGCTGTCAGTGATCAACGCAAATCCAGCGCACCTGGGAAGCAAAACATGTCATGAAATAGGTTCCTGTCGGCTTCTCCTGTCCTCAATACGGCACAGGCTGTGCAAAGACTGCTTCTAAACGGGTGTTTCATGCAAGCAGTATCATTTTAACAGCGCCGGTTAAATTACTGGCTTCACTAGGCGGACTATCATATCTTCGGATCTGCAATCGGAGGTCGGATACGGGTAGGAGAGCTTTTTTAACAGCGTTTTCAGCGGGGACCGCCTTCCATTCCGAAACACCATCGTTCCGACACCCCCCCACTCCGAAATTGAAATAGATTTAACCCCCCCACTCCGAAATTGATTTTCAAGTCCATATTTCTCCGAGTTTCCTGCATTCCTGCAGCTTGAAATAAATGTTTCAACTCATTGTTTTTTTTTATTATATGTCACTGTCTTCATATAATTTCGCTATAGCAGTAAACACGAGCCTGCTGCATTCAGATAGATACAGGAATGTGAATGTTGGATACATCCTAAAATCAGCTGTGGATCACAGACATTGTTTGCACTCTGTGTTGTTCAGAATCGTGCGAGCCGCTGCTCAGGGACTGGGCACAGCTGTCCTGCTTGCTTTCTCCCCCACTCCGCAAAGAAATAGGCTACACCTTGACAACGCACACTCTAGTTAACCGCATATCGGGCCCGGAGCTGTGTTTTTATTTTTTGGCACACAGACTTTCCACTCTGCTGGTCTAAATAGCCTACCAGGTGTGGTCTTGCGCATTCCTGGCTCGCAGTTTTCTGCAGGTGCACAGAGATATCTCTCTACAATCACTAAACATTGTTAATTTATGTTGTCTTGCCATACAGTTTGTTAAATTTGTCAAATGCGTAATCCGAGAGCGCAAGGATCTGTTCCACAGCAGCATATTCAACTGATTATTTTTACGCCGACAGGATCTAATCATAAATGATGTTTTCTACACATCTAAAGGTGAGCTGTTACACACGCCCACATTCATACCCTGACAAGTGTTTGAAAAAAAATAATTGTAACTTTGAGTCAAATGCTCACAGTTGAATAAGGTTCATTGAGTCATATTAGCAAGATGTGGACGTTCTTATTTGTGAATGCCAGTCGGGTTGAATTGATTTTGTTTTATGAAAATCGGAGGAAATTTAGCTTCCCCATTCCCGATGGTCTAGCGCCGCCTATGCATATTTTCAATAAAAAACAATGAGTTGCAGTGTTTGATGCAGGAAACTCTGAGAAATATGGACTTGAAAATCAATTTCGGAGTGGGGGGGTTTCGAAATGGAGGGGATGTCCCCATTCGGAATAGGGGTGCCTTTAAAAAAATGGGAAAACCCCTCCATTACGAAGAATGGAGGTCGATCTTCGGAGTGGGGGGGTTTCGAAAAGGCAGGGTGTAACCGTTTTCTACCTAGTGAGGATTCAAACGCTGTGTGACGATGACTGCTGTACGAGAATATTATCGGAGTACAGTAGCAGTGTCACATTATGGGGCTAACTGTCCCCATGTCCTCACTGCCTACTGCCCAGGTGGGTGTTCATCAAAAAGGAGTTTCTGTGTGGAATTTGCAGTTCTCACTCTGCTCCCCGGGGGATGAATCCCCTGCAATATATATATAAGAAAATAATATCTGTTCTGTGATAAACCATGACAAAATAGACAGGTTACCATGACCATTTACTATTTTAGGGTGTGTGAGGAAGAACAGTAACCTTATTCCTCTTACCTTCTGTCGTTGCCTTTCATGATCACCCCTTCAAGACAGACAAAATCCTCCCGACATGACTGCCTACCAATGTGAACAGGAGAGAGTTGTAACTAGCATCGAGTTAGCAGCTAACGTTATACAGTACTTGATTGTCTCTGGCTGCTAGCTAGCTAAGCAGACTCCCCACACTAACGTCAGCTAGCATTGTTTTGTAGCATACTGTTCACCCTTTGAGTAAATGTAATTCACAAATAAGTCTAAAAACGATTCAACTGTTGCCGTAACATTAACGTTACATCAGTCTCACAGACTAACCTAGCGTTAACTAACGCTGGTAACGTTGTGTAAAGCAGTCTATACAGAGAATAAGCGCTAACGCAAGCTAATCTGCTTTAGCGTTAGCTAACGTATGCAAGCTAATAGAAAAACGCACATAATGTTGCGTTTCGGGGTACACCAAAATACTTTGGTACCGTCTGCTTATACAAGACATACAGTTTTAAATACATGATAAGCAACTAGTTTTGTCAATATTACCGTATCCCGGGCGGCAGGACGCCCGCTCGAATTTCAAACGAAACATGTTGGCTGGCCCTGATCACTTCCGGAAGTACCTTCTTCTTCTTCTTCTGATATTTAATGGCGGTTGGCAAACAGCATTTTGTGCAATACCGCCACCTTCTGAATTTTAGCAGTTACACAATATTATTCACAGTGTGGGAAAAACAAAAACGATGTCCACCCAAAGTGCTCAAAAACATAATAGTGTCTTCTTCTTCTTCTTCTTCTTCTTCTTCTTCTTTGCGTTTATAGGCAGAACCGGGAGTACCTCGCTTTCATGTGTCGTGTTTCAAATGCATCGAGAGAAGAAGAGATGAACCACAGGAAACAATGGAGAAACATGATGAAGTCTATTTGAAGAGTCTTTTTATTTGCAGAGCAAGTTGTGGTGTTTGGCATGGCTGAAGCCATGGAGAGAGGGTCTTGGGTGTGTTCTCTGAGTGCCTTCTCTGCCCTTTCAACCTTCGTCCTCTGTATATGAAAACTTCCTCCACTCAGGGCAACTCCCACTTTTAATGCTTTATCATCCAATCATCTCCCTGCTTAGATGTGTATGTGCTGTCTGTCGAACCACTATAGTGTGTCACCTATCAATCAAACCCCCATCTGACAGCTGTCTCTTTCATCTTTGAAAGGGCCTACACAGCTTCTTGCTCTTTCCTGCTTAGATGGCCCCACCAAATGGTGTTATCTGTGTTTACGATGGCTTGCAGGGTTATTTCCCCCTTCTCCTGTCCTCTCACAAACAAAGCCACTATCTAGTGTCACAACAGAATGCTGCATGTCACTGCTTGAGTGCCTTTGAGCAGGTGCGCTCATCCTCTCATAAACAAGCCTCTGTTTCTTCTGTGTGTGCGTAACCCCCTAAACTGTACTTTTGTGTGTCACTCTCCTAGTCACCCCCTGAGATGCTATCTAATCCTTTTGTTAAAACTCCTGTGTGTGTCTTCAGCTGTCTATTTATTGCTCCATTCCAATGCTTCAAAGAGGAGCCTGCCTGCCCCTGCCTCACTAGCCTCAACTCCCTTTAGTTAACACTGATTTAGTTAACACTACACTTCATAACTGCACTCCTCTCTTAATGATAAAATATAAGATAATATAAACTATTAAAGGGTCAATGGGCCATATACCACACATGTCTTAAAAAAAAATTGTATGGGCTATTAATAACTTCACTACTTATTTTATTGTTTACCCTTGTTTTATTTGCTTAGTGGTATCTATTTTATCTGAGAACTGAATACAGTAGGCTACATGGAGCTGATACTTGAATTTGATCACTGAGTCTGAGACACATGATTGTGTTTGTGCAGGGCAGGCTAATTTTGATCTTACTGATCTTATTTGAAGAGCTGAATATTTCAGACAAATAGGGATCAGTGCTGAGAGAGAGAAAAAGTAAATTTTAAGATCCTAAATGTCAATGTCACCTTGCTACCTTCTCACACGGATAGACAGACAGGCAGGCGGACGGACGGACGGAGACAGACAGACAGACAGACAGACAGACACACAGACACACAGACACACAGACACACAGACATGTTATTTTAATGTGAGCCAGCTAGCTTTACAAACATTCTCAGAATTAGTGTTTGGGAAGTATAATTAGTTACTTATTATTGATTATTCATTTAAAAAGTAATACAATTACTTTACTTATTACTTGGTTTCAAAAGTACTTGTTACGTCAACAATCAGCCAAACGTCATACATTTTATTTATTTGCCTATATAGGACAAAAACAAATCATGATCTGGCAACACTAGTCTTGCAAAGCCAGACCTATCTCCACTTTTCATTTCAACACTATGCCAGCGCTGGAGAAAGTAATGCAGTAACTTGAAATTACTTGGATTACTAACTGTAATATAATTACTTTTTACTTCAATGTAGGAAATAAAAAAATAAATGATTTTGGAGCAACTTTTGTCCCCACTGTCTAAAAACTATAGGGTCTTACGTAGTTGCAATTTAGTATACTTTTTAAAAGTACACTAAAATACAGCTTAGAATGAGCTTATATTAAAGTGTACTATTTGCAATTACACTTAAATACACTTGTAAATAATTCCACTTAAAGTGTATGAGAATAAGGTATACTAATAGTGTATTACAATGGACTTGAAAATAAGTGTACTTTTCATAAGTATACTAAATTACCACTTTACGTAGTTGCAAATTAGTATATTTTTTAAAAGTACACTAAAATACAGCTTAGAATGAACTTATATTAAAGTGCACTTTTTTAAAGTACACTTAAATGCACGTGTAAATAATAGCAATTAAAGTGTACTATGATAAAGTATACTAATACTTTATTAAAATTTACTTAAAAATAAGTATACTTTTTATAAGTACAATATATGACCACTTTAAGTATTTACAATTTCGTATACTATTTTAAAAGTATACTTAGGTACAATTTATAATACACTTGCAAGAAAGTACGCTTTTTAAAAGTAAACTAAAATACCACTTTAAGTATTGGAAAAATGAGTATATTTATTTTTAGTACATTTAAATTGACCTTAATGGCATCTTTTCTGAAGTACACTTTATAAAAGTACATGTTAAATATACTTTATAATTGATATAATTGTTTACAACTACCAAATTTGGTAGCCATAGCAGAGATCGCCTGTCTGTTTCTGTTATGCATGACTATCTATCTATCTATCTATCTATCTATCTATCTATCTATCTATCTATCTATCTATCTATCTATCTATCTATCTATCTATCTTATCTAATCTAGATAGATAGATAGATAGATAGATAGATAGATAGATAGATAGATAGATAGATAGATAGTCAGACAGACAGACAGTCGCTTCTACAGCGATAGCTCTCTGGGCAGAAGTTTGCAAACGCAAAAACTCCTCGCGCTGCCCACCTGGAGTATTTTCCGGAGGGTGGGGGTTCAGGGACAGGACCTAAAAACAGAGCGTTTCAGACAGAGGGTGAACTGAAGGGGGCAGTGAGAGCCAGTACAAGATAAACAATGAGTTTTTTAAACTATGACTGATGCAATAAGTTACTCTACTGGAGGCCAACAATAAAATAATAATACATTATATTAGCAAAATATGGGCCCTTTAAAAGAAATTCAGGTTCCCAGCTTTCAGATGACATTTACTACTTCGATATGGCATATACTGTTGACCTGCTCTCTCATCCTAAAGATCCCCTGTCCTAAAAAAGACAAGAGTTGGTGTCTGGTATAGGAGGGGTGGGTGG
The DNA here is from genome assembly GCF_964638095.1 of Poromitra crassiceps. Taxonomy (NCBI): domain Eukaryota; kingdom Metazoa; phylum Chordata; class Actinopteri; order Beryciformes; family Melamphaidae; genus Poromitra; species Poromitra crassiceps. Next base: position 2,884,233 of record NC_139626.1, on the reverse strand, counting down.
GTTAACACGTGTAAAATTGTGTAATGTAAACACTGATTTCAATCACTTTCTTTGGTTGGACTCTCACCTTATTCTGCACACGCTCGTGCATTTGACGTAAGTAATGTCAATTATTAAGTTAAGTTAAGTTATCCTTTATTTATCCCCATGGGGAAATTCATCCTCTGCATTTGACCCATCCTCTACTGGGAACCTTCCTAGAACTAGGAGCAGTGGGCAGCCGCAATGCAGCGCCCGGGGACCAACTCCAGTTCCTTTGCCATTGCCTTGGTCAGGAGCACTGACAGGAGTATTAACCCTAACATACATGTCTTTTGATGGTGGGAGGAAACCGGAGCACCCGGAGAAAACCCACACGAACACGAACACGGGGAGAACATGCAAACTCCACACAGGAAGGACCTGGGACGGACCGGGGTTCGAACCCGGGAACCTTCTTGCTGTGAGGCAACAGCAATAATTATGTCAATTATGGAATCAATTGTGTGGCCCATCCACTTTTATTCAGCCATCTGCGATTTCATTTCTGGCTACGCCACTGGTATGGACGCCCGAGCAAGCCGGAGGTAACAGAGAGGCCCTCATGTTGGTAGGCAGGGAATCTACCACGGCACTACCCGGACGCCCCATACATTCATCTAATATTGACCTAGAATATGAATTAGAATATAGGATAGCTATAGCTATAGGATGCTAGCATTACTTATGTCAGCATGCATTTTGAGCTGACCTAAGTGCTGTTAGAATCCTCTACCCACAAGGCTTGGTCAGTGTCAAAAGTGGGGTTTTGCTAGGTGTCAAAAGGGCGTACGTGCAGTTACACCCTTTTGACAGCAAACAAACTCTACTTTTACTGTCTTTGCAGTGAGCTCTACAATCACACTACACGACGGTCGTCAGTCACTCTTCTGTTCAGATGACACAACTGTCTGTCTTGAGTCCACCAGAGCAGTCTCACACTAAACACACTCACACAACATGGGCCATTCTACACACTTGGTTCAAAGTCATTAAGTTACTGTATTAAGTTTACTGCTATTATATAATTAAGCAATATCACAAGAGAGGGAGTGATGCTGTTGTCTAATGCTGCATTCGTTTATAACTGGGAAGTGGCAAATTGACAGTTGCTACTAACAAAAATCAAATTAGAATATAGGATAGTAGGCAATTATGTGATCATGCTGCCATCATGCTAGCATTAATTACTGTATGTCAGCATGCATTTTGAGCTGAGCTAAGTGCTGTTAGAATCCTCTACCCACAAGGCTTGGTCAGTGTCAAAAGTGGGGTTTTGCTAGGTGTCAAAAGGGCGTATGTGCAGTTACACCCTTTTGACAGCAAACAAGGGGCGGCTGTGGCTAAAGGCTAGTTACAGTAGCTAAACAACCCAGGCTAGCTAATAGTTCTTCCCAACTACGGTTCAAAGTCAACAAGCTGCCGAAGGTAACGTGACATTAACGTTATTATGATTGCTATTGATAAATGTGGTGCTGCATTGTCACAGCTCAATGCATTATCACATTCAGTAGCCTACATTACTATGATGCCTGCATAAGTATATGTATGCCTGTCTCCCCACCAGCAAAGGCTAAACACCCTGTGCTATCAACACTAAAACAGTGACATGTCAAGTGTGGCATGTGTGACTCTTGCTTGCATATTTACTTCACCCAAAAATGGGACAGTAGTAGTAGTACATTATGACTAATAAGTGACTCCAGCTGCTTGGCTTCAGGGACTGAGGATCATTAGCTAACCTGGGTTATTTCAGATAACCACATGTATCCTTATCATCACACGGTTGCCAGTTGGGCTTTTTAAATGACTATATTCAGTTTAACTCAAAGATAATATGTCAGTGCGCTGCACTGCACCTCTGCAAATTATTTCACTAAATCTAATATTTACAGTGACATATTAAAGCTACATGATATTAAAACTACATGTCGCTCTGTCTCCTGACCTGTCTCTCTCACCTTACCTGTGTGTGTGTGTGTGTGTGTGTGTGTGTGTGTGTGTGTGTGTGTGTGTGTGTGTGTGTGTGTGTGTGTGTGTGTGTGTGTGTGTCTCTCTCTCTCCTCTCTCTCTCCAGTCTGTGTCCAGGATCAGTCAGGCATAGTCAGTCCTGAGCCTTCAACCAGTCATATAGACGATCAGGGACTCCACTGTGACCAGCAAGCCATCATCCCTCACCTACTCCTTAGATGTGGCCCACTGTGTCAACACCAACAGCCTGAAGGTGTTTGGCCAGCTGGGCATTTGGATCAACCTTCAAGCCACCTGCCAAATATACTGGTATGTCTAATTGATATTGGCAGCATACACTTTCGGTTTGTGTGTTTTCAGTGTTCTAACTTAAGTTCAACGAGGCTTCATTTGTATCATTCCCATGGCCAAAGCAAAACATACACTCATAACATGATCCATATACAACTCTCATATTTAAAATTAAACAATCGAGAACAGAGGTGCCCAAATTCTTCCCTATTAAGCGCCAAAAGTAATTGGATGGATGGGCCGTGGGCTAAAAAATAAATGTTGACGTTATCTGAAATTACATTACATTTTTATTTTATAGACAATCTACATTCTAAGTCTAAAATAGGTCTTCTAGTTTCATATGGTGAAAGTATCACCATGTTTTCTTCCCATTTCAAAACCATGGAGGGCCAAAACAAACTGAGCGTCGTCCAAGTTTGGCCCCTGGGCCCCAAATTGGTCAGCCATGATCTAGAATGCTTTAAATAGAACTAATAACACCTCTGTCTGTCTGTCTGTCTGTCTGTCTGTGTTCCTTTTTCATAGGAGAGCTGCTTGGTGTTGACTACCTGCTGAGTCAGCCTGGAGCCGCTGAACGTGAACCCTGACTCAGAGGGATGTGGATGACGGCTTGGAGGAAGATACTGTGTCCAGCCGAGCTTCTCTGTCTCCTCCCAGGCTGGGCATGGGGAGGTTCAGGTAAAGAGGAAGGAGTTCACTCCAGGGGTGGAGAGTGTGCAGAGGCACTCACAACTACTGCCCCGCTTCCCCAGTGGCCAGATTGCTGCTGTGTGATTGAGACCATCTTCATCCGGCTCTGTGACCTCCACCGCCATCCCAAGACGAGAGGGACAGGCAACTTGAAAGTTGTGTGTATGTGGCTTCCTCTCTCTCCTCTTCTGACTCCAGTGCAGCATTATATCAGTACCCATTTTAAATAGAGAAATATTTACTTCATATAGCACAAATTAAATGTAATTTGAAGTAATGGTGTTCTCTCTCCTCTTCTCTGACTCCAGTGCCGTGTTCTACCTGGTCAATGTTGCTTATGCAGGTTTTGCTTTACCGGCCATACAGTATATCCTCAAAAAGCCCAGCTTAGCACAAAGACACTGGTGGTTGGCACGCCTGGTTTTACCAGGAATGGGGTTCAAATCCCTACAGCGTCCTGCTTATTGTTGTGGCAATTTGAGGAAATCAAATATTGTTTTCTCTTAATTAACTATCTAAAAAGTCAACAATACTGTTTCAATTCATGTACATTTTTATGGTTAGTTTTAAATTCATTAGTTTTAAATTAATTACACACACATTATATATATATATATATATATATATATATATATATATATATATATATATATATATATATATATATATATATATATATATATATATATATATATATATATATATATATATATATATATAGTTTATAATTATAAACAATTATTCAACAAAAGTTTTGGCCACCAAAAACTGCATAAAAGCAAAGAAATGCAAAACAATGCAGACATGAAAAAAAAAATCTTTCTCAACGAAAATACAAAACCTATATAAAGACTTTAAAAAAGCCAGAGGAGTGAAAATTGGCAATACAGAAGTGTTTTCTCATCTCTTTTCCCCTCCCTTTCTCTCTTTTTTTCTTCTCCCCCTTCTTCCCCCTCTTCTCCTTTCTTCCCCCCCCTGGGCAGACTATTGTGCCCCAGCTTTGGCGGAGGAGGTAGAGCGGGTTGTCCACTAATCGCTTTGGATGAAAGAGGTCGGTGGTTCGATTCCCGCCTCCTCCAGTCTGCATGTCGAAGTGTCCTTGGGCAAGATACTGAACCCCAAATTGCTCCCGATGGTGTGTAAGCACCCTGCGTGGTAGCCTGCCGCCATAGTAAATTTATTTATACAGCGCTTTTCACAGACAAAAGTCACAAAGTGCTTTACATGTGCATAGATAGACATAAAAAATAAGAGTAAAAAGGCACTAAGCCACACAAATGGAAAGCAATACACAGCTAAAAATAATGCAAACAAGATATGGCAAGAACACAATAATCAAAATACAGTAATAAGTGCTTAGTGCATGGGGCGAAAGTACACATAAGTGCACGACAGGGTGTGCACTACGCAGGGAGTCAGGTGAAGGCCTGTTTGAACAGGTAAGTTTTAATCTGGGCCTTGAAAGAGTCAACAGAGTGGGCAGACCTAATAGCAGGCGGCAGAGAGTTCCACAATTTAGGGGCAACAGCGGCAAAAGCTCTGTCACCACGGGTCACGAGGCGGGTGTGTGGGACAGACAGGAGGTGAAGATTAATTGACCTGAGGGAGCGAACAGAAGAGTGGGGAATGAGTAGATCAGCCAGGTAAGCTGGAGCCTGACCATGGAGTGCTCTGTAGGTGAGTGTGAGAATTTTGAACTGATACCTAAATGGAACAGGGAGCCAGTGGAGTGATTTCAGAAGGGGTGTAATGTGAGAGTATTTATTCGATCTTGTGAGGAGTCTTGCTGAAGCATTCTGAATTGCTTGCAAGCGGCCGAGGGCAGATTTACTAAGTGAGGTGAACAGGGCATTACAATAGTCTATACGTGATGAAATAAATGCATGAATAAGCATCTCCAGTTCTGTCGTGGAGACTAAAGATCGGAGTTTACTTATACTACGTAAGTGGAAGAAACATGATTTTGAGAGTTGTTTTATATGATGGTCAAATGACATAGATTGATCAAAAATTACACCTAAGTTACGCAGATTCGACCGGACTGAAGATGAGAGAGTGCCAATGCTCTGAAGGATCACAGGGACAACATTATCTGGGGCGATGATCAGGACCTCGGTTTTGTCAGCATTTAGCTGTAAGAAATTTTCCGCCAACCAGGCACTAATGGCGCTAATGCAATCTAGGAGGCGAGATAGTTGTTTCGCCTCCTTGGGTTTAAATGAGAAGTGGAGCTGGATGTCATCCGCATACAGATGGTAAGTGATATTAAAACTACTAATGAGCAGACCCAGTGGGAGCAAGTAAAGGCCAAACAGCATCCGTGTATGAATGGGTGAATGTACCTACTGATTGTAAAGCGCTTTGGATAAAAGCGCTATATACTGTAAATGCAGGCCATTTACCATTTACCATTCAAATAATGTATGATTTCTCAACCCCCAGTTGCTCCCAGCGCGTCATTTGACGTCATTTCAACATGGCGCCCACGATTGTAAGAATAATTTTTAAAGAAATACACATTTTCTTTTTTCAGGTTTTTTGAGTTTGGCGTCAGTGGGCGTAACCCATAAGAGAGCGAGCCTCGTATCCCTCGCGTTGCGTAGCAACAACACTGGAAGTAACTCCAGAGTAAGCTTACGAATATCAGCACGGCTAGGATCCCTCTTGTCCAATCAAATTGCTCGGCCGGAACTATAATACTAGGACCTAGGCTCGCCCACTACGCGGGCTCGCTCACCGAACTCGCATACGGAGCTCAGCCGCTGTGCGGCCTCGCCCGCAGCTCGTCTGCTTGCCTCCTTGTGTGTGCGTGTGCCCCCATATGACACCACTGATGACATCATCAGTGTATGTGTGTGTGTGTGCCCCATATGACATCACTGATGACATCATCAGTCTTATGACATCACTGATGACATCATCAGTGATGTCACAATGCCTCCTTGTGTGTGTGTGTGTGTGTGTGTGTGTGTGTGTGTGTGTGTGTGTGTGTGTGTTCCCTTATGACATCACTGATCAGTTGGACAAAAATTGAAACTTTGCACAGATGCTCCCTTTTATAGCTAGAAGACTAGATAGACAGACAGACAGACAGACAGACAGACAGACAGACAGACAGACAGACAGACAGACACACACACACACACACACACACACACACACACACACACACACACACACACACACACACACACACACACACACACACACGGCAGCATAAACTTAGCAATAAGCATGATGGTGATTCTTACCCTCCCATAGGCGGTATTGAAGGAACTGATTATCTGCAAACGCTGCTTGTTGGAGCGACTCCCCAGTAAGTCAAGGATGGCTTGTTCATCCGTTCCTGCACAATATCAAACATGATGGTTCATAGATCAAAAATAAGCCCTCATTTCCCATTGCTTATAAAAATATCACCAAATACCCTTAAGTTACACAGACATACAACCTGAAAAACAACACATGTTCCCACTTAGACTACGTCCAGTGCAGTGTTAATTTCATTGAGATAACTCCGGTGCAGAAAGTGAAGTGCATGCAGTTCATTCTGCTTTGACCTAACAAATAGCAAAGACTGATGAACTTCTGTGTGTTTTCAGATGTATTTCAAAGCACTGACCAATGCCCTTCATGGCCTTCCTCAGGACCTGTGCATCTTTCTGTGGATCAGCGCCAGGAAAATCCCTGATTGTCCCCCTGAATAGGGCCATAGGGCTGCTACTACTGATTCAGAATCGGGTATGGACGGGTTGGGTTTTGAAACACCAGGAGGCCAACCACCCCAGCTGCCTGCAACAGATAACACAGACAGAATAGATGTCACTTCACTATGCATTACATGTTGAGGAGAGTTGGGCTGTGGTACTGTGTTACCAAAATGCCTGGAGCAGAGCCATGTATATAGAAGAGTCGCGACATCTCCATTCCCTCCAATGGACCAGTTTTTTACTCTCAAGAGTTCCAGGAAGTAAGGTTCTGGATTAAGCAGCACTGTCGAGTTGCAGCAAAATGGACAGTTTGCGTTGTACTTTGAAAGTTTTTTTTTTAAATCAAATTGTACATGATCAGCTTTATTTTAGCATTCAAAAGTAGCGCGAGACCCCTTCCTGGCTGTTCATTGGCTAATGAGTCACACATTTTGGTCCTCCGCTGACGCCACTCTCTCTCTAAATTGCTCTGGCCTGGAGTAATTGAGAGTATTAACTGGCAATGGCACTGCCATGTTTCTCACAACAACAACGATGAGTCCAAAAAACAATTCTGCTCTGAAAACAGGGCGTCATAGTAACATAAATAAATGTGATGCGCGTTATCTACTGTAGCTATGTAGCTACAAAAATACAATGAACTACCATATACCATGTAGCTACAAAAATACAATGAACTACCATATGAAACCATCCTTAGGGGGCAAAGCAGAAAGACCACCAGATGAAGCACCTTAGGTAATGGGTACCAGAGCCTGGTGACGCGAGGTTAAGCTGGCCAGCTAGCTTACGCTGTCTGTCACTGAGGTAAATAATGCTAGCAGGAGGAGGGGGCGGTGGTTGTGCAGGTACCGATTGCCTAGCTGGCCATTTTCAAGTTGTACTTTGCAAATATAGAAAAACATTAAAATACAGAAAGTATTAAACCCTTTAATACTTAAAAGCCCCCTTCATCCCAACTCAAAGAGCAATTTTAGATTTTTTTCATGGGAATTTTGCCCCAAGCCCCTGCCAATTTCCTACCTTTTTTAAGTCCAGCAACCTAACCTTGGTCAGGTTAGGTGCAACTGGCTCCCAGTCCATATGAAAATTAAAAATTAAATTAAACCAAAATTAACCTTTGATAAAAAAAGGGCGGGGGGGGATTGTCCAGTTCAAGCATTTTGTGAGGGAAGAGAAAACCTGTTTACTGGAACGATCTGGTCCAGTTGATGCTTGTGGAAAGGTTTTCTCTTTCAATGGGATGCATGGTTTGTGATGTTTATAACAGCCATCATTTAAAATAATGTAGCCTACATATCGCACTATCAGGGAGAGACTGGCCTTTGGGACCTGATCGGGACTACCCGGAGACTTCCCGGCAGACCGCCCTATCTAGGCTAACTGGGTCTCATGGGGCCAGAACGCAATCTGGGAGTGAATCTGATGATGGAACACGCATTCCAGTTCTGAGAAAATAAATACAGAGCAGTCCAGATTTAGTGGCTTAAAGACCCTCGTTTGATTAGTTTTTACACTAACACCCCATTTACACCTGGTTTTTAAATGTGACCTGAATCCAGATAAGTTATCTGGAGAATGGTCGCATTTAAAAAACAGGTGTAAATGGGGTGAAAGAGATCTGGACACAATGTGAGCCAGACTCCCTCCAGATGTGGTCAGGCAGATCTGATCACATCCTGATCACTGTGCGTTTACACCTTGCATTAACATGCGTGTTTCCTTATCCAAATAACATCCAGATAACTTATCCGCATACAGGTCACATTTAAAATGGGGTGCAACTTTGCCGGGCGGTGTTTGGACCTTCGAGTACTCTCCAAACAGGAAGCAGTGCCATGTTAAACAAACACATGAAATAACCGGCACAGCTGAGTGGTGCTGACGTTGCATTACTGTAGATGTCTTTCTGATTCTGATTCTAACAAGTTTGGAAAAAAGGAAGATGAAAAAATAATTTTGTATAAACGTTTGCCAAGAAAAAAAGAACACACAAACTGAAGCTCAAACTGCTCACGGCTGATTTGCATGGAATGCTGATGTCTTGGGGGGTTAAAGTATGTTGGATACTTGTCTATGTAAACTGTGTATCTGTGGTATATTGTTTGTTTTGATGTTTTGCTATATGGTTTCATGCTTGCTGCAGCAGAAATGCTCATTTTTGGCTGCGACAAGCTGACACCCACAATTGCAGAAGCATTTCCCCTGCATGGGCATGATGTGAGAATTTCACTGTGGTGAAAGATACGGACAAGAATATTGTGACTCTGATACAGTGTGGTGCTGTAACTTACTTTCCCAGTAACTACTAATGCAACTACTAGTAACTACTAATGTATGTATATATATATATATATATATATATATATATATATATATATATATATATATATATATATATATATATATATATATATATATATATATATATATATATACATACATATACATATACAAAGGAAACCCAGGTCTCTGATTATAGGCGTGAGATATCTCACTATGGGACACTATGCAAAATGCCTGCAGGTTGGCAGGCCTGATAAATACACACAATTATTCCATGCTCCTTAGCAATTAATCCTTGAAACCTGTGAGTCCGTCTCATGCAGTCTGTATTGCAGAGCCCTCTCCACGTATTCAGTCCAGTTGGCAAAGGTCAGGGAGATGTTTTCACCTCCAGGAACCACCGGCACCAGCTTTCCATCGGTGCTGTTGGCCACAAACGAGTCCAGTGGGATCATCTTAAGAGGGAAACCGATAAAGTGGGGGGAAAGGGGGAGAGAGTAGAGATGAAAGGGAGAGAGAGGGTGAGGAACACACAATGAAATACACTAGATAGTTAAAATACCTTTCATCTTAGTATGAAAATGTTCAACAAAACTAAAGAACTCTGCAATAATCCAGTTCACACAGTATCTCACCACAGGGAAATGATCCTCTGTGATGCCGCTGTTTTCCAGGTGAAGGATGCTCTGTAGGGACGGGTAGGTGAGCAGGTCCACCTCCACGAGGTCAGGGATGGAGCACAGCTGCTTCCACACCCAAGGTGCCAGATGTAGGTCCAGGCCAGGGGCTTCTTGGTGCGGATGGCCACGGGCATGAGAATGCCCAGGAAGCCGAACTGGACCATGTGATCCTCTGAGACTGCCGCTGGATTGAGCAGGAACCTGGGAGGGCCTGCAAACAATATGGCAAACATTTTAGAACTAAAGATGATTTTGGCAATGTGTATCTGTGTGTGTTACTGCTGTGTGTGTGTGTGTGTGTGTGTGTGTGTGTGTGTGTGTGTGTGTGTGTGTGTGTGTGTGTGTGTGTGTGTGTGTGTGTGTGTGTGTGTGTGTGTGTGTGTGTGTGTGTGTTACTGCCCACATCAGTAACACTGAGTAATGAGAAGATCCACCACATCAGATTGCAACTCCTGGTGAAAACACATTGTACCACCATGTAGGATACCCAAACATATGCTTTGTGGAATTTTCAATATATAATAGGCCTATATCAATAACCTATCTATTCTCTTTGAACATGGCCACCAAGTAGCCTATGATGTACAATATGCAAAGCAGTAGCCTACAAGCCAAGGCTGTCCAGCATCTGAAAAGATATCTGAAAAGATTTTTGCTTTTATATCTTAATACAGAAAGTGCATGAAACTCGAATTCTGTCATTGTGTAACTTGTGGTTCGAATAGAATTATAGTGAAAATAAATCACTCCACTTTTTCCTCCTGGGGACCCCCTGCTCTCCCCTCCCTCCTCAAGGACACCTGGGGGGTCCCCGGACTCCACTTTGAGAACCACTGCAATGTAAACAAGATTTTTCAGCATATCTACCGAATTGTAATTCAGGTGTCGTAAGGTGCTGCTCCCTTTTTGGCAATTGGCTGTCACATGACATGGTTGAGCTGTGAGCATCCTGCGTGGGCGTGGCTCAGACGTCTCGCATCATCTTTGGTCGCAGGCAGCCGTAGAGTCTGACCACGTGAGACTAGCTTAGACCGGCGTAAACAACGAGCTGTTCCGAACCAAATGCAACATCTCGTCCGACAACAAGCCGTGAGTCTTTAAGCACATATCCTACATATCACATACAGAGTACAACATGGATTAACCGGCAGAAGAGTCGACTGTGGCGAACTATCTGAATGGCTGTTCACATTAATTGGTCTCGTTTCATCTCATACAAAACGTTGTGCAGTTAGCATAGCTAGCTAACGTTAGCGGCCCACAGTGGGGCTGACTTAACGTTACTTTACTTACGCGCATGTCAGTCGAAACAATGATGGTTATCTAAGTTCAGTTCACACACAGTCACTTAAGGTTAGCTATAGCTCCGCGGTAGCCACATTTTTGCTGCACGGTGAGTCAAGTAAGTCTAAATATTGTCTTGTTCTGCACCTCACCGTGGTGCGCTGCGCAGGTGCGGACCTCTCCAGTCAAACTCGGGGTTTTGTTATATGACAACTTGTCCTGAATATTTGTAGTTTCAGCTGATAAAAGTGAGCATACAAGTGACAAAGTGGCCTTGTAATAGTAGTACCGACGAGGGGCACAGTTTCTCAGTGGAAATAAGAAATAGCTTGAATCGGTTATAGCTAGCAGCATGCCTACATTATTGCACATAAACCGATTATTATCGGATTTCTAGAGTTGCCTGATTACAAGTGTCATGTAAACAGCAAACCGATATCCTTTATAAAGGCCGTTATCAGTTTATGAAAAAAACGATACACAGCTTTCTGCTGAATCATCAGTTTTATTCATAATTTGCAGTAAATGTCCATTCACACACTTGAGGTGAGTTTATGTACTCACTGTATGAGTGCATGTAAACGCGGAAATCAGATTATAACCCTTTTCACGGGGGCCATTTTGTGTCGAAAAGGCAGAATAAACACAGGTGCAAGCAAAACACTAATGAGGGTTTCCAAATTCCAATCATGGAAGTTTGAAACCCTCATTAGTGTTTTGCTTGCACCTGTGTTTACCCTTCCTTTTCGACACAAAATGGCCCCCGTGAGAAGGGTCTATTGCCACTCACCTGATTTTTCTCATTTATCTGATGGTGGCAGTAACGTGAGTAACATCAGCTCTGGCATCTTGGCAGCAATGCAGGCACTTTCCAACAAACATGACAGATGTTCCACAAGATTTCAGTGATTGGGTTATATGATTACTCAGAGGCAGCCCTCACGCAGGACAAACTGTCTAGAAAATACTGTATGTACAGTATGCCAAACAGCAATATTTTGCCTCCATTATTGAGTGTCTATCGGATAAAATAACATAATCATGATTCCATAGGCATCCAGGAATTGAAACTAAGAGCGTGTGTGCGTCAGTGCGTGTGTGTGTGGGTGTGTGTGTGTGTGTGTGTGTGTGTGTGTGCGCGTGTGTGTGTGTGTGTGCGCGTGTGTGCGTGTGTGTGTGTGTGTGTGTGTGTGTGTGTGTGTGTGTGTGTGTGTGGGAGGGGTCCTAGCTTTGTCTGAGGGGAGGCCTACAGGCTCAGACTTTGAAGACCCCTGCCGTATACTGTTTACACATTGACTTGTTCTTATGTATGAACGAAAAACTATAACTTTATTTTGAAATGAAGGTGGCATCGTATTTCTGCTTTCAAAGCATTTTCATGCACTTTTGTAGTAACAAATGTACAAATATAGGCCACTGCAAAATAGTATCTTAAATGTGCCACAGCAGAATGTTGCGCCACCAAATGTTTTTGATTGTGCCACCTTTTGAAAAAGTGAGTCCTGTGTAAACTGACAAAGGGGAGAAACACCTGCAAACTAAACTGCACTTGTATGTTTCATAGGCTAAAGATGGAGACGAGGAAGAAGAAGAAGAAGAGGCTGGATCTTATGGACTCACTTCCTGTCACTTGTGTGAACATGTCTAAAGTCCAGAAGCTGAGAGCAGCGGTGAAGCAGCGACTAACTGCAGCTGCTGAAGAGATATCTGGGCTGATTGAAAGAACAATAGCAGAGTACGAGGAGGAAGCTTCTGCTTTAAAAAAGGAGAACGCCCGACAACGAAAGCTGCTGGATGCTCTTTTAAATCCTAAAGTGCCCTTACACAGAGCAGGTTGGTGAAATGTGAATGTTATTTTCACATTACTCATACACATTGTGTGATATAAGACGAATCAGCGTGACGTCACTTGCCACCCCAAAATGCGTAGCCCCGCGGCAGTTAACTACTATGAGTTGTGCCAAACAAACGTTAATATCTCAAAAACTATACATCACATTGCTTATATTTTGACATTCTGAGTGAGAGCAGAATTAGCTCAAGAGTTTGATGTATAATATATGCATGTCATGTTAAAGTTGTGTGAACTGTCGCAGTTTTTAAATTGTAAACACGGTCAGCCGGCTAGAGTCAGACGCTCAAACTCACGCTCCATAGGGTTCCATTGCCGTTGCCACCCAGTGACGGGGTTTGTTTACCAAAATGCTGCTCGGCTGATCCCTCGTATTTCTGTGAAATTTCTTCCAATCATGGAAGTTGGAAACCCTCATTAGTGTTTTGCTTGCACCTGTGTTTACCCATGCCTTTTCCACACAAAATGGCCACTGTGAATTTTTCAGACATTCAAAAACTTTACTGACAAAACCTAGTTCCCGATGTATAAGTTAGTGTCAATCAATGTATGGTCCTGTGGAGGGTCTGTCCAGTAGTTTACCTGTTTGTTTTTAATGTATTTTCAGGAGGGGGACCCTCCACAGGACCAGTTTGTGTTTGACTTCCTGTTCAAAACGCAGGCTGTTTTACCTGCTCAAACCAGATATCGTCTCTCTGGTCAAAGCTAGTGTGACTCACTGGAAGCAGGCTGCGGAGATAAGCTCTGCCACAGGAAGTGCAAATACAATCGGTTCCGATTGTGTTTACACTTCCTGTTAGTCTCTCAAGCCAACACTGTCTCTTCTATATTAGGTGGGCCGATTAATTGCCCTAATTAGCTAATGATTGCCCTAATTACCTAATGATGATGCAAAGTCACTCGAACAATGATGACATCATCTGGTGTGACTTGATCACTGATGACATCACTCACTGATGACATCATCATTTAGTGCTCTGTGTGTCTGTATGTGGACTTGGAGCCGATGAGGATTATTTCTTGTTTTGTCTGCGTTTAGTTTCAAAAAGCTGCTCTGAATCCAGGATTTGATGCTGCAGACAGTTGAGTGTTGCCGTTGCAGCTGCAATATCAGGTGTGCTATGGATGTATTTGAGTATTGTCAGCATGCAGGTGGTAGTTTAGGTCTTGGTTGTGCATCATTTTAAGCCCAATTGATGCTGCCTCTCTCGACACTTGAAACTGTCTCTCTCTCGAGAATGTTATGTCGCGGACACCGTCATATTTCGTTGTGCACTGTGACTGGCTAGAGAGACAGTTGTGTTAGGTGTGGCAGTGTGGCAGCCAACCTGCCGGGCAGCCAGCAGCTGCTTTCCGCAGGGAAACAGAGAGGGCTCCCCGTGTGGCCGGAGGTCTGGAGGAGTGGGAACGATTCTCTGAAAAGAGCGAGGCGAGCCGCTGTCTGTCAAACCCGATGCGGTGATATACAGATACGAGGGTCCGTGGCTATTCTACTTTTTATTTTTATTTAGGGGACCCGTCCCACGCAAGATGTTTTTATAGTGATTTGAACTCAGAGGAAAACAAACTGTTGCCCCTCGGATGGCCACGGAGTAAAGCCGAGGAGGGGACACTTTTGCTGGGGGTGGGGCCGTCTCGCTGTTACCGTGGAGACAACTGAAACCTGTCGCTGAAGTATAAATTAAAAATGGCGCGTGACTCGTTTATTTCCGTCGAGAGACACATCAAAAATGTCAAGTGTCCTACCATGAATTAAGCTTTTTGTGTGTGTGTGCGTGTGTACGCGTGCATGTGTGTATTTCAGTCTTACCTCCAGATGTCCAGCAGCTGTTGGTCTATAAAGAAGAGGTTCCCTCTGAGCAGCAGGATTGGAGCTCCAGTCTGCACCAGGAGGACCCAGAGCCCCCACACATTCAAGAGGAACAGGAGGACCCAGAGCCCCCACATATTAAAGAGGAACAGGAGGACCCAGAGCCCCCAGATATTAAAGAGGAACAGGAGGACCCAGAGCCCCCACACATTAAAGAGGAACAGGAGGAAGTCGGTACCAGTCAGGAGGGAGAGCAGCTTCAAGGGCCGCAGGAGGCTGATCTCACTGAGTTCCCATTCACTCTTATCACTGTGCAAGTCCTAAGTTGGTACCCCTCGATAATTTTACCATTAACATTATGAAGTCATGGTGACAACATGTTGAGTTAGTTTTCCTTAATGTGAATATGTCTGTATTTCATTTGTACCTCCAGACCTCAAGAAGCTGTATGTCAGTAAAGAAGAGGTTTCCTCTGAGCAGCAGGAGGTCAGCCCCAGTCTGCACCAGGAGAACCCAGAGCCCCCACACATGAAAGAGGAACAGGAGGACCCAGAGCCCCCACATGATATTAAAGAGGAACAGGAGGACCCAGAGCCCACACACGTTAAAGAGGAACAGGAGGAGGAAGTCTGTACCAGTCAGGAGGGAGAGCAGCTTCAAGGGCTGGACGAGACCCATATCACCAAGTCCCCATTCACTGCTGTCCCTGTAAAGAGTGAAGATGATGAAGAGAAACCTCAGTCCTCACTGCTTCATAAAAGCCAAAGTGATGAGGACATTGACGCCGAGCCTCTAGCCAGCAGCTCAACTGAACAAATGAAAACAGAAGCTGATGGAGAGGTCTGTGGAGTATCAGAAGAACCAGCCAGGAACTTAGATCCACCTAGTCATTTACAAGCAACTAGTGCTGGCAAGACTGCAGACTCTTCTGACCCTGAGACTGAAGACGGTGATGATTGGAACGAGTCTAGGCAACCTCAGTCTGGTTTAGAGTCACTTGAAAACACTGAAGTCCGTATAAGTCGTAAGAGATCTTATACTGGGAAGGAAGTCTTTAGTGGCTCAGCGTGTGGTAAAAGATTTGACACCAAGGGAGGTCTGCAGACACACATGAGAGTCCACACGGGTGAGAAACTATTTAGTTGCTCAGACTGTGAAAAAAGTTTTGGTAAAAAAATAGAGTTGAAGAGACACATGAGAGTCCACACAGGCGACAAACCATTTAGTTGCTCGGACTGTGGTCAAAGTTTTAGTCAGAAAGAACACTTGAAGACACACATGAGAGTCCACACAGGCGACAAACCATTTAGTTGCTCGGACTGTGGTCAAAGTTTTAGTCTGAAACAAACCTTAAAGACACACATGAGAGTCCACACACGTGACAAACCATTTAGTTGCTCGGACTGTGGTCAAAGTTTTAGTCAGAAAGTACACTTGAAGACACACATGAGAGTCCACACAGGCGACAAACCATTTAGTTGCTCGGACTGTGGTCAAAGTTTTAGTCTGAAACAAACCTTAAAGACACACATGAGAGTCCACACAGGCGACAAACCATTTAGTTGTGCAGACTGTGGTCAAAGTTTTAGTCTGAAACAAACCTTAAAGACACACATGAGAGTCCACACAGGCGACAAACCATTTCGTTGTGCAGACTGTGGTCAAACCTTTAGTCAGAAACCAAACTTGAAGACACACATGAGAGTCCACACAGGCGACAAACCATTTAGTTGCTCAGACTGTGGTAAAACCTTTAGTCTGAAAGTAAACTTGAAGACACACATGAGAGTCCACACAGGCGACAAACCATTTAGTTGCTCGGACTGTGGTAAAACCTTAAGTCTGAAACAACACTTGAAGACACACATGAGAGTCCACACAGGCGACAAACCATTTAGTTGCTCGGACTGTGGTCAAAGTTTTAGTCGGAAAGCAAACTTGAAGACACACATGAGAGTCCACACAGGCGACAAACCATTTAGTTGCAGTGTTTGTGGGAGAAGTTTTCGCCTGCATCATCATCTCAAAAGGCATAAGTGTTGTGGTGAGAAGAGCAGCAGCAGCAGGTGAAGCTGCAGAGCTGAACTGTTCAGTAGTAACAGAGCAATAAACTCACATCCCCATGTCACTTTCATTTCAATCAGTTTCAGGTCACTTAGGGTGCGTTCGTAAATCCAATCTGACGCTCTTCACTAAAATGAGACTGCGGCTGTTCAAAGACGCAGAGCGAACGGGTCATTAGTTTTAGAAACATTGGCTACTGGCTAGCAGTTATCTAACTGCTACACATACAAACGGCTCACTCTTATCTGCTCTCAACTCCTCTGCCCCCTTCTCTTCTCTTCCAGCGCTCTGCTGCTCCGTCTGCTCAGACGGAATGCTGAGAGTGCTGCTCTGCCACTACGAGAGTGTAGTGCTCTGAATAACTGAACGCTGTATTCCAACAGCGCTCCCAATTTACCAACAGTCCAGTTTGTGCCAGAGTGCGCTCGGAGTGACATTTACGAACGCACCCATTAAGCTGGGCAATAATTTTATGTTATCATTTATTGTCTTTCAGTAGAATCATAGACTTCATGTTTAGAAGAGGCTCAAGTGTGTTCACCACAGTCAGGCTTTTCTTAAGCCCTGCGCCTGTTAACTGTGGGCGAGAGACCTCCACAAGATAGCTGTAGACTAGACTTGGGGAAGTAGTTTTCAGCATACCTTCCCGAAGTTCCCCCATGTGAACAGGTTTTCTCTCACCACACAAAATGCTTGACTGTTCGTTTAATAAAGCTTTTGCCAACACTAGTTTTCTGTGAGTAAGCTGATTGTAAGGTGATATGCAAAAGCTGTGAAATGTCTTGCTGGTGTTTAACAGGCGGGGGCTGAAAGCGAAGGAACCAGAGTTGCATGTGAGACAGATACTGAGAACATCACTCACGATACGATTCAATCACAATTGCTTGATTTTGCTGCAAAAAGAAAATATATTGGACTAAACACTAATCCACCCTCATATTCAGCAGAACACATCACACTCAATTGGATTTACCAGCAGCTGAACACTGAACAATACGATTAAATCACAATTGCAGTAAAACAGGCGATTTCCAAACGTGTGTTTTTGTGCCTCCTCATCGTGCACATGAAAGTGGTTGGCAGTGAGGGTTCATTTAACCCATTAATACCTGATGCAGCATTTGTGTGTGTATCCCTATAAGACCGCGTCACGCGGTTCGCCGTCTTAAAGGGATACACACGCAAATGCTGCATCAGGTATCAATGGGATAAAGATGGAGTTGTGAGTCCTCATCGATGTATTGTGGCAAGCTGCAAATCCCATCATATTGGTGGTGAAACATGATGAAGACGGTGACAACAAAGAAGGCATCAAAGCCAGCCAGTAGTGAATGTATGAAAGTATCACTGAGTGTTGCAGAAAATGTATTCTGATGGCTCTGACTTTTCTGATATCAAATTACTTTTAAGTCTTGTTTGTTCAGACAGAAACCTTTGAAAATGAGAGTGAAATCCGCGAAGAGTCACTCAGGGTGAAATGGAGCGGAAAGGAATGGTTATGGTTGATTTGCGTCATGTTTTTGTGTGAATGTGTGTTTTTCTCTCTTCTAAATAGTTTGTTTTTGACTTGCACCTGAGTTTTTCCTCGTTGGATTGAGTGTGCTCGCTACTCGTGAGTCTGTCAGATTAGTCTCTTGCCTCAAGTAAGACAACATTTTAAGACTCAATCTAAATAATGCATTTTGCAGTGTGTGTGCGTGTGTGTGGCCGGCCCTCAGTAAGGGCTACTGTTATTGACACTCGACACCATCTAGCACCAGCTAGTACACGAAGGTCCCTCATAAGTTTACAACAACAGAGACAACGACATTGGACTGGTTTAAAATGACAGGGAAAGCTTGCTTGCCTCCCTGCTGCAGATCATAATGTCCCATAGTGAGATATCTCACGCCTATAATCAGAGACCTGGGTTTCCTTTGTATATGTATATATATATATACAGTATATATATATATATATACATTAGTAGTTACTACTTACTAGTAGTTGCATTAGTAGTTACTGGGAAAGTAAGTTACAGCACCACACTGTATCAGAGTCACAATATTCTTGTCCGTATCTTTCACCACAGTGAAATTCTCACATCATGCCCATGCAGGGGAAATGCTTCTGCAATTGTGGGTGTCAGCTTGTCGCAGCCAAAAATGAGCATTTCTGCTGCAGCAAGCATAAAACCATATAGCAAAACATCAAAACAAACAATATACCACAGAAACACAGTTTACATAGACAAGTATCCAACATACTTTAACCCCCCAAGACATCAGCATTCCATGCAAATCAGCCATGAGCAGTTTGAGCTTCAGTTTGTGTGTTCTTTTTTTCTTGGCAAACGTTTATACAAAATTATTTTTTCATCTTCCTTTTTTCCAAACTTGTTAGAATCAGAATCAGAAAGACATCGACAGTAATAAACCCCCCCACACACACACACACGCGTGTGTTCCCCCTCTATAATTCCCAATTGGAGTGACCCTGGGCGTCACCTCTTCTGAGGTTTCAACCTATTCATCTTGGTTTCATCCCCATGGGGCTTGTGATGAAAACAAACAGAGAAAGCAGGTGCTCGGCTCATCGGGCTGTCTACTGCCAGCAGCAACACGCAGTGCAAACACACATTTGCTTCTAACAGCCTATGTGAAGCCTGCGTGGGTTTGCCAGCCGCCTGCCTTGGTGGCGAAGATCCTGAAAGCTGCTAAACTTGGAAGAGAGAGAATATTGTCCAGTGTTGCTGCCTACAAGGACGCACAGTAGGATATAAGATGAAGTGCTCGCCGTTGCCTCCAGTGCACACATTGCTTTTTGCAGCTCTCACCTTGACACTGCTGCTTGGAGCACCAGGCTGGACTGCACCAGGATTTTGCCATGATGGCTACAAATGCCCACAGTTCACTGTGGTTCAGATCAACCAGGTAAGCTCACTCATTACGAGCCACGACAGCGGGGCTGGTATTGTTCTCACCTTGTGAGTCTCTCTGTGACACGTGTGTCATCATGGAAAAATGTGGACCTGGAGTTATGAATAACATAAAATGGTTTAGAGTATTTATTAATTTGACCTTGTACTGTATGTTCGGAAATACACACACACACACACACACACACACACATTAAATAAGTAGGTGTCCTATACGAGGGATCAGCCGAGCAGCATTTTGGTAAACAAACCGCGTCACTGGGTGTCAACGGCAATGGAACCCTATGGAGCCCAAGTGGCGCGAGGCTTGAGTGTCTGACTCTAGCCAGTTAACTCTGTTTACATTTTAATAACTGCGACAGTTCACACAACTTTAACACGACATGCATGTATTATACATCATCAAACTCTTGAGCTACCTCTGCTCTCACTCAGAATGTCAAAATATAAGCGATGTCATGTATAGTTTTTGAGATATTAATGTTTGGCACAACTCATACTATTAACTGCCGAGGGGGGTTCTGCATTTCTGGGTGGCAAGTGACGTCACGCTGATTCGTCCTATTAAGTTTACAGTTTAGCTGCAATATTTGAATTGAGCTTTACTAGGATTGCTGTAGATATTTTTCGTAATGGTGCAATTTGACATATTTCTTATGATTTGTATTTCTGCTCTGGTAGGACACTGAAGAGCGTGCGTACACGCGCCAGCCGATGGATAACAACCAAGGTCCCGAGTGCTGAAACAGAAGATGTGAAAGCAGGAAACTACAAGCTGTATAATTACTTCCAAGGACACAATGAAGAAGGTGAGCGATGCTATACAATTAGCACAGCAGAACTATAGGAATATTATAACAATGTTATGGGAATAGCATAGTCATACCACAAGAGATGAAACACTTCACAGAGTGTCAAAAGTAAAATTCCTCAGTTAATCTGATTACTCACTATGGCTATTAAAATTAATTTTGAATCTTGAAAGGGTTGTGTAATGATCTTCCGCCTCTTCTTCAAAAATAAATAAATACAATTCAACTTAATGCTACTTATTCTTATTAAAAGGCTTAGCTGACAAGTGACAAAATGCACTTATTGTAAGTCACTTTGCACAAAAGTGCCACACACTGTAATGACTTTATTTCTTGTCTCTCCAAGGAGCTGATGTCCCCATGAGTACCTGGCCTGTCTTGGTCTCCATGACAGTGGGGGAAGACGGCTCCGAGAGTAACGTGTCTGTATCTTGGTTTGTGTTCGCTGACACGGTGCTGCCCAAACCCACTGACCCCTCAGTCACAGAGGAGTTCAGACCTGCTGCCACCATCTATGTCAGGTCAGTTGTGGTCCTTTGAAGCTCATTCTGAGGAGCATGGCACTAAAACTCTGATGTTCTCAAGTTACAGCAAACTCTTATGTCCATCAAATGGAAAAGTAGAAGCCGGGTTTTTCAGATTCTGTTTTTGAACATCTAAATCTACCTCTATAGGACCTTCACGGGTTTTGTAAGCCATGCTCTTGGCCAGGAGAACATGAAGCAGCTCCGTGAGGCCTTGGTTCAGGCTGGGAAACCCTTTGAGGACCACAGATACACTGGTGCTGTGTACGACAGTCCCTGGGACATCATCCACACTCACCACAATGAGATCTGGATCTCTGCTGCCTGAATGAAAGGATGTTATGACCTGTCTGTCTCACCAGTCATAATGCAGAGGTTCTCAAATGTTTTTCAGCCAAGGAGCCCTTACAAGATAGAAAATATACCGGCGACCCGCTCGTTCTGATTTGTGATTTTGAGCTAAGCTTAATTGTTTCCACGGCAACGTGCTTGACTTTTAAATTGATAGGTTTGTTAGATTAGAATGTAATCCATGAACCATTTTAGATTTAAAGCATAAAATATTTTCATTGAACTATGAAGCTTTTGCAAAAAAAAGAAAAAAGGGGTTAAAGGCATTTAATAGACATGACTATGAATTTGACATTTGAGTCTAAATATATTATAAGAGATGGTTTATTGTTTCTTGTCCAGTTAGAGTTGTCTTACTCTCATATTTTCGCATAGCCTGGTAAACCAGCCAGTCACGTGAACTCACATGGTTCTGGTAGAACGAAATGAAGTGTGAGTTCACGTGACTGGCTGGTTTACCAGGCTAATTTTCGCATGTGCTGGAGCAGAAATACTCCCAATGTGGATTGCCAAAATTTATTTTCTGATACACCTGACGATAAAAGCACCAACAATTTATGAAATGTCAGGACGCTTGAGGTTGCATGTTACACTGACTGGCATATACGAATGTATACAAATATACATATATATATATATATATATATATATATATATATATATATATATATATATATATATATATATATATATATATATACAGTATATATATATATATTAGATATATATATATATATATACATATACACATACAAATAAATGTAGATTCAAATTAAACCCATCCGCGAATACAGCACAAGTATAATGAAATATAAGAATCTAACTGACTTTGTTACTTTGGTACTTGGCTGTCAGGTATTCTGACATCTCATGTTTTATTCAGTATTGCTTAACATTAGAAAATTAACTGACTGGCAGATAAACAATCTCATGACTTTAGATATAACATCGGCACAATTCAGATATACTTCTAAAAATATATAGTTCTTAAATCCAAATGTACTCTTATAAATCTAATCTTATTAGGGCATGTACTGTACTGTATCTTCACCTCACAGAAAAAAAGAAAGTGGTCATATGAAGTTCTTACTAGATAAGCATTGCATTGAGAGCAGTGGCACATCATACAGTTTTGCAGATTGTGTTGTTTAGTATACATGTAGGTCAGCCCATAAACATCATTTGTGGGATATTTCAATGATGTAGCAGATGTTCTGCTTCCTTTTCAGTCAAGGCCTCCACAGATCTTCAGTAGCAGTTTCTTATAGTCCCCTGACGTGTCTCCCTGGGCCTGCCAATAAAACACAAGCATCAGCAACAGATTGTCTCTCCCTCCCACTCATCGATCCATCCGTGGTGCTCTGGTTATTCAGGTGGTGTATGGGATGGAGACACTTACAGAGATGTCCGTGTGAAGCGACTTGCCGTAGTTTTTCACATATTCCTGGCGGACATCCAACAGGTCAACCTCAGAGCGGGTGACCATGATCCGGATCAGGGCGCTGTCCTTGGGTCCCTGAGACACACACACACACACACACACACACACACACACACACACACACACACACACACACACACACACACACACACACACACACACACACACACACACACACACACACACACACAGTAAGGGTGACACAAAGAGTACATAATGTATGGAAATGGAATATTATCGATCTAAACAAGATGGGTGTGTCTCACCTTCATGGCCTTGTAGAGCCTCTCAGCAAAGAAGGCAGGGACATTCCGAATACACTTAACTGAAACAGAGAAAACGTAAGGTTATTTATATAAGCCCGGTTTTATGAATAATATGAGTGAGTTGATTCACTTTATGGGAAACGGTTCAGATATATTTAGAAACAGGAGAGATCGCTTAACATTTCACTCGGACCAAAACGTTAAAAGAAAAAGGTTTAAAGAAAATATTTTTTCAATGTTTTTTTTAAGTTTTGGTCAGAGTGAAATGTTCTATGGTCTCTCCCCATTCTAAATATAGCTGAAACGTTAAGTTTGACCTAGTAACACTATTTTTACAAGCATTTTACTAAATCTATGGGAAAATAAATTGAGGAAGAAAATTTCTGGTACAGCGCTGAAGCAGGAAGTGACGTTCACTTTGCCTCTCAATTAGGAACATCAAGCCACCTAAATCAATATTGTGTGGTATAAAATTCCATAATGATTCCGGGAGGCTGTTACAGTATAGTGTCATCATCCTAGTTAATGGGTTATTGTTATCAGACAGACGTAGACGAGCCTCTGCACTTGTCATGTAGTAAATATCTGCACCTAGCTCTTACCAATCAGTGTTGGGCAAGTTACTTTCAAAATGTAATATACTATATACAGTATTACTAGTTCCCTTCATTTGAAAGTAATAAGTTACTTTACAATATTACTGTCTGTGTAGAGTAACTCATTACTTATTACACTACTTTTGCATTACTTTCACCAAAGTAACTGCAGTAGCAGAATGAAATCGCCGCCCCAGAACCATCCCGAAAAAGAAGTTAAACCGCCTTGAGGTCTGTGTAAACGGTCCAAAATTCTAAATGTTATCCTTTTCCTTTGTTATTGTCATCTATGGTTATTTGCATAAAAACACACAATTTGATTAGGAAATAATTGTATCTTTATTTATGTGGTTTGATAAAAAAAAATAAAAAAATTAACTTGTCTTGTCAGAATTACTGGTATAATAATATTACTGAAATCATATTGGTAATAAGTTTTATTACTCAGTTACTGCTTAAAAGTAATATATTACATGTAATATGTTACTTTTGTCATGAGTTACCCGCAACACTGTTACCAATACATGGGTGTCGCCCTTTGAAGACCAGACCTGTATGTGTATACTAGGTGTGGTCTCCTGGGTATGTAAGTATGTGTGTGCAGATTCTTACCCACTGCTAACATGCCACTCTCCAGGTCCCCGGACATCTCGCTGCTGATAATCTTCTCAATATCCTTGCCATACATCTGCTGGTACTCAAGAAACACTACACGGCACGCACAAGTTGTCAGTTACAAACACCTACAGCCAAAATAGTATTTGCACTGGTATTTGTGGTCAGATTCTCAGTTATTTTCTCAGATGTTTATGAATGAATGCTGAACCGATTATCATGTTGCTTATGATCATGTGTTTGTGTACCTGCTCTGAGATGGGGCTTGCTCCTGGCACACAGAATAGCATTGAACTTGGACTCATCAGTCCCCACCTTGTTCTCTCCAGCATTATAGAGGGACTACAAAGAGAACATCGATATGTACACACAACTAAATATCTCTACAGTCAAAAGGTAATCAGGTAATATGCAATGTAAGAATTGGGGATACATTGTCATGCTGTCATTATGAATGAGAATGGAGCAGACTTTACCTGAGCATCTTGCTTGACTGAAGAGACGTCCACATTTTCTTCTTCGTCACGATCACCCTAAAAGTACAAAGAGAAATATTTCTATCTGTATGCAATTGGTAATAGACGTTAGGTATACGGGAACTAAGGGTTGTATCTTGACCTGGGCAAGTGTCATCATGAGCGTCTGGAAGTGGCCGGAGGTGTCCCCACGGATTTCATCCGCCAGAGACTTCTTGTACTCTGTAATGACACAATAGTGATGAAAAAAAGTTTTTGAAGAAAAAAAAAACACGTTAATCTTTCAGCACAGGGGTATGATACACTGTGATAAAGGAGAGCAGTAGTTCTAGCCTGGGGGCGTCTCACCTGTTTGGTAAACCTGGTTAATCTGCTTGATTTCCGCGTTGGAGCGAGAAGCCAGGATCTCTATTAGGCAGGCATCGTCGGTTCCTGCTCCCTGTTAGGACAAAACAGATTAGTTCAAGCCCTCCCCACTGGCCTACTTCAGATTTATAGTCAAAACATTCCTATTTTGAGGTGAATGTTCATGCAAATATACAACAGATCATGTAAATACAAACAAGAAAAGAAAAGGAGAAGCTTTGAAATACCGGTACAGCAAATGACAAAATGCTTCATCTGCCTCATAACATTTCTCAGCAAATGATCTTTTAATGTCCCAAAAATATGTAATAATGTGGATTATAAGCAATTTCACATTGAAAAGAAAGATATACAGAAAATTGTTGCCAGGTTTTCTTGGTGAGCGTTAACCTTTGTGGCGGTTTTGAGCTCGTAGGCATCAAGCTCAGTTGGGGTCTTCATCAAGGCCATGACCACCTTCCTGAAGTTCCCAGACAGTTCTGAATACAGGTCCTTAATCAGATCCTGGAAGAAGAAACAACACATGCTTGGAATACTTCAAAACTTTCGGTTATTTGCATATATCCCTGGTTCTCTGAAAACATACTGAAACAAACACAGCGAGGTATCTCAGCCTATAGAAGAGCGCCCTCTAGCGATCAAACCACAGAAGCTCCAATGACACCCCGTCTGTCAAAGACAGACCAATCACAGCAGAGACAGGAGAGCCCACCTTTATAAACTGCAGCCCATAGGAATGGCATTCTCAAGCATGTGTCTTCCTCGCTCAAGGCAAAGAGGAGAGTGTGCTGAGATACCTCACTATGTTATCAGAGAACCGGGGATATGTCTTATTAAAGTTCTCTTACTGATCTCAACCTATAATGGATTCATACAACTCCCCAATTGCACCAACCAAGCTCTCTGAAGTAGAGGTCGACCAATTAATCCATTTGTCCGATTAATCGGCGGCGATAGGACGTTTTACAAACTATCGTTATCGGCTGAACTTGGCTCCGATAGTGGCCGATAGCTGCGTAGCCTCCACCGGTCACGCAGACATCACTGTTTCCAGTGAAAATCCACTGTTCCATACAGTTTCCAATAAACAGATTGTTAAAGGGGCCATATTATGCATTTCTTAATTTTGTATCATATATATGTTGTTACAATCTTGGATGGTCATATTAAACATGGGCTAAGCTTCAAATAAATAATGTGAAAGTGTTTTAATGTTACCCCCATGAACCACCCCTCGCGCCTATGAACTCTCGTAGACGAGATGACATGGATTTATGGCGATTTTGTGCGAGAACCATAATTTTTGTGACGTCAGTAAGGACTTGTTACCCTGGCAACAAAGCGTTGCCGCCGGCCGGCGCGCAGCGCGCGCACGCTAGCTCCCACCCTTCCCCTCTCTTCCCTGTTCTGTGTTTTAAACCCGCGGCGGCGTCACCACTCACCAGGCTCTCTCTAGCCTGGCTGTCTGGGACTAACACAACAGTAGTGTAGTCTCATGGAATAACGGATTCCAGACCGCAAAAACAAGGAGACGACATGGAAGTGAGCCAGGATGTAGGACTGAAGTGGTAAGTTCTGAAAATATGTGTCTCATTCCAGCATCGGTCCAATGTGCTGCTAGGAAGCGCTAACGTTACTTACCGGCTGGGTAACGTTAGCACTTGCTATTTAGCCTAGCAGCACAGCTGCCTTATAGACATGAACAACCGATGAATGACGAAAGGCACATATTTTCAGAACTTGTAACGTTAGTCCAACTTGCTGACTTCTCCAAGTCCTCATTTTGGTTTGGTCCGTGTAGCCTTTGCTAGGAGAGGCACACTATAGTCACAAGCATTTGGGAAGTTAGCTAACTAGCTACATTAGCTAGTGTGAAGCTCCCGGTGTAACGTTATGGCAGGCCGTGGTAATAGAATCCCTGCTTGGCCAGCCACTGAAGGAAATGTCCGGGTGCAGCCCGGCCTAGCGGAGCTGTAGATAGCTAGGGGGATGTTGATAAATCAATTGATAGCTTGCTTTATGTCCAAGTCACGTTTTTCATCGATGGTCAAATTCGTTTTGACAATCAGTTGCTCGTTAGCTAAGAAGGAAGGAAAATGCAGATTGGTTGGGGAAAAGTGACATTAATAGTGGTAATTAACACATGAATTACGGTATTATTGAACACAGTGTGTTGATGTATGTGTTGATGAGGAATTAACTATGATGATATAGGCATAGCCTACTTAATTAACCCAGCAAGCATTTTTCGGTTGAAAAGACGTTTAAAAAACGTTTAGGGTCAACGTTGAAAAAACGTGCAAGGAAGGTTTGAAAGTGAAAGTTTTTTCACCCACTATTTGCAGACGTTTATTGAACGTTCAGATTTAGACCATATTTCACCAGGTTCTTAAATTAAAAATTCAGCAGCGCACACGGGATTCGAACCCCGCTTTCCCACATTCAAGCCAGTCCGCTTAACGCGCTGAGCTATACATTTCCTTATACTCTATAGAGAGCTGGGCACATATATACTCTATCTCGCACACAACTTGTAGACTACATGATTGTCGACGATCGGGAGTTAAGTTATTTTATGTGATGTGTACGAGACTATTATATTAATGTAACAGACTAAAATTATGTTGTGTGTGTGTGTTGTCTATAGGCTGTAGCCTATGGCTTCAGAGGTTACTTCATTTAACACCAGAGACTGAGGAGGTACACAGAGCCTTGTATACAGTCTGTTACAATAACATAGCGTTCCGCACTTGGTGCAGACCGGTGCTTTGGTCTAGTCTAGTCAGTCACGGTTAGTAGCTAGCAATTAAGTACTTGCGCATGCACGTTGCGGCAGGAACTGAATTCATTATTTTATAGTATTGCGCTAAACTATTAACCATAGTTGTGTCCTGGAAGCTTTTTGCTGGCACCACATAGCCTATATAGTCCCATATTTATGATATTTCATGTGACATAAAATGCGTTGAAATGTAGTTTTCGTATAGACCAGATTTCAACGCTCAGTTACACAATAAAATGGACAAATGCCAATCCACACACTATCAATATTGCCTCTATTCCAAGCTACAACAAATGTTTTAACAATATGATGAACCAAATTGTGTTTTTTTACACGTTGACGTTGTAACCGCATTTTAGCCGGTTGAAAAGAGGGTGAAATTAGGTCTTAGACGTTCAAACCCAATATCACCCAGATTTCAACTAAAAATCAACGTTGAAAAAACGTTTTGTGCTCGCTGGGAATAGTAATTCATATATGACTCGGTGTGTTCATCAAACATACCTTTCATTAGTTGATGATGCGGTAAGCATCAATTAATGGCTTAATTCATCATGAGTTAAGCATGCATTCATGCACATGTTTGCACCAGTATTGTAAAGCGTTACCTGATAACGTGTGCCTCCTGTAGAGGGTGGTAGTGTGCCGTGTTTGAGTGGTGTGCCCTAAGCTAGTGTGTAGCCCTGTGTCGGCTGTGTGCAGTGGTTCTTCAATTTATTGGAAGCCTTGATGTGACTGGTTGCCCCCAACTGCACATTTATTTATCGATTGTCCAATAAAGATTGTCATATTTTGTACTACTGTCGGTTGTACCTGATTATTTGAAGGCTCTGACATAGCAGGTCCCTGCTAACATTGACCATCCCACATTGTTTCTTTGTATACCATTATGCTTTGCAATGCTTAGCCTTAGCACATGTCTGCACTGCTTGTATTTGAATGTTGTTTTTTCAATTTAATTTGTTTATTAAAAGGATCCCCATTAGCTGGCGCCTAGACGACTGCTTCTTCCTGGGGTCCAAGACAACAATATACATTACATGACAGACAAACAATGAAATAGAATACCAAAGTAAAATAACACATAATAAAAGAAAAAAAGAATAAAAGAAAAAACAAAAACAAATCTAGGAATCAGATTAAACAATGTAGCCTGGTCCGCTAGCCCTCATTTTTTGTAATCTACAAAACAGATATAGCAAGCAGAAGAGAAGAGATGTGATATACATCAGGATGGTTTGTGTGAGTGTAGGTAAAATCTAAGTTTCCTTTAAAAACATGCCTTTCCTTTGATGGAACGGACATCACCTGGAAGACTGTTCCATCAAACGGTACAGATATTACAGCCTCCTTATTGTAGGCTAGTTGGACCTTGGTCAGGGTAAAGTTATCTGTCCACCACCTGGCCCTCTGGTGGAGTGTATGAATATTTGAAGTATAAATTATGTTATTGTTAAGAAATGTGGGAGTCGGAGTTTGAATAACTATGAAAATATATTAGTTGGCCGATTCTTTCCTCACCACTGAGCTATGTGAGACGTGCATGCATATTCGCTACGCTAAACCTAGGGGAGCAGTGAGGACTAGTCTAGCTGCCTTGTTTTGTGCTACTTGTAACTTTCTGAGTAGACCATTAGAAGCAGATGATTATTACTAGAAATCAGTATATAAAGTGAACAAAGAGGTCCGCACTGAGGAAGGCCGTAAGGCCGAAACATGTATGTGCTGTTCTATCCTGACTGAGGTAAATTAAATATTCAAAAGGACTTTTTTGAGTGCTGGCTTATTCTTGTTTAATAAATCCCACTGTGACATCATTCGTGATGTCATAAATCCCACTGTTACATCATCAGTGATGTCATAAATCCCACTGTGACATCATCAGTGATGTCATAAATCCCACTGATGACATCATCAGTGATGCTGGTCTCATTGGCCACACAGCAGTCGAGTTGCGGGCAAGGCCGCGCAGCGGCCGAGCTGTGAATGCGAGCTGCAGGACGGTTGAGGCCGCGCAGCTAGCTCGAGCGCGAGATCCCTAGTCTTTTAAAATTGGCTAAGTGGTGTCTGTCTGTGGCAGCAATGTGTGTCACGATTGTGATGTCACTTGAGCAATTGTGATGTCATCAGTGGTGTCACTCGAGCAATTCTCGAGCAATTGTATGTCACTCAACTGGGGGCTGAGGCTATATAAGTGGTGGGAGGGGGAAGAGGACAAGTGGCGCATCATCTCTAGAGTAAGTGGTGGGAGTATACGAGGAATCAGCGTGACGTCACGACGACAACAAACACCTGACTTCCGGGTGGCGCTGCGGAATCCTACGCAGTTTGATAAATGAGACCCAGTTCAGTATGCCATTTGTTTGCGAATTACAATTGTTTTGACCACTATGCCAGTTTCTGTGAGAGTCACCACTGGGATAACAGAGTATGGCAGAGTAGAGCATTCATGACCTGACTGTGACACTGCATCAGTACCAGGAGGCAGGTGGATACTAAAGGGCTTGAGGCTCCTCACATGGGAAGGATGAGCTTCAAGCAGCAAAGTCTCTCTGGTGCTGAAGATGGGCCAGGTCACTGACAAGGTCCACTTCCACACTGGTGGTACCAGAATCCCTTCAGTCACAGAACAGCCTGGGGGGAAATAGACACTTTACACCACACTTATTGTATAGTTACTGTACATTTTTGCTAATGTCTAAATGTACCCTTATTTAGCCTGTTTTAACTTGAACTGGTTTAGTTGGGTGCTGAATCGGTTTGGTGTGGAGTTAAACTGGCTCCCAGTCTGCTGCTCGGCTCTCCTCTGCAGTTTGGCCATCTGTGGACGGTGATGACGGAACAGACAGGCATGTGAGACAGGAATAGAAACAGAGAGGATCAGATTCTCCCGTGCGCGAGGAGAGGGGTGTATGAGTGCGTGTTGGATCCCCAGTCTTCCTCTGCTCAGATCTTCTGTTCTGAGTTTTGGACTTAGAACATGTTGAACAGCAGTTTAAACCTGCAGAGAAGCAGCCAGGCGGCTCAGTGAGCAGGCTGCTTCCTGACTGCTTTCTGTCTGTTCATACCTCTGTGCTGATGGAAGCCTGAGCAGCTGGTTCACAGGATTTAGGACCTTGTAAGGTCTGGAATTCTGATGTTTCATGTTGGAGCTGGAGAAGATGATTCATCCTGAGTTTTTCTTCTCTGGTCTGAAGAAAGCAGCATGAACAGCACTGTAATACTGCAGTTCACTGATGTCATACTGTGACGCTGCGGTTCACTGGGTGGGACTCGGTGATGTCATACTCTTAACAGTGTGGTTCGCTGGTGATGTCATACTGTAGCTGGTAGAAGTGTCTGGCTGAAATACAGTATCAAGAGCGAGGAGACTAAGATAGGAAGTGCAGAAAATAAAACTTGATCATGTACAGAGGCAGCTGTCAGCTAGCCTGATTAAAACCATCCGGATCTGTGAACTCACATTCTGTCATTTCAGTGGGTGGAAGTATCCAGTCCAGGAAACCCCGCTGTTGCATACTCTTGTTCTTGTTTAATTGTTGTTATTGAGTCTATTTCTGCAATAAATGCACTTGGCTGTTTAACTCAACGAACGTTGATGTTACTGCTCAAGCCGGAGCGCCATGGAGGCAGCCATTACCGTTTTGCCAGCAGTGTTCCTGATTGGACGTTTACAATGTCAAATACAAGGCAGGTCCATGACTGGCCCGTCCGCATTGTGGATTCTGAAAATGCCCGCCGTGGGCCAGAGGCCAGACGGTCTCGCAGAACTAAACACAAATGTGAGTTCACGTGACCGGAGGGTTTACCAGGCTACCTGTCAGCATAGTTAAGGCCATTTTCTAGTTGCAAATAGAATGTATAAAAATATGGACATAGCCAGTAGCCACCATGTCACCAGGGGTGTAGTGGTAAATACAGAGGTGGGTAAACTATCCAAGGTGAGTAGTTTACCCACCTTGTTTGCCCTAATTGATTGATACAGTTGATCTGATAGGCGAGTAAACTCTCTGCTTCACTTCAAAGAGGTGGGTAAACTGCGTTTACTCTCCACTACGCCCCTGGATGTCACCCATTGGTTTGTGGACAGCACAGTAACAGCCATCACAGTAACAGTCAACACAGTAACAGTGATCACAGAAACATTCATCACAGTAACAGACGGACACGGCTCAGTTCTGCCACAGGCTTTTATTGCAGAGTGGCTCCTGTTAGTTCCTTAAGGCTCCAGATCAGACCAGGTGGTGTTGTGGTCTCTCTGGTTACAATCTGCTTCCTGTAGTGTTCTGTACAAAATCAACTGCTAAACTAACTGCTGGCTAACGAGTGACTGGAACATTCACAATGAAAGTAAGGCGACGACCAAACAGCGAGAACGAAAGCATGTGGAGTCTGCCTGTCTGTCCGTGTGCGTCGACAGCTAGCCACAGACAGAAACGCTCGCTTACTCTCCACCTTTTTGTCTCAACTTGTAGTGTATAAACTAAAAAAAGTGCTGGGTAATAATAATCTTCTTCATAATGCATAGTCTAACATTGTGTTCGCCAGTTTCTGCAGAACATACTGGATAAGATACAACAGTTTCAAATAATAAATACAAGTCATATGAAAAAAGCTCAGGTGGAACCGCTGTGGGAGGCAGAGTCTCGTCTCGCTGCTTCCTTCACATCGACTTTTGGCAAAAATCAAGAGCAAGAGAGAGAGGAGAGAGAGGGAGGGAGAGAGAGAGAGAGAGAGAGAGGGAGGGAGAGAGAGAGAGAGAGGGAGGGAGAGAGAGAGAGAGAGGGAGGGAGAGAGAGAGAGAGAGAGAGAGAGACGGCCTTCCTGCCAGCTGTTGCTGCTTTGGGCTTTGGGTGTGTGGTTGGTTTCTAGCAGGTTAACGAGTGGTGTGGTTAAACTGGTAGGTTTTGCATATTATGGTGTTAATGAATCTCTTTCATGTTGGGAAAACAAAGCAAAGAACAAAACAAAGAAAACAAAGGGCCTGAGGAGCTACTCCTGCAGGTGGTAAAGAGAGCGAGCTGCGGGGTGAAGCTGCGGTTCGGTCGGTGGGTCCGGATGGCACGGTGGTTGGGCGGCGGGCGGGCTAGGGGGGTTGGAGGATCGTGGGGTTGGGGGCTGTGGGGTGGTGCTGAGGGTTCGCTCACAGCGGCTTGCCCTCCAGAGAAACGACCACGTTTCCGCCCAGCTTATCGGCCAACGTGGTGCGGTCCTGGATGTCGTCCAGACCGTTCACCTGCCACTCGTGTTTGATACCTGAGGAAAGAGGAGGAGAGGAAAGGAGAGGAGGAGATAGGAAAGGAGGACAGGGGAGAGGAGAGCATAGGAGGAGAGGAGAGAGGAAAGGAGGACAGGGAAGAGGAGGATGGGAGAGAGGAAAGAAGGAGAGGAGAGGGGAGAGGAGGAGGGAAGGGAGACGAGAGAGCAGAGGGGTCAATACTAAGCTAAGGAGAGAGACAGTACAACCAAGGATGCTAAAAAGGAAGGATAAGACAACACTCACGTCACAGCGTTTGAATTTTGCATTG
Organism: Poromitra crassiceps; assembly: GCF_964638095.1. Lineage (NCBI taxonomy): Eukaryota > Metazoa > Chordata > Actinopteri > Beryciformes > Melamphaidae > Poromitra > Poromitra crassiceps. The sequence goes on along the minus strand of NC_139626.1, from coordinate 2,850,900 downwards.
GGGCCAGTTCTATTGAAGTGAATGGGGTGGGCAGGGTAAGTCTCACTATAAACCATCATATCTGTGTCGTTTCACCTTTGATTGAAAAATGCTTCTACCAGATTAAAGACTAGAACGACCGCAACGCGGACTTATGCCTCCGCCATTAGTTCATTCTTGAGTCCAAATTGCCATTTGAGGCAAATTGGAAGCAATTCCGTCAAGGCGCTCCTGAGATGTTGCATTACATAGCTTGGAAATTGGGTGTGGACCACCAAAATCTAATCAGATCATCCTTGGGCCTAAGTGAATGTTTAAGGCGAATCTGATGAAATTTCGTCAAGTTGTTCCTCAGATATCGCGTTAACAAGCTTGAAAATGGCGTTCGAGAGGTCACGGTGACCTTGACCTTTGACCTTGGACCACCAAAATCTAATCAGATCATCCTTGGGCCTAAGTGAATGTTTAAGGCGAATCTGATGAAATTTTGTCAAGTTGTTCCTCAGATATCACGTTAACAAGCTTGAAAATGGCGTTCGAGAGGTCACAGTGACCTTGACCTTTGACCTTGGACCACCAAAATCTAATCTACAAAAATCTAAAGTTCTACATGGACTGGCGCCGCCTCCTCTTGCTGACTTTATCAAATATCGTGCGACCGCCAACTCGACCCGTGTCACCCGGGCCATTACGAACAAGGTCTGTGAGGTCCCCTTTAGAAAAACTTCCTTTAGTCAGAAGACCCTATCCTTTACGGGAAGCACCCTCTGGAATAATCTACCTCCCTCTATTAGAGAATGCCCTAGTCTCGCCACTTTCAAAGGCCAGTTGAAAGTATGGCTCAGATCAAAACAACAATGTGACCACACTTAACATCTGTCATGTTTCGCTGCATGCTCTATGTGTCTTATTCATTTTAGGTTTTACTAACCTTTTGTACTATTAATTTTTTGGTTCTATTAATTGTGTGTGTTTTAATCATTTTTTGTTCTTACTAATCTTCCGTATTATTAATCTTTTTTGTACTATTAATCTTTTTTCTCCTTCATGATTACATCAACCTGCCATGGGACTACAGGTGGAAACTAGCCCTTGGGCTATAACCTGACATGTTTACTGTACGGCTGTACTGTTCATTAACGTGTAATGTCCCATTCTTTAAATAAATGAATCTGAATCTGAATCTGAATCTGAATCAGATCATCCTTGGGCCTAAGTGAATGTTTAAGGCGAATCTGATGAAATTTCGTCCAATTGTTCCTCAGATATCGCGTTAACAAGCTTGAAAATGGCGTTCGAGAGGTCACAGTGACCTTGACCTTTGACCACCAAAATGTAATCAGATCATCCTTGAGCCTAAGTGAATGTTTAAGGCGAATCTGATGAAATTCCGTCCAGGCGTTCCTCAGATATCGCGTTAACAAGCTTGAAAATGGCGTTCGAGAGGTCACAGTGACCTTGACCTTTGACCTTTGACCACCAAAATCTAATCAGATCATCCTTGAGCCTAAGTGAATGTTTAAGGCGAATCTGATGAAATTCCGTCAAGGCGTTCCTCAGATATCGCGTTAACAAGCTTGAAAATGGCGTTCGAGAGGTCACAGTGACCTTGACCTTTGACCACCAAAATCTAATCAGATCATCCTTGAGCCTAAGTGAATGTTTAAGGCGAATCTGATGAAATTCCGTCAAGGCGTTCCTCAGATATCGCGTTAACAAACATCCGTACGGACGGACGGACATCCGCACGGACGGCCGGCCGTACGTACGTACGTACGTACGGACGGACAACCCGGATCCATAATGCCTTCGGCCTGGCTTCGCCGGCGGAGGCATAAAAAGGAGAACTCATAGCTCTAAAAGCTAAATTCGAAGTCATCTAAACACATTCACTGCCAGCCTTTTTTTTTTTTTTACTGTAGGTAGGTTCTGCCAGAGTTTTTTTTTTGAGGATTCTGGCTCATTTTACAAGAGCAGAGGATTATTTTCTGCTTGGACTTTGTGAACACAAAGTTCACAAAAGTACAAATAGAATGTGTGCTTTCTCTGTCTAAAAGAGTTAGTTTGTAGAGTTAGTAGTTATGTAGATATTAGCCGTTGAGTACAGCATGGTTTCAGCGTCTGAGACTGAAAGCTGAGATATAAGCAAAACTGCAAAAGAAAATAGTTCCTACATGAAACTGCTCACAACAAAGTCTGTGCATTATTTTGAGTAACCGGGCCATGATTTCTGGAAAGAGACAATGCTGTCGAGAGGGGGCGGGACACAGGCGAGCGAAAGACGGCTCCACCGTAGCCTGAGCGCACGGTGCTGTTAGAGTTGGCACTAGAGATGGTGGAGGTGGCGTTAAGCTGGTAAAAGATGGATAGAGGATAGAGGGAGGATTTAGTGCTTGCGTACACTCTGGCATTTTTAGGCAGACAAAAAAAAAAGATTATTAGCAGAAACGTAAGCCATGCTTTGGGTTTATGTTAAGAAGACAGGAAGTGTGATTGCGAACCTTGGCCGTGGGAGCGTCGTAGCGTCTGCGTTTGGGGACCATTGTCCCATACAGCATGTCCTCCTCCTGCTGTTTCTTCCTCTTATCGTGCTGTTGGGATGTGTAAAAAAAGAGAGGCTGCATCACGTCTCAGAAAACATACATACCCAGTTTGAAGATGCTTTTTTTTTCTACATCCGCTTTTTTTCTAAATCCAATTTCCAGTGGGCTACTATGCCTCAAATTACTACACTGCAAAACAAGATGATAGAGGCGGTGTCATCTTCTAAGTACCCAGGTTTCCTTCTTGATGAACAATTGTCTTGAAAAACAGATGGAAATCTCAATGTGATTACCCTGGTTAAATAAAGGATCAATTAAATCAAACAGAACAACATGCTGCTTACCCTAACTCGTTTCTCCTCTTCCTTCTCACTGCGATGCAGATCCCACTGCTTCTCCACATACTGCATAACGTTAATGCCCAAGAGCCGAAACTCCCGTCCCTGCTCACTCTCCCAGGCATCGATCTGCGCTTTCAGTTTCTTCTGAAGCTAAAACAAAACAAAACATATAAAGTGATATTATTAGATATATTTTTAACAAATGAATACAAATAAATAAATAGATAGATGGCCATCACATCTTACCCTTGGCAAGCTTTTCAGCAGGTCAGCCCCCTGTTTCTCCTCTTTGAGCAGATTCGCTCCTCTGTTTGTCAATCTTTTAGGATCTTTTACTTTGTTCTGGGAATGAGAAAGACAGCCAGACCTTAGTTAAACACTTTTTCATAACATGCAGTCATTTAAAGTCGAGCTGAACCCAAAAATGACTTTTCTTTTAGTTCAAATACCTGGGTATGCAGTGCACCCATTTAATGTATGCCAAAAAAAAAATCACGAAAATATAATTTCGTTTTTCACATCAAAAGTTCATTTTTCAAGATTTCATTGATAACAGCAATCTACAGTTCAATCAAATTATCGACACCGTATATGGTCCGCCTCTCAATTTGTTTTCAGACTGAAACGGACTCAGATGCACGTGACGAATGGGTTCACCTCGACTTTAAGCAATTATGATGACTCAATGAGCACACTGACGCATGTCCATGTTTTTCAAGTCCTCTCCATTTGCAATTTCCAGTATTTTGATTAAGCAAATTGAAAATAGCTATATTATGTTAATACTAGAGGCAATTAAATTAGATAAAAGATGGCAGCATAACAGTTATACTGTACCATATCCTGTCTAATTTAATACTGCAACTTCTTGTGGATTGGGTAAGTTCAGGAGAGGTCTCGCTGTAGAAAAGGGTCCATAATGGCCCACCGTCAGGCCTGTTCTTGGGGCAGTCAATGCCCACGAACCGGCGCGCCAACGACGTAATGACGATGACACCGCCGTGACATCATCAATGATGACGTCAGAGTTCACCTGTGAGGTCATCGGCGATGTCAGACATAACACCGATGATGTCATAGCTCCTTGGACGTTGTGACGTCACCAACGGGGTATATAAACAAAGTGTTCTGTGACGCTGTATCTCGTATTCCCTTCCTTCCCTATTCTCCTTCATAATGTCAACTATTAGCACAACCAAATCCGGACCCGAACTGAATCCTGGCTATCTTACAACCAGCCAGGCCCTGGTGACCGACTGCATTACACCCAGCCAGGACACCAGTGGTATTTCAACCGCGTCCCAGGACCGACATCTCGGTCCCCATCTCCATCTCCGTGATTCTGACCGATCACAGCCAGTGAGCCCTCATCCACGATCCAGCACACTTCACGAGGCAAGCCCAAAAGCTTCGCCCCCAGCAAGCCCACAAGCTTCCCAACAAATGGGTTGCGATTCTGACCGATCACTCTTGGTCACTGGCTGCCTTACACCCAGCCAGGCCAGGCCCAGGCCACTTCACGCATCACCCGAGGCAAGCCCACAAGCTTCGCTACACTCGCCTTGACTTGGTGTTGGGGAAAAGCTTCCTTTTCTGCTGGAAAGAGTGCTCACCTGCAGCTCCTGGAAGAGTCTCCAGCTGTCCTCCCACTGGTGAACCCCTTCATACAGCTCCTATTGAAAGAATAAAGGGTCTTAATGAAATATGTGCAGTGTCACATGTTTAGTGTAAATTGTCACATGACCAGAGCTGTTTACTTCCTGGTTGCACCAGGCGAAGAGCTTGGCTGCATCAACGCTCCCAAACAAAAGGTTATTAAAGTATGTTAACATAAATATAGGACAACAATTTTTTGGCACACATAATCTTGAAGGTGTCTAGTGTTGGTATATGCATTTGCAATTATTCAACTTTGTTCACTGTGGTCATATAATGAGTAAACATGTTGATGGCAACAATAGTGACCGGTGGATAGTGCTTCTAGGTATACACATACATTAGTGATGGGTCATGATTTTCAAATGTACGTCAGCCACGCCAACAATGGTGTGTCACAGGAGAACAAGGTTCAGAGTCGGGGGGTGGGCAACTGGCAGCCTGCGGGACGCATGCGGCCCCCGACCTCACTCCGTGTGGCCCCTGTTTGTTTTTGTTTTGTTTTACAAGCGGACGCTTTTGATTAGGTTAGGTTAGACCACCCAAATCAGTTTTTATTTTACTGTACATGTCCCAGAACATGGTGCTAATGGTGTTAGCATTGTCCACCCACATGGGTGTTTATCGGAAAACTTGGCATTTTGCATTCTTGATGTTTGATTTTCAAAGTACTGTTTTAAAAGTATTTAAGCCCCTTTTTGGATTAAGTGGATCCTTACCTCTCAGGAAAATGTGCCGTGCCATCTCAGGCTATCTTATTTTTTCACATATAAACATGATGCATATCTGTGTTTTGTCAACCCTGTTACCGACATAACAATTACTGTTTGAAAAGGTTTTAAATCCATATTTAGAACAAATCTGATATATTATGAAAGATAAAGTCTCCCTTGTTACACTAAGTGTGTTTGTAAAGTGAGAATATTGAGGAGTTTACTTTTTCCCATGGATGAATATGCCCATTTATATTTGGCACTTTCACAGCATCTTCTGTTTAAGAAAAAGTTATGTAAACAAACTAATAATACCCAAATTTCTTTGAGTGGATTACTGGTACTTTTTACTTAACGCATAAAATTTGTTTATTTTACATGTGTCTTTTCATTTTTTAAATTATATTTAGAATATTATACAAGTAACAGGGTTGACAACAGTTAGCATATTGGTTCTTCTTTTTTTAACCTCTTCCCCCCTAGCGGGCCCGCCGGCGGGCTGAGCCCTTGTCATCTCTCACAAATGACTCTCTACAGCAGCTTAGGAAGCAGGCAGGGAGACATACAGCACACCAAAATGTCAGGAAGAAACGTGGCTACAAGACTCTGACAAGCATTTGTATTCAAACGAAAAATAATTCCAACCCCAAGCAACAATATCACCATGTAGCAAAAACAAGAAAACGTTGCATGCCTGCGTTTATGTGGTGATTTGTTTTTGCGAGTGAATCTTTTCTCTCCAAACGAGACGGCTTTCGAAAGCCAAGAGTCTCCTCGTTCCAAAGAGGTATAGCTCGTCTCTGAGTCCCACGTGCAGCCGAAGCCTTTACACTTGCCTGACTCAGCCCTGTTCCCCATGTGCTGTGCACAGGGGCGGGAGTTTGATTTCAAAGGTGGTGGTGGAAGGGGGGGGAAGGGCACAATTAGTTCAGGTCCAAATACCCCTACACGAGGTAGAACAAACCACAACCCTGCCCCAAACACACAACATTTAACTTAGTAGTGTAGTAGTTTCTACATTAAAATGGCATACTGTATGAGCCATTTGTAATTTAATGAATTTATAATTCTCAGTCTCAATATGAAATGGATAAGTGTGGTCCTTGTCATTGACTGGACAATAGCCATTATAGTTATAATTAGGGGTGCCGCAAAATAATCGATTAATCGTCGACACACTCACTAGTCGGAGTGAAAATTACTAATCGACAATTATTTTACTATTTTATTTTTATTTTTTGCGTCTTTCACCGTCAGTCATCCATGCGCTAGTAGAATTCCCAGGGTCACTGAAGGCAACTGCCCCTCCGCCCCCCTCCCCGCACACAGAGGACAGGAGTTGAGAAGTACACAAAGGAGGAGCAACAATGGCCACGCGACAGAAAACTAGCAAAGTTTGGCAATACTTTGATGAAGAAAGAGACAACAAGGTTGTGTGTCGGCTATGTTCTCTCAAGCTTGCATATAACCACTCTACCACTGCAATGAGGACCCACCTTCAGAACAAGCATCTCGACGTAAACTTGCGTGGAGGAGATGATGCAGGCAGACCAGTATCACAGCTTTTACTGCAGAACCCCGCAGACGATGTGACCCTCGCCGGTCCGAAACGATCACACAACTCCTCGCTGAGATGACTGCCCGCGATATGCTACCACTGTGCTTTGTCGAGGGCGAAGGCTTTCGCAAGTTGATGAACTTTGTCGAGCCCGCATACACCGTGCCGGGGCGCACCTTGATAACATCCAGAGTGGAGGTGAGCCATGGCAAAATGACTGAGTACATTAAACAGCAGTTAGAGGAGGCACAGTGTGTGGCAATAACGTCAGACATCTGGACGTCCATTGCAACAGAAGCATACGTGACAATAACCTGTCATTTCATCAACGAACGTGGACAGCTCTGTAGCTGTGTTCTACAAACCCGCCCCATGGAGGACAGGCATAGCGGTGAAAATCTGGCAGCACACCTGCGAGAAGCAGTCAGTGACTGGAAACTGGAAGAGAAAGTCGTTGCCTGTGTGCACGATAATGCAAATAAATACATGTAATAATTGCATGTTGAATGTTTTGACATAGATTAAATTATGGTCAATTTAGATGGCGTCCTGATTATTATTATTATTAATTTTTTTTTTTGCTTATAGACTAATCGACTAATCGTCTTCAGAATTTAAGGGTAATCGACAGGAAAACTAATCGATAAAGGCATCCCTAGTTATAATAGCGATATACCACGGCCTCTCGTACCTTATCGTTTCATTCTATCATTTATAGAATATTATTGATAAAATGACCCTAGGAAAGCCAATGCCATTGGTCTCTAGTTTGTGGTTGTAGAGTTCACATGAGTTCTATGCTGTGGTCAAAGGTCACAGCATAGGGCATTTTATACAGTGAGGTCAAGTTTCGAAAAATGTTCTCACGACAATGAAATGGCTACTATGGGGACTATCATTATCACACAGAATACAATTGTGCTCATTGAATCAACAAGAGTCTCAGCTTTCCATTCATACCCAATGTATGCAATTCCAAGACTCTTTAGGAACCCCAGTATTCAGACATATTCGAACATAGTCGAACTATCTTCGACTGGCTCGCCTCAGGGTTGTGTTTTATCTGCGTTTCTGTACATTTTGTATACCAATGATTGTCGTAGTCGCTATGCCGATAGATTCATTATCAAGTATGCTGATGATTCGATTATCGTCAGCCTGCTTGACGATGATGAAATTGGCCATGGCCAAGTCATTGATGACTTTGTATCCTGGTGTGAAGATGCCTTTCTGCAACTCAATGTTTCAAAAACGAAAGAGATTTGCATTGATTTTAGACGCTCCCCCCCTGTTCCAAAAGGTAGTATTGTTAATGGTCAGATAGTTGACCTGGTCACTGAATATAAATATCTGGGCACTGTAATTGATAGCAGGTTGAAGTTCGATCTAAACACAGAGTCGCTGTGCAAAAAGGGTCAGCAGCGCCTTTTTTGTCTCCGGAAACTTGCCAAATTCCAGGTAGACAATACCTTGATGAAATTGTTCTACAGCGCTTTTATTGAATCTGTTATCACCTTCTCTATTGCTTGCTGGTATGGCAGCCTCGACATCAAGAATAGGAACTCCCTAGGGAGAATCGTGAAAACGGCTTCTAAAATAGCCGGAATCCATTTTAGGAGCCTAGACCACATTTTCAACTTGCAGTTGCTGAAAAAAGCAAGGGCTATCTGCTCAGACAATGCCCATCCGCTGTGCTCTGAATATGAGCTGCTTCCATCTGGCCTTCGTCTTCGTGCTCCCTTGGCCAAGAAAAATAGATATAGGAATTCCTTTGTGCCTGCTTCGATTCGAGCTTTAAATGCTACTTAAGAGAATATACAGTAATGTAACATCTACTTGATGTTTTTATTTATTTGTGTTCTCCTATACAATAGTTATATTGTAGCACTTACTTTCTGTAATATGTAGCGCTGTGTGGCTAAGTCTCCTTCTTAGACTGCCTTGCATTTTGCACTTATCGTATTTGCACTTATCGGCCTCTAATGCACTTTAAACTACACTGGCACTTTTGAACTGAACTTACTTTGCACTATGTCGTGGTCCATTGTGTCTCCATTTTGTTTTTATGGTTTTATGGTCCTTTATGGTTTTTATGGTTTTATGGTCTATTTGTGTCTGCACTTTGTTTTCATGTTTTTATTTCGAGTCTTGTGTGATTTTATGACTGTTTTGTTTTTTGCTCTGCTGCAACCCAAAGTGCCCTTCTGGGGCATATGAATAAACTTGAACTTGAACTTGATGTTTGAGGCAAATCTGATGAAATTCCGTCAAGGCATTCCTGAGATATCGCGTTAACAAGCTTGAAAATGGCGTTCGAGAGGTCACAGTGACCTTGACCTTTGAACTTTGACCACCAAAATCTAATCAGATTATCCTCGAGTCTAAGTCGATGTTTGAGCCAAATTTGATGAAATTCCGTCAAGGCGTTCCTCAGATATCGCGTTAACGAACATCGGACGTACGTACGTACGTACGGGCGTACGGACAACCCGGATCCATAATGCCTCCGGCCTGGCTATCGCCGGCGGAGGCATACAAAGTAATCAAATTACTTTGCTTATTACTTGGTATCAAAAGTAATTAGTTAGGTTACTTGTTATATTACTACATTACTTTAAAACATGTTTAGCCAGCTCCTTTCAGAACTGAATCCACTTTATTGGAACAATAATTAACCTCACAGGAGGAGTCAACAATCAGCCAAACTATATACCTTTTTATTTATTTGCCTACCTACAGTAGGACAAAAAAAACTATTCTGGCAACTGGAGTACTCTCGCATAGCCAGACCTATGTCCACACTTCATTTTAGCGCTGTGCCAGTGCTGAAGAAAGTAATACAATAACTTGAAGTTACCGTACTTAGATTAGTAACTGTAATATCATTACTTTTTGGAAATTGTAATTGCTTACATTACTAGTTACTAGGGGTGGGAATCGTGGAGTAACTCACGATACGATATGGTCACGATACTTGGCCCTCGATAACGATATTATCACGATACAGCGATTCTGCGATAATCGATATATTGGAAGAAATTTAACCTACGATACATCACGATATCTGTGTAACTGAAGAGAAAAAAATACCCCTAAAAGGCAAGAAGCAGGTATTATGTATTTATTAGCAGAATTGACATGAACTCTCTCAGAGTTCACTCACTCACTCATACTATTTTCGATACCACGGAGGAAAAGTTACACATTAAGTCTTTTTATTATTATTATCAAAACAAGAAAACCTATATAACCTACCTACCTATATAATTTCTGAAAGTAGATATTAATGATCAAACATTTCCATTCATGTAGCCTACAGTATTTATGTTTTTGTTTCAACTACAAACATAAATAAACGTCAACTTGAAACTATGTTTTAACTACCACACACAGCATAATATTTTAGCCTGTTTATTAAAGAAAAAATAATAATAATAAACATATCGATACTTGGTGCCAGTGGATCGATAACGTATCACAAGTGGAAATATCGCGATACCGTGAGTATCGATATTTTGTCCCACCCCTACTAGTTAGTGGGGAAATTAATTAAATTATACTGTACTACAGTAACTAAAATACTGCCCAAAACTGCCCAGAGCAGCCAGATCTCCAGAGCTCCACATCCAGCCCTGAGGGACTCCACAGCCCTCTGACATCACTGCTGCCTGACTGCTGACAATCTGAGAAATGTCTGTTGTGGGTGACTAGTTTAACATAAACCAAGTGTTAAACAATACCCGAAATTCTCCTTGTGAAGCACTTGATTCAGCTGCATTTTGCTGGGAGATGCACAGAGAAGCCTTTTTCTACCTGTGTGTACATTGCAAAGTTGCCTCACAGCAAGAAGGTCCCGGGTTGGAACCCCGGTCTGTCCCAGGTCCTTTCTATGTGGAGTTTACATGTTCCCCCCCGTGTTTGTGTGGGTTTTCTCCGGGTGCACCGGTTTCCTCCCACCATCAAAGACATGTATGTTAGGGTTAATACTCCTGTCAGTGCCCCTGACCAAGGTACTGGCAAAAAGAACTGGAGTTGGTCCCCGGGTGCTGCACTGTGGCTGCCCACTGCTCCTAGTTCTAGGAAGGTTCCTAGTAGAGGAGGGGTCAAATGCAGAGGATGAATTTCCCCATGGGGATAAATAAAAGATAACCTAACCTAACCTACAGTAGCTGTGTTTTATTTAAAGTATTGTCTTAATCGGGATAATATCGGAATATTGCAGTCCATGTAAACATACAGTTTATGCTTTGTACTGTTTGTTTGTTGATCTCAGTTTATCTGTGGCAGGACGTCCTGTACAGTTACCTGGGACCCTGAGGACCCTGGGACTCCACCGCCTGGTGGTCTGCTCGCACCCTGCGAAACACACACACACACACGGTCACGTTGTGTGTTACAAGGCAGGGTGTGTAGACTGAGTAGTTATTGTAGACTGTATGTTATTTGATTGCGTACCTTCAGCCTTGCGGACCTTCGTCTTCCATCTGGACCCTACAGAGAAGAGCCACAGTCAGCACAGTTACATTCACCTTGTTCTGTTTTTATTTGATAAAAACACTTAGTTCCGGCAGAGCAATTTGCTTGGACAAGAGGCATTCCAGTCGTGATGATATTTAGCACAGTATAACATCACGGGATGCTTCACTTGGCTTCACAGAGTTCTGATGTAACCTTGATTAGGCTGCACACCTAGTAGGGACAGTGATCTGGATAGATTTGAGCTTAATTATGAACAGTATAGACAGTTTTCACCAGAGCACAACCCCACAGCATTCGGCAAACTGCAGAAATATTCACTCGACATCGTTACTTTTGTTTTCGCCGCTCAGCTGTATAGACGGTTTTCACGGAATGGTCAGTCCTGCACTTGAATGTTTTTTTTTTTTTTATGTCCATAGCAAACACTGCAACAGGAAGTGAGCTGGGGTTCAATTTAGAATGTTTTTGTTGTCAAGTTAAAACCGTCTATATTGTCCAGTCCTAACTAAAAAGAGTGAGTTTCTGGCCATTGCTACCAAACATGTCATGCTAGCTTATTCTATGCTAAATACACACGATTCCTCCACAAAAACACGTTCATCAACTTGCAATTTTTGCCAGTTCAAGCAATTTTACTGTATTAACACATTGACTGCCAGCCTTTTTTCAATGCTGTAGGTAGGTTCTGCCAGTTTTTTTTTTGAGGATTCTAGGCTCATTTTACAAGAGCCGAGGATTCTTTTCTGTTAGGACTTCGTGAACACCAATCATCTAAAAACAACTAATAGAATGTGTGCTTTCTCTGTCTAAAAGAGTTAGTTTGTAGAGTTAGTAGTTATGTAAGCATTAGCAGTTGAATACAGCATGGTTTCAGCGTCAGAAAAAATATTCAGAGATAAACGGCTTTTTGTGAAATTCGATAGAACAGTCACTTTAACCATTCATTTTTGGCATCAGTAAGACCTAAACAATAGTTTTGAACAGTAATTTCCTCCATAACAGCAGTAAACTTCCCTCTGCTTCCAACTCCTCCCTCCGTGGGCGTTCTTCTTGGCTGCAGCGCCGTGTCACAAGCACTTTCCTACCTGTGCAAATGCACTTTCTCATACTCTCGACCTCTCAAATAAATTTCTGAATAGAAATTAAATTACTCTAAATTATAGCGAAAAAGAAACAAAAAAGAATGGGTTGAAAATCCCATTCTAAAAGCCTTTTATGGCTGTTTCCAATTTGGTGCTATTTTGCAAGGCAAAATGGCCTGCTGCACCACAAGCTTGTCACCAGTCTCATTGCTTTGCTGCTTTGTGCGGCTGTGAGCCTGTCTGTGCGGCCGCTCTTTGAGGAAGTCTGGTTGGACTCGCTCGCTTCTTGGAGTTTTGGTTGAGAGCTTTGATAAAGCTTTTGCGATTCTGGTCATATTTATGCTGCGTGTTTCAAAGTGTGTCCCACCCGCAATCCACTATGCAAATCTGCAATCCCGCACCGCCAGCAATCAGCGCGAAAACGAAAGCGCCTTCGCCAATCCACCTTCATGAGAATGGCTTCAGTCACACTGCTTTTTGCTTGCCTTCCTCTAGTCAGGAAAGCACTGTCACCACTTAGTGGGTCGGTGGAATGGGTTGTACACGTTGTACATGTCCAATACCTATATAAGAGATGTAAAAGGGTTAGATGCACATCCCACCGTCAAAAAAAAAAAATCGATTCTGACGACGTGTTGTTACGTCGTTGGCAGTCAACAGCTGGATTCTGAAAACGTGTTAACACGTCGTTGGCAGTGAACGTGTTAAAATAACATAAAACTTAGCAAATTCCATTGCAATTTTTGAGAAAAGTTGTCATTAGGTTTGTCATTAGTTAGAAGAAGATTTTGTTTAAACTTTTTTCCTCATCTTGCAATTTTTGCCAGTTCCCACAATGTTGGCGCAAAAAATTCAGATAAGAAAAACCCCCTGGAAAAAAACAGTCCTGGAGGGACTGAATAACGCTCCAAAGTTAGGCAGTGGCATTTTTCCACAAGGCAACACAAATTAAAAGAACACCTACTGCAACGGGATTTAAACCTGCTTCTCCAACACATCCAGCCAATCAGCTGTTCCAATCAGCCGATTGGATAGCTGTGCCTTAGTTACGTCACACGTAATGTGCAATTTGATTTAATTTAATTCCAGAGTGCAATAACTGCAATTTGACACGTACTGTACATAGATTGTAACTGTAACTACTTATTGAATGCTGTCCTACAATTCTACTTACTTTTACTATCCCATTGACTTTATTTTATTTTATTCTATTTTATTCAATTTTATTTTATTGTATTGACTGTTTTTTACGTTTAGGGCGATACTGTGTGATACTGCGTTATGCTATGTTGTGTTATGTGGATATTTCATGCCTGAGTGCGCGCAACTGCAACTTGTCCCAATTTCCCCCCGGGGATCATTAAAGTCTTTCTGATTCTGATTCTGATTCCTCACAGCAGCCTGGTCATGACATGTGGTTTCACATCCAGCCAATCAGCTGTTCCTCACAGCAGCCTGGTCATGACATGTGGTTTCACAGCCAGTAGACATTTCTGTGTTGAACAATGTCTTTTCTCTGTGTCTGAGCTGTGTGTGTGTGTGTGTGTGTGTGTGTGTGTGTGTGTGCATGTGTGTGCGTGTGTGTGTGTGTGTGTGAGAGAGAGAGAGAATGAAAAAAGATTAGAAGAAGAAAATCATGACACTATTCACTTTTACTGAGAAGGTTACTGAATGGATCTCCAGCCACACCACAGTAAGCTGACCCAGCTCTACCAGTGGTTTTCACTGTGCGGTCCGCGGACCACCAGGGCTCCATCAGGTCCCCGGCAAAATTGACAAGTAGAAGAATGACTGTTCTGATCATAGTTTCTCTGTTATCTCCAAATACCTACCTACAATTGTATTGTACGTACAGTAGGCATTTTCAAGTGCTAAATGTTAAATGCTAAATGTTCAGTTGTAAGTCAAAGCTACATGTAAGATGTCACAAGCACTTTGATTGTAACAAGATAGGGCTGGGCAATATAGAGACAGTCGGCATGTCTGGGAACACCCATACAGGCTGTAGGAACGCCCACAATAACCCTAACCCTAACCCTAAAAAAAAATACTTGTAGGGATGACTATTGGTGCTTTCACAAAATATTTGCACAATGAGATTTTTTGATAGATAATCATCAGTAATGTGGATATAATGACTAGGTAAAGACAAATAATAGAACAGCTAAAACAGTCTGGTAAGTTCAGAAAATGACATCACTTTACTGTAATACAGCCTTTAAAACCAGGAAAAGACAACACTTACAGTATGCCATATCACCATTATTAGCACATCCAAAATCTACCACCATATCTAGTCTCATATTACGATAATGATATAATATCGATATATTGCCCATGGGGATGTCACAATATATTGTCCCACGATATATCGCGATATCAAAACGTGACAATATGTATCGTTGGGATGAAATCTCATATCGCGAGAAAAAGAAGCTGAACATGGTGGCACTGATCTGCATCTGATTGCATGCTCGCTCTCCTTTTCATTGCTTTGTTTGAACAGACGAGGGACGTTACAGACACGGAGGATGAAAATGGTGAAAGGATTTAGTTTATCTTGTGATTGTCTCTTTCTCCAAGAGGTTTATTATCAGGCTTCAAGACAAGAAAAACGAGGACAACTGAGGCCATGTCCACACGGAGACGAGTTTAGGTGTATCCGCTAAAGTTTTTTGTCATATAGACGTTTCGTCCAGATGGAACCGCGTTCTGGGACTATACGTTCTGGGAGTATACGCTAATTTTTCAAACCGGGTCCCAGAGTGATTAAATCTGAAGACGCCACCCTTGCATTTCCGTGTTTACAACCCATACGCATCTTTCCTGAAACGATGACGCCATAGCCCCACCTCTCTCCACCAGCAACAATAACAATCATGGCAGTAGCTACTGAGCCTGTTGGGGATCTTGCAGCAAAATATAATGCTCCTCTATTACCACCGTCAGCAACAAGTGGACACGGAGAACAGCGTGTACAACATCCTCAGGGCTCCACACAGCTGACTCTTCCCATCCACCCCTCCCCTCCCTTTATCGGATATTTCCCAGAAGGCTTAGCGGCGGCTGAATTTTTACAGCCGCCGCTAAGCCTTCTGGTGCGTTCACACCGACCTATTCAAGTTTTTCGCTGGCATCGAGTTTACATACAAAGTCAATGCAAACGAGCGATTGAGCGTATATTCGCCCGGGAGAAAAATCGCTGGGCGTCCGAGCGACAGAGAGAGAGCGATAGGGAGAAAATTCGCTCGTCACCCGAGATGAAATATCTCAACTCGAGCGAAATTTCACTGGCATCAGTCGCTCGCTGTTCAACGCTGATTGGCTGCCGTGTGAGAGTGAGTCAAGGATCACACTGGCTTGGAACAAACCGCATTGACAGCTGACATGAAGTGAAGTCTGTACTACCGGTATAGAGCTTGCGTTAGGAGCACGCTGATAGGCTTAGCTTGTAAACAACTACGGTGGCTCGTAGTGGACAAATATCATGACATTGCGTAACGTTATAGCCCCCAGGTGTCCGTCAATTATTGTGCCTGTTGACGAGCGATTTAAACAGAGCGACTCCAAAGGGTTGAATCGAGCGACAGAGAGAAAAATAAATATCTTGGTATGAACACAGCTTAAAAGGTAAACAATGCTCTAAATATAATCTGAGTGAAATATCAGAAATGGCCCTTGAACATACAGTATATTGCATCAGGCTGCCTGATGGTTCATGGGATAAATAAAGCAGGCTGATGGAAGGACGGTCTTCAGGGTTGTTGTTCAAATGCACAGCTTCATATTGATTATTTTGAGGTCATTTATTTTTCAAGTGTGATTGCCTTTAGAGAAGCAGAGAGAAAAACAACTCACTTTGTTTTGGATTGAGTCCATTTCTGGGGCTGCGTGTGACTGCCTGCGGTGCTTATGTGCCAGTTTGTTACTCATTCCTAATTAAGCCAATAACACCTCTCAAACTTATGAAAGCAACTGAAAATAAGCCTTTTTACTAGAAGAGTCGGCATCAGACTATCAAGAGAAAAGTGGATGATGGCCTGGCTATTGTTTGGAATTTGGAATAGGAGATTTGCATTACTAGCGCTCGATTCCTTCGCTAGTTCGGCCGCGTCGCCCGCACTGCAGCTCGCCAAGCTGGCCTTGTAGCTCGCATATGCATGATGATGACTGTCACAAAGCAAAAAAACTAGAATTGAACTTATATATGTTTGGTTCTCGCTCCCTTGCGACATGCTCAGAATGACATTTCAGTAATACACTTAAACATTCCATTCAAGGTCTTTCTAAAGGTGAGTTTTTCATAAGTGGATCAATGATTAAACTGAAAGGGAGTTTCAGAGGAACATATGGCGGATATCAATGACATTAGATAGTCAAATGTCCTCTTTCCTTTGTTTGTTTATGTTGTTGAAGGAGGCAATAGGCATACATGATCACATCATGCATACTTTTCAAAATGTGTTTAACCGGTCCTGTCTCAGCCCTCTGATTCCCTCTCCTCTTCCTTGGAGATATAGCGGTGTGGTATCTGCCTGAACCCTGACAAGAAGAACCTCCCTGCATGTTTACCAGGACATTTTTGTTCAGGAATCTCACCACACACCAAAACCTTGATGGAGGAGTCTAGTTTTGGACTAGTGAGAAGAACCAGTTAACTATCATTATTTTGTAAACTTGCAATTTGATCTTTGATTTTCTTCTTTAAGTTTCATGCTTCTCTATCTTCAGCAGTTGTATGGATATGGGTGGACAGACCCAGAGAAAAACACACATGCAAAGAAACACACCAGACAAAATGCCCCTCACTCAATGTGCTTTCAGTGAAGCATTGCAGTTGCTTGTATACTGTGCTACAATATATATATATATATATATATATATATATATATATATATATATATATATATATATATATATATATATATATATGGGGGGTTTCAAAGTCTGAGACTGTGCCCCCCAGTTTACTTGCTTAGTTAATTACTGGACAGTACCTATTATTATTTTATTTTCCCCCAGAGACACTCAACAATTGAGCCAAGATAGCCTGATATTGCTGTTTGGAATACCTCAGACTAAAACAAATGCATAAGAAAGGTCTGTCTGAAGGCATGCATTTGTTTCTGACTCTAAAATTCCTCCCAAACTACGGTTTGTCTGTCTCTGAACTATCTGTTTAACCAAAGGAGATCTCCTTTTGATAACTAATGTAAATACGTACGGCAATATTTTTCACTTCCATTCAATGAGCCACCCTGGGGAGGCCCGCCTCCCACTTTGCAAACCTCTGTGCTATAGACCAAATCACCGTGACATCACCATGTAAGCAACATTTACTTCTGCGTACCACTTCGGAAAGGCGCCAGGTTTAAATTTGCGTGTTGTCAAATAAATGCTGTCAAACTCTCGTTGTTTTCGGCCGACTACTTTCAATTTAAATGTTCAAACGGTTGGTAAACATGCTTGTCCGGTACATGTATTCACGGGACGAATACATGTACCGTGACACCCCTACTGTAAGGCTACGTGTCGAGGAAGCTATGTGACTGATGGATCCTTGAATCTTGTTCAAAATCCCATTGGAGAGTTTCAAAAATGAACGGGGCCAGGCAGAGAGATAGTAAGCTTACTATTCTGCATTCTTCAAAACAGATGTGTTTTTTTGCGGATAACGCCAACAGAGATGACATTATATAATGTTATCTTTTCACTCTTTTCACTGATTTATTGTCAACTGAAGAGAAAGGGAGGAAGACACCGAGTCAAAGTAAACCCTTATATCAAATACATCTGAGTCTCAATCCTTTTGTTGTACAAAGTACAAAGCCTGGGAATCAGCTGGGACGATTTACACATAACCTCTCAGATTATTCACTTTTATTTGTTTATCTGCGAATATTTAAAGGTCCCAATTTGTGCAGCTGTAACCTCTTAAAAACGTGTGTCTCTGGTCCATAAAACATGATTCTGGATTAATTTGTCGAAAATATAGCAACCCCGTTTGTTCTGACGGAGTTGTCACTTCCTCATCTCGTCGCGTCCAAGACCAAGAATGGTCTGTTTCTATAATATATTCAGAACGAACAGTTCCCATTGGCCGCTGAGGGAGAGCCCGCCCCAGGCCAATCAGATTAGCGTCTGTGGACCAGCACGCTAGGTTGTGTCCACAACTAACGTTAGCAACGAGCTATCGCTAACTTAACGGTTGCTACGCTGAAGAGGACATCTCAAAATGCCTAGACTTACCGAATGCACCTCCGCAGTTGCTGGATCACGTACAGTTGGCGTCACTCCAGCTAGAAGTGTTAATTTTGTGGCTATAGACAAAATGGCGCAGGTAGCTTGTGTGAGAGAGACTGCGCGCAGTATGCTTAAGGACCCGGGTGACGTCACATTAACCCGTCTGGGGGACAGTGGCGTGCCGTCCATTAGGCGAACTAGGCAAATGCTAGGGGCGCTTGAGCCGTTAGGGGCGCCAGAGAGGGTAAAAAAAAAAAAACTTTTTCATGATAATAGGCCTACTATTATTTTACAATAGTAGACAAAAAATAAGCACAACAACGTCTTAAGTCTTTAAATAATAGTGAAATCATTTTTCTAATTCTGGCTTTCTGGCTGCCTGGGCTGCAGCACTTTCACCATGGTCCCTAATCCATACCACCCCACCCCCTGCGCGGCCGCGTCCCTTCTACCTGCTCGGAGCTCAGCAAAAATCTTGCCTAGGGCACCAACTTGGTCAGGCACGCCACTGCTGGGGGAACAGAGCATTAGGGGGCGTGGCTTGAAGGAGACTGCAGGGGGAAGCTGGATAGGGACAAATCTAACTCTGGCAGTTCTGAGGTTGTGACCACTACAGGGAGGGATGACAGCAGTATATATGCATTTACAAGTAAAAACAGCTTTTGCACGGAATGGGACCTTTAACTTGGCTTTCAGGCTCTTTTCCAGCTCCACCCTGGTCACAATCACACAGGTCAGCACATTGGCACTGAGAGCTGACCAGTACAACGAGCTCCACTGCAGCAGCCAGCTGGGCTTTTACTATGGGAGCTCAGAAAACTTTGTGAAATGCGCACAAAGTCTCAAACCCTTCTTTCCCGTACTTACTGGAAAAGTGAAACCCACCCCGTTGTCTGTCAGACAGTGGGGGTATCTTTCAACAGGGTTTAGAAGTTTTTCTTCTTCTGCCGTTTTATTCTTCTTCTGAACATGTAGGTATTTTGACGTTGACTAAAGAAACACTGCCGCCTAGTGGCCGCTTTTAGATAGGATTCCAAATTAGTGCTTACATCAAACGCAAATGCTACATAAAACAAATACAACAGGGGGAGGGGTTGGTGGGAGTATTAGGCTACTCACATGCGCTCTGTTTACAAACTTGTGTACAATAAAGATTTAAAGTGGGGGGAAATGCCTTTGCCCTGTCAAACAGCTGGAATACAGACATCTGAGAGGGAGGCGCACCCCACACTTTGAAAATCACTGCTCTAGAGTAAAACCTTTTTGTGTGGATTGCCTAGATCTTATTAAATAGTGGACATTTATTCATTCCCACATATTAGACACTATTTCTGATGGTAAAAATAGCGTAAAAAGCAGAATTCAGACATATTCAAAGGGAAAAAAACAGAATTTGGGATTTGTTGCTTTTTTTCCCCGTTTTCGTACCGTGCCGTATTCGTACCGAACCGTGACCCCAAAACCGAGGTACGTACCGAACCGTGACTTTTGTGTACCGTGACACCCCTACCTTACAGGCAATGTTAACTTTCCAAAATTATTATTCTTTGTACTTGGGCCAATTTCCCCCTGCTGCCCTGGTCACTGCTCCACCCTCTGCTGATCTGAGAGCCGTAGACTAGCAACATGTTTCCTCCGACACATGCGCAGTTGCCAGCAGTGTTGGGCAAGTTACTTTCAAAATGTAATATACTACATATTACTAGTTACTTTCATTTGAAAGTAATAAGTTACTTTACAATATTACTTTCTGTGTAGAGTAACTCGTTACTTATTACACTACTTTTGTATTACTTTCACCAAAACAACAGCAGCAGCAGAATGACATTACCGCCCCGGAACCATCCCGAAAAATAATTTCAACCGCCTTGAAATCAGTGTAAACAATCCAAAATTCTAAATGTTATTATTTTCCTTTGTTATTGTCATCTATAGTGGTTGTTTGCATAAAAACACACTGTAGAAAAGGGTCCATAATGGCCCACCGTCAGGCCTGTTCTTGGGGCAGTCGATGCCCACGAGCCGGCGCGCCAACGACGTAATGACGATGACACCGCCGTGACATCATCAATGATGACGTCAGAGTTCACCTGTGAGGTCATCGGCGATGTCAGACGTCTAGGCTGACTGTGATGGCAGACGGGACTTTACGGGGTCACCGATGATGTCATAGCTCCTTGGACGTTGTGACATCACCAACGGGGTATATAAACAAAGCGTTCTGTGACGCTGTACCCTTCCTTCCCTATTCTCCTTCATAATGTCAACCCTTGCCACGACTAATCTGTGATTCTGACCGATCACGGCCCGTGAGCCCTCATCTACGATCCAGCACACTTCACGAGGCAAGCCCAAAAGCTTCGCCCCCAGCAAGCCCACAAGCTTCGCTACACACACAGTTTGATTAGAAAATAACTATCTTTTTTTAAATATGTGCTTTGATTTTATCAAATGTAACTCAATTTGTAACTTGAGTTACTTGACAAAGTAACTGGTATAATATTACTGAAATCCTATAAGTAATAAGTTATATTACTGAGTTACTGCTAAAAGTAATATATTACATGTAATATGTTACTTTTGTAATGAGTTACCCCCCAACACTGGTTGCCAGCCGCTTCTTGTCACCTGACAGCAGGGAGCTTCACTGGCAGGACGTAGCACGTGGGAGGATCACGCTATTAAGTCCAAGAAATTGTGTGCTCAACTCAGTGTTAAATACTTTGAGTGCCGGCCCAACAAAACATGAAAAGTCAAATGGAACTGGCAGAACTCACAGCTTCAAGTCTACACCGAGGAAGGCCACAGGCTGAAACGCGTCTGTTTTGTTTACTGCTCTATGTGGATTTAAAGCTTTTTGTGAAACTTCACCTGTGAGTGCTGCCAGTTCCATTTGACTTTTCAGGATCACGCTATTCCCACCAGTTCCCTTCTGCTTTGAACATGTGCTCTGACCAACCAGGACCAGGACAAATACCCATAATCCGGCTTCGAACCCACGGACACAGCCAATCGTGCCTTTATGGACGCCCGACCAAGCTGGGGGCAACATGCGACCCTCGTGTTGGTAACAATGTTAACTTTTAATTCAAATAAAGAACACGAAAATCTCTGACGCATCACCGACACCTACCCACCCACCACCGCAGAGATCCCGGTTCAATTCTTACTTCCGGCTCAGACGTTCCCGACAGACACAATTGGCCGTGTCTGCGGGTGGGAAGCCATTGGGGTGTGAGTCCTGGTCGCTGCACTTGGCGCCTCCTCTAGTCGGTCGGGGCTAGCCTGTTCGGGGGGAGGGGAACTGGGGGGAATAGCGTGATCTTCCCATGCGCCTCACTGTCAGGTGAAAAGAAGCGGCTGGCAACTGCGCATGTGTCGGAGGAAGCGTGTGCTACTCTACAACTCTCCCAAGATCAGCAGAGGTGGTGGATCAACTGACAGACAGCAGAGTTCCAGGGCGGTCAGGTCTTTACTCGCTGTGTCCCACAGCAGGATAAAGTGGTGTCACGCCCCCTCTCATCTGACACCCACAGGCAGTGTGCAGACAGATTGAAAAACTTTCCATCTCTGTTCAGACAAGATCTGCCCATGGTGCTGGCCTCACTGGGACCTCTGTCTTGACCTATACCTCAGGCAAATGTTGTCTTGTCAGAAGTGCTCCCCCATCCCTCCCAGTGTCCCTGTATCGTTATACATTGACTTCAACTCTATGTACTGAATTGCTTTTATGCAATTGTTGATGTGCAGAATCAGTGCAATTGTTTGTCTAGTATCTGTTAATTATTTGACTCACTCTATCGTTCGTGAATACGTTGTCAATCTAGATAATTTCTGTCATGATAAGCACATTTGAAGACATTTTTCAAACACAGGAGAGAAAGAGATGCAGAATGAGAGAGAGACACACACACAGAGAGAGAGATTACTCCTTTAAAAAGTAATACAATTACTTCACTTATTACTGTACTTGGTATCAAAAGTAATTAGCTATGTTACTCGTTACATTACTATTGCTTTTGCTCAGGGGCGTGCAGAGACCCTTAGAGGGGCAGGGTCTCACGCTGGATAAAGTGGTGTCACCCCCCCTCTCATCTGACGTCCACAGGCAGTGTGCAGACAACTATCTAGACATGATTGAAAAACTTTCCATCTCTGTTCAGACAAAGATCTGCCCATGGTGCTGGCCTCACTGGGACCTCTGTCTTCTTGACCCTACCTCAGGCACCCACCACTGATTACCGGCAACCAATCAGGAGGTCAAAGGTCACAGCACCAACAGATGGAACAGATATGCAACGGTCGCTGAAACACGTCCTTTGATGTACTGACCCAGTGGTAACTAGAACGACCGCACCTCACATATATGCCTCCACCAACAAGTGAGCAGTCGACATCCATGTCTGTCCAGACTTTGATGTTTGAGCAAAATGTGAAGAAATTCCGCAACATGTTAATGAGCGAGAAAATGGCGTTCGTTAGGTCAGTGACCTTGAACTTTGACCACCAAAATGTAATCAGTTCATCCTGGAGTCCAAGTGGACGTTTGAGGCAAATTTGATGAAATTCCTCAAGATGTTTAATAAACAACAAACAATGTTGCAGAGATATTGCGTTAATGAGCTTGAAAATGTGTTCGAGAGGTCACAGTGAGCTTGACCTTTGATAACCAAAATCTAATCAGTTCATCCTTCAGTCCAAGTTGACGTTTGAGCCAAATTGGAAGAAATTCCGTCAAGGTGTTCCTGAGATATCGCATTCACGAACATCGGACGGACAACGCAAAACCATAACTAGAGATGCATGTGCACCATCAATTCAACAATAGTGAAATATTCATTGTTGTGTGAACTACATATGCCCCAATTAAACAATGTATTGTAGAGCATGTCATAACCACCCATTGAAACACATATGACAAACATAACAGACACCCACCCAACAGAGCTCGTCCCTATGCCACAGTAAGATGAACAGTATGACATGACCGGGGATCATGAGTAACACAGTGAGGACGCCCTGTTTCTGCTCACCTCTCTGACCTCCGTCACATAGGTGGCGCTCTCATGCTCTGCCCTCTCCAACTCAGACTCCAAGTGCTGCTTGTCTCTTCTCAACTATGGAGCACAACAGAGATTCAGAGATGCACACTTATGAGATGTACACATGTTCCAATTAAAAAAATAAATAGCTGCAATGATAAAATTAATAACTATTATTATTCTAAATCAAGATATGAGAGTGTAAGTCTTAGAAGAAGTGCGTTTCACTGACGTTTTCCAAGTCTGCTCCATCACTTAGTCTCTCAATCTCCTGCTCCAGTGCTGTAACTTTCAGGTTCATCTAGGATAATAATAATACATTTTATTTATAGAGCACTTTTCAGGGTACTCAAGACACTTTACATATAACATATTTACATATATCTATCATAGGAAATAACATACACACTAAAAACACAACATGCAACAATCACACTAAAAGCAGTTCTGAAAAGGTGAGTTTTGATTAGTGATTTGAACATGGACGGCTGTGTGCAGTCTCAGTGTTTTTTGTGCATGTTTTTAGCGGGGGGTTCCTATCCGGAGGAAACCCCAGGGGAGCACGGGGAGAACATGCAAACTCCGCACAGAAAGGCCCTTTTGAAGAGCCCATCTGGGCAGTAGGCACTGAGGACTCGGGGATGGAGACACACCCTCAGCGCCCACAGCGTCCCAGGCGGGAATCGAACACAGGACCTTCTTGCTGTGAGGCGACAGCGCTACCACTGCACCACCATGCCCCCCGTGTGTTTGGGGAGTTCCAGAGAGAGGGGGCAACTACGTAGAATTCTCTGGGCATCCAAGGTCCGGCGCTTGGTCCTGAGTGTGATGGAGACAGACTTGGCATCATAGCGGCAGTGAGTTCTGGAGGTACTGGAGTTTATTTTGGACATAAAGAATGCTGTTGCAGTAGTCAATTGTGAATGTGATGAGACCATGGATCAGCGTTTCGGCAGCAGAGGAGGAGAGTGATGGGCGGAGACTAGCCAGCTATGTTTTTTTAGGTGGAAAAAGGCAGTTCTGTTTGTTTTACGTGGTGTTTGAAGGAGAGGATTCTGTCGAAGAAGACTCACGCCGGGATTCCACTGAGTGCATTTGCGTTGCGTTGCGGCTGTGCTCCGGTTTTGCTCCGTGCTCCGCCAACACTCAACGGCTGCGTGCAGAGCACGTCACGTCACGGCTCCGCTCCGCCAGACAGCTGGAGTGACGAGACCGACAAGTTCTCGCGGTGAAATTGCGCGAGACACTTTGTATGTGGGATAAATACAACAACAAACAGGCAGAAGATCATTGTTCCCAACTGGAGAAGCAGAGGAGGGGTGGATTTGCTTGGTGTTGTCCTTGTTTGTTTGTTTGTTTATTTATTTAAGAAAAGGGACAATGCACATTAATTAGCATGAGCACGTGAGTCCATCATGTAAATGTGCCAGATTTAGCCATACAGGCTAATTTTCATCTGCAGTCCCTGGCAGGTTGATGTTATATGTGAAACATTAACAAACACATGCAATAGTACAGAAGACATAAGTAGACAAAAGCATATAAAAGAAGAAAAGCACAAGCACATTAATAGCATATAAAAAGAACATGCATGAGCACATATAAAAAAGAAAATGCAAGATTACATTAGCATATTCTATACAATACATGCCAGAGCAACAGCACATAAGCACATAAAAACAGACAAAAGCATATAAGCACAATTATGCAGCCCCTGGTTTACTGTAAAGCACGGACAAAAGCACAGACAAAACCGCATGCCGTACAAAGCAGACAAACAATGACAAACAACGAGAAATGCTATCCTGGAGTATGGATGCATGTTTGATTGTTCAATAGACAATGTTTTATGGAGTTGGAGAAGGAGTTGAAAGATGTGATGAAAGATTGTTTAGAAAAAGAAGGTTGCGCTTCAACAATGGGTTTCTCAGTGGAGTGCCAAACCCAAAATCCAAAATCTGTTCAAAAAAGGCTGAAAGGGTAGCACATCTCAGTTTTCAAAGTCAAGGAGGACAAAATACTCACATTTCACTTGATTTATTGGCTCACATCACACAAAAACAAAACGCTTACGCGTTTCGGCAAAGAGCCTTCTTCAGAGCGTTGTGATGAAAGATGTTTCTCAGTTCTACGGGTATAGTGTTCCAGGTATGTGCTGCTCTGTAGGAGAAGGCTGACTGGCCAAAGCTACAGTACTTCTCCTATGTGGAATTTTACAGTCTCCTCTGGTAGAGGCTCTGGTAGATGAATTTTGAATTTGTGAAAAGGATGTGTCGTGTCATATATTATTTTGTGGTTTTCCACTTCAATGATTAACTTTTCCTCATACATGTTTGTCCTCTGGCTTGATATTGAATGCTGTAAGCACCTCTAGACCTGTTGACTCCAGGCCTAGCTCCGCCCAACTTGCTGCGGCTTTGCTCCGACATCCGTGAAAAATAGAAGCCTTGCGTATCTGCTTCGGAGCTCCGAATCGTCGGAGCTGGGACGGAGTAGACACGCAACGCAGCGGAGTAGGTCGGAGTTGACACATTGATTAGAGTGGAAACGTATCGGCTCCGAAGCCGTACCGCAGCGCAGACGGAGCGAACTCAGTGGAATTTGGCCGTCAGCGGTTGTGGATGTGTTGACCAAGCACGAGCCCTGGGGGATGTCTTGGGACAGAGGAGCGGTGCAGTTGTTGATTTTGATGAACTGTGGTCTGTTTGTGAGATACAGTATGACCTTAGCCAGGAGAGGGCAGTACCAGTGATGTTGAGGGAGGATTCAAGGCCGTAGAGGATAATGATGTGGTGACGGGTTGATGGTGTCAAAAGCTGCAGTGAGGTCGAGGAGGATGGATTGAAATGGTTGGAACAGGTCGTTGGACATGAGGTGGGCTTTGAGTTGGGAGGCGACATGTTCCAGTATTTAGGACAAAGAAGAATGATGCAACGAAAAGGGCACAAGATGCAATGATTTATACACCTACAGTGATTTGGTATTCAGTGTGGGAGTCGTTTTGCAGCTTAACCTGAATGCAATACCTCTTTCAGCTCTCCCTGCGATACGTCCAGCTTCACCTTCCAGCGAGACGCCTCCTGCTCCACACTGCTCTGGAGGCGCTGCAGCATGCCCTCCTGTGGACACGGCAGGTATGACAGCTTAGTTCCACAAACATTACCACCACACAACCATGAACTTGACACAAAAACCTCATCTCACCGTCTCTGCCAAAACCTTCTTGTATGTCTCACAGTCTTTCTGCATAATCCTTTGGGTTTCCTCTGACTCCTTCAGCTTCGCAGCCAGTCCCTGATAAGAGAAAAGTATGGTAGTGTGGTAAATCCATGGTGAGTCTACCTTCGCCCTAAATCTCAGTAGCAGAGGAATAACGATCAAGTTTCCACTTTAATTACCTCAGAGTCCCCTGATGCAGGGGTGGAACTGGACTGTGCTACTGCCGCCTCAAACCTGTGTAGCCATTCCTTATGGTTCTGTTAGACAGGAAAGGTGAAGAGACACATCAGTGGAACAGGGACAAGAGCAGCACCAGAGGGAAGGAGTAATGAGGGTACCGCTTAGAAGAGCAAATATACCTGCTCATTGGGTAGAGGCACATGGGGCAGAAGTCTGTGCAGAACATCTCGACACTCAGCCTGGAATGACTCCAGTGTCGTCTGGTTTTCCTGCACGGTGATGGGAGGGGGCAGAGTGGCGGGGGAAAAGGAGAGTAGAGGAGATTGAACACTGGCTGTACGAATGAGGACAACGTGTAGTGGTCATCTGAGCAGACATGACCAGAATCTGGCTCTCCCTCTCTCTACGCTCCATTATCCCAATCTGAAATGATAGCATCAGGGCTTTAGGATGCATTCTCACTCCCAAATACCCTATACCAGGGGTTCCCAAATTGAAGCATGGCGGTGGCCCACTTTGAAATCTGAAAATCTTCCAGTGCCCACTGCCCACCCAACCCTTTAATCACAACTCTGATCAACACACGCAACTAACAGGATGTATCTCCCTATGTATTTTTTTTATTTACCGTAAATTCCGGACTATAAGACGCACCGGTGTATAAGCCGCGGGACCAAAATTGACTATTTTTTTCTTCTATAAGCCGCACCGGTCTATAAGCCGCGGGTGTTTTGATGTTTAATTACCATATGAAAGGGTTCGTGCACAGAGAGGAATGTCGGGAAAGCGATGGCTGTTTGGGGAAGCTCCCATTTATTAACATTTCAACAAAACAAAACAAAAGTCAGGTCACTAATCCCCAGACAAAATCACACAACAATAGGCTATATGTGCAGCAAACCTGTAACCAGAGAAGTCAAGTCACTAATGCTCGTCTTCCTCTTCTTCCTGCGTACTGAAACCACCAAAGTCCTCATCTTCAGTGTCGGAAACGAACAGGTTCAGGGTGGCTTCGTCAACCACTCTCCTCTCTCCTTCATTGTCACTCAAAACCAACGAACTCCTCTTCATCTATAGCTGTGTTTCCATTACAGTTTTTCGCAAAAGAATTGCGATATTTCTACAACTTCGACAATGTACAATTGCGACTTGTAGGCGTTTCCATTGAAGTTGCGTTTGAGTGATTCCCCGTTGCAGCAGCTGCCACAGTGATTACGCACGGGGATCTGCCCCATATCCCGTCCCCTGCATGCTCAAATCCAACCAATGGTCAATGGAAATCCCAACATGAAGTTACAATGCATATAAACGAGCCTGATTATCAATTCAAAAGAAAATGAGTCGCAAAATGTTGCTGGCTGCGTGAATGCAGTCAGCGCGACAGGCAGAGGAAAAAAGGTAGCCTAATAGCCTACAACTGGTCCGATTTAGAGATGGAGGGGGGAAAAGGCTGATTTGGTTCTATAATTGCACCTGAAACGTGTGCAATGTATTAGCCTACTCACAGTCACTGTATTCACTTCAGACAGCACCACCGCACCAGTGTGTGCTTTTCATCCTCTCATCTCGCCGCTGTGCCAAATGCGCGCACACAGGCAGCCTGCTGTCACCATGGACCGATTTCTGCCATTAAACATTATCTAATTTGCCCGGCTACGCTTTTGCACAACACTCGTCTTTCTGCTAGGTAGCGTTGCTTCAAAGTTTTCCACTTGCTGCGGAGGTTTTGACACGGCTATCGAACCTTACTTACCAAACTTATTTTCCGCTCCTTTTCCAAGGGATAATATGGGTCACATGACGTGCAAATGCGAAAAATGTGTTTCCATTACACTTTTGCGATAAACTGCTATATCGACACGTCTGAAAAACCACCTCATGATCATCTACTGCTCGTTCTCATGCTGTCGAGAACGAGCAAAGCTTTTTTTTGGTGAAAGAATCCTCCAGGGCGCTTCTTGTTAACAGTCCGAGTGAGTGGCAGGTCGAACGTCAAAGGCACTTCATCCATATTTATGATCTGCTCCGGTTCGATGGAATATTCCTTGATCTTCCTTTGTGTGAATTCGCCGAAGTTTGTGATTTTCTCCTGGTAGTCGG
Organism: Poromitra crassiceps; assembly: GCF_964638095.1. Taxonomy (NCBI): domain Eukaryota; kingdom Metazoa; phylum Chordata; class Actinopteri; order Beryciformes; family Melamphaidae; genus Poromitra; species Poromitra crassiceps. Next base: position 2,821,765 of record NC_139626.1, on the reverse strand, counting down.
GGGAGGGAGTTGATGGGCTTGTGGCCGTTTGCTTACCGTAATTACCATATGTAAGTGGTCACGCACAGAGGGGATTGTCGGGAAAGAGATGGCTGTTTGAGGAAGCTCCCATTTACCGTATTACCGTAACATTTCAACAAAACAACATAACACAACACCACCGTTGTTTATTTTTACAGTGCACACAGTGTCCGCGGTGTGGTGAAAAGAGGGCAAGAGAGGAAATTAAAACAGAAGTGGATTTATAGTTAGAAAGAGTGCTAAAAAAGAGAGATTTTTTTTTTTTTTTTTTTTTTTCCCTGAAAAAATCCATAGATAAGACGCACCGTTATATAAGCCGCAGGGGCCAAAAAACGGGAAAAAAGCCGCGGCTTATAGTCCGGAATTTACGGTAATTAACAGAGCATGTGAATTTGGGCATACGGAGAATTAATAATCCATCCACACACAAAAAATGTAGGCAAAATATCCAAAAGCCAGATTGCCAACATGCCCCTTAGTAATCAGATATATTTGCGTGCATAGGGGTTAAAGTGGGATTTGGCAGGTGATTTTGAAAAGAAAATGCAGAAGCATTTCACTTCCTACCACCCTCCAAACAATGCACTGCACGTTTCTTTGCTTTTAGCTAGATTGAATTCAAATTAGCCTGACATGGTTTGAAAGCTGGCAGGCTGGGGGTACATCACCCAAATATGCCTTATTAATCACGTTGGTAATGTTTGTTACAATAGTGTTAGCTCAAATGCTAATGTTAAACAGTATGTGGATGGAGAATGCTAACACCATTTGCACCATGTTCCAGAATGTATAGAAAATAACCGATTATAGTTTGTTGGTGTATTATTCAAGTTTTCTAGTAGGGGTGCACGATATATCATTATATCATAGCGGTATCAGCCGATGATAGTCATTTTTTAACACATTGGCATCAGTCCGATGCTGCAATGTTAATATCTGTTTGTTATCGGTATCAGCCAAAATGTTCACATTGAGAGGAAACAATGTGGTAAATCTATCATTTATGGGCTTTTACAAATGTTTTGGAAATAAGGAAATGTATTACTTTTGCAAATTCAGTGTTTACATGTGTTTTTCACTATGTACACATTTTATTATCGTAGAAATATATGTGTGTGTGTGTGTGTGTTTATAGAGATCATATCGACATCTGTAACTATCGGTTATTGGCCATAACAGCAATGTTAATATTGGTTATCGTATCGGCCAACATTTTCATATCGGTGCATCCCTACTTTCTAGTCAAGTACGGTCCATTTGGTAGATTGTATTTGTCCAAAAACATTTGCCTAAAAAAAGACAAAGAAAGAAAGACTAGAACGACCGCAACGCGGACTTATGCCTCCGCATTAGTTAATTCTGGAGTCCAAATCGCCATTTGAGGCAAATTGGAAGAGATTCCGTCAAGGCGCTCCTGTGATGTTGCGTTACAGAGCTTGGAAATTGGGTGTGTGAGAGGTCACAGTGAGCTTGAACTTTGACCACCAAAATGTAATCAGTTCATCCTTGAGTCCAAGTCGATGTTTGAGACAAGTTTGATTAAATTCCGTCAAGGCATTCCTGAGATATCGCGTTAACAAGCTTGAAAATGGCGTTCGAGAGCTCACCTTGACCTTTGACCTTTGACCACCAAAATGTAATCAGATCATCCTTGGGCCTAAGTGAATGTTTAAGGGGAATCTGATGAAATTTTGTCAAGTTGTTCCTCAGATATGGCGTTAACAAGCTTGAAAATGGCGTTCGAGAGGTCACAGTGACCTTGACCTTTGACCTTGGACCACCAAAATCTAATCAGATCATCCTTGGGCCTAAGTGAATGTTTAAGGCGAATCTGATGAAATTTTGTCAAGTTGTTCCTCAGATATCGCGTTAACAAGCTTGAAAATGGCGTTCGAGAGGTCACAGTGACCTTGACCTTTGACCTTGGACCACCAAAATCTAATCAGATCATCCTTGGGCCTAAGTGAATGTTTAAGGCGAATCTGATGAAATTTTGTCAAGTTGTTCCTCAGATATCGCGTTAACAAGCTTGAAAATGGCGTTCGAGAGGTCAGTGAGCTTGACCTTTGACCTTGGACCACCAAAATCTAATCAGATCATCCTTGGGCCTAAGTGAATGTTTAAGGCGAATCTGATGAAATTTTGTCAAGTTGTTCCTCAGATATCGCGTTAACAAGCTTGAAAATGGCGTTCGAGAGGTCACAGTGACCTTGACCTTTGACCATCAAAATCTAATCAGATCATCCTTGGGCCTAAGTGAATGTTTAAGGCGAATCTGATGAAATTTCGTCAAGTTGTTCCTCAGATATCGCGTTAACAAGCTTGAAAATGGCGTTCGAGAGGTCACAGTGACCTTGACCTTTGACCTTGGACCACCAAAATCTAATCAGATCATCCTTGGGCCTAAGTGAATGTTTAAGGCGAATCTGATGAAATTCCATCAAGGCGTTCCTCAGATATCGCGTTAACAAGCTTGAAAATGGCGTTCGAGAGGTCACAGTGACCTTGACCTTTGACCTTGGACCACCAAAATCTAATCAGATCATCCTTGGGCCTAAGTGAATGTTTAAGGCGAATCTGATGAAATTCCATCAAGGCGTTCCTCAGATATCGCATTAACAAGCTTGAAAATGGCGTTCGAGAGGTCACAGTGACCTTGAACTTTGACCTTGGACCACCAAAATCTAATCAGATCATCCTTGGGCCTAAGTGAATGTTTAAGGCGAATCTGATGAAATTCCATCAAGGCGTTCCTCAGATATGGCGTTAACAAACATCCGTACGGACGGACGGACGGCCGGCCGTACGTACGTACGTACGTACGTACGGACGGACAACCCGGATCCATAATGCCTTCGGCCTGGCTTCGCCGGCGGAGGCATAATAAAAATGAAAAAAAGGGAGATTTTGAGTGCTAGATTTTGCCATTGCACTTGCACTGGGTGAGAGAGATCTGTCCACCAATGGGACCTGACCCATTCTGCAACATGTCTCCAGATATGAGTTAGACAGTATTGTGTGTACAATGATTTAATGAGACACAAATGAGACAGAAGTGCTAATAAACATTTATGCTGCGTTCCATTTAAACTGGGAGCTGTCCTCGGATTTTCTCCGCCGAACTCGGGGGAGCCTCGCCAGCCTCAGCCTCAAAAATTCAAGATGGCTGCTGCGCACTTCAACATGTACAGTAGAAGCTGAAAACTTCGACACACAAGACAACACTGGCTACAGTGAAGATAGATCTAGTTTATTGTGAAAACACGTCACACACAAGACATTTTATACTGAGCTTCGCATGTAAAGTTCCATCACTTCCCATACTCAGGAAGTCACAGAGGCCCCCCTGTTGTTCTGTGGAGACCTTCTGTTTCCTGAGATAAGGACGTTCTAGGTCTAGGACCAACACTTGTCATCGCTGTGACGTTACTTAGACATGGTGTACACTTGCTTCACTGTTTTCCCTGCATGTGTCAATGCAAATATCCACTACACAGCCTAGTTATAATCATAGTAAACAGGGGCGGACTGGGATCATAATTCAGGCCGGGCATTAGATACCAAGCAGGCCAGGCCGATATGGGCCGACGCGCGTGCCGGCGTCCGAAGGGCGGCGGCGAAAAAATTGGGCAGTTTGAAGCCCAATTTGGGCCGTTTGAAGCCCAATTTGGGTTGTTTGAAGTCAGATTTGGGCCGTTTGAAGCCCAATTTGGGCCGTTTGAAGCCAGATTTGGGCCGTTTAAAGCCCAATTTGGGCCGTTTGAAGCCAGATTTGGGCCGTTTGAAGCCCAATTTGGGCCCAGTCCAATTTTACAATGAGATGCACCCACTTTAACCCTGAATAAAGTAATAAAACCACTAGTAAACCAGTAGGCGGCGCCTGGCCTGCTGTTCAGTGAGTGGCCTGACTGCGGGCACCAAAAAAAAAATATATATATATATTTTTTTTTTCAGGCCAGGCCAGGCCACCGGGCATTTGCCCGACGTGCCCGATTATGCAGTCCGCGCCTGATAGTAAATACTGTTTATTAGCACTTCTGTCTTGTTTGTGTCTCATTAAATCAGCTGTACACACAGACACAGTACTATCTAACTTCTACCTGTGTGGACATGTTGCTGCTGTATGCACAAAATACCACAAAATGCATTGTTATCAACTGTTATTGCTAACAATGGCTAGCCTGGCTAGAGCTAACCCTGGCTAGAGCTAGCCTGGCTAGAGCTAACCCTGGCTAGAGCTAACCCTGGCTGCTTTCCTGATTGTTTGAATGGAACGCCGACAACTCGGGTGTGATGTCCCTCAACTGTGGAATCCCACGCTCACAGTTTAAATGGAATGCGGCATTACTACAATGTTCACTAATGTTGAAGCGTGGACCTGCCATCTTGGATTTTGAGGTTGAGGCTAGTGAGGCTCCCCCGAGATCATTCGAGAGGTCACAGTGACCTTGACCTTTGACCACCAAAATCTAATCAGATCATCCTTGAGTCTAAGTCGATGTTTGAGGCAAATTTGATGAAATTCCGTCCAGGCGTTCCTCAGATATCGCGTTAACAAGCTTGAAAATGGCGTTCGAGAGGTCACAGTGACCTTGACCTTTGACCACCAAAATCTAATCAGATCATCCTTGAGTCTAAGTCGATGTTTGAGGCAAATTTGATGAAATTCCGTCCAGGCGTTCCTCAGATATCGCGTTAACAAGCTTGAAAATGGCGTTCGAGAGGTCACAGTGACCTTGACCTTTGACCACCAAAATCTAATCAGATCATCCTTGAGTCTAAGTCGATGTTTGAGGCAAATTTGATGAAATTCCGTCCAGGCGTTCCTCAGATAACAAACATCGTACGGACGGACGTACGTACGTACGGACAACCCGGATCCATAATGCCTCCGGCCTGGCTATCGCCGGCGGAGGCATAAAAACGACCCTCAACATTTGGGAAGGCTAAGCCACACAACTACCGTAAATTCCGGACTATAAGACGCACCGGTCTATAAGCCGCGGGACCAAAATTGACTATTTTTTTCTTCTATAAGCCGCACCGGTCTATAAGCCGCGGGTGTTTTGATGTTTAATTACCATATGAAAGGGTTCGTGCACAGAGAGGAATGTCGGGAAAGAGATCGCTGTTTGGGGAAGCTCCCATTTATTAACATTTCAACAAAACAAAACAAAAGTCAGGTCACTAATCCCCAGACAAAATCACACAACAATAGGCTATATGTGCAGCAAACCTGTAACCAGAGAAGTCAAGTCACTAATCCTCGTCTTCCTCTTCTTCCTGCGTACTGAAACCACCAAAGTCCTCATCTTCAGTGTCGGAAACGAACAGGTTCAGGGTGGCTTCGTCAACCACTCTCCTCTCTCCTTCATTGTCACTCAAAACCAACGAACTCCTCTTCGTCACTGTCGGCATCGAACAGCCTCTGAAGCCTCTGACGGCCCTCAGCGCCAGCTGTGGCGTCGTCATCCTCTTCATCCCGCAGCAGTCCAGCATTTTGGAACCCGTTGGTGATTGTGGATGTTTTCACACTCCTATAATATTCCGTGCTGAGACAGTTCCTCCTGCTGCACCGTCCAACGCCGCACCATTGACTCATCGATGCCCAGGTTACGCGCGGCTGCTGTTTCCCTCTTTTAATACGAGATTGACTGCTTTCAACTTGAAAGCTGCGTCGTACCTTCCCCATGGTAAGTGAGAGTGTTGCTTCTACTGCTCGTTCTCATGCTGTCGAGAACGAGCAAAGCTTTTTTTTGGTGAAAGAATCCTCCAGGGCGCTTCTTGTTAACAGTCCGAGTGAGTGGCAGGTCGAACGTCAAAGGCACTTCATCCATATTTATGATCTGCTCCGGTTCGATGGAATATTCCTTGATCTTCCTTTGTGTGAATTCGCCGAAGTTTGTGATTTTCTCCTGGTAGTCGGGGGAGGGAGTTGATGGCCGAGTGGCCGTTTGCTTACCGTAATTACCATATGTAAGTGGTCAGGCACAGAGGGGATTGTCGGGAAAGAGAATGGCTGTTTGAGGAAGCTCCCATTTACCGTATTACCGTAACATTTCAACAAAACAACATAACACAACACCACCGTTGTTTATTTTTACAGTGCACACAGTGTCCGCGGTGTGGTGAAAAGAGGGCAAGAGAGGAAATTAAAACAGAAGTGGATTTATAGTTAGAAAGAGTGCTAAAAAAGAGAGATTTTATTTGTATTTTTTTTTTTTTTTCTGAAAAAATCCATAGATAAGACGCACCGTTATATAAGCCGCAGGGGCCAAAAAACGGGAAAAAAGCCGCGGCTTATAGTCCGGAATTTACGGTAGTTCGTTATAATCGAACGCCATGCTTCAAAGGCGACTTTACGACAGTGAGGACTCAATCACAGCAGATATCCGCTGATAGCATACCACGGAGATCTCACAGGCACAGGCAGCAAAACCTGACGCGCTGATAGAAAAATCTCCATGGACGCGCCGCGCTGCGCTCAGGCCTCGCCCCCCCGACACGCCCCGTGCGATGACGTCATAATCGCCGCGCGCCCTATGCGCTTGGCTGGGCGCGAAGAGTATGCCACAAGCTTTAGAACTCAAATGTTAGAATTGTGCATTCCTCTCCTCTAGCAAGTGATGGTGCTCTAATGATGATCCAGATACTTCAGGATCATCACAAGAGCTTTGTCAGCTGGTGTCTGAGTGCACAGAGAGATTGTGTTTCTCACCATGGTCAGACGCGACAGCATCTTCGCTGCTGCGGCCCTCTTCGCGCCCGCTTTGGATGATCCACTTCCTAAAGAGGAACAGGAAATTAGGAGTGGAGTCCACAGATACAAATTGATTCATTAGGTAAGGCTAAAATATCAAATAAGAATACCAAAAGGTACATTAAGTACAAATCTATTGTCCTATATCACAAAATTAACATTATACACCAGTAACAGTGATTCAACAATTGCTTTACCAGGCACTGAGATTTGTGACTTTCAAAAACTCACTTTCAGGCCTGTACTCAGAGTTTTGTTTGTTTGGTGTTTTTTTTCTTCAGATTTCCCCCCCATTTTCTCCCTAATTGTACTTGGGCAATTTCCCCCTGCTGCCCCGGTCGCTGCCCCACCCCCTCTGCCGATCTGGGGAGAGCCGTAGACTTGCACCATGCTTCCTTCGACACAGCAGGGAGTTTCACCGGCAGGACGTAGCACGTGGGAGGATCAGGCTATTCCCACCAGTTCCCTTCCGCCCCGAACAGGCGCCCCGACCGACCAGAGGAGGCACTAGTTCAGCGACCAGGACACATACCCCTAATCCGGCTTCCCACCCGCAAACCGAGCCAATTGTGCCTGTATGGACGCCTGACCAAGCCGGAGGTAACACGGGGGCGCGAGCGTGCCGCTAAACTACCCGGAGGCCCTGGCCTCTACTCCGTTTTAACCCCCCTCACATTTACAACTGCACAACGCTTGAGGATGGTGCTAGTTAGTTAGTTAGTTACTTTATTGACACAATATTAAAATATTGGGGTCCAAAGAATAAAAATAAAAATAATCAATAAATTACAAGATAGAAATACTCCATCATCAATACAACAATTAAATCACAAATACAATATATTACAACATAAACATTACAATACAGACACCGACATCAGTCAGCCAGAACTTGCTGGTGCTCGAACACTGCTAGGCAAGCCTGTAACATGTTCAACTTTCCTCTATCAGTGTTACTAAATATTGAGCTCAGCTGGGTAGAGTCGTGCCCATAACTTGTCCCAATCTGCTGTGTGAGAGGACACACAAGTATGTGTTCCTCATTCTGCACGCCAGTCCTACAGCAGCACATATGTTGTTCAGGTGGTGTACGGCTCCATCTCCCTGTTTCTATGCCTAATCTGTGAGCAGATAACCTGAACCGGGTGAACGTTATTCTCAGCATCTTTAGCATCTTCTTGATTGACCATTGATGGTCAATCAATGGTGCATTGCTGGTATAGAGCAGGTGAACAGACATATCTGGGTTAATGGCTTGGTAGGTCTTATTATACCTTGTTTCCTCGCTAGCCCACAACTTTTCCACCATCTCTCTTCTGTCACTCTCAACGTGATTTCGTTGTTCTATGAGCTCATCTAAATGAGACATCATGACTTGGTTTTCATTTTTTGTCATTTCAAGAACAAACCACAGGGGCTTGCTACATGCAAGCTATCAGTATCATAACATTTCATTCTCAAACAGATAAGAAAAAGCAAGCAGTATTATTCTGCATCATGATATTCCACCATGATATACCATCTGTGCTCTACATAGATAGCTAGCTTACTCGTTCCATTGTTAAATGTGATTTTTATATTTCTGTCCATTAGAGGCTCCTGAGACTTGTTGATGTTTTTGCTGTTATAAAATAATAATTGTATTATTTCCCCTAAGCATGTTTAAACAAAGATCTGCGTATCACTGAAAACAGAAATTGTAAAAGAAATATTGTGCACTGTACCTGTTTCTACAAAGTGTTCACCGTGACTGCAGGTCACGGTGAACACTTTGCGGTGTAGTGGACCAGACTCCTGGGTGTGGTAGACTGGCAGGCACCACGCCTGGCAGAGGACACATGCATATCCACATAGACGCAAGCACGCACACACACAGCAGAGAAACACACAAAATAATTAGACACAGGTACATACAGGTGCATGCACAATAGACAGACATGCTTAATAACATGACACTGAAAGATTAACTGAACAATGACAGTCTCAAATATAATATTGAAAGTAAAGCACAGTAGTTCTCCTTGTTTTGTCAGCTCACCTTGAGCGCTCCTACAGGGTCAGACTGCTGTGTGCCTGACCTCTCCATGTCTGGCTGTGGGTTGCTGAGGATAAGATAACACAAGTCAAGACATAAACACTACACACTACACACACACACACACACACACACACCTAACCAGCACACATGATCAATAATTATCGATATCGACTGATATGAAAGATGTTATATCGATATACTTTTTAACTATATCGCCCAGCCCTACTCATGATATAATATACAGTATCTACAAGCGTATGATTCAACTTCGTATACTTCAATCGTAGAATCGCAATACTTAAGAATCGCAATATAAATCGAATTGGCACCCAAGAATCGTGATAGTATCGAATCGGGAGTTAAGTGAATCGCCACAGCCCTAGTTTCTATGCTGTCATATTTTTATTTGTCCATGGGGTGTCGCTGTGCCATGTTACCTGGGCTCAGGTATTCTTTATAGGTGCTGCCTTCACCTCTGCTGGAGCAATGGCTTGCTGGAGCGCCATAACCAAACGCTCACGGAGATATTGTTGAAAGTTAAACTCGACAACGGATGCGACTGGAGAACGGCCCTGGATTGGGCACTCATGGCGAAAAATACAATGCAGAATGTGCATGGCTTCAGCCCATACCAACTGGTATTTGGACAGAATCCAAATCTTCCCTCTGTACTAGTCGATAAGCCACCGGCTTTAGAAGGAACCACGATGAGTGCATGGGTAGGACAACATATAACAGCGTTGCACACAGCAAGGAAAGCATTCACAGAGTCAGAGTGCTCAGAGAGAATAAGGAGAGCTCTAAGAAAGCAGCTCCGTCCAACAGATGAGAAGTATGAAACCGGAGACAAAGTCTTTTACAAGAGAACAGACTGTGTTGAATGGAAAGGTCCTGGAGTCGTGATAGGACAAGACGGGGTAGTGATATTTGTACGTCATGGTGGGACATATGTCAGGGTTCACCACTCTAGGCTGAGGAGGGCTAATTGTGATCACAGTGAAGGGGGCGGGGCTAGTGCTGAGGGCCCAGAGCCCCCACCGCAAAATGACAGTGATGGAGGTAACTTATAGTGACATAGAGGATGATAATGATGCTGGTTATGTTGCAGGGCTCCTCAACAATGCTATAGCTAATGCTGATGGTGGCGATCATCAGGATGAGCAGCCACAGCCAATAGGCATAAGAGTAGGAGGCTCTATAATGCTAAAAACAGGACAACAAATTAGCTATGTGGACAACGACACTGGTATTCCTCACACAGCAAAAGTGATGGGACGAGCAGGAAAGGCAACAGGCAGACACAAGAACTGGTACAACCTACAGTACTCAGAACCCCCTGATATTGCAGGTACAGAGAGGTCAGCTGATCTTACTCAGGTAAACAATCTTCAGATTGTGCCACTGAACAATGATGTACTATGCTCTGAGTCTGCTGTGCATGAAAATGTTTCATTTGAAAATGCAAAACTTGACAATGATGTACTATGCTCTGTTATACATGAAAATGATGTGTTAGTCACAGAGGATGTTTCATTTAACAATGCAAAACTTGACGAAATTAGTAACTGGGAGAAAAATGGGGTGTTTGATGAGGTAAAAGATATTGGCCAAAAGAAGGTATCCACCAGATGGGTGTGTACACTGAAAGAAACCCCTGATGGTATAGTGCCCAAAGCACGTCTAGTAGCTAGGGGCAATTCTTCACAAGTGTCACAGCTTACATGTATCTCTTTCACGCACACTTCAGACTCAGAGACCATATTATTGTCTCTGAACAGCGTTTCACCGATCCAACATAACACCTGCTCGTTAACGCTCCACTAGATGTGTTGTTGTCAGTGTCGTCAGCCTGGAGGGTCGGGGCTGGGCTAGGAAGACTCTCGGCCTGGGCCTGCAGCCCATCCAGGATCATGGCATTGATGTGCCCTCCACCTCCCTCTGTGCGCTGGTTGACTGAGAGCAGGTTAGTGGAGCCGTCAAAGGTCTGGACGGAGGCCAGGACGCCTTCCGACAGCAACCTTTGAAACAGCAGCAGTACCTCCATTGGCCACACCGCAGGGAAGTGCTCTTTACCTGGGGGGGGGGGGGGTACATGGGTACATGTTTAATAAAGCAACTACAAGGACAATTTGTAGTCCAGTTTGGATTACAGAAGAGCTGGATATTACAATTTTAATGTAAAAACCTTCAACTTGTAATTATTTATCTTTGCAATTAATGATAACTGCAGTCAAGAATAGTCTGAATGCTATTTTCAGACACCAGTTTCAGGGCAACAGATGTTCAATGCAGACTAGAGTGTATGAATTCAGGTATGCATGTTGACTAAATCTATTTTGAAAATTGAAGAAAGGAGCCGTTAGGAATTTAAATGACAAAATTTAATTGGAAGTAATTGTACCTGTGTACTACAAAGAGTTTAACAAAACAGAGTACATCTTCATGAAGGTGATACGGGCAAGATAAATACCGCAACGCGTTTCAACCGTTGGGTTTTCGTCAGGCTGTATTTTTTTCCATTTTTGATATTCTATTGTGCCTGCTGAGCTGTTTTGGTCCACACATTGTGTGTTTTTCCTAAATCTATTTTGATCATGATTACAACAATGTGCCATTGCCTCTTTGGATTTTGCCCCGCTCTATGGTCAACATCTCCATTCGTTAATGAAACCATTGCGTTAGATGGCTGTCATTTATTGTAATTTTTTTAACGTTTAAATAAAATAATTGAGAGGAAAACTTCCTTTACTTAAGGCTTGACTGATCATTACAGATGGGATAAAGATCAGTGCCTACTGCCATAGGAGGCAGTTCCCACATGCAAAACTAACAGATATCCCACATCTAAAACGTGATTCCTAACTGCAGGGCAACAGCTGCTTTACAACTGCTTTTGTGCTAATGTAACACCAAACAAAATGACAATGTTGCGGTGAAAATGTACTCATTCACATTAATCCTGTGCATGTTTTCTTTTAGCATCTTCTTGGAAATAAAAATACTGAAACAGATGTTCTAGGTAGGGATGCGCCGATATGAAAATTTTGGCCGATGCCGATAACCGATATTAACATTGCCGTTATGGCCGATAACCGATATTTACCGATGTCGATATGATCTGTATAAAACCCACATTTTTATGATCATCGCATTTTGTACATACTGAAAAACGCATGTTAACACTGAATTTGAAGAAGTTATGCATTTCTTTATTCGCAAAGCCTTTGGAAAAGCCCATAAATCATAGATTTACTGCATTATTTCATATCAATGTGAAGAATTTGGCTGATAATGATAACCGATATTAACATTGCAACATCTGACCGATACCGATACGACCGATATGTTAAAAAATGACTAACATCGGCCGATACCGATATGATTGCCGATATATCGCGCATCCCTAGTTCTAGGCTTTGTTTTTGCGATTAAAATTTGGTTCAAATATGAAAAATGAGCAAAAGTCTTATTGCCTTACCCATGAGGGCACAGCGGGTGATCTGTAAAGGGAGCTGCAGCAGGTCCAGGGGGATGGGCAGGATTCTGGAGTACGGCACCGTCTCAGTGTTTCCATAGTCAGCGTAGATGACAGTGAGCTCATTCTCACCGGCCTCCAGGACCACTGCACGGTACCAGTTACCATCAGCTGGGGAAACAACAAACGTTACTGGAATTAACAAGTAACATCACTAGTTTCCGTTTTTGCATTTTGGCAGCCCTTTGAGCAGAAAGAGTTATGGTTACTTAGAAATACATTATACATGAATGTTGGTCTACCTTCATGTAGGTATGTATGTATGTCATACAATTTAAAAATAAAAAATAAATGTTTAACGCATGCTTTTTATTAGTTAGCTGCAAGACAAGTTGCCCCTCTGGAATAATAAACATGTCTCTACTTAACTCTGCCTAGCACTGTGTAAAGTGCTTTCTTCTGCCTAGCACTGTGTAAAGTGCTTTCTTCTGCCTAGCACTGTGTAAAGTGCTTTCTTCTGCCTAGCAGCACTGTGTAAAGTGCTTTCTTCTGCCTAGCACTGTGTAAAGTGCTTTCTTCTGCCTAGCACTGTGTAAAGAGCTTTCTTCTGCCTAGCAGCACTGTGTAAAGTGCTTTCTTCTGCCTAGCACTGTGTAAAGTGCCTAGCAGCACTGTGTAAAGTGCTTTCTTCTGCCTAGCAGCACTGTGTAAAGTGCTTTCTTCTGCCTAGCAGCACTGTGTAAACTGTAAAGTGCTCTCTTCTGCCTAGCACTGTGTAAAGTGCTTTCTTCTGCCTAGCAGCACTGTGTAAAGTGCTTTCTTCTGCCTAGCACTGTGTAAAGTGCTTTCTTCTGCCTAGCACTGTGTAAAGTGCTTTCTTCTGCCTAGCACTGTGTAAAGTGCTTTCTTCTGCCTAGCAGCACTGTGTAAAGTGCTTTCTTCTGCCTAGCACTGTGTAAAGTGCCTAGCAGCACTGTGTAAAGTGCTTTCTTCTGCCTAGCAGCACTGTGTAAAGTGCTTTCTTCTGCCTAGCAGCACTGTGTAAAGTGCTTTCTTCTGCCTAGCACTGTGTAAAGTGCTTTCTTCTGCCTAGCACTGTGTAAAGTGCTTTCTTCTGCCTAGCAGCACTGTGTAAAGTGCTTTCTTCTGCCTAGCACTGTGTAAAGTGCTTTCTTCTGCCTAGCACTGTGTAAAGTGTTTTCTTCTGCCTAGCACTGTGTAAAGTGCTTTCTTCTGCCTAGCAGCACTGTGTAAAGTGCTTTCTTCTGCCTAGCACTGTGTAAAGTGTTTTCTTCTGCCTAGCACTGTGTAAAGTGCTTTCTTCTACCTAGCAGCACTGTGTAAAGTGCTTTCTTCTGCCTAGCACTGTGTAAAGTGCCTAGCAGCACTGTGTAAAGTGCTTTCTTCTGCCTAGCAGCACTGTGTAAAGTGCTTTCTTCTGCCTAGCAGCACTGTGTAAACTGTAAAGTGCTCTCTTCTGCCTAGCACTGTGTAAAGTGCTTTCTTCTGCCTAGCAGCACTGTGTAAAGTGCTTTCTTCTGCCTAGCACTGTGTAAAGTGCTTTCTTCTGCCTAGCACTGTGTAAAGTGCTTTCTTCTGCCTAGCACTGTGTAAAGTGCTTTCTTCTGCCTAGCAGCACTGTGTAAAGTGCTTTCTTCTGCCTAGCACTGTGTAAAGTGCCTAGCAGCACTGTGTAAAGTGCCTAGCAGCACTGTGTAAAGTGCTTTCTTCTGCCTAGCAGCACTGTGTAAAGTGCTTTCTTCTGCCTAGCAGCACTGTGTAAAGTGCTTTCTTCTGCCTAGCACTGTGTAAAGTGCTTTCTTCTGCCTAGCAGCACTGTGTAAAGTGCTTTCTTCTGCCTAGCACTGTGTAAAGTGCTTTCTTCTGCCTAGCACTGTGTAAAGTGCTTTCTTCTGCCTAGCACTGTGTAAAGAGCTTTCTTCTGCCTAGCACTGTGTAAAGAGCTTTCTTCTGCCTAGCACTGTGTAAAGTGCTTTCTTCTGCCTAGCAGCACTGTGTAAAGTGCTTTCTTCTGCCTAGCACTGTGTAAAGAGCTTTCTTCTGCCTAGCACTGTGTAAAGTGCTTTCTTCTGCCTAGCAGCACTGTGTAAAGTGCTTTCTTCTGCCTAGCACTGTGTAAAGTGCTTTCTTCTGCCTAGCAGCACTGTGTAAAGTGCTTTCTTCTGCCTAGCACTGTGTAAAGTGCTTTCTTCTGCCTAGCACTGTGTAAAGTGCTTTCTTCTGCCTAGCACTGTGTAAAGAGCTTTCTTCTGCCTAGCACTGTGTAAAGTGCTTTCTTCTGCCTAGCACTGTGTAAAGTGCTTTCTTCTGCCTAGCACTGTGTAAAGAGCTTTCTTCTGCCTAGCACTGTGTAAAGTGCTTTCTTCTGCCTAGCAGCACTGTGTAAAGTGCTTTCTTCTGCCTAGCACTGTGTAAAGAGCTTTCTTCTGCCTAGCACTGTGTAAAGTGCTTTCTTCTGCCTAGCACTGTGTAAAGTGCTTTCTTCTGCCTAGCACTGTGTAAAGTGCTTTCTTCTGCCTAGCACTGTGTAAAGTGCTTTCTTCTGCCTAGCACTGTGTAAAGTGCTTTCTTCTGCCTAGCAGCACTGTGTAAAGTGCTTTCTTCTGCCTAGCACTGTGTAAAGTGCTTTCTTCTGCCTAGCACTGTGTAAAGTGCTTTCTTCTGCCTAGCACTGTGTAAAGTGCTTTCTTCTGCCTAGCACTGTGTAAAGTGCTTTCTTCTGAGTCTCCAGAGTGAGTATTCTTTGCTGGGCAGAGCACTTGGTGACTAGAACCCCCCCGCCCCCAATTCACGTGAAAGCTTATTTAAAAGACAAGTTCACAACATTTAGAAGCCCATCTCCTATTCTTAATTACACAGTGCTTTCCTGTGTGTACCTGTGTGAAAGAAAAAGAAACTGCTTCCCTCAAATTTGCATGCACCCTTTTGTTTCCGAAGCTATAGTAAGAATAAGTCCCAGAACCCTTTGAAATGTATTCCCATGCTATTTTGGAGGAAATGTGGGCCGATAACAACATGCACTTGCACAACTAAGAAATGTACGAGAAGAAAACAGAAGTGGAAACACCTTGGATGCTGTCAATGTCATTAATGTTCATTAGGATAGGCTTCTAAAAAGTCTTGAACCCAACCTTCGGAGGTACGACTCCACCGACACAGCTGCCATTGGGAATCAGTGAGCCTTTACTAGCCTCCGTTGTGAAAGGACAGCATGGAAAAGTACATTAAAAGCCACCCTGTTGTTAGCTGGGCTGCGGAATGCAAGCCGGGGTCTCCAGTCTGTGTAGACTGTGTTTAAAAGAAGAGCCGCTCCTGTGCTCGGCTGCATGCACACCGTGTCATTATATCTACTAGCAGACATCAAATTACTGGCTTGGGTCTGCGGGGGCAACGACTGCAGGTGGGGACCAACGAAGAAGAGACCAAACATAAAAATGGGGGATGGAGAGACAGACACACACAGAGAGAGAGAGAGAGAGAGAGAGAGAGAGAGAGAGAGAGAGAGAGAGAGAGAGAGAGAGAGAGATATGGAGGGGCAAAGGGACAGAGAAAAAGACAGAGCGGGGGGGGGGGGGGGGGTTGGGGGTTGGAGGGGCAGATCAGCTGGTCTCTCCTCATAGGGACTCTTGCCTGTAATCATATTGAGCGATGGGGATCCCTGGGATTAAGCTGACTGTTTGAAGAAGGGGTTTCCCCCCACTGACAATGTTTATTAAACCCTGCATGCAATTTCCTCATAAACCATGGTGTGAAATCTAATCCACCTCACAATGTATATTTGTAGCAACTCTGGACTCCCGTGGTTTCACCTCAGTCTGTTATTAACTTGTAGAGGTGCTGTAGTACCAACAAATAAAACACTAAATGTGTTACGTTGTCAAATAATCTAATCTTTACCGAAAGGTATTTTGTCACTCTTCGCATCACTAAGTGCCATCAGTTTTGTTGTATTCAGTCTTAACCTGTGATAGAGGAACAACACTATGCATCAGGTCAAATGTACAGAATGTACAGAACATTAAGGGATATTTTCTGATTCTTCAGTTGTAGCCCTTCTTTAACATATTAATCCTTAACCTTATTACCGTAAATTCCGGACTATAAGCCGCAGCTTTTTTCCCGTTTTTTGGGCTTTTTTGGCCCCTGCGGCTTATATAACGGTGCGTCTTATCTATGGATTTTTTCAGCAAACGGCCACTCGGGAACCTCCAAAATCTATGGATGTTGGTATGAGGCAGAACGAGAGCAAGACAGACATTACGAGAGCGAGACCCTGATTGGATGATGTTGCAAAAAATGTGTCTCGCGACCTGATTGGAGCACTGTGCCACTACGCTCTCTCAGCCACTACGGTAAAACACCCTCCCTCCTCCCTCGCTCCGGGGGGAAAAAGGCAGCGATTGAGCCTGAAAGACAGTCTGAATGAAATTGAATGTAACATTCCCAATTCTATGTATTACATTCTAAAAAACTAACAGCAACATTTTGGAAGGCTAAGCCACACAACTAGCTCGTTGTAATCTAACATCATGCTTCAAAAGATGGAGAACTGGCTGTGTTACGACGATGGCGGCGAGAAGAAGAAGGAAAGAAGGAAATCGAGTAGCAGCACGTAACCTTGGCATCAGGGTGTTGACACAGAGAGCAGACGGCCGAGGTGCCGTTCAGATCCGACTGAAGGCTCAAGTTTGCCAGTGGATCCTGACAGCGTGGAGGAGTGTCAAAACATCCACGATCAACAACGGGTTCCGAAAGGCTGGACTGCTGCGTGATGAAGAGGAGGACGCCGCCAGCTGAGGGCCTTCAGAGGCTGTTCGATTCCGACAGTGACGAAGAGGAGTTCGTTGGTTTTGAGAGCGACAACGAAGGAGAGAGGAGAGTGGCTGACGAAGCCACCCTGAGCCTGTTCGTTTCCGACACTGAAGATGAGGACTTTGGTGGTTTTAGTACGCAGGAAGAAGACGAAGATGAGGATTAATGACTTGACTTTTCTGGTTACAGCCGTGTACTGCACCTTAGCCTAAAAGATGAAGACGAGGATTAATGACTTTTCTGGTAGGCTGATTACCGTATATTTTAAGCAGCCGTGTTACTGCAACTTTAGGCTTACGCGCTTACTGTCGTGTTACAGGCACTTTATTTTGCACTTTAAAAAAAACACATTTAATTTAGCCATTGATATTGCCTCGTCAAGCGCTGTAAGCTTTGTTTTTTGTTATGGTACTACTGTAGGCTATAATGTAGATCAGTGGTTTTCAACCTTTTTCATGCCAAGGACCCCTAAATTTACACAGCACAGTACATGTTCTGTAGCTACTATTGCACTAAATGGTAACACTTGAATACGTTATGCAAATATGCAACTTGTTTTGTTGAAATGTTAATAAATGGGAGCTTCCCCAAACAGCCATCTCTTTTCCGACAATCCCCTCTGTGCACGAACCCTTACATATGGTAATTAAACATCAAAACACCCGCGGCTTATAGACCGGTGCGGCTTATATAAGAAAAAAATAGTCAACTTTGAAGGTGCGGCTTATAGACCGGTGCGCCTTATAGTCCGGAATTTACGGTAATAAGGATAATGGCTTTTAACTGGATTCACCTCATTAGTGTACTTCATGGAAAGGCTAAGTGTCCCTTCTACTTGAACATTCAGGGTACGTCTGTTAGCCTGACAGGAAAGTGGTACGAGTTCAAAGTGTTGGGGCAGGAACTTGACCAGCTGAGGGAGCAGGGTGGTTAACAACCACCACCACCTATACTGCCTCAAGGTGAAAAGTTCAATACTAATTGATAAACAGATCGATGGAATATAGAGCTAAAGTCCCTCCCCTTCTGGTCAGACCCTATGCGCACCAGTGTCTTACAAATATATGAATGGTGGTGAACGGAGAGATACGTCACTTGTTTTGATCCCATTTTCCACAAGCCACATATCTTCTGAACATTCTGACACTAAAATAGCATTTTTCAGACAGACGGATTAGGAGAAATTTTAATTTGCTCGAGACCTGTCTCTGTCTCAGCAACAACATCTTGAGATTTGGCAACAGGAGCTCACGTTAGCAGGGAGCGATTAGCTAAAGCTACATGTCTGCCAGAGAATTGCAATATATATATATTTTTTTACTGTTTTTACAAAATACACATGAACCCTGAGTAGCCATATTGAGCCGATTTTCGGAAATGTTGCACTATTTGGGAAATATCACAATTTTGAACATTTTCAGAGACAGCAGCAGGCTCAGTTTTAAAGCCAGAGTGAAGTTTCTGGTATCCTATGAAACTAGACGACCTAATGAATCGATTTGTACCAAACATGTCATGCTAGTTTGTCAGGAAGATAGCTAAATAACACTCCAAATGTAGGCTACATTTTGGCGAGGGGAAAAAAAACATTTACAAAGGGGTCCTCTTTTTCACAGCCTAATGGTGGCAGGTGTGTGTGTGTGTGTGTGTCTGTTTTGAACCAGCTAGTAGCCTTATATTGTCATTCAGCCTTTCTGCTGCTGGGGGGGGGGGGCGTTGGTATACTCAGTGGAAGTGGTCCCTGGGAAAGTTGGTTTTGTACGTAGTGGTACTTGGGCGGAAACGTTTGGGAACCCCTGATCTATCTGATCTATGCTATAACTAACTAGCCTGGTATAGCAGCTGATCTATGCTATAACTAACTAGCCTGGTAAAGCAGCACGTCACGTGAACTCACATTTCATTTGGTTCTGCGAGATGGTCTGGCCCCAAGGCCTGGGAGGGCGTTAAGCAGAAGCTGCAAAGTGGATGAGCCAATCAGCGACTGCGCTCAGTGCCCTGTGATTGACAGTGCAAGTTAGGGCTGCACGATATTGGAAAAAACTGACATTGCGATATTCCCCACCCCTGCGATATGAAAAAATACAGATTTTCACCAGATTACCAGAATAGCTCTATTTTAAAGAAAATAATGCTTCTAGAATGATTGCGGTGATTTTGTAGAGGAGTCCATCTGATTTTGGAGGTGAAATTAGGTATTTTAATGTTTCTCAACCACTGGGCTGTGGCCTACTGGTAGGCCTCAGAGCGTCATCTATCAGGGTGCATACACATTGATGAGTTATGACATTCTACTTTAAAATGTCACTAGCCTACACTTCACTTAGTGTAATGAGCCTTTAAAACCAGGGAAAGACAACATGTAGGCCTATGCTGTATCACCATATCCAACATCTAAGACCATATAGTCTCATATTACAATATTGATATACAATTGATATATTGCCCACCCCTAATATTGAGTGCCAGAATGTACCTCCCAATGATGCTATTTGCAGAAAAACATTAGATTTAATTGATTATAATCACTGCTTTCTAGGGGTGTCACGATACACTCAGTTCACGATACGATACGTATCACGATACTGGGTTCACGATAACGATACGATACGATACGATTTTAACAATATTTTTTTAAACTTGAATAATGACAATATATGACTGGAAAAGTAGTATTTTATTTGAAATGCACAAATACAAAACATGCTGTTGTGGGAAATTGTTATTACAATAACAACTAGAAAAAACATGAGATTGGAGATAAGGCTTATCTTGAAATAGAATGAGTTACACCGTCACTTAGATTTACTTTGAACTAAAAGGTTTCTCAGCAGTATAAATTCTCATTATGCATCTTCAGTTTTTCTTCAAACTCAAACAACAAGACTTTTCTTAATCTATTTTTTATGCATCTTCAGTTTTTCCTGTCAAGTAAACAGTTTTGCCAGAAAAACAATTGAATGGTTTCTCTCCTGTATAACTTCTCGTGTCTCTTTAGAGACTTGTTCAACTGAACTACTTTCCACACATTGAACTTCAACAAACAAAGACGTTTCTTAGTCTATTTTTTGAAAAAAAAAAAATAAAAAAAAAAAAAAATAAATAAATAATCTTTGCGATATGAGATTTCATCTCAACGATACATATCGTGACGTTTTACTATCGCGAAATTTCGTGGGACGATATATTGTGACACCCCTACTGCTTTTAACTTCTTTCGTTCTTCTAACGTTTCAATAAATCAACAATGAAACACCCCTGCCACTTTACACACTTGGTCTGACCCCCCGGAAACCCCCTCCAGAAACTACCAAGTGGTACACTCCGCATTTGGGGAGTTCCGGTTTTTGAGCGCACGCAGGGCAGTACAGAGAGACGTGGATTCACATGCAGCCGACCGGTGACAAACAATTCATTCGTGAAAAGTAATAAATATACATTTAATTGCCCAGATATGTCTCTTGTCTTTTTATTTTCACTGAGATGTTTTGTGTAAATGAGTCGCTATGTATGATTAACTCTACCGTAACTGCTATCATGTGATGCAACATCAGAGAATGAAGGGGAGAGACAGCCGCAGTGATACACGGACAACTTCTCAGTAATCACTTTAGCCTTCGTGTCATTATAAGTTGCGGTCTTGCTTTTTGGTGTTTCAAGAGTAAATATCTCCACTCCACGGACATGTTGAGTTACAGCAGCCAGTCTGCTGTATGCTAGTGCGCTGCAAGCTGTGGACAAGTCCGCCTCCGCAATCACATCGGCTACTGTCAGCAACGCAACATAAGCACAAATAATTAAATTGAGCTCTCTGTGCATGTTTGTTGTGTTGAAGCTAAGCACTAAATGAGTGAGTACAGTAGTGGGGTGTCTCTCTCATTTGAGAGAACCTGCATTTCACTCAGTAGGCTACCCCTAAAGTGAGAGTTTATCAAGCAACATGACGAGTTAATTTGCTTTTGACATTGCACGTCCTGCATGCGCACATTGCGATGACGATGTGTAAACGATATATCGTGCAGCCCTAGTGCAAGTTGGCCAATCAGGAACGCCACTAGCACTGCACTAACAAAACAATAATGGCCGCCTCCTTGCCTGATCGTCTCGAGGAGTAATGTCAGCGTTTGTCTAGTTTAAACAGCCATAAAGTGCAGTTATTACAGAAATAGACTCAATAACAACAACTAAACAAGTACAGGAGAATCGCCGCAACCGCAGAGTTTCTCGGCGGAAAATATGTTTTTGACATTCTCCCGAGTGGATTTGGGTTTGACTGGATCCGACGCTGATTGGCTGAAGGAGTTGTCTGTCAAGGCAAGTACACCCGCCCAACCTCCGCCCACTGCGATACACTGGGAGAAAGCTTGGGGCCAGACGGTCTCACAGAACGAAATTAAATGTGAGTTTACGTGACCGGCTGGTTTACCAGGCTAATAACTAACCATATTGACCATCAGAGCAGTGTGTTTACATGACCAGCTGGTTTACCAGGCTAATAACTAACCATATTGACCATCAGAGCAGTGTGTTTACGTGACCGGCTGGTTTACCAGGCTAATAACTAACCATATTGACCATCAGAGCAGTGTGTTTACGTGACCAGCTGGTTTACCAGGCTAATAACTAACCATATTGACCATCAGAGCAGTGTGTTTACGTGACCGGCTGGTTTACCAGGCTAATAACTAACCATATTGACCATCAGAGCAGTGTGTTTACGTGACCAGCTGGTTTACCAGGCTAATAACTAACCATATTGACCATCAGAGCAGTGTGTTTACGTGACCGGCTGGTTTACCAGGCTAATAACTAACCATATTGACCATCAGAGCAGTGTGTTTACGTGACCGGCTGGTTTATTATTATTATAACCTTTATTTAACCAGGTAAAACAAATTGAGATACGAAATCTCTTTTACAATTGCGACCTGGCCAAGAAGGCAGCAAGTTACAGATCAGATCATACACACATTTACATACAAGATACAAAAACTAATTAAAACAGAGCACAGACTACACCAACACTGCATCAGAAGTAATAGTAAAAAGCATACGAAATAAAATCGTATATTACGATATACATCCTAAAATCATAGTCATAAAATGATGATAAAAGAGGCATAAAGTGCAGAGGCATATTGTGCACAGAGGAGTTTAAATATTGCTACAAGAGGCATAAAGTGCATAAAGAGACAAAGTGCACAGTGGCAGTTAAATGTTGCCACAGGAGCAGCTCGAGACAAGAACCTCTGACAACTTGTGTTTAAAACTGGACAACGAAATCAAAGAAACCAACTTAAAACGTGTCTGCAGGTCGTTCCAGGACCAGGGACCAAAATAAGGTTTACCAGGCTAATAACTAACCATATTGACCATCAGAGCAGTGTGTTTACATGACCAGCTGGTTTACCAGGCTAATAACTAACCATATTGACCATCAGAGCAGTGTGTTTACATGACCAGCTGGTTTACCAGGCTAATAACTAACCATATTGACCATCAGAGCAGTGTGTTTACATGACCAGCTGGTTTACCAGGCTAATAACTAACCATATTGACCATCAGAGCAGTGTGTTTACGTGACCGGCTGGTTTACCAGGCTAATAACTAACCATATTGACCATCAGAGCAGTGTGTTTACGTGACCGGCTGGTTTACCAGGCTAATAACTAACCATATTGACCATCAGAGCAGTGTGTTTACGTGACCGGCTGGTTTACCAGGCTAATAACTAACCATATTGACCATCAGAGCAGTGTGTTTACATGACCGGCTGGTTTACCAGGCTAATAACTAACCATATTGACCATCAGAGCAGTGTGTTTACATGACCGGCTGGTTTACCAGGCTAATAACTAACCATATTGACCATCAGAGCAGTGTGTTTACGTGACCGGCTGGTTTACCAGGCTAATAACTAACCATATTGACCATCAGAGCAGTTTGTTTACATGACCGGCTGGTTTACCAGGCTAATAACTAACCATATTGACCATCAGAGCAGTGTGTTTACGTGACCGGCTGGTTTACCAGGCTAATAACTAACCATATTGACCATCAGAGCAGTGTGTTTACATGACCGGCTGGTTTACCAGGCTAATAACTAACCATATTGACCATCAGAGCAGTGTGTTTACGTGACCGGCTGGTTTACCAGGCTAATAACTAACCATATTGACCATCAGAGCAGTGTGTTTACGTGACCGGCTGGTTTACCAGGCTAATAACTAACCATATTGACCATCAGAGCAGTTTGTTTACGTGACCGGCTGGTTTATCAGGCTAATAACTAGGGCTGTGGCGATTCACTTATCTCCCGATTCGATACTATCACGATACTTGGGTGCCGATTCGATATATATTGAGATTCTTAAGTATTGCGATTCTACGATTATTGCGATTCGATTTTACGATTTATTGCGATTTTTGTTTCTTTTTTTCTTTTCTTTTTTCAGTTTGTTTGCTTTTTTACACTAGATTAGAACATGGGAAAAGTTGAATCATACACTAGAGACTGTATATTATATATCATGAGTAGAACTGGGCGATATAGTTAAAAACAGGGGCGGACTGGGATCATAATTCAGGCCGGGCATTAGATACCAAGCAGGCCAGGCCGATATGGGCCGACGCGTGTGAAATTTGGGCCGTTTGAAGCCCAATTTGGGCCGTTTGAAGCCAGATTTGGGCCGTTTGAAGTCCAATTTTACAATGAGATGCACCCAGTTTAACCCTGAAGTGTAATTATTACTTCAGACTAACTAATAAAGTAATAAAACCACTAGTAAACCAGTAGGCGGCGCCTGGCCTGCTGTTCAGTGAGTGGCCTGACTGCAGGCACCCAAAAAAAAAAAAAAAAAAAGTTTTTTTGCAATTATCGATTCTGGAATAAAAGATCGATTCAAAAAATCGTGACATTAAAAATCGCGATACTTAGGTGAATCAATTTTTCCCCCCACCCCTACTAATAACTAACCATATTGACCATCAGAGCAGTGTGTTTACGTGACCAGCTGGTTTACCAGGCTAATAACTAACCATATTGACCATCAGAGCAGTTTGCACAGGTATGTCAATCTGGCAGAAAGACAATGTGTAAAGTAATGAGATATGATCATGAGAGATTGAATGAAGGGTGAGTGTGTATTTAACACATTAAGTGCCATAGACGACCTAACTCGTCTTACATAATCCAGCGCTTGAGTGCCAAGGACGAGCTAACTCGTCTTACATAAACATTTTTTTTTTTTGACGGTGGGACATCAATCAACCCCTTTTACATCTTCGAGATAACTATTGGAGCAAGAGAATGTGTATAATCTATTTTACCGACCACTAAGTGGCGACAGAGACAGAGAGAAAGCCACAGCCACGGACCCGTGGACCAAAAGCAGCCGCCTCCCGCGGAAATGGCTTGGCGATTTTACAGTCAGAAACGAAGGAGCCTCATTCTCATACTGTAGGCGGGGACGCTTCGCGCTGCTGCGGTGGGGGGTTCCAGAAATGGACTGGGTGAGCAGCATAAAGCCTAGAGTCGCACGGGGCTTAATCGGGGCTCTCAAACCCAAGAGACAGTGAGACCTATCCACACTCGCTGCCAGGGAGAGGCTGCTCAACTCGCTGGAAACTCCCAGCAGCACAGACGGAGGGAGGAGCCCGGAGACACACACACAGAACGGACAGAGATCCCCTCCCCCCAGAGCAACGCGCGAACACACACACGCACGCACGCACGCACGCACACACACACACACACACACACACACACACACACACACACACACACACACACACACACACACACACACACACACACACACACACACACACACACACAATACAGTATACAGACTCGCCCAAAGGCACCCACAATCACAGGCAGGTGACTATTCTGCTGAATTTCACAAAACTGCGATTATCTCAGCTTGCTGTCTCATACGCTAAAACCATGCTGTACTCAACGGCTAATATCTACATAACTACTAACTCTGCAAACTAACTCTTTTAGACAGAGAAAGCACACATTCTATTAGTTATTTTTAGATGATTGGTGTTCACGAAGTCTTAACAGAAAACAGATCCTCGGCTGTTGTAAAATGAGCCAGAATCCTCAAAAAAAAACCTGGCACAACTTACCTACAGGTTGAAAAAATGGCTGGCACTCAATGTGTTAATGAAGGGTGAGTGTGTATTTAATGAAGGGTGAGTGTGTATTTAATGAAGGGTGAGTGTGTATTTAATGAAGGGTGAGTGTGTATTTAACACATTGACTGCCAGCCCTTTTTTCAATGCTGTAGGTAGCTTCTGCCAGGCCGTTTTTTGAGGATTCTGGCTCATTTTAAAAGAGCCGAGGATTCTTTTCTGCTTGGAGTTTGTGAACACAAAGTTCACAAAAGTACTAATAGAATGTGTGCTTTCTCTGTCTAAAAGAGTTAGTTTGTAGAGTTAGTAGTTATGTAGATATTAGCCGTTGAGTACAGCATGGTTTCAGCTGTCTGAGAGTGGAAGCTGAGATAATCGCAGTTTTGTGAAATTCAATCAAACAGGCAGAACAGTCACTTTAACGATTTATTTTTGGCATCAGTGAGAGATCAGACATCTAAACAATATAGTTCCGAACGCCCTCTCCTTCAACTCCTCCCTCCGTGGGCGTGTCTAGTGGCTTTCAGCCTGCGTTTGTCACAAGCTCGCTGCAGCCTCGCTCCCTGGCAGCAAGAGCAGCCTCACTCCCTGGCAGCGAGTGTATGAGAATGAGGCTCGTTCGTCTCTGGGTTTTCGGAATGCGTGCGATTCTGGCCTTTCTGCGGGCGTTTCAAAGTGTGTTTTACCGATAATATATTATGCAAATTTGCAATCCCCCGTGTGCTGCTGCTGGCGCGGGCCGAGAGCGGCGAGTCTGGTGACTGATGACTGTAAAATCGGCAAGCCATTTCCTTGTGAATGGAGGAAGCACCCGCCTGAGGCGGCTGCTTTTGGTTGACTTTCTCTCTGTCGGGAGGGCACCGTCGCCACCTAGCTGGTCGGTAAAATAGATTATACACATTCTCTTCCTCCAATTCTGCAATAGGAGACGTAAAAGGGGTTGATCGATGTCCCACCGTCAAAAAAAAAAAATGTTTATGTAAGCCGAGATATCTCGTCCTTGGCACTTAACGGTTGGATCATGTAAGCCGAGATATCTCGTCCATGGCACTCAACGTGTTAATGAAGGGTGAGCGTGTATTTAATGAAGGGTGAGTGTGTATTTAATGAAGGGTGAGTGTGTATTTAATGAAGGGTGAGTGTGTATTGAATGAAGGGTGAGTGTGTATTTAATGAAGGGTGAGTGTGTATTCCTCACAAGAGAACTGTGCGCAGCAGGCAGCTCCAAGCGCTGGTCTCTGGCCAGAGGAGGCGGAGTTGGAGGCCTGGTTGGCGTTGCAGTAGACAGCCAGCTCCATCATCACATTCCGAAGCTTCTCCATGTCCACTACACGACAACACAGAGCAACCATAAGAGGAGAACATGGGAAAGTGATCACTGCGACGTTGTGTCTTTTTGAGAGACACAGAGAGAATTAAGCGAGTGTTCTGACCCTGGCTCGAGCTCAGGACGTAGAAGAGGGAAGGACTAATGACGGTTGCAATGTAAGGCTGGAAGGTCTCGTTGTGAGGCAGCTCCACTGTCTTCCAGTCCACTGGGAAAGAAGCTGCTGAAATCAAATAACAACAAACCATTTAAAATCAGGCTTCAGATACAACTGGGCTCAGGAAAATGATCACTCACCAACCCATTTATTTTCAGTTTTATATTAAGACTTAAGACAAACAACCATAAAATTTAAACAACAGTAACATGACAGCCACGACAGCAATAACAAGGACAAGAAAAACAAACAAAAAACAAGACAAAAAAAAAAAAAAAAGTTACCAGACATATTACTAATTGAATTTGCGGTATGTTTCAGAATGTTACAATCTCAGGTATACAGAACGGAGGTGGTTACATGAGTTGTGACATTACAAGGTGGTTATTTATCTTTTCAGATAATCAACAAATGGACCCCATATTTTCAAGGTCCAGCATATCTCCATAGTGTCATTCCTCCCCACAAATAGGTTAGATGATGCTTTGGCGCAGACTTATGACAACAAAAACATGCACCAGTGCACACTGGCCATCAAGGCCATTACCATCCACTGATTCTTTAAAGGGATGCGGCAACATTTTGGGAGATTCTATTCATTTATTAATTGCCATATTCCTGATACAGTGCACTCCTCTTATAGTGATCACCTTGGGACGGGGGACAAATTGATCACTATAAGCGGATGATCATTATAACAGATGTTTCTCTTCTTCTTTATTTCTCATGCAGATTACCATCTAATAGACTACATGCACAACTCCTTTACTTCCTGAAATTAGTCCAGCTTCTTTATTTCCTGTCCTACACTATTGGATGAACTGATTAATCAGGTGTGCCTTGATCATTGTTGTGACTGCAGCACACCTGACATTAATCACTTCATCCAATAGTGATGACAGGAAATAAAGAAGCTGGACTAATTTCAGGAAGTAGTGGAGTTGTGCATGTAGCCCGTTGACATTTGTATATGTATTACATGAATACAGTACATATACAGTTAAGGAATGTTATTGACTTTACCAATTAACTGACATGGAAATTATCCTACCCGCCCCCCTATTATATGTCACTTTAAAGGACTGATTGTTTTCTGTTTGCTCCATCTTCTGCTATTGATTTCATTGCTGTGCTGCATAGCACTAAGTCACATTACTTATTTTGTAATATGCTTACTCACAATGGCTATTCAAATTAATCTTGATCTTTAAGTTTAATCATCCCAGACAAACATATTGAGGTTTGGGCATTGCAGTGGTGAAATTGCATTGCTGTATCTAACGTTCCGCTTGTGGTTTCTTCTCACGTTGATTAGTGACCAAGTCCACCTGATACATTTACACTCGGGAGTCGACAGGTGTAAAACGTTATTAGTTCGTTCAACTCTGGTTCACCAAAATACATTAAAAAAAAAGCAGTGACAGACAGGCCATTATGACACTTGTGTGTGCAGGCCAAACTGGCTAAACACTAAGTGTATCCTACAGACATGTCAAGACGCAAGAGTCGACTGAATTATGTCGGACCGAAATAACGTTACATATTAAATCGTTATCCTTAACTGTTTGGAGTTGCGTTCGTATAAATTGACAACATTAACAGAGAAGCATGTTCGATAAAGGAGGCATTGAAGCAGGTACGTTACCATGTGCCGAGTTAGCTACCGGAGTCGGCAGCAGTGCTGGGCGTGGGCCCCCAAAGCGTGCCGGGGGAGCCATGCGGACAGGCACACCGCCTACCACGGGCCCGGGCATGGAGGAAGGCCTCAGAGGCGGGTTGTGTCGAACCATGGATGGGGCAAATGAACGATTCATGGCGGACGGTGGACGCTGATAAGACCGCTAAAATTACAAGAGATGTTAACGATACCAGCAGTAGCTAGCTAACCTACGTCAATGTTATGCTAGCCATTAGCTAATAACGCTACAAAATTAGCCTCCTCCTGCTGATGTTGGCTAAATAAAGGCAGAATTAAGAGAGCAAATTCAAATAAACTATGGGTCGCAACGAAAATACAACCAAATACAGATAAAACTACTTTAAAATAATAACAATATTGACATTTTATGTATTCTTATTCTAGCTAATTGTACAGTATAGCAATTTTTTTACCATGATTTTCTACCTGTGCACGTGTTGATGGCGTCGAGGTTATGATTTGCGCGTGCGCAATGCGCATTGCAATAGGTTGTCAAAGGTCAAAGCAGAGCCATTGCGCAAGGGCGTGTCTAGGGGGCAGCAGAGGGTCGCAAAAGTTGCAAACCGAAAACATGACGAGGAAGGGAAGAACTAAGGCAAACATAAATGCAACACATGAAGATGTTTTAGCCAACATTATTTTATATGCATACAGTAGTGATGCTTGAAAACAGTGTGGATAATGGTTTGTTCAACCTGGACCTTGTGTTCTAAATGTATCAATTAATTCCCACGTAATTCACTACTAGAGCTTTCTCCTGTTGAACCTCTACAAGCAAACAGTACAAACACAACAGTTGAATAAAAAAGTGAACATTTCCTTTCAATACAACAACACCCATACAGCAAGTGGGACCTGCCTAAATGCCATGCTCAGTGGCACCCTGGCTCGGGCCTGTGCCCCACCTTACTGCCCGCAGCTCTTTGGTGGCCAAAGAGCACTTGTGTTGTGCTGCCATGACCAGCCAGGCGCAGTCCCACCTCCACACCGACGTCCAGCTACTCGATCATCACTGCTCACAACAACAAGTACAGCCAGGGTATCTGCTCAGATGTGAAGGGTCAGGGCAAGCAAGACATTTTTCTCATCAATAAATAGTGCTGTATGTCATGATCTTGTACAAAGAAGACGAGAGCGAGCGCTTTTGTAGGAGTAAACTCTATTCTCCAAATAAAAAAGCTGAGTGAACAGAGACTTAGTGGGTACGGCGGCGCAGTCGGTAGCGCTGTCGCCTCACAGCTAGAAGGTCCTGAGTTCGATTCTCGCCTGGGACGCTGTGGGCACTGGAGTTGTGTTCCCCCCCATATCTTCAGTGCCTACTGCCCAGGTGGGCTATCTCGTCGAAAGGGCCTTTCTGTGTGGAGTTTGCATGTTCTCCCCGTGCTCCCCAGGGGGTTCCTCCGTACATAACCCCCCCCCCCCCCCCCACTAAAAACATGCAGAAGATCGTCATCGTCATCCGACCAGTGACGACAACATCCGAAGTTGGTCCCCGGGCGCTGGAAAGAAAAAGTGACCACTGCTCCTGTTAAACCACTGAAATTACTCTCCAATGAACATGTAACTAATCACTGCAACAATGTGCATTTCAGGGATGCTTGTGACATCCGTGTCATCCGGCTGCTTTTTAGTCAGCCAAATTAATTTAAAGATGACAAGGCTGAATAATCTAAATCGCACACCTGCTTAAAAGTGTATGCACATTAAAGTGTGGGCATGTAATGTTATGTTGTAGGCTAAATGTTCACAATGGATAATTGCCATAGGTTGATTAGGAGATTGGGCTATTTAACAGTGGAAAATGAATGTTGGAAATCAAATCACATGACCGCATCATTCTTTTAATGTAAAAACACAACGCAATCACACAGGCCATCGCACCTGAACAGATGTTGTGAACAAATAAACAGATGGCACTACAGCATGCATTATTAAACAAATGTACAGAAGATAAGCTGTTCAGGTTTGAACATCTATTATTGCACTTTGAGAGACTATTATCACACAACAAATTACAAATGTGCTTTATTTTTCTTCTACTGTATATTGAAAGGGAAACAAAGAAATCCTAATTATAAACAAATAACTGGCCTGTTTTAAAGTCTTTTGAGCCCTTCACACTACAGTAATCTTTGAATGAGCACAAATTCACTCATACAAATGTAACTTTTGTAAAAATTAAGAAAAACAAAACTTAAAAGCCCTAAACAGGAATGCAGGATCAGAACTAAGGAGATAAAACTATTAAGAGCTGGGTGGCAACACCTCGAGGGCACATTCCCAGTGAACTTGGCTGAGGTCAAAATAAGGCGTCGAAAAAAGAAGATTGCGATGATGGGTTTTAACAATGGAAGGCTGTTGCATTTGCCTTCATTTCCTTGATGACAGAAAGTTGCATCTGAATCAACTGTTCCAGCTGATCAATCTGTGAAAGAAAAGGAAAAAACAAATGTTATCCTTTCATCGCCTCTGGGTTTCAGGTTTTCTGACAAATATTTAAAATAACTAGAAAATCACACGCGCACTCGTTTGTAGTTAATAAAGCAATAAACCAGGACTTTGACCATTGGTCAGCCGGCGTATGGTGCGGTGGGGCAATGAGGCTTTATTACTGGGCAGCCAATCTTAGAATAATACAATCCTGGCTACAGTTTGACTCATACCACTCCTCGCCCAGAGACATGTACTGTATATAGAAGAGTCACGTCATCTCTGTTCACTCCAATGGACCAGTTTTTTTTACTCTCAAGAGTTCCCGGAATCAAATTGTACACCATCTGCTTTATTTTAGATATCAAACCTAACCTTAAATGTTTTATTGATCTGGAATATTAAAAGGGATTTCAAAGATCTTGTCAAAGAACAATCAAAACAGCTCTGACCTTAGTCTCCAGGCCCAGACAGCAGCAGCCAGAAGCCTCAGGACCTGGTGTTCAAACAGATAGCCAGGTCAATGCCAGGCAGAAGATGCAACATTCAAACAGAGAGCCAGGTCAATGCCAGGCAGAAGATGCAACATTCAAACAGAGAGCCAGGTCAATGCCAGGCAGAAGATGCAAAGGGTGACAATGCAATATAACATGTTTGGCCTGTCAAATCCTATTAAGTCTAGTCAAGTCAAGTTTATTTGTATAGCACATTTCATACACAGAGGCAATTCAAAGTGCTTCACATAAAATGGTTGACAGGAAAATAAACGAAAAGAAGAAATAAAATGGACATTTAAAAGCATCACAAGAAAACTTAAAAAAAAAGAGTATAAAAAGTGCAATAAGCAACAGGCGCAGCAGTTGCAGAAAGAGTTAAAACTTATAGAGGACTCATTGGGTTTGCATAGTAGCTGTCAGCAGTTAAAAGCGATGGTAAACATAAAAGTCTTTAGTCTATTTTTAAAAGTAAGTAAGGTTGGGGCAGATCTGAGGTCTTCAGGCAGTTTGTTCCAGCTAGCAGAAGCATAGTGGGTAAATGCAGCCTTCCCGTGATTTGATTTGATCCTAGGGACAGTTAATAAGCTGGACCCTGTTGACCTAAGAGTTCTAGACGGTTCGTAGCGTGGGAGCAATTCAGCTATGTATTTTGGGCCTAGGCCATTAAGTGATTTATAGACTAATAACAGTATTTTAAAATCTATTCTCTGACACACTGGCAACCAGTGTAAGGACTTAAGAACTGGAGTGATATGATCAGCTTTCTTAGTCTTCGTTAGAACTCTAGCAGCAGCATTCTGAATGAGTTGAAGTTGCCTAATGCTGCCTACACACTAGAGGATTTTCAAATCTTAACCGATTTTAAAAACATGAGAGACCACAGACATAAGGACAATTTCATCAGATTTTAACATTAAAATCGCCTGAACCCACACACTAGACGATTCGGCCAGACTGCGAGACCACACACCAGCCGTTTGAAGAACCGACTCACAGCGATTCCAGCAACTAGACTGGACTAGTTCATATCCCACAAAACCGCAATTTTTTCCCACAGACAACAGCAGATGGCTCTCAAAACATGCACCGAGCGGCGGGTCCACTTCAAGCAGCGCGGACACCCTCGCAAAATGAGCTAAAACAACGTCCTGTCTGAGAGCTCATATTACAGCATATCCACTCCCTTGAAGCAAACAAACCGCTCCGCTCGGCACATGTTTGGAGAGGCCTCCGTCGCTTTCCACCCTGTTTTAAGCTGTGAGGATGCTGGGAGAGAGGAGCTACATGGCACTGCTGTTGCCACAACTCGTTTGTTGTGAGTGCTGCATTAACATCCGGGTATGACGCGTCGACGCGTCTCGGTCTGCGCTCTCATTGGCTATTGCGGGTTCCGTCGGGAGACAGCCATCGTAAATATCAAACATGTTTGATATTCCCGATTCGAGATCGGGCAGGCTCCGATTCAATCGGGAGCATTGCAATAATCTTATTGACACCACACACTTGACAATTATTTTGACAAAAAATCGGTTGAGACTAGCCTCGAATCGGGCCACGCCCCCCCGAGGAGAATCGGGCATTAAATCGGGCATTTTATCCTCTAGTGTGTGGGAGGCATTAGTTCTTCAAGAAATAATCAAGAAAAACATGTATGTTAGGGTTAATACTCCTGCCAGTGCCCCTGGCCAAGGTACTGGCAAAAAGAACTGGAGTTGGTCCCCGGGCGCTGCACAGTGGCTGCCCACTGCTCCTAGTTCTAGGAAGGTTCCTAGTAGAGGATGGGTCAAATGCAGAGGGTGAATTTCCCCAAGGGGATAAATAAAGTATAACTTTCAACTTTCTTTTTTGGAGAGACCAGAAAAAAGACTATTGCAGTAGTCTAACCTACTATAAATGAAGGCGTGAATTAGTTTTTCTAGATCCTGTCTGGACATGTATCCCCTAATTCTTGCTATATTTTTAAGATGATAAAAAGCAGATTTTCTAATTGACTTAATGTGGGAGTTAAAGTTGAGATCGGAATCAATAATAACTCCAAGATTTTTGACTTGATCCTTAGGCTTCAGGGATAGAGACTCAAGGCGTACAGTGATTTTAAGCCTTTGTTCTTTGGGGCCAAACACGATCACCTCAGTTTTGTCTTTGTTTAGCTGTAGGAAATTCTGGCACATCCAGTTATTTATTTGATCAATGCACTGGCACAATGATTCTATGGGGGCATAGTCAGCTGAGGAAAGAGTTATATACAACTGAGTGTCGTCTGCGTAGTTATGATAGGCTACTTTGTTTTTTTGCATAATTAGGCCTAGAGGGAGCATATAAAGGTTGAAGAGAACGGGCCCCACAAGTCATCCTAGTTAGGTCAGATGTGTAATTGCCAATGGAGACGAAGTACTTCCTGTCTTGAAGATAGGACTTGAACCACTGGAGGACCGTACCCGATAGCCCAACCCAGTTTTCCAGTCTGTCCAATAAAATTGAGTGGTCAACAGTGTCAAATGCAGCGCTAAGATCCAGTAGCACTAGAATCGAATTTTTGCCTGAGTCTGTGTTCATTCTGATGTCATTTATGACTTTAGTAAGCGCGGTTTCAGTGCTGTGATGGGGGCGAAAGCCTGATTGGAGTTTATCTAGGAGATCATTTGAGGTTAGCAATCTATTGAGTTGTAGGTAAACAACCTTTTCAATTATTTTGGCTATAAAGGGGAGATTAGATATTGGTCTGTAGTTACTGATTACCGATGCATCAAGGCTACGCTTTTTTAGTAGGGGTTTAATAACTGCAGTTTTCAGGGACTCAGGAAAAGTGCCGGTCACAAGGGATCTATTAACTATTTGCAATAGGTCCGACGACAGACAGTTATAAATATTAGAGATCATTCAATATGAAAATGCACGTAAGGTTAAGCGGGGGCCATCGTCTCCTTTTAGAGAACAATACTTACCATTAGTCTTTGGAGATGGACATCTTTCGCACGGTGGCTCCATTTGGTCAATGATCCTCTGTACAGGATCCTCTGAAAATAAGCAGAATATTGTCTCAGCACCTTTGCTTGACCTCACCATGTGATTCACAATTCAGCTTGATGAATTCATCTCCACAATTTTGGTAATTTATGCAATGTAGCTTGCGAGACCAACAGATACATTTCTTTCATTTCACTTTTTCGTCTGATGTCCAGACTTGAAGTACAGACACTGGCTTCTTTCAAATTTAAAAATAAATGAGCTGTAAATCCAAACCCAAATTTATGGCCAGTAG
Organism: Poromitra crassiceps; assembly: GCF_964638095.1. Taxonomy (NCBI): domain Eukaryota; kingdom Metazoa; phylum Chordata; class Actinopteri; order Beryciformes; family Melamphaidae; genus Poromitra; species Poromitra crassiceps. The sequence goes on along the minus strand of NC_139626.1, from coordinate 2,787,124 downwards.
TGATGGGCGATACGACTACCTCAAAGACTTTGTTGCCTTCAAGTTCACAGGCCGATCATGGACATTGTGATATGCAGTAAATGATTATAATAGTCTAGTAGAAAAAGGGTTCTCCACGCATCATCCAGCAAAATGCAGCTGAACCAGGTGCTTCTCAGTTTGAGGACAGCAAACCTCCGGGGAACAAAGGAGGGACTGGAGAGCACTGATAAATTTGCAGCTTTTATTAGTGCAAACCGGTGACTAACGTTTTGACACTACTGTGTCTTCATCAGAGTCAAAATGGACAAAGACATGAAGCAACTGTTTATATAGTCAACCTAAACCAGGTGTGAAGTCCTTATTGGATAATAGGTTGAACAGACTTTCACATCTATTAAGAGAGTGGGAGATGCCAGTCAGACTGGCAACTGCAAATCAGTGTGCTCCAGTCCCTCCTTTGTTTCCTGGTTATTACAGTAACTCTCACTAGCTTCCCTGACCTTTTCATCAAAGTCCTATCTGTCCTACAGTAAGAAGCTGAAAGCTTCAAATTGCATCAGTCAAATAAGCCAAAGCAACCATCTATGCTGCTTTGAAGTGCTGTACGAAGTATCAGAATTAAGAGTTGAACGGAATGAGTGCAAACAAACATGGTAAATATGACTGGAAAGGTTATCACTTCTGACCAAAACCACCTGAATGTGCTTCAAGTGGTATTTAGTATTTACCACTTCCAAAGTTGTGTGAACTCACATGAAGCATTTTAACGCAGCATCAGACACTGATAGCAAAGTCATCAGAGGATTACTCCATATAAAAAGAAGATCAATACTTTGGTTATACAGTACTGTATAAGGGCTGCAAAGAGTACTGACTGTTAGCATATGAGCTGTATCCAATAAATTGCAATATTAAAAACAATGTGATGCATATTATAAATTGTGACAATATCTGAAAATATGCACACTCTCAATGGAAGCATATTCTACTCACAGTTATAATAATCCAGAATGGAAATTTGAATTGAACCATCAAGCAGTGAAATTGTGATCCACAGATGACAGTTCTGACTTGACCAACCTTTGACCGAGTCTGCAGAACCTTTGTCCTTCTGCTGGGGAGTCTGTGTCAGCCCTGGGGCCATGGCCGGGCCAGTGGTGGTTGCTGCTGTACCTTCCAGAACCTTTTGGGTTTCAGTGCTCAACGTAGGCTCTGGGAGGACCGCTGCAGCCGCAGCAGTGACACTAGATGTGCTGTTGTCAGTGTGGTCAGCCTGGAGGGTCGGGGCTGGGCTAGGAAGACTCTCGGCCTGGGCCTGCAGCCCATCCAGGATCATGGCATTGATGTGCCCCCCACCTCCCTCTGTGCGCTGGTTGACTGAGAGCAGGTTAGTGGAGCCGTCAAAGGTCTGGACGGAGGCCAGGACGCCTTCCGACAGCAACCTTTGAAACAGCAGCAGTACCTCCATTGGCCACACCGCAGGGAAGTGCTCTTTACCTGGGGGGGGGGGGGGGGGGGGTACATGTTTAATAAAGACAACCAGGAGCAACTACAAGGACAATTTGTAGTCCAGTTTGGATTACAGAAGAGCTGGATAATACAATTTTAGTGTAAAAACCTTCAACTTGTAATTATTTATCTTTGCAATTATTGATAACTGCAGTCAAGAATAGTGTGAATGCTATTTTCAGACACCAGTTTCAGGGCAACAGATGTTCAATGCAGACTAGAGTGTATGAATTCAGGTATGCATGTTGACTAAATCTATTTTGATCATGATTACAACAATGTGCCATTGCCTCTGTGGATTCCCCCCCCCCCCCCCTCTCTATGGTCAACATCTCCATTCGTTAATGAAACCATTGCGTTAGATGGCTGTCATTTATTGTAATTTTTTTAACGTTTAAATAAAATAATTGAGAGGAAAACTTCCTTTACTTAAGGCTTGACTGATCATTAAAGATGGGATAAAGATCAGTGCCTACTGCCATAGGAGGCAGTTCCCACATGCAAAATCTAACAGATATCCCACATCTAAAATGTGATTCCTAACTGCAGGGCAACAGCTGCTTTACAACTGCTTTTGTGGTAATGTAACACCAAACAAAATGTACCGGTACTCATTCACATTAATCCTGTGCATGTTTTCTTTTAGCATCTTCTTGGAAATAAAAATACTGAAACAGATGTTCTAGGCTTTGTTTTTGCGATTAAAATTTGGTTCAAATATGAAAAATGAGCAAAAGTCTTATTGCCTTACCCATGAGGGCACAGCGGGTGATCTGTAAAGGGAGATGCAGCAGGTCCAGGGGGATGGGCAGGATTCTGGAGTACGGCACCGTCTCAGTGTTTCCATAGTCAGCATAGATGACAGTGAGCTCATTCTCACCGGCCTCCAGGACCACTGCACGGTACCAGTTACCATCAGCTGGGGAAACAACAAACGTTACTGGAATTAACAAGTAACATCACTAGTTTCCGTTTTTTGTATTTTGGCAGCCCTTTGAGCAGAAAGAGTTATGGTTACTTAGAAATACATTATACATGAATGTTGGTCTACCTTCATGTAGGTATGTATGTATGTCATACAATTTAAAAATAAAAAAAATGTTTAATGCATGCTTTTTATTGGTTAGCTGCAAGACAAGTTGCCCCTCTGGAATATTAAACATGTCTCTACTTAACTCTGCCTAGCACTGTGTAAAGAGCTTTCTTCTGCCTAGCACTGTGTAAAGTGCTTTCTTCTGCCTAGCAGCACTGTGTAAAGTGCTTTCTTCTGCCTAGCACTGTGTAAAGTGCTTTCTTCTGCCTAGCAGCACTGTGTAAAGTGCTTTCTTCTGCCTAGCACTGTGTAAAGTGCTTTCTTCTGCCTAGCACTGTGTAAAGAGCTTTCTTCTGCCTAGCACTGTGTAAAGGGCTTTCTTCTGCCTAGCACTGTGTAAAGTGCTTTCTTCTGCCTAGCAGCACTGTGTAAAGTGCTTTCTTCTGCCTAGCACTGTGTAAAGAGCTTTCTTCTGCCTAGCACTGTGTAAAGTGCTTTCTTCTGCCTAGCACTGTGTAAAGTGCTTTCTTCTGCCTAGCACTGTGTAAAGTGCTTTCTTCTGCCTAGCAGCACTGTGTAAAGTGCTTTCTTCTGCCTAGCACTGTGTAAAGAGCTTTCTTCTGCCTAGCACTGTGTAAAGGGCTTTCTTCTGCCTAGCACTGTGTAAAGTGCTTTCTTCTGCCTAGCAGCACTGTGTAAAGTGCTTTCTTCTGCCTAGCACTGTGTAAAGTGCTTTCTTCTGCCTAGCACTGTGTAAAGTGCTTTCTTCTACCTAGCAGCACTGTGTAAAGTGCTTTCTTCTGCCTAGCACTGTGTAAAGTGCTTTCTTCTGCCTAGCAGCACTGTGTAAAGTGCTTTCTTCTGCCTAGCAGCACTGTGTAAAGTGCTTTCTTCTGCCTAGCACTGTGTAAAGTGCTTTCTTCTGCCTAGCAGCACTGTGTAAAGTGCTTTCTTCTGCCTAGCACTGTGTAAAGTGCTTTCTTCTGCCTAGCACTGTGTAAAGTGCTTTCTTCTGCCTAGCACTGTGTAAAGTGCTTTTTTCTGCCTAGCACTGTGTAAAGTGCTTTCTTCTGCCTAGCAGCACTGTGTAAAGTGCTTTCTTCTGCCTAGCACTGTGTAAAGTGCTTTCTTCTGCCTAGCACTGTGTAAAGTGCTTTCTTCTGCCTAGCAGCACTGTGTAAAGTGCTTTCTTCTGCCTAGCACTGTGTAAAGTGCTTTCTTCTGCCTAGCAGCACTGTGTAAAGTGCTTTCTTCTGCCTAGCAGCACTGTGTAAAGTGCTTTCTTCTGCCTAGCACTGTGTAAAGTGCTTTCTTCTGCCTAGCAGCACTGTGTAAAGTGCTTTCTTCTGCCTAGCACTGTGTAAAGTGCTTTCTTCTGCCTAGCACTGTGTAAAGTGCTTTCTTCTGAGTCTCCAGAGTGAGTATTCTTTGCTGGGCAGAGCACTTGGTGACTAGAACCCCCCCGCCCCCAATTCACGTGAAAGCTTATTGAAAAGACAAGTTCACAACATTTAGAAGCCCATCTCCTATTCTTAATTACAGTGCTTTCCTGTGTGTACCTGTGTGAAAGAAAAAGAAACTGCTTCCCTCAAATTTGCATGCACCCTTTTGTTTCCGAAGCTATAGTAAGAATAAGTCCCAGAACCCTTTGAAATGTATTCCCATGCTATTTTGGAGGAAATGTGGGCCGATAACAACATGCACTTGCACAACTAAGAAATGTACGAGAAGAAAAACAGAGGTGAAAACACCTTGGATGCTGTCAATGTCATTCATGTTCATTAGGATAGGCTTCTAAAAAGTCTTGAATCCAACCTTCGGAGGTACGACTCCACCGACACAGCTGCCATTGGAAATCAGTGAGCCTTTACTAGCCTCCGTTGTGAAAGGACAGCATGGAAAAGTACATTAAAAGCCACCCTGTTGTTAGCTGGGCTGCGGAATGCAAGCCGGGGTCTCCAGTCTGTGTAGACTGTGTTTAAAGGAAGAGCCGCTCCTATGCTCGGCTGCATGCACACCGTGTCATTATATCTACTAGCAGACATCAAATTACTGGCTTGGGTCTGCGGGGGCAACGACTGCAGGTGGGGACCAACGAAGAAGAGACCAAACATAAAAATGGGGGATGGAGAGACAGACACACAGAGAGAGAGAGAGAGATATGGGGGGCAAAGGGACAGAGAAAAAGACAGAGCGAGGGGGGGGGAGGGGGAGATCATCTGGTCTCTCCTCATAGGGACTCTTACCTGTAATCATATTGAGCGATGGGGATGACTGTTTGAAGAAGGGGTTTCCCCCCGCTGACAATGTTTATTAAACCCTGCATGCAATTTCCTCATAAAACATGGTGTGAAATCTAATCCACCTCACAATGTATATTTGTAGCAACTCTGGACTCCCGTGGTTTCACCTCAGTCTGTTATTAACTTGTAGAGGTTAGGGATGTTCATTTAGAAAAATTTCCATAATCGAAAATCGTGGAAAATTAACGATCAATTATCGATTATTGATCATATTAACACGTTCACTGCCATTGACGAGATATCTCGTCTTACAAAATTCAACGGTTGACTGCCAATGACGAGATATCTCGTCTTAAAAAAAAAAAAAAAAAATTTGGCGGTGGGACGTGGATCAACGCCCCCCACGTCTCCTATAAAAAAATTGGAGCCACCGAACGTGTACAACCCATTCCACCGACCCACTAAGTGGCGACAGTGCTCTCCACACTAGAAAAAGCCGAGCCAAAACTGCAGGGGAACGCGCGAGGAAACCATTCTCTCATACTGTAAAATGGATTGGCGAAAACGCTTTCGCTTTCGCGCATTATCGCGCTGGGAGCTGGCGGTGGGGGATTGCAAATTTGCATAATAGATTATGGGTGAAACACACTTTGAAACACGGCAGAAAGCCCACAATCGCACGCAGGCAGCTTCATTGCAGCTGAGCTCAACCGAAAACGCAGAAACAAACGAGCCTCATTCTCATACTGTAGGCGAAAACGCTTTCACGCTGGTGCACACGGGCGCACAACGGTGGGGGGTTCCAAAAATAGACTGGGTGGAAAACACACTTTGAAACACGCAGCATAAAGCCTAGAATCGCACAAAGCTTCATCAAAGCTCTCAAACCCAAGAAACGAGTGAGCCCCATCCACGCCAGGGAGGGAGGCTGCTCACTGCTCAGACAGGCAGTAGAAACCCGCTTGTGACAAACGCTGCTGAAAGCCACCAGACACGCCCACGGAGGGAGGAGTTTGAAGGAGAGGGTGTTCAGAACTATATTGTTTAGATGTCTGATCTCTCACTGATGCCAAAAATAAATGGTTAAAGTGACTGTTCTGCCTGTTTGATTGAATTTCACAAAACTGCGATTATCTCAGCTTTCAGTCTCAGACGCTGAAACCATGCTGTACTCAACGGCTAATATCTACATAACTACTAACTCTACAAACTAACTCTTTTAGACAGAGAAAGCACACATTCTATTAGTACTTTTGTGAACTTTGTGTTCACAAAGTCCAAGCAGAAAATAATCCTCGGCTCTTGTAAAATGAGCCAGAATCCTCAAAAACCCCTCTGGCAGAAGCTACCTACAGTAAAAAATAAACGGCTGGCAGTGAATGTGTTAACACCTTGATTGCCAGCGACGAGTGTAGTCGTCAAACACAATCCAGCTGTTCACTGCCAGCGACGAGTTGACTTGTCAAAAAAAAAAACGATTTTTTTTTTTTGACGGTGGGATGTGCATCGAACCCTTTTACATCTCTTATATAGGTATTGGACGTGTACAACGTGTACAACCCATTCCACCGACCCACTAAGTGGTGACAGTGCTTTCCTGACTAGAGGAAGGCAAGCAAAAAGCAGTGTGACTGAAGCCATTCTCATGAAGGTGGATTGGCGAAGGCGCTTTCATTTCGCGCTGATTGCTGGCGGTGCGGGATTGCAGATTTGCATAGCGGATTGCGGGTGGGACACACTTTGAAACACGCAGCATAAATATGACCAGAATCGCAAAAGCTTCATCAAAGCCCTCAACCAAAACTCCAAGAAGCGAGCGAGTCTAACCAGACTTCCTCAAAGAGCGGCCGCACAGACAGGCTCACACCCGCACAGCAGCAGCAAAGCAAACTGGTGACAAGCGGGGACTGCCCCCTAGTCCGACACCAAATTGGAAACAAATCCCATTCTAAAAGGCTTTTAGAATGGGATTTTCAACCCATTCTTTTTTGTTTCTTTTTCGCTATAATTTAGAGTAATTTAATTTCTATTCAGAAATTTATTTGAGAGGTCGAGAGTATGAGAAAGTGCATTTGCAAAGGTAGGAAAGTGCTTGTGACATGGCGCTGCAGCCAAAAAGAACGCCCACAGGAGGGAGGAGTTGAGCAGAGGGAAGTTTACTGCTGTTATGGAGGAAATTACTGTTCAAAACTATTGTTTAGGTCTTACTGATGCCAAAAATGAATGGTTAAAGTGACTGTGCTATCGAATTTCACAAAAAGCCGTTTATCTCTAAATATTTTTTCTGATGCTGAAACCATGCTGTATTCAACTGCTAATGCTTACATAACTACTAACTCTACAAACTAACTCTTTTAGACAGAGAAAGCACACATTCTATTAGTTCTTTTTAGATGATTGGTGTTCACGAAGTCGTAACAGAAGAGAAACCTCGGCTCTTGTAAAATGAGCCTAGAATCCTCAAAAACCCCCCTGGCAGAAGCTATCTACAGCAAGAAAAAAACGGCTGGCAGTCAATGTGTTAATAATAATATTTTTTTAACTCATTGAGTGCCAAGGACGAGTATGTTCGTCAATTCGTTTAGTAACGTAGAGTGCCAAGGACGAGTATGTTCGTCAATTGCGTTTTTTGACGGTGGGACGTGGATCAAAGCCAGATCCATCTCCTGTGAAAGTATGGTGGATGTTGAATGTGTAAAAGCTATTTTAGGGACCCATTAGGTGGCGACAGTGCTCTCCAGATTAGAGAAAGGCGAGGAAAAAAGAGAGAAGAAGTCATGTGGAAACGGAAATCGCATCGATATGCATGAAGCATAACGTTAGCTGTGCCTGTGAACAGCAGTCAATCTGCTGCCACAATTGAGCCCCTCCGTCTCCGCTGCGATAGCCCCTCCATATGATTTGTCTTTCTGAAAAGTTAGATTATTCTCAGCTGGGAGCCGGCGACAGGCTGTGAAAAAGCGGGGTGCAGCGCACTTTTCAGTGCAGAGTAAACGCAGAGCAAACGCACTCGCAGCAGAGCCCCAGAGACAGGGGGGGGGAGGAGGGGGGTGGGGCACGCAGGGCACTACAGCATACAACCATTGACAGTAAACACAGACCCAGGCAGCAGGCTCGATGCAGAGACAGGCAAACAAGCTAGAATATCTGATGCCCACCAGCAGTAAATCAAGACCAGCAAGAAGGTGTAGGGTCTGCGCACGCAGGGGCCAGCGCTGCTGGTTGCAGCTAAAAAATATTATTTGGCCAAACAAAATTCCTTTGTTTTCACTGTTTTATTGAAGGAAATTATTTTTGAGGTGTCATTACATCAGAACATGTCATTACATTACATTAGCTTCAGAGTCAATGATGTGCTTGAAATGCTTCCTTTCACAAAAGGCTGAATATCTCAGATTCTAAATTGAAACGTGTGTTTTTGCTGAAATCAACCTATCTTCTCCGGCTGATAACTAAAGAACGGAAAATGATATCAATAAACTTTTTTTTAATAATAATAATAATAATAGATGGGACTTATATAGCGCTTTTCCAGGGCTCAAAGACGCTTTACAATAGGCTAAACAAAACTAAACACTGAGGGGGGCGGGGGGAGACGTTAGTGAACATATAACGACAGAGATTACACTAAACACTGAGTACTATGTGGGGGGGGGGGCGATAGTGGTGGGACAAGACAGTAGACAGAGACAGCACACAAGCAAGGATAGGGGGAGGGAGCAGAGGGACTAAGGGAAGGCGGTGGAAAAGAGATGGGTTTTGAGGCGGGAGTGGAAGACTGTGAGGGACTCTGATGTTCTGATGTCTTGGGGGAGGGCGTTCCAGAGTCTGGGAGCTGCCCGAGAGAAAGCTCTGTCCCCAAAGCTGCGGAGTTTGGACTTGGGGGTGGAAAGGAGGTCGGCTGAGGAGGATCTGAGGGACCGGGAGGGTTGGTAGGGGGAGAGGAGATCTGTGAGGTAAGGGGGGGCCAGTTTATGAAGGGCTTTGTAAGTGATGACCAGGATTTTATAGTTGATGCGGTAGGGGATGGGAAGCCAGTGGAGTTCTTTGAGGACAGGGGTGATGTGGTGCCAGGATTTGGTGTGGGTGAGGAGTCGAGCTGCTGCATTCTGAACCAGTTGGAGTCTGTTGATGAGGGTGGAGTTGATGCCGTGGAGGAGTGAGTTGCAGTAATCCAGGCGGGAGGAGATGAAGGCGTGAATGAGAGTTTCAGCAGTGGAGTGTGAGAGGGAGGGGCGAATTTTGGCAATGTTACGGAGGTGGTAGAAGGAGGATTTGACAATTTGACGGATGTGGGGTTCAAGGGAAAGGGTGGGGTCAATGATGACACCAAGATTGCGTGCCTGGGAGGAAGGGGAAACAGTGGTGTTGTCGATGGTGAGGGTGGGGTTGTTGGTTTTGGAGAGAGTGGACTTGGAGCCGATGAGGAGAAGTTCTGTTTTATTGCTGTTGAGTTGTAAAAAGTTTTCTTGCATCCAGGATTTAATGGCAGACAGGCAGGAGTTGATGTGGGAGAGGGGTGGGTTGTGGGGGGAGGTGGTGCTGAGGTAGATCTGAGTGTCGTCGGCATAACAGTGAAAGTCCAGGTTGAAGTGACGGAGGATCTGACCGAGGGGGAGGATGTAAGTGATGAACAGAAATGGACCGAGTACAGAACCTTGGGGGACACCGTGTGAAACTATAGAGGGAGCAGAGGAGTGGTTGTGTAGGGAAATGAACTGAGAACGGTTGGAGAGGTAGGAGTGAATCCACCTGAGTGCAGTACCTTCGATACCGAGATCTTCCAATCTGGAGAGCAGGATGTTATGGTTCACGGTATCGAAGGCTGCACTCAGGTCGAGGAGGATGAGGATGGTGAGGGATCCGGAGTCGGCAGAGGTGAGGAGGTCGTTGAAGACTTTAAGGAGTGCTGTTTCAGTGCTGTGGAGGGGGCGGAAACCAGATTGGAGGGGTTCGAATAGGTCATTGGAGTGCAGGTGGTGTTGAAGTTGAGTGGCTACTATGCGTTCCAGGGTTTTTGAGAGGAAGGGGAGGTTGGAGATAGGCCGGTAGTGATTGAGGCAGGATGGGTCAAGACCGGGTTTCTTCAGGATGGGAGTGACAGCAGCAGTTTTGAAGGCAGAGGGGACAGTGCCATGGGAGAGTGAGGAGTTGAAGAGGTTTGTGAGGTAGGGGCAGATGACAGGAAGGCATGATTTAAGAAGGGGGGTGGGGAGGGGGTCAAGGGAGCAGGTAGTGGGTTTGGATGAGCTGATGAGTTTGGAGACGGTGGAGGCAGTGACAGGGGTGAACCGGGAAAGACGGCGGTGGGGGGGGAGGCTAGGAAAGGCAAGCGGGATGGAGAGGAGAGAAGCAGGGGTAGGGGCAGCTGGGGGGGACAGAGGGGACAGTGATTGGTAGATGGTAGTGATTTTGTCAGCAAAGAAGTGAAGGAAAGCAGTGCATTGTTCAGATGAGGAGGTAGGGAAGGCGTCGGTGCGGGGCTTGAGGAGGCTGTTGACGGTGGAAAAGAGGGTTTTGGGATTACGGCTGGGATCGTTGATGATGGAGGAAAAATAGACAGACTTGGCGGCAGTGAGGGCATCTTTGTAAGTTGAGAGGTGGAGTTTGTAGGCTTCGAGGTGAACGGTGAGTGGTGTTTTCATGATGAGTCTTTCCAATTGGCGGCCGGTCTGTTTGAGTGTGCGGAGTTGAGGTGTGAACCAAGGTGCAGAGGTAGTGAAGGAGACGGTTTTTGTTTTGAGAGGGGCCAGCAGGTTGAGGGAAGCAGATAGTGTGTTGTTGAGGTTGTTTGTGAGATCATCAGGTGAGGTGGGGGGAGGTTCCTGGGGGAGAGTGTTGGAGATCAGATCGGAGAGTTGGAGGGGGTCAATGGATTTTATTTTCCGGAAGGTGATTTGCCTGAGGATCTGTGGACGTGGGGTTGGGGATGGGACAGTGAACTGGATGATGCTATGGTCTGACAGAGGGAATGGGGACGGATGGATGTTGTGGACTGGTAGATTGAGGGAGCAGACGAGATCGAGGATGTGGCCTTTGACATGGGTGGGGAAAGTGACGTGCTGGGTGAGGTTGAAGTTGTCCAGTAAGGTGGTGAATTCAGAGGTGAACTTGGAGGTTGGTGAGTCGATGTGAATGTTGAAGTCGCCGAGGAGCAGTAGACGGGAGGAGAGGGATGAGGCAATTGTGAGAAGTTCAGACAGATCAGATAAAAAAGATGGGTTTGGTTTGGGGGGCCGGTAGATGAGAATAACAGTCAGTGAGAAGCAGGTTTTGAAGGCAAGTGATTCAAATGAGGAGACAGTGGGGAGGATGAGTTCTGAAGTCCGAAAGTTCTGGTTGAATATTACTGCAAGACCACCTCCACGGCGGGAGGGACGGGGTTTAGAAATGTAATTAAAGCCAGGGGGGGATGATTGGTTGAGGGAGAAGAAGTCATCAGGTTGTTGCCAGGTTTCAGTGAGGAGGAGAAAGTCAAGTGAGTTGTCCAGTACTAGTTCGTGCAGGAGGGGGGCTTTATTGTTGAGTGATCGGGTGTTGAGGAGGGCAAAAGTGGTTGGATGGGAGGGTGGAGTAATGGGGGTAAACAGAAGAGGTCGGAGGTTGTCGAGGTTGACAGTGCGGGATGTTACAGTGGAGGGGGGACGGTGGGAGCTAATTGTATGGATGTAGGAGACCGGATGGATGTTGGAGATAGTGGAGGAATGAGGATGGCGGGGGTGTCTGGGGCTGCGGTGGAGATATCGGCGGCGGCGGAGGATGCCAGCAGAGCGAGTGGGGATGAGTGCATCATGGTGGAGCCTGTAGTTGTTATTAAGAAGCAGGAGTTCATGGGAAGAGTAGTGGATATGCGGGGGGAAGCTGGGCTGAGGGAAAAACAGGTAGGGAGTGGCATGGAGTAAAACAGGGGGTAGGGAGAATAGGAACATGAGAAAGTTAACAGGGGGTAGGGAGAATAGGAACATGAGAAAGTTCTTGCAGATGATAGAAGAGAGTCTCATCGTTCTTTGTGCGTGTTCGGTGTTTACATAGTATTATCACACAATATTCTGTGGGCCTCGAGAAATCACTGAAAACGCTCTGAAACTCTGGCACTGGGAGCGTCCGTTCTCCAAAAGTGGCTGGCACTCAATGAGTTAATATATATATATATATATATATATATATATATATATATATATATATATATATATATATATATATATTTTTACAAAATGAATGCCAATGGCAGAAAATACGAAAGACAACGTGTTCTCCTCAATTAACTCTTTATTTCAATGTGTCTCCTCTCCAACACTCTGCTGTCCCCGGCGCATGCCGGTGTGAATTCCCCATGTTTAAAACAGTTTTGTTGGCACAAAGGCCCGTGCCCAGCCAGAAAACTAGAGACTATATGAAGCTCCACCTCACCTTAGTCGGCTGTGCAATGGAGTGGGGCGAGGAGGAACGAATTCCACCCAAACCTAGTCCGAAAAAATATTATTATTATATATATATTTTTTTAATAATAACAAAATCGATAAGAATTCCACATGATCGATTCCATTCCTTAACGATCAATTATCGATTTTCGATAACTGATGAACATCCCTAGTAGAGGTACTGTAGTACCAACAAATAAAACACTAAATATGTTACGTTTAGGGATGCAGGTAGCCGGCACTACTTTCCAAACATGGCCGCCGACCTCTTTTCCTTCCAAAAAGACAGATTATGTGCATTTTGGATTAATATTTCATCGTGTGGTGAGTACCCGAAGCACAACATGTATTTTGGTGCCGTGAGATGTGTGTTTTGGCAGATTTTTAACAGCTGTACCATTAGCCTCCATTCTATGGCGATAAACTTCCAAAACTTCGAAAAAAGTGGTGTATCCCTTTAACCTAATTAATAAGGATACTGGCTTTTAACTGGATTCACCTCATTAGTGTACTTCATGGAAAGGCTAAGTGTCCCTTCTATTTGAACATTCAGGGTACGTCTGTTAGCCTGACAGGAAAGTGGTACGAGTTCAAAGTGTTGGGGCAGGAACTTGACCAGCTGAGGGAGCAGGGTGGTTAACAACCAACACCACCTATACTGCCTCAAGGTGAAAAGTTCAATACTAATTGATAAACAGATCGATGGAATATAGAGAGCTAAAGTCCCTCCCCTTCTGGTCAGACCCTATGCGCACCAGTGTCTTACAAATATATGAATGGTGGTGAACGGAGAGATACGTCACTTGTTTTGATCCCATTTTCCACAAGCCACATATCTTCTGAACATTCTGACACTAAAATAGCATTTTTCAGACAGACGGATTAGGAGAAATTTTAATTTGCTCGAGACCTGTCTCTGTCTCAGCAACAACATCTTGAGATTTGGCAACAGGAGCTCACGTTAGCAGGGAGCGATTAGCTAAAGCTACATGTCTGCCAGAGAATTGCAATATATATATTTTTTTTTACTGTTTTTACAAAATACACATGAACCCTGAGTAGCCATATTGAGCCGATGTTCGGAAATGTTGCACTATTTGTTATCACAATTTTGAACATTTTCTTTTAGAGACAGCAGCAGGCTCAGTTCTAAAGCCAGAGTGAAGTTTCTGGTATCCTATGAAACTAGACGACCTAATGAATCGATTTGTACCAACCATGTCATGCTAGCTTGTCAGGAAGATAGCTAAATAGCACTCCAAATGTAGGCTACATTTTGGCGAGGGGAAAAAAAACATTTACAAAGGGGTCCTCTTTTTCACAGCCTAATGGTGGCAGGTGTGTGTGTGTGTCTGTTTTGAACCAGCTAGTAGCCTTATATTGTCATTTAGCCTTTCTGCTGCTATAGAGAGCCGCAGGGATGACGTATTTTTGTAGTCAGAACGCGGAAGTCCCGAACTTCCTGGTTCTTCACTGTTTCTGTCTATGGGATTTTTGAATGGGTTTTTGCCGTGATGCTTCAAATAAGGTCTCTGGGCAACGCAAGATTAATCAAACGCGAACCAGAGTTCCGTCGGATAATCTTCACACATGTGGACCACTTTCATTAGTTTTGTAGCGTAAATGCGAGTCCTACAAGTAAAATGCTCGAGCTAAGCTAATCCAGAACTACACACTGTCGCATAGGCTTCCACGTCACGTCACCACTCAACCTGGACTGTTGTTGATGTGTGCACTGATTACCCCGGGCTGAACGGGCTGAACCAGGTGAGGGAAGAGAATTTCCGTGTTCGTCCTTTGAGTGGTGACGTTATTGACGTATATATCCCCATCGACATAACAGTGTAGTCTCATTTAGCCGTTTGCTAGCTAGCCGTCCTTTTAACGGCAGGTAAAAGCTTCAAAACTCATAAAAGTGGTCCTCGTGTGTGAAGATGATATTACTAAACACTGGTTCGCGTTTGATTAAGCCAGCGTTGCTCAGAGAGATTATTAGAAGCATCGCGCCAAAAACCCATTCAAAACTCCCATAGGCGAAAACTGTGAAGAACCAGGGCTGTTAGCATCGATGATTTCCGGACTCGTTACTGCGGCTCTCTATTGCACAGACTAATAACTAACCATATTGACCATCAGAGCAGTGTGTTTACATGACCAGCTGGTTTACCAGGCTAATAACTAACCATATTGACCATCAGAGCAGTGTGTTTACGTGACCGGCTGGTTTATTATTATTATAACCTTTATTTAACCAGGTAAAACAAATTGAGATACGAAATCTCTTTTACAATTGCGACCTGGCCAAGAAGGCAGCAAGTTACAGATCAGATCATACACACATTTACATACAAGATACAAAAACTAATTAAAACAGAGCACAGACTACACCAACACTGCATCAGAAGTAATAGTAAAAAGCATACGAAATAAAATCGTATATTACGATATACATCCTAAAATCATAGTCATAAAATGATGATAAAAGAGGCATAAAGTGCAGAGGCATATTGTGCACAGAGGAGTTTAAATATTGCTACAAGAGGCATAAAGTGCATAAAGAGACAAAGTGCACAGTGGCAGTTAAATGTTGCCACAGGAGCAGCTCGAGACAAGAACCTCTGACAACTTGTGTTTAAAACTGGACAACGAAATCAAAGAAACCAACTTAAAACGTGTCTGCAGGTCGTTCCAGGACCAGGGACCAAAATAAGGTTTACCAGGCTAATAACTAACCATATTGACCATCAGAGCAGTGTGTTTACGTGACCAGCTGGTTTACCAGGCTAATAACTAACCATATTGACCATCAGAGCAGTGTGTTTACATGACCAGCTGGTTTACCAGGCTAATAACTAACCATATTGACCATCAGAGCAGTGTGTTTACGTGACCGGCTGGTTTACCAGGCTAATAACTAACCATATTGACCATCAGAGCAGTGTGTTTACATGACCAGCTGGTTTACCAGGCTAATAACTAACCATATTGACCATCAGAGCAGTGTGTTTACGTGACCGGCTGGTTTACCAGGCTAATAACTAACCATATTGACCATCAGAGCAGTTTGCACAGGTATGTCAATCTGGCAGAAAGACAATGTGGAAAGTAATGAGATAGGATCATGAGAGATTGAATGAAGGGTGAGTGTGTATTTAATGAAGGGTGAGTGTGTATTTAATGAAGGGTGAGTGTGTATTTAATGAAGGGTGAGTGTGTATTTAATGAAGGGTGAGTGTGTATTTAATAGGGCTGTGGCGATTCACTTATCTCCCGATTCGATACTATCACGATTCTTGGGTGCCGATTCGATTTATATTGCGATTCTTAAGTATTGCGATTCTACGATTATTGCGATTCGATATTACGATTTATTGCGATTTTTGTTTATTTTTTTCTTTTATTTTTTCAGTTTGTTTGCTTTTTTACACTAGATTAGAACATGGGAAAAGTTGAATCATACACTAGAGACTGTATATTATATATCATGAGTAGGGCTGGGCGATATAGTTAAAAACAGGGGCGGACTGGGATCATAATTCAGGCCGGGCATTAGATACCAAGCAGGCCAGGCCGATATGGGCCAACGCGCGTGAAATTTGGGCCGTTTGAAGCCAGATTTGGGCCGTTTGAAGTCCAATTTTACAATGAGATGCACCCACTTTAACCCTGAAGTGTAATTATTACTTCAGACTAACTAATAAAGTAATAAAACCACTAGTAAACCAGTAGGCGGCGCCTAGCCTGCTGTTCAGTGAGTGGCCTGACTGCAAGCACCCAAAAAAAAAAAAAAAAAAAAAAAAAAAAAAAATTTAAATTTGCGATTATCGATTCTGGAATAAAAGATCGATCCAAAAAATCGTGACATTAAAAATCACGATACTTAGGTGAATCGATTTTTTCCCCCACCCCTAGTATTTAATGAAGGGTGAGTGTGTATTTAATGAAGGGTGAGTGTGTATTGAATGAAGGGTGAGTGTGTATTTAATGAAGGGTGAGTGTGTATTCCTCACAAGAGAACTGTGCGCAGCAGGCAGCTCCGAGCGCTGGTCTCTGGCCAGAGGAGGCGGAGTTGGAGGCCTGGTTGGCGTTGCAGTAGACAGCCAGCTCCATCATCACATTCCGAAGCTTCTCCATGTCCACTACACGACAACACAGAGCAACCATAAGAGGAGAACATGGGAAAGTGATCACTGCGACGTTGTGTCTTTTTGAGAGACACAGAGAAAAAGACACAGAGAATTAAGCGAGTGTTCTGACCCTGGCTCGAGCTCAGGACGTAGAAGAGGGAAGGACTAATGACGGCTGCAATGCAAGGCTGGAATGTCTCGTTGTGAGGCAGCTCCACTGTCTTCCAGTCCACTGGGAAAGAAGCTGCTGAAATCAAATAACAACAAACCATTTAAAATCAGGCTTCAGATACAACTGGGCTCAGGAAAATGATCACTCACCAACCCATTTATTTTCAGTTTTATATTAATACTTAAGACAAACAACCATAAAATTTAAACAACAGTAACATGACAGCCACAACAGCAATAACAAGGACAAGAAAAACAAACAAAAAACAAGACAAAAAATAAAATAAAAAGTTACCAGACATATTACTACCGTAAATTCCGGACTATAAGCCGCACCGGTGTATAAGCCGCACCTGCAAAGTTGACTATTTTTTTCTTATATAAGCCGCACCGGACTATAAGCCGCGGGTGTTTTAACTCATTGAGTGCCAGCCACTTTTGGAGAACGGACGCTCCCAGTGCCAGAGTTTCAGAGCGTTTTCAGTGATTTCTCGAGGCCCACAGAATATTGTGTGATATTACTATGTAAACACTGAACACGCACAAAGAACGATGAGACTCTATTCTATCATCTGCAAAAAAAAGTTTATTGATCCCATTTTCCGTTCTTTAGTTATGAGCCGGAGAAGATAGCTTGATTCATCCAAAAATAGCAATTTTTTTCTAGAAGCTGAGATAATTGGCCTTTTGTGAAATTAATCATTTCAAGCACATCACTGACTCTGAAGCTAATCTTTTCTAATGTAGTCACACCTCAAAAATAATTTCCTTCAATAAAACAGTTTAGGCCAGGGAATTTTGTTTGGCAGAATAATATTTTTAGCTACAACCAGCAGCGCTGGCCCCTGCGTGCGCTGCTGGTTGCAGCTTCTTGCTGGTTTTGATTTGCTGCTGGTGGGTATCGGATATTCTGGCTTGCGTTTGTCAATCCTGTCCTGCTGCCTGGGTCTGTCTGGGTGTTGCGTGCTGCTCTGCGTGCCCCCCCCCCCCCCCCCCCCCCCGCCCCGCCCCGCCTCGCCTCAACTGCACACTCCTCCTCCTGTCTGTGGTGGCTCTCTGCTGAGTTTGCTGTGCGCACAGTGAAGGGTGCGGAACAGCCAGGCTTTTTTACAGCGTTCCGCGTGTGTTTGTCACCGGCAACGATGCTTCCAGTTGAGAATAATAACAACTCCACGGTGTGGATGTGCGGATTTGCTGTCGCAACCGACACGGGGCGGCTCAATTGTGGGAGCAGATTGGCTGCTGCAGGCACAGCTGCAGTAACGTGCTTCAGCATATCGATGCATACGGATGCGATGCGATTTCCGTTTCCATAACGACTTCTTCTTTGTTTTTTCCTTGCCTTTCTGTTATGTGGAGAGCACTGTCGCCACCTAAGGGTTCTGTAAAATAGGTTAGACACATCCAATAGCTATAATATTTGTACATCAGAGGCAGAAGGCTTTGATCGACGCCCCACCGTCAAAAAACGCAATTGACGAACATGTCCGTCCTTGGCACTCTACGTTACTATTTGAAATGACGAACATGTCCGTCCTTGGCACTCAATGAGTTAATGGTATTTTTTTTTTTTTTTTTTTTTTGTGTTTTAATGTTTAATTACCATATGTAAGGGTTCATGCACAGAGGGGATTGTCGGGAAAGAGATGGCTGTTTGAGGAAGCTCCCATTTATTAACATTTCAACAAAACAACATAACACAACACCACCTGTGTTGTTTTTTACAGTGCACACAGTGTCATACAGTGTCATACAGTGTGGTGAAAAGAGGGCAAGAGAGGAAATTAAAACTTATTATAGTTATATAGGATTTATAGTTAGAAAGAGTGCTAAAAAAGAGAGATTTTTTTTTTTTTTTTTTTGAAAAAATCCATAGATAAGCCGCACCGTTATATAAGCCGCAGGGGCCAAAAAAGCCCAAAAAACGGGAAAAAAGGTGCGGCTTATAGTCCGGAATTTACGGTAATTGAATTTGCGGTATGTTTCAGAATGTTACAATCTCAGGTATACAGAACGGAGGTGGTTACATGAGTTGTGACATTACAAGGTAGTGTTGTCACGGTACTCGGTACTTCGGTACTTGGACGGTACTACATTGCTACGGTACCTGTTTTTCATGGTACCGAGGGTACCGAATTTACTATTTAGTTTGCCACCATGGCTTGGCTTCATGGACCCAGCCGCCAGCTAACGTTAGCCTGTCTGCCTGAGCAACACACATACATACTGCGCATACAGCCCCGCGCACTTCCGTGACTACGGTGTCCCTGAACGTCCACACGTAATCGCGAACAGTCATTCACAGCTTGTTGACACAAGCAGTGCGCACAGGCGGCGAAGAGAATGGCTACGGCTGCAGCAGGAGCGGCTGCTCCTATTCCAACAACTCAACTTGTTGAGAAGAAGAATGCAAAGAGTCGCATTTGGAAATATCAGTCCCCAAAGCCCCATCTGCAAAAAGTGTGAAAGGGAGTTCCAAACCAAACAGGGTAACACATCCAATCTCGCCAAGCACCCAGACCTGTTCACAGAATCCAAGGTGGGTTAATTCTTTCAAACGATGTAAAATAACACGTTTAACAACATATCAAACGGACCTTATCCTGTCACATTAGTTTTTGAGATAGCTGGCAATGCATTGTGTAACCATAAAAACGTTTGGCTAACGTTAACGTAATAACGTTACCGTGTTTCGTAATGGAATCATTATGGGACCCGGCTAATACCTGGTACAGTGTTAGCTAGCATAGTGTAGCGCCTGTGCAATGCAATGTTTGTAATGGAATCATTATGGGACACGGCTAATAGCCGAACTTAGCCATAGTTCAACATGGCATCAAAATAAATACAAGCTTCTTTCGGGTGAAACATGTGCGTGAATTAAAACTAGCTACATAAAATTGCTTGCACTCTACATGTGTGTATGTGCAGTTGTCCTTATCATCTCTTTATTTTAGTCAATCTCACTGACGTTACTTTCCATTTAACAGTATGCGAGAGATGAAGATGAAGAGGAAGGCACAAGTCGCGGAGCCCAAAAGACCACCCATCAGACAATTCCTGATGTTTTTGAAAAGCAGAGGAAATATGACAAGAACTCACATGAAGCAAGAAAGTGTGATAGGGCATTGGCAGAATTCCTATGCATCGATCAAATACCAATATACACCGTTGGAAAAAAAAGGATTCCAGCAATTCTGTGAAATAAATTAAATTATAATATTTAATATAATAATAAAATTAAATACTTGAGGGCTACATGCCGCTGTCTGTACTCACTGCCATACAGAGTTGAATGTAAGAAGATGTAAGCAGAAGCACATTGTTTTGTTTTAAAGTTGAAGGCTACATGCCATTTGTTAATTGGAAATGGTTGCATACTTTAACTAGAACGACCGCAACGCGGACTTATGCCTCCGCCATTAGTTAATTCTTGAGTCAAAATCGCCATTTGAGGCAAATTGGAAGAAATTCCGTCAAGGCGCTCCTGTGATGTTGCGTTACAGAGCTTGGAAATTGGGTGTGTGAGAGGTCACAGTGACCTTGACCTTTGACCACCAAAATGTAATCAGTTCATCCTTGAGTCGAAGTCGATGTTTGAGACAAGTTAGATTAAATTGCGTCAAGGCATTCCTGAGATATCGCGTTAACAAGCTTGAAAATGGCGTTTGAGAGGTCACAGTGACCTTGACCTTTGACCACCAAACTCTAATCAGATCATCCTTGAGTCTAAGGCGATGTTTGAGGCAAATTTGATGAAATTCCGTCAAGGCATTCGTGAGATATCGCATTAACAAGCAGGAAAATGGCGTTTGAGAGGTCACAGTGACCTTGACCTTTGACCTTGGACCACCAAAATGTAATCAGATCATCCTTGGGCCTAAGTGAATGTTTAAGGCGAATCTGATGAAATTTTGTCAAGTTGTTCCTCAGATATTGCGTTAACAAGCTTGAAAATGGCGTTCGAGAGGTCACACTGACCTTGACCTTTGACCTTGGACCAACAAAATCTAATCAGATCATCCTTGAGCCTAAGTGAATGTTTAAGGCGAATCTGATTAAATTTCGTCAAGTTGTTCCTCAGATATCGCGTTAACAAGCTTGAAAATGGCGTTCGAGAGGTCACAGTGACCTTGACCTTTGACCACCAAAATCTAATCAGATCATCCTTGAGCCTAAGTGAATGTTTAAGGCGAATCTGATGAAATTCCGTCAAGGCGTTCCTCAGATATGGCGTTAACAAACATCCGTACGGACGGACGGACGGCCGGCCGTACGTACGGACGGACAACCCGGATCCATAATGCCTTCGGCCTGGCTTCGCCGGCGGAGGCATAATAAAGGAGAATATGTTCAAGAAATATCAGTCTGTTTTTTTTACCGTGGTACCGAAATTGGTACCGAGTACCGTGGAAATTCACTAGTACCGGTACCGACTACTGAATTATTGGTACCGTGACAGCACTATTACAAGGTGGTTATTTATCTTTTCAGATAATCAACAAATGGACCCCATATTTTCAAGAATTTATTTGGCCCTTTAGATTTATAATAACGTATTCTCTCCATCTGTATATTTATGATCATTTCGTTAAGCCATTTCTGAAAACAGGGGGGTGCAGGGGACTTCCAGTTTGTCAAAATCATTTTTTTGGCAGCCACCATGCCCAGCATCAGTGCTGCTTGTTCTTCTACTGGGTAGCTTAAAGCGGCTTCTGAACAACCAAAAAGTGCTAACTCTGGATCAGGAAGAATGTCTTTTTCATAGACCCAGGAAAACCACTGAAATATTTTGTGCCAGAACTAGGGGTGTCACGGTACACAAAAGTCACGGTTCGGTACGTACCTCGGTTTTGGGGTCACGGTTCGGTACGAATACGGCACGGTACGAAAATGGGGGAAAAAAGCAACAAATCCCAAATTCTGTTTTTTTCCCTTTGAATATGTCTGAATTCTTCTTTTTACGCTATTTTTACCATCAGAAATAGTGTCTAATATGTGGGAATTAATAAATGTCCACTATTTAATAAGATCTAGGCAATCCACACAAAAAGGTTTTACTCTAGAGCAGTGATTTTCAAAGTGTGGGGTGCGCCTCCCTCTCAGATGTCTGTATTCCAGCTGTTTGACAGGGCAAAGGCATTTCCCCCCACTTTAAATCTTTATTGTACACAAGTTTGTAAACAGAGCGCATGTGTGGAGTAGCCTAATACTCCCACCAACCCCTCCCCCTGTTGTATTTGTTTTATGTAGCATTTGCGTTTGATGTAAGCACTAATTTGGAATCCTATCTAAAAGCGGCCACTAGGCGGCAGTGTTTCTTTAGTCAACGTCAAAATACCTACATGTTCAGAAGAAGAATAAAACGGCAGAAGAAGAAAAACTTCTAAAACCCCTGTTGAAAGATACTCCCACTGTCTGACAGACAACGGGGTGGGTTTCACTTTCCCACTAAGTACGGGAAAGAACCCTGTCAGCGCCTTAACGTTATTGGATGTGAGTTTTGTTTAGCATAATATGATTACGTTCGGTCATCTAATGGATTATTGGAACATGACAAGGAGTCATCGCCTCTTCCTCACCGCAGCTTGCCTGTCTGCATCCGCAGATGTCTGCTTGACCGCATCACTCATCCCACGCGATGTATGTTGCTTGTTTACAAGTTAACAGCTTTGTCAATGTTATGTAACGTTTAGCCGCAACGCGCAACTATAAAGGACTTTGTCACGGCTACGTAACGTTACATTGGCAAGCTTACCTCGTTGGCTTGATGTTGACAGAATTTGCAAAACAGCTTATCGCCACAAAACGTCCCATTCTGTGAACGCGGATTTCTATGGCCCTTGTGTTGTTTTGGTGTGTCTTCTTCTGTGGCGTTTAATTCAATTCAATTCAATGCCGTTCAAACAGCGTTTAGGTGCTTCTGGATTTGACGTATTCGTCGTGTCGTTTCATGTACCGTGAAACGAGGTACCGTGAGGGTCGTACCGTAAATTCACGGGACGAATACATGTACCGTGACACCCCTAGCCAGAACTCATTTAAATGCGGGCAGAACCAAAAAAGATGTGATAAGGAGCCCTCTGCACCCTTGCATCTGTCACATACTGGAGACACTGATGGCATGAGTCTCATCTTTAAGACTTCCTAGCTTACCTGCTGATGGTGTTGCCACAGTCGGCTCTTCAACTGGAGCATCCTTGGCGCTGGCTCCTGTCTGATTAGATGGTGGGACCTGCTCCTTTTCCATCATTTTCTCTGGGTTCTTCACGTTGGAGACAGTGCTGTCACGGCTCTCTTTGGGAGCGGCAGCAGGCGGCTGCTCGGTCTCTCCGGGAGCTTTGGCCAGGTGCTCCGTGATGAGGGCAGCTGCCACACTCTGCCCGTTGTTCTCCAGCTCCACACCGTAGCCCTGCTCAGTGACACAGAGGACGCGTACTGAGAGCTGCTGCCCATCCACCAGAGTCTGGAACCACAGCAGGGCTTCACTGCTCCACTCTGAACCTCGGGGCTCCACACCTGAATTCAAACACAAACACACACACAGAGCAATGATTCAGTTTCCAGGGTAACATTTTTAGTTGGTGGAACCAGCAGAAGTTGAATTGTTGGGTGTGAATTTGGCCAACTGCAACTGATATAGACTGGGACTGACAGTCTCCTCTCCTATGCTAGTCGAGACAGCATTGAACAGAGGATCCTGCCATTGGTAACCCAAGGTCCCCATCTGTGTGTGTGTCATCATCATATTTTCTTAGTCTCCTCAGGAGAAGAATCTTTTCACACGCTACCTGCGAGCCAGCAGCGGATGGCCTGGAAGGGGAGTGTCAGGAGTCGTGGTGTGATGGCTCTTAGGTGGCTCTTCTCCACCTGCATGCTGTAGCCGTAGTCCACAAACGAGACTGCCACCTGGTCCTCAAACAGCACCTTCACCATAGACCGATGCCATGACCCATCACCTGCGGAGCAGAGGAGCACAAGGTGGCCAACAAGATCCACAAAGACATGTCTGGTCAAGATGGTCCACCATCACTCAAAGACATTATAAAATGACAAAAAGAATTTCATGTGTAAACTGAAAATGTGTTAAACTAACAATGCAAAATAACAATGCTTGGTTTATGAGATTTCAGCTCATATTATATTGTCATATTTAGGACAACTCGTATACAGTTTGTATAGCATTCCCAATTATGATGAATATATAACCCATGCCTTGGAATTGGTCATTTTTCCAAAGTACACCATGGTACAAAAAAAACAGGAAATGTGTTGCATGTTTGAAATGAGATTCATGTGCCAAACTATAATGATAAGGACTGATGTCTGTTTGGTTTGGTGTCCTCAAGCAGTGGGTCAGTAGGTAGTCTCACCGGGAAACATGGCACAGCAGGGTTCTCCCACTTTAGGCTGGAATGGTGGGGCATCTGCCTCACAGTGCTGCTTCAGTTCAGCCCCCAGCTCCATCAAAATCTGATCCTCTGATAGACACACACAAGGTACAATCACAGAGTTATTTATGCACGATAATCAGCATCAAGGCAGCACTATTAAAAAAGGTTATTATTAGGTGTTATGTAGACTCAGCCCTCAGTCTTAATCCGTTTCACTCCTGTAAGACTGAGAATATTACTATTTAAATCTTTGCATAACGTTAGGTGGCGCTGTTGGAAGCCTTGCATCGGAGAACCAATCATGAGTGTTGTGGGCGGGCCTGCTTTCTGGGCGCAGTGACGCTCATGCAGAACCAGTGTCTCGCAAAACATCGCCGCGTTTGCGGAGAAACATATGAATCACTTAGAAACAAACATAACCTGTTAATAGGACGTGTTTCATCCGGCCCCGGCGGCTAGAGGTCTTTTCCCCAGCGATAAGCCAGACTCCCGAGGCTAACGTTACAGAGCCTGCTGATGACTCACAGTAGCAAGCGGACCACTTCCGGGTAGGAAACATTATTGTAAAATAAACAACAGCTATAAATTTTGTTTGGAGCATATCAGCTTCATGCTCTGTGTTAGGACTATGATAAATGGCATTGCCGCTACCAAATAAAATTCTAATAATAAATGTAGGCGTGTCTGCTGCCGGCCGTTCTCGCCGGGCTCGGACAGACAGTTTCTGACAGTGAAATTCCCAGACGTTTGGTGGCGCAGCTCACCAAACGTCTGGGAGCCGAGACTAGGTGTTATGTAGACATCTAGATGAACTGATAATCCTATCAGTTGCTACAGCAAAACAGCTTATACACTAATGTTTCCAAGTTACTTCAGTCAGTTGAGGAGAGCAGAGTGGAGGTGGTAGTAGCAGTGGGGAAAACAATTAAAATAAATGAAAAGTCAAAGTGTCATTTGATCAAGTTAAAATGATCTATATATTACACAACAACATTTCTAGGACTTGATCAGATGAACACACAGTGCAAACAGAAAATAAATAAATAATAATAAAATAATAAAGCATAAAGAACCTGATCCAACATTGTAATATTGGAACAAGTACTCTGTGGTACTCAAGACTAGCTAATATTTAACTTAAATTTGATACTATTCATATTACTGCCAACAGAAACCTGGTGTATGTAGGCTGAGGGCACAACTGTACCTTTAGGATTTTGGATGCGGCAGTAAAAGGATCCAGGACTCTCCACGACACTGACCAGCAGCGCCACTGTCTGGCCATCACAGGGAAGCTCAGTACAGGACCACGCCAGGGCCTCACTTACTTGTCCAGGCACTGCAGAGGGCATTTCATGTGTCAACAGACAAAATGCATTTCATACAGGTCTAATCATCTGCTCAACTTGGACTGGATGTGCTTCATTATTTAGCAGTTTCAGGTGCTGGAACTAAGTACAGTGTTAGTAATTATGAATCTATGGGGGGAAATATCAGTTAAAAGCAGTGGCAAAGACAGCTGTAAATATGATTTACAAATATGAATGGCAGAAATGTTGGACATTGCAGTGAACATTTCATGCAAACAGGGTGGCCTAAGGTTAGAATGTCAAGCCTTGGTGAGGTGCCCTTGTGTAAGAAACCAAATCCGATATATACTGTATATCAGTGTTGTAGTACTCAGGACTCCAGGCCAATTTTCAGGACTCGTGACTCGATTTGGACTTGAGGCACTCATGACTCGGACTCGAGCCTTCATGCATTTACACACGGAAGTTGGGAGACAAGGACTTTTTAATTGATAAAGAGTTTTTTTTGTTTTGTTAGATTTGTAATAAAGTCCCGCAATTCGCGCAACGCGACTCAATTAAGCATTCAGATGGGAGCGAGCGGCCGAGATGAAATATCCCAACTCGAGCGAAATTACGCTGGCATCAGTCGCTCGCTGTTCAATGCTGATTGGCTGCCGTGTGAGAGTGAGTCAAGGATCACACTGGCTTGGAACAAACCGCTGGTTTATTGTGTGGCAACAAACCGCATTGACAGCTGATTGACAGGTATAGAGCTGTACTACCGGTATAGAGCTCGCGTTAGGAGCACGCTGATAGGCGTAGCTTGTAAACAACTACGGTGGCTCGTAGTGGACAAACATCATGACATTGCGTAACGTTATAGCCCCCAGATGTGGGGTGATCCACCCTGGATGGCTACCCTGGCCAAGCCACTCATCCGTCCCCTCTCCAACTTCACTTCAGTCACAGAACACTCCGTCTCCGATCTCATCCGAAAAGCCAAATCCACCACCTGTCAGCTTGACCCCCTCCCCACTGCCCTTGTCAAAGCCTGTCTGTCTTCCATCTCCCCCATAATCACAAAAATAATCAACTCCTCCCTCACCTCTGGTACCGTCCCCCCCCAGCTCAAAATGGCCGCAATCACACCCACCCTCAAAAAACCCGGTCTCGACCCATCTGACATGAACCACCACCGCCCCATCTCCAACCTTCCCTTCATATCCAAAACACTTGAGAGGGTGGTTGCCGCACAACTACAGTCCCACCTTGACTCAAACCACCTCCATGAACCCTTTCAGTCCGGTTTCCGCGCTAAACATAGCACCGAAACAGCCCTTGTCAAAATCACGAATGACCTCCTCCGTGCAGCTGACTCTGGACTACTCACCATACTCATCCTTCTTGATCTCACCGCCGCCTTCGACACCATCTCCCACCCACTACTCCTGCAACGACTAGCTGACATTGGGATCACCGGCACTGCACTCTCATGGTTTTC
Source organism: Poromitra crassiceps (assembly GCF_964638095.1). Taxonomy (NCBI): domain Eukaryota; kingdom Metazoa; phylum Chordata; class Actinopteri; order Beryciformes; family Melamphaidae; genus Poromitra; species Poromitra crassiceps. The sequence goes on along the minus strand of NC_139626.1, from coordinate 2,760,451 downwards.
TTCATACCTCACAGACAGACATCAGTTCGTACAACTTGGGAATCACAGGTCTGGGTGTTCTGCTGTCTCACTGGGTGTCCCCCAGGGGTCAGTGTTGGGCCCAGTACTATTCATCACTTACCTCCTTCCCCTGGGCACAATCCTCCGTCACCATGGTGTTCAATTCCACTGTTACGCCGACGATACACAGCTCTACATCTCCACTAAACCCACCTCCACCCTCCCCCCCACCTCCCTCACTGCCTGCCTCCATGACATCAACAGCTGGATGAGCAGGAATTTCTTAAAACTTAATGGCAATAAAACTGAGGCCCTGCTCATCGGCTCCAAAAACACACTCACCAAATCCCAAATCCCCCCCACCCCCCACATCACCATTGACGGTTTCCCTGTTCCCTTTTCTGCACAAGTCAAAAGCCTCGGTGTCACCCTGGACAATACCCTTTCTTTCGCCCCCCACATAAAAAATATCACCCGGACTGCCTTCTTTCACATTCGCAACATCTCTAGACTCCGCCCATCCCTCTCCCAATCCAGCACAGAAGTTTTGATCCATGCATTTGTCACATCCAGGATTGATTACTGTAACTCTGTTCTCTCCGGCCTCCCCACCAAACTCCTCAACCGACTCCAGCTCATACAGAACTCTGCCGCCCGGATCATTACCCGCACTAAAGCCTCTGATCACATCACCCCCATTCTCATCCAACTCCACTGGCTCCCTGTTCCATACAGAATTAATTACAAAATCCTCCTGCTCACTTATAAAGCTCTCAACCACCAAGCACCCATCTACCTCTCTGACCTCCTGCACGACTACACCCCCTCCCGTTCCCTGCGCTCCTCCACTGCTGGTCTCCTCACTGTCCCTTCACACCGCCTCACTACCATGGGTGCAAGGGCCTTCAGCTGCACTGCCCCCAAGCTCTGGAATTCCCTACCCCCACACATCCGACAGTCCGACACCATTACAACATTCAAATCCCACCTCAAAACCCACCTGTTCAAACTGGCCTACTCCCTCTAACTCCCTGCTGTAATTTGCCTTGTTCTTAATTTGTATATATTTTTACTACTTGAAACTATATGTATATGTTCTATGTATATGTTGTATATGTTTTATTACTTGAAACTGTTTTTATGCACTGTAAGGCGACCTTGGGTGTCATGAAAGGCGCCTCGAAATAAAATGTATTATTATTATTATTATTATGTCCGTCAATTCTTGTGCCTGTTGACGAGCGATTTAAACACAGCGACAGAGCGATTCCAAAGGGTTGAATCGAGCAACAGAGAGAAAAATAAATATCTGGGTGTGAACACAGCTTAAAGGAGGACTTACCCCCTAGATATGTATTAGAACAGTGATTTGAAAATACCTATGGAAAAAACCAAGAAATGACATATACTCTTGTCTATACTAGACTCTTTGGCTGTGTTCAAGTCAAGATTTTTTTTCGGAAATCGACGCCATTACAGTTTGCCTACTGCCTCAAAAATAATTTATTTGAGAGGGGCAATATCTTTATAAATATCAACATATTACTGTACATATTACAGTAACATATTACTGTATGGAAACAGAAAATCTGAAAATGGTTGAAAGTTATATCAATTTGGTAATTCAGTGGCGAACTAGAAATTTAATTATTTTTCTGCATGTATCTCTATGGCAGAGTGTCAAACTACGTTACGAGAGCAAAGTGACATGGGCTCGTTACAGCAGCACACCGCACAATAGGAGAAACCCCCCGCTCTGGGGTAACACAATGCGAGATTTCTCCACGTCATTCCCTCGTACAACTAGCGATAAACCGCGCAATGAAATCCGTTTTTAATTTGCGTTTTGGGGCTTTTCGTGATTCTTGTTAAAAGTTACTGCAGCGCAGGGCAGTGTCAGACCTCCATGTGAAGAGCTCCGCCCGCGCGTCCCCGCTGCCTGAGCACACAGCAGCTCGTGCTCGCGCTCTAAAAGGCAGGGTGCCTACGAGCTGCTGCCTGGCTGGCAGAAAGGGCTCCAGACTCGGTGTGATACTCCTCTAACAGCATTTGAGCTTATTCAGGTAAGATATTTATAATGTAATGACACATTCAGCGATAAACTGTCTACAATGAAGACATATGTCAAATATGACAACGTGGTGTTCAGTATTTTAAGAGCACAGGAGCTACTTGCTTGATCAAACGGTCAAACCCAATCCGCACAGCAAAACACACACGAGTCAACGTGGAGGAGCACACACACACACAGACACACCGAGAGAGCCCAGCTGCTGCTGCGCGCGCCCCCGGAGCTTGGTGCTAGTGCATAAGGTTTACAGTACGACTCTCTCCCGCCCGCTCCCGCCTGCCTGGGCTGGAGACAGCTGCTTTCAACTCGGACTGATAATATATACATCATCATTCGAGCTTATCTAGGTAAGATATTAATAAAGTAGTGACACATTCAGCAGGAAACTAACTATAATTAAGACATGTGCCAACTTTGACGACGTTTGGTCCAGTATTTTAAGAGCAAACTTCAATAGGAATAGGCTTGGAGTTCTGAGGAGCCGAAAGGGTACAGGGGGGGTAGGGGAGTAATTATCTTGAAATCCCATAGTCTTTGGGGACAACCTGACGTCAGGTTGTACCAAATATCCCATTCATTTGAGAAAAAGAAAAAAAAGCAGTGTTCGACCTTTAGAGGGCGCTTATGCCAGATATGCTGCTGAAAAATGATACAAATGGTCAAATGGCAACAGTTTGGTGTCAAATGTGGAAATTCTGACCAGAATTCTTCACACATCACCCCCAAAGTCATATATATTGGTTAAAAGCTGAAAAAAAGTGTTTTGGAGGTAAGTTCTCCTTTAAGCAGAAAGTCAGTTTGGCATGTTTACCCTGTGCTTCTCCAGTAGCAGCAGCAGGTGGCTGCTGGTCGCTGTCAGTGGCGGGCGAGGCGTAGCCGGCAGAGAGAAGAAGCTCGGCCACATTAGCCTGAGGGTCACTGCCCTCATCCAGCATGGCCACCAAAGCCTTGTCCTCATGCCCTCCCAGGATCTCCACGCGCAGAATGCGGTTGGAAACCCTCCCCTGCAGAGCCAGCAGGCACTCCTCTGACCAGGACTCCCCAACTGGCTGCACACCTGGAAAGGGCCCCACGGAGGGGACAGAGGGGGAATCACAGTGAGCACGTGTGAGACAGAGTGTGAGTGTTTGAAACACACACACACACACACGCGCGCACAGAGCACACAGAAAGGGTCTATTGCTAGAGCGTGTTTCTATTTTAGTGTGAGATATCACTTCCAATCATGGAAGTTGAAAACCCTCATTACGGTTTCCATGCACCTGTGTTTACCCTGCCCTTTTGACACAAAATGGTCCCCGGGAAAAGGGTCTATTGCCGTTACAATCTATAGCTCCAATGATCTCATAAAGGGAGACTCAAACGTAAACAGTTTCCACCATCTGAGTATATTAAGTCAGTTTTAATCAACTTAGGCAGGAGTTTAAAGCAGATACAGTAATGCAAGGAAAGCTAAAGTTCAGACGTTCAGGAGAAAATTATACTACAGTACTCTCCAATACAACCTCTAACCATTAAATTATACTACAGTACTGTCCAATACAACCTCTAACCATTAAATTATACTACAGTACTGTCCAATACAACCTCTAACCATTAAATTATACTACAGTACTGTCCAATACAACCGCTACCCATTGAAAGGACATTGAAAGGACAGTAATGGGGATATTACCTGCAAGAGCACAGGGGAAGGTCTGCATGGGCAGGGCCAGCAGGGGGCCACTCAGGGGCCGTAGGCGACTGAGCTCCACCTCCTCAGAGTTTCCAAAATCAATGTAGCCGACACAAACACGCTCCTCTGAGGAATAGGCCAGCACTTTAGCTCTGTACCACTGGTTGTCCTCTGGAAGAAATACACAGGTCATCAGCATAGATTCATGAAGCAGGTCTGCTGTAAGCCTCTAGTGCAGTGCTTCACAACCAAGTAGTGTCGCCTGACATTTCCAATTTTATTTATTTTTTGCACCACAACACACGGAAGAGGATTAGGGCCGGACGTGAAAAGTGTATTTGAGTTCTGCGTTTGAGTCAGAATTGTGAGTGACACAGCTCGGCTGCTGCGTGGCCTCACCTGCTCTACTGGCATTGCTCAACTTTGCATCACTGATGACATCACTCAGAATCCCTTTTATTGTTACAATATGCAAATTACATTAAAGAGCAATTTGTCTTAGTGTCTGAATGCAGTGTAGGTGTCATCTCAATGTTCAGAGATAAAGAAGTAAGAAAAATGACTAAAAGACAACAAAAGTTGTCGGCCCGAGCCCGTCGGGCTTGGTCGGGTCTCATCGGGCTCAGACTGAACCTCAGAATTCTAAGCTGTGTATGTGTATGTGTGTATGTGTGTGTGTGTGTGTGTGTGTGCGTGTGTGTGCGTGTGTGTGCGTGTGTGTGTGTGTGTGTGTGTGTGTGTGTGTGTGTGTGTGTGTGTGTGTGTGTGTGTGTGTGTGCATGTGTAGCATGGCAGAGAAGGAGAATACAAAGAGTATCAATCTAGTTTACTGGAAGGACAGTTTCCTTTTTCTTTTCTTTTTTTGCACAGCCCGAGCCCGACCCGACCAATTATCATAAATTGTCAGCCCCGCCCAAGCCCGTCAGGCTGGGTCGGTTCCCGTCGAGCTCGGGCTGAAACGGAGAACTCTAGAGTGGGGTGAATTTCTCCCTCGCACCGGTGCTACGGTAAAAGCGGTGACCTCGGGCATGTTTGGCCGGAAAGGGAAACCAAATCATTATGGGGTTCATAGTTGAGTGCAACACCGGCCAGTATCTGCCATCAGAGATATTTATTCGGTTCAGGACCTGTGAAGATGACTTCATTTACAAAAATAAGTTTTTCTCATCTTTTTGGGGACAGACAGATGTTTTCAGTGAACACTACCTAGTGAACACTACCAGTGAACACTACCTACATTCAAGTGTCAATAACTAAAGAACGGATAAAGGTAGAATCAAACTTTTTTTCTTTGAAAGTAGATGATCCCTTCTTTCTTTTAAGATATTCAGTGTTTACAAAAAGAATTCTGTGGGTCTTGGAAAATGAGTGAAAATGATCAGAAACCCTGACGCTGGCTGGCGACTTCTCCTTTGAAACTGGCAGGGAATGAGTTAATACAGCATTGATGCCTTTCATAAAGATTTGATATTCCCTAATATTACAGAGATATTTGCATGATTTAGATTCAATTGAAATGTCCCCCACAAATATATACGTAACAATAGCCAGTTTAGCCAGTGACATTGTGTAACATACCATATTCTCTACACAAGTAGTGGGTTACTGTGGTGTCTCTTACATGTCTGTTGCAGCGGGACAAAGACACACAGCCATATGATATATCTAAATGTGTTGTACCCGAGAACTGAGCGCAGCAAACAGTGCCAGGTGCTGGTCTGAAGTTCTGGCTGGTTTGGACCTGACAGCAGTGCTCCCTCAACTTCTGCTGCAGCTCCTGGATCACACCTGCAAAGCACAAGCTCTTGAAAATGTAGTCCTCAAGTCCAGTCAGGATCACAAATTAAACTGTGAGGTCGCTTTCACATATAAGCTGTTTGGTCCGCTTTAAACGCGCGCCAGAGTTTGTTTCCTTGGATATTCCACCTCATATGGGGGTGGTGTGAAAACTCAAATGAACTCTGGTGCGGAACAAACAAGTGAACTCTGGTCCGCTTGAAAACGAAGGTCTCGGTTCGCTTCCAAGTGAACCCTGGCGCGGTTCATTTGTGGTGTGAAAGCAAACCGAACTAAACACAATAGCAAATATAGGAAGCGCCAGTGCATGAGTAGAAGGCGGTAGGAGGAAGCAAAACAAACACTGCAGTGTACATGTGTGCGCACCGCACCGTGTGACGTACAGTACGTACATGTGTGCACACCGCACCGTGTGACGTACAGTACGTACATGTGTGCGCACCGCACCGTGTGACGTACAGTACGTACATGTGTGCACACCGCACCGTGTGACGTACAGTACGTACATGTGTGCACACCGCACCGTGTGACGTACAGTACGTACACGTGTGCACACCGCACCGTGTGACGTACGGTACGTCGTCATAACAACACATTGTTGTCTCTCATCACGGCTCACCTTCTTCAGTACTGCCTCGCTCATCTCATCTGCAGAATGAAATGTTCAACAGCTCGCTGCCTCATCTGCTGCTCATATTGGGCATTCTTGTAAAATATTGATTTGATAGTAACACCAAAGTAAAACCAGAAATCCCAATATTGCAGGTGGTGTTGCACCATATGGGTTGTGTTTCATGGATTCACTTGTGTTGTTCAGTCAGCCCCTCAGTCAGGCAAGAAGCCAGCGGAAGAGATGAGATTTCCCTTCTCTATTCTGTCCAATAGACGAGTGACGGTTTCGACCACGTGACATTGTTCAGAAAGTTTGGTGCGCTTTACAAATTGCATGTGTGAAAGTGTACCAGACCAAATGAAAAATGCAACACAACTTCACCCCCCCCCCATCGCACAGAGTCCACCAACTTATATGTGAAAGCGACCTTATATTAACTGTGCAAAAACAGTTATTATTAATATGATCCAATTTGAAGGTGCACGATGCACTCCGGTTGAGAGGTTTAGCTACTCACTGGCATTCTCCACCTTCTGGCAGATGATGTCACGAGGTGACTGGAGGTGGGTGACCACCACAGAGAAGGAGTCACCCAGTGCCTGGGTCAGCGGCTCCGGTGGCTGGGCCCACGCATTGTTGTCCTTCCCATTGTTGAGGCGCTTGAAGTTTTCCAACGAGGCACTCTCCAAGGCATCTGCAAACATTTCCCAAATTCATTCCCTCACTATTATGAAAAATGATGTGCCTCAAGAACAGTCATCCAAATTGCTCATCACCTCGTCACGTTGGCGTGTGAAGTGGGGCTGCATAATTAATCATGTATAATCACATTCACATAATGCAATTTTAATTTTCCACAATCGTAGAAGTCAAGGATACCCGTATCATGTGCATGTCATTTAGAACAAGTAATATCCTATCACGTGCTCCCATTAATGCTGCTTTAAGTGCACTGTAATCAATCACATCAAGAGGGCAGCACACAGTGTTATTTGTCTCCTTTCTATGTGACTTGAGCATGTGAATAACTAGAACGACCGCACCGCCGATATATGCCTCCGACAACAAGGGAGCAGTCGACATCCAAGTCTGTCCAGACTTTGAAGTTTGAGCCAAATGTGAAGAAATTCCGTCAAGGTGTTACGGAGATATGGCGTTACCGAGCTTGAAAATGGCGTTCGCGAGGTCACCGTGACCTTGACCTTTGACCACCAAAATGTAATCAGTTCATCTTTGAGTCCAAGTGGACGTTTGAGGCAAATTAGATTAAATTCTGTCAAGGTGTTCCTGAGATATCACGCTAACGAGCATGAAACGAGCGGTCGTGATGTCACAGTAACCTTGAACTTTGACCACCAAAATCTAATCAGTTCATCCTTGAGTCCAAGTGGACTTGAGGCAAATTGGAAGAAATTCCGTCAAGGCGTTCTTAAGATATCACATTAACGAGCTTGAAAATGGCATTTGTGAGGTCACAGTGATCTTACACTTTGTCATTTGACTACCAAAGTCGAATCAGTTCATCCTTGAGTCCAAGTCGACGTTTGAGGCAAATTTGATTAAATTCCATCAAGGCGTTCCTCAGATATCGCGTTAACGAACATCGGAAGACCCGAATCCATAATGCTATGGCCGGTGGAGGCATAACAAAAACAGAGCTAACTAAGTAAATGCAGCATAGAATATATAGCATAGTAGCATATGCCAACTTTGTCTTAGACTTGTTGCTACACCTTAAAGTAATATGACCAACATTAAAGCTGCATTCAGCGATGTTTTTGTGTTAAATGGCTCTATATTCTGACAGCAATCACTGAAATAGTTTGTTTGGTCAGTGACTTGAAACCCCCAACCCCCCACTGTCTTCTTATCTCTCTCATGTACTCCTGCAGGCTGGGCAGACGTATCTCCACAACCGTAACTCGTGGAGACTCGCAGATGGTGGCATTGGATTCGGGGTGAAAAAATACATATAGTCCGTTATTGCCATCGCGATTGGACCTTCCCTTTCTCAGAAAATTTCAACTTTTCTTTGATTGGATAAAAATTGGCGCCGACCTACAAACTATCCAATCAGAGAAAAGTTGACTTTTTCTTGGAAACGGAAGGTCAGATCGAGTTACGGTTGCTATTTATGGTTATGGCTCTATATTTCTGTCAGAATATAGAGCCATTTAACACTTATTTGAACACAAAAACATGGCTAAATGCAGCTTTAAGCAGAATGAACAAGATTATCTTCTTTTTTCACCCATAAGCATGCAGCCCTGGTGTGCAAACATTTGCTAATGTGACTATGTGATTAATGTGAGCATGTGATTAATATGAGCATGTTGCTTATGAAGTTGGCTCACTTATATCTTGCTCAGTCCGTTTCACATTGGTTGCTTCCTTGGCTGCATAACCGTGATCAATGAGGAATGTGCTCAGCTGCTTGCCTAAAAAAAAGAGGGAGGGTGGAGGAGGAGGAGGTGGGAAGTAGTAACAGTTAGTTGAATATTGAAATAGTTTTTCACGAAATCACCAACTTTTTCCACATTCACATGACGTACTGTAACCTGAGCCTGTATTACTTACCCATGGAGGAGAGCAGGATATCCACAGCATGGATGCGGCCGTGCTCCAGTATGTCCACCATACTAACTGTCACACTCTTGCCGACCAGCACCTGTCTCACCGCGATACAGCCCTCGCCTGACCACTTGTCACTCACCGGCACCACGCCAGCCACACAGCACTCCAGCGCCTGGAGGACATAGATGGAAGTGCTAGCTAGCGTCATTATGCCAGAAGCTACAGATTTTAAATGTTTAACTCACTGGTATTTGTTGAAGATGCATCGTGCTCGGAGCGTTATGGATTTTTATCAGTGTAAAAAAAAAAAAAAAAATCACAGGACAAAATAATAATAATTTGACACCCTCAAAGTTCCCAATGGAAGCTTGAGGTAGACAGGAAAAAACCTCCACGCCATCATGTGAACGGTGTTAAGTGCAACTCACACAGGGAGGGACGAGCTGGATGTTGGCAGCCAGGGGCTTGATCCTCTCCATGGGGGCATCCTCCTCATTGCCAAAGTCAATGTAGAGGATGTTGGCGGTCTTCTGGTCAGCAGCAACTGATTGAACCAGACCTCGGTACCAGTTCTACACACAGAAAAGGGTAGAGAAAGAGACAGCCTGAGTGTAAGAGAGCAAAGCCAGCGAGTGACAGCCTGGCTGACTGAGCCAATGTGCATACTAGTAATAGACAGTATCTTGTCAGATGATTGCTGGCCATGGCCTCTGCTCACCAAATCACGGGAGAACTGAACGGCGCAGACCTCCTCCAGGTTTGGCGTGTATGCAGTCACTGAGGAGCAGCCACTGTAGGTCTTCTGCAGGTCCATGCTGATGCTCTGCAGTGTCTCCAACAGCTCAGGGCTCTCGACAAGAAGGAAGAACCTGCCAGGGCTGTGGAGCTCTACCACAGATGCCTGGGGGGGAGAACACACACAAAATATACACAACTATAACAAATAGACTTTGCTGGTTGATATTTCATTCCGAGATGAATTGAAACAGTTTAGAGTGGAAGTAAACTGGGCTCAGATTACCTGGATGTCTGTTCCTTTGGTGAATTTACTCATCTCCAAGTCCTTCAGATAGACCCTCTGGAGGCCGGACGCATCACTGTGGTTCACCTGCTACAGTAAAACACAGTTTGAGATACACATCTTTCATTTCAGAGTATATGAAACATACCTGAGCATATAAACTGATGTACGTACAAGCCAGGTGGTACAAATCTTGACAACACGGTACCAAGTACAGCCCTTGTACTTTTAACAGAGCTTGAAGCTTCTTTTTTTTTAAGGAAACCACCAGTCCCAAATAATGGCATTACCTTTGGCTCTAGCAGGCTTGTTCCGTCTCCCATCACTGGCGAAGCTGTGGTTTCCCTTTAGGTTAAGAGAAGTGTGTGAGTGCACTTTTTTGGTGATGGCACAAAATGAGGAATAATAAATGTAACAACAGAAAATCCCTGGTCTTCAGGACCGCACCAACTTACTTGACAGGATCTGCAGCGGTGGGTGTGCACACGTGTCTGTGTGCATTCCAGTCTTCTTTCTGACACCCTACAGAGCAGTAGGACGTTTTCTTGCAGCGCACACATCGGAAATTCCCTGTCAGACAATACTGGTCATTTAGAAATTGCTTACAGAAACAAATGTAAATTTGAAAGTAACAAGAGGCACGCAAACCGATCCATTTCACAAATCAGTTTGGCCAACGACCAATGTTATCTCTGCTAATGAACTAGCGCGCTAGTGCTTTTTAGATAATTGGTGGGTGTGCTTTAGATTGGGGCAGAGCAACAGCAGATCTACAAATGCTCGCACGTCCAATCTCAACACAATCTAGTATCTCATTAGGGCTCATCCTGTCCATCACTCTCTCTCTCTCACACACACACACACACACACACACACACACACACACACACGAGTTCTTAGCACTTAATAATGAGCCAGAGTGAGGGAAACACATGCCATGGAGGGGGTTAATCAGTGAAATCACCTGGTCTAGTTCTGAATTATAATAAAAACCTGGACTTCACACTCCATGGCACATGCATGACTATCTTTGTGATGGCCAATCACACCATACGACGACTGATCTTTCCTGGACTGCAGGAGCCTTGAACATTCTGAAAAATGGGTTCCTGAAAATCGTTTTGTTGTTATTTTTAGGACGATGATGACATTTACCTTGCGTTCCACAGTAGTTGCAAAATTTGCCAGGGACTGGGAGTGGTGTAGGCATGGATCCCATCAACTGAGAAGATGACAGAATAAAACTTGATACAAACGTGGCACCGAAGAGAGAGACTTTCTGAGGAGAACTGAGGAGGACATTGTGATTGATTTTGTCCAATTTAAAGCATTGTAAACATAAGTTTGATACATACTAAAGATGTATCCTTGCCGATCAACGAATGTGCATCACCTGCAAAGAAGAAAATATATTTATTTCCGGTCAAATTATGTCACTTAAAAAATGTAACGCCTTAGTGTATAAATGTGTTTTTTTTTTTTTTTTGGTTTTTGTGTTCTTTCTTTCTACAGGTCTGGTGGGGTGGGGTGGGGGGTTCAGGGGATTTGATACAGTTTGATATAAATGTTTGTATTACGAAATGGAAAACCTTGAATAAAAAAACCTTGGTTTAAAAAAAATGTATGTCACTTAGTAGCTGACACAGGTGGCTGGTGGAGCAGATTATCTGGGAGTTCACTTCAAGGTCCAGCATATCTCCATAGTGTCAATCCTCCCCACAAATACCGTAGGTTAGATGATGCTTTTGCGCAGACTTATGACAACAAAAACATGCACCAGTGCACACTGGCCATCAAGGCCATAATACCATCCACTGATTCTTTAAAGGGATGCGGCAACATTTTGGGAGATTGGCCTATTAATTAATATAACTGTTATAATAACTATTAATTGCGATATTCCTGATACAGTGCACTCCTCTTATAGTGATCACCTTGACGGGGGACAAATTGATCACTATAAGCGGATGATCATTATTATTATTATCTTCTTCTTTATTTCTCATGCAGATTACCATCTAATAGACTACATGCACAACTCCTTTACTTCCTGAAATTAGTCCAGCTTCTATATTTCCTGTCCTACACTATTGGATGAACTGATTAATCAGGTGTGCCTGATCATTGTTGTGACTGCAGCACACCTGATTAATCACTTCATCCAATAGTGATGACAGGAAATAAAGAAGCTGGACTAATTTCAGGAAGTAGTGGAGTTGTGCATGTTTGTATATGTATTACATGAATACAGTACATATAAAGTTAAGGAATGTTATTGACTTTACCAATTAACTGACATGGAAATTATCCTACCCGCCCCCCTATTATATGTCACTTTAAAGGACTTTGATTGTTTTCTGTTTGCTCCATCTTCTGCTATTGATTTCATTGCTGTGCTGCATAGCACTACCTCACATTCCTTATTTGTAATATGCTTACTCACAATGGCTATTAAAATTAATCTTAATCTTAAATCTTTAAGTTGAATCATCCCAGACGTTTGGGCATTGCAGTGGTGAAATTGCATTGCTGTATCTTAACGTTCGCTTGTGGTTTCTTCTCACGTTGATTAGTGACCAAGTCCACCTGATACATTTACACTCGGGAGTCGACAGGTGTAAAACGTTATTAGTTCGTTCAACTCTGGTTCAACAAAATACATAAAAAAAAGCAGTGACAGACAGGCCATTATGACACTTGTGTGTGCAGGCCAAACTGGCTAAACACTAAGTGTATCCTACAGACATGTCAAGACTCAAGAGTCGACTGAATTATGTCGGACCGAAATAACGTTACATATTAAATCGTTATCCTTAACTGTTTGCAGTTGCGTTCGTATAAATTGACAACATTAACAGAGAAGCATGTTCGATAAAGGAGGCATTGAAGCAGGTACGTTACCATGTGCCGAGTTAGCTACCGGAGTCGGCAGCAGTGCTGGGCGTGGGCCCCCAAAGCGTGCCGGGGAAGCCATGCGGACAGGCACACCGCCTACCACGGGCCCGGGCATGGAGGAAGGCCTCCTCAGAGGCGGGTTGGGTCGAACCATGGATGGGGCAAATGAACGATTCATGGCGGACGGTGGACGCTGATAAGACCGCTAAAATGACAAGAGATGTTAACGATACCAGCAGCTAGCTAACCTACGTTAATGTTATGCTAGCCATTAGCTAATAACGCTACAAAATTAGCCTCCTCCTGCTGATGTTGGCTAAATGAAGGCAGAATTAAGAGAGCAAATTCAAATAAACTATGGGTCGCAACGAAAATACAACCAAATACAGATAAAACTACTTTAAAATAATAACAATATTGACATTTTATGTATTCTTATTCTAGCTAATTGTACAGTATAGCAATTTTTTTTACCATGATTTTTTACCTGTGCACGTGTTGATGGCGTCGAGGTTATGATTTGCGCGTGCGCAATGCGCATTGCAATAGGTTGTCAAAGGTCAAAGCAGAGCCATTGCGCAAGGGCGTGTCTAGGGGGCAGCAGAGGGTCGCAAAAGTTGCAAACCGAAAACATGACGAGGAAGGGAAGAACTAAGGCAAACATAAATGCAACACATGAAGATAATGTTTTAGCCAACATTATTTTATATGCATACAGTAGTGATGCTTGAACACAGTGTGGATAATGGTTTGTTCAACCTGGACCTTGTGTTCTAAATGTATCAATTAATTCCCACGTAATTCACTACTAGAGCTTTCTCCTGTTGAACCTCTCTACAAGCAAACAGTACAAACACAACCGTTGAATAAAAAAAGTGAACATTTCCTTTCAATACAACAACACCCATACAGCAGTGGGACCTGCCTAAATGCCATGCTCAGTGGCACCCTGGCTCGGGCCTGTGCCCCACCTTACTGCCCGCAGCTCTTTGGTGGCCAAAGAGCACTTGTGTTGTGCTGCCATGACCAGCCAGGCGCAGTCCCACCTCCACACCGACGTCCAGCTACTCACTGCTCACAACAACAAGTAAGACCAGGGTATCTGCTCAGATGTGAAGGGTCAGGGCAAGCAAGACATTTTTCTCATCAATAAATGAGTGCTGTATGTCATGATCTTGTACAAAGAAGACAAGAGCGCTTTTGTAGGAGTAAACTCTTCTCCAAATAAAAAAGCTGAGTGAACAGAGACTTAGTGGGTACGGCGGCGCAGTCGGTAGCACTGTCACCTCACAGCTAGAAGGTCCTGAGTTCGATTCTCGCCTGGGACGCTGTGGGCGCTGGGGTTGTGTTCCCCCCCCCATATCTTCAGTGCCTACTGCGATATTGGTGGGTTATCTCGTCGAAAGGGCCTTTCTGTGTGGAGTTTGCATGTTCTCCCCGTGCTCCCCAGGGGGTTCCTCCATACATAACCCCCCCACTAAAAACATGCAGAAGATCGTCATCGTCATCCGACCAGTGACGACAACATCCGAAGTTGGTCCCCGGGCGCTGGAAAGAAAAAGCGACCACTGCTCCTGGCCTGCCCCCTGGAGGAAAGGACAAGCCTGGATGGGTCAAATGCAGAGGACAAATTTCACCGGCCACCGTCAGCATGAGTGTGTGTTTGTGGCCGCATGCATGTGTTGGGTGTGTTCGTGTGACAATAAAAGACGGGCTTGTCCGTCTACTAACTAACTAACTAACTACCCTCAACTACATCCTCTGGAATGTATTGATGATGCTGTTGGGTGAAAACCTTGACTTTCCAAGAAGGCAGCTTTTCAGGGATTGATTTAAAAAAAATGCTTTATTTTTCAGTAAGACAATGCCGGTTTTGAAATTATACAATGGGGATGAAAGTTTTTATAAGCCTTCAATTGCCTCCATGCTCACAGAGAACCAGGTCATATTTCGGTTAAAGTAACAACATGAGCATTGATACAAAAAACTGGACTTCCAAGGTGTTCAAGTTGCACGAGCCAACATTCTCCGTTGGGTAGAGGTCAGTAACCTGATGCTGCCAGATGGTTTGTTTCACATGTGCGAATCCAGCTACCCCACAAGGTTAAGAGGTCAGAGCTAACTATCCGACTGCTGGAATGGGACACAATTGCACAGTATTATTGTATTGTGTGTTTTCTTTGGCCTTTTTAGTAATGTTGTTTGTTCTCAAGTCTCTATTGAAAAGGAAATCTTGGATGGAGGGTCTGAGGAGACACAGTGAAAAGGGAGGGTGAGGATGGGCAGATGACTGTCTGTGCTTTCTGTCCCCTCTCGCCCACTGAGCGGCTGGCTCGATGCATGATGATGAGGGAGACAGACTGAAAGAGAGGGAGGTGATCGATGAGTGGATTCCCTGCTGCAACGCACACGACTAGAGCACATCACTGAGCAGATAAGGTAGGGGAAAGGGACTAGGTGTCATTGAACAACATATATTGTGGACATCAAAAGTCAACGCTCCCTTTCAAATTATACAGTTTTCATACAGTTTTTGTCTTCTCCAAAGACAAATGGAAGAAAATCCCTAAATCCAGATATTAGTTACAGTAGAAACTTTTCCAAATGGACTTACTGCTGGTATCAAATAAAATGTGCTTTTTACTAAGTATTAAGTGGAGGGTGTATCACAATACTCTCCCACCAAAATATTGCGATATACGATACTGTGGGGGGGGGGGGGGTAATTGGTCGTTTCACAATATTCAAAACATAAAGATCACTCTGCCAATGTGAACTACGTTTCAATATAACTGTCTGAAGAGAGGAGGATGATACCCTTGTGTAAATATGGACTGGGATTTGAAAGTTTAAATTGCAAGCGTTACCTACCTTTGTCCACAGGGGGTCAGTCATGTGCCTCTCCCTCTCCCCACTTTCTTCAACATGAGTCAGGAATCTCTCCTTCTCTCCCAGGTTCCTGCACAGGTCTGCATAGTCATTTTATGGATAGAGAAGTTGGTATGTTTCCAGGTCTTGATCAGTTTGTTAATGATGAAATATGAAATGCATGTTGGCCATTGCACAATGCTCAGAGTTCCATTGATTGCTTCAGTGTCAAGGATGACATCCTGTTCCTGCTATGTAGAAGTAGCTGTTTGTGCAGCACGTGTTTTTATTCTAATGTGTTGTAATACCTACCTGCCATGAAAACTGTCTAGCAGAAATTACGCTTCATGAATTTAAAGGAATTAAACTGAATTTCACCGAAAAGGAGTTTCCTCACGGGGACAATCAAGTACCTATGACCATGAATAGCAACATACCTTTTCCTCATATTTCTGCTACTGCTTCTTATTCCATCCTGTAATCTTACTACTTCTTATTTAAACTATAAACACCATAATAATAATAATAATAATAATAGCTAATAAATAAAGGAATAAAATAAAGGTGGAAAAACTCATGTTTGCATTTTGAAAGGTATTTCCACAAATATTCAATCACCTTTTGTCTTTAATTGAGAAAGTCTTTAGAATCCAATCAATTATTAACTGTTGGTCTAAGATGAACTCACATGTTGAAAATAATGTCAAATGGACAAAGCAATTTATTGCTTAAAAGTGATTAAAATCTCAATCTAAATCCAAGTAGATGCCAGTGTGAGGCAGCACAGTGTGAGGCAGCACAGTGGATCTAATGGCTGGCCAGTGAACCATCGGCTGCCTACCTTGAGCCCACCATGGCGCACACACCGCACGCATCAATCCTGCCTGCGGGCGGCGCTCATTCACCTTGTCCTTGTATTAGTAGTACTATGTCACTATTATCACCCTTCCACTTGTTCCCAGCCAGGGAGAAATCAGCTCCAGCATGACCACCTGCCATATTCTTTCAGCTAGAGCAATGTCTGTCCCAAGCTAGAGGTTCAAGCTAGAAAACCAATTATTTTTAGGAAATATAATTTGATAATTCTTCCTGGCATAAATATCAAAATTCAAAATAACAACCTCTATTTATTGTAGGTCTATCATGTCACTGATGAACACAGAAGCAGTGGCGCCGGAACGAGTTTGCAATTAGGGGGATTTTTTTTTTTTCCAATTTGTTTTTTGCCGGGGCCCATTAGGGCCGGCAAGAAAAATTTACGTTTTTTTGAACGTCTGGATGATTTTTAGCCATATTTAGAGGAATATCTCATTTTAAATTAACATTAGGATTATACTGTAGTGATGTCATTATTCAGTATTTTCTCCTTTTCTTACTCACTTGGTGACCTGCTCTCCCTTTAGGTCATTTTACAATTACACTACAACAGACAGCAACACAGGCAGAAACACTGAACTTATTATTATTATTATTATCACTTCGAAACACAGTGCAAAACTTGTCATCTCAACACAAAAATAAAATAACAATAACCGTATACGATTATAGCAGCAGCCAATGACAGTGAGTGCAGTACAGAGTCCAGGTCTGTCTGTCTCTCAGGTGTAATAATCCCACAATGATCACGGCTTTAACAAGTGTCACAGGCTGTGTAAACAGTGTAAAGTGGGCTCTCTGTAACTTGATCCCTGGGTCTGTCTGTCTCAGGTGTAATAATCCCACAACGATCACAGCTTTAACAAGCATCACAGGCTGTGTAAACAGTGTAAAGTGGGCTCTAAGCGTCATGGGCAGTTGCCCCCTCAGATTAAAAAATAATAATAATAATTTAAAAAAAATTAAGGGGACCAAATTTTAAGGGGGACAAAATGTCCCCATGTCCCCCTTGTTCCGGCGCCAGTGCACAGAAGTCACGCCTGAACTTCACCGAGCAGCACGATGATGGTGGTCTGCGGCACTTCAAGCGTTTCCCTGAGGGAGTTTGGCTACGAACAGAGTTTACTGTCTCGACCATGGATCTATAATAATAACGGTCTCGACACGACGGCTCATCATCCCTCCAAGGAGACACCAGTGTGCTGGCTGTTTATGGACGAGCAGAGGTGAAAGTCAGCAAAGACATCTACGACCGGGCGACCATGGAGGTGGTGGTGGTGCATCCCAAAGTGGGACTGCCAAGTGTAAGAGAGCGATCACAGGAGCACATGTGAGGTGTCTCTGCTCGCCTCCCTTCACCCTCGCTCCTCCGTCACTCTGCTTCTGCAGGTGCTGCACGATGACGGCTCACTGTTGTCTTGCCTCTTGAACGGCGCCTACATGACTCTCATGGATGCTGGTCCTCCTATGAGGTGCCTGTTCTGCGGAGTGACCTGCGCCATCGACAAAGAGGGTCCGTCAAATCATCACAGACCCCACTGCAGCTCAGGAGAAGGAACGTCGAGCTGTGATGACCATTGCTATCAAGAGCACAGAGTGATGTCATCAACCATCATGAGTCATGTACATAGGATAGGAATTAGAACCTAAGCAGGGAAGGATTTATGACATCCCTGATGATGTCACAATGTCTATGACATCATCAGTGACATCACAGCCACTGATGATGTCATAGACATTGTGACATCATCAGTGATGATGTCATATACATTGTGACATCATCAGTGATGTCATAAATCCTTCCCTGCTGGGGTATATAACAAGGTCTATTTATTTTACCACTCAGTTTTTTCTCCAACAGGGCACAGTGAGGTTTTCTCTATTCTTCACCCACAAACGGCAAAAGCCACCATGTCTCCACCATCTGGACGGCTTCAGACGAAGCCCCTGATTACCTGTCTGAAGACTTTGCTCATCTCCTACAGGCTCATATTTTGGTTCACTGGAGTGTTCCTGCTGGGGGTCGGCGTGTGGGGGAAGGTGAGCCCCCTCTCTGACAAGAGCACCAACGTGCTCATTGTCCTCATTGGGACTGGAGCCATCATGGTTATTTTCGGACTGTTCGGCTGCTTCGCTACATGCTGCAGAAGCCCATGGATGCTCAAACTGTATGCCATGTTCCTGACCTTGGTGTTGCTGGCTGGAATCTCAGGCTTCCTCTTCAGTCATGAGATCAAGGCCATATTATCAGATGTCTATTCAAACGCTGTGGAGAACTACGATGGCACCGACAAACCAAGCACTGCAGTCGACAACATCCAAAGTACTCTGAAGTGCTGCGGGACGACACATTACACCGACTGGATGGATACCACCTACTTTAAAGAGAAGGGCATCCCTCCCAGCTGCTGTAAAGACCACGCTAACTGCACACCAGAGAGCCTCAAAGACCCTGAGAAGTTTGGGAATGAGGTGTACAGAGAGGGTTGCTTCTCACTGGTGACCAGCACGATGGGAATCATCGTACGAATCTCTTTTGGAATTGCCTTCTTCCAGCTCACCCATCGCACCTGGCCTGACCTGACCTGAGATGGTCTAGCAGTCTCCTTCCACAGGTTACTGATGGGCAGCTCCTGATGCAAACTAAGTAGGGATAGCGTAGGCACTAACATGCAAAACCACCCCTGAGGATGTCGAACTTGAAAGTCAGCTCCAATCCACCTCTCTTGCCCCCTCTTCCCCCGACACCTTCTAGAAGGGGGGGAAAGGCAAAATGAGGAACGCTAAATACGTCTCTTAGTTCTTGTCTCTGTTATTTTGTTTATCTGTTTATTGTTGTATTTCTGTATGTTTGATAATCTGATAAAATAAAGTTATCGTGAGCAATTGTGATGTCATCAGTGATGTCACTCGAGCAATTGTGTTTTATGGCAAGTTGGCATCCTTTATGTTGCATTACTGGCTATGTGTGACTCATCAGGGATATCATACGTTTGGATTTGAAAGTGTTAAGAGACTTCCTTTAGTATATTGAAAATTGGTTAGTAGCTAGTTTGACAGGGGGGTATTGTATTTGTGTATGTAATAGTAGGTTGTTTAATTTCAAAAGGAGGAGGGCTTTCTTGTCTCGTGTGCTAGCGTCAAACTGACGTCACTACTAACTAGGCAGTCTATTGGCTCATTTCAGCACATCTCTTTTCCTGCAGTGGCCATGTTTGTTGATGTGTCAACTCTCAGTGTCAACTCACCTCAAGCGAGTGAAGCGACTTGCTGGGTAATCAGCTGGTCAGTCAGTGAGCTCAAAGTTCAACATAACCTGACTGCCCCAAATGTATCTTCAAATGGATTTCTCGCATTCGGTGGGTGAAGATATATTGCCCTCTGTATTGATTATGCTATTATCTAACATACACGTTTTTCATGATCGTCAACCAGCTGATGATTCTATGCTAACGTTAGCTGACAATGTAGCTAGCTGTGTTGATAGCTACGCTACATTTAACGTTACAGTAGCTGACAGCTAGCCGCATTATCTATGCTAATGTTAGCCATTAGACGTTACCTTGTCAGTTTAATTTAAGCAGCCAACGTTAATTTGCAGTGTTCCGTTAACAGCAAACATTTTATCTTACCTTAATGTCACATATTCGTTTTTAACGTAACGTTAGCCAATAAATAAACTAGCTAGCTGAACTCAGCGCATTTTCCCTGGCAAGTGTAACGTGAATGCTGCTTAAAATCCGGCATAAATGCAATGGGCAGGTCGGCCTGCTAGCCATTCCCTTCTCAGTAGTATATAGGCATGGATAGCAACAGGGGCTTGTCTTTATTTGCACTAACGCTTCAGTGAGATGTGTCTACATTAGCGTTAGCTCCGCAGATACTGTTACACCTGTCAGAAGAGCATCACCATCATTGCATGTTTGTAGCTGCTGTTTACATGTGCATTCACTGCTGAAACTAGCCATTCTTCAGTTTCCCTGAATGTTTTCTTTATTCAAACAGAAGAGAGATTGTGATAGGAAAGGAAACACATGAGAGGATCTGCTGGTGGATATGGTATAGTGTTGCAGAGGCAGGGGTATCGTCGTTCAAGAAATCAGAAATCCAGAGGACTCTGTAAAAAGAAATCTACCTGGCTTCCAGCTTCTCTGCAGGCACTCTCTGCCTTTCGTTTTGGAAACAATGAATAACATGAAGGCATGCTGGCTGGCTGAGCTATTTTCAGTTCAAGGGGAAATTTGATCTGGGAGATTTGAGCCTAATACGGCACATAAAACAGTGCAGAAATTGGCCAACTGATTAGAGAAATGACTCTCTTTGCACATATTGCCTGTACTCTTATATGCTGCTGTGTCAAGTACAGAAGATCACCTAAGAATAAATGAGCTAATTTCTACTTTCAGAGGCAAACTATAGATGCAGTTGCTGAAACAGCTTGGTCAAAGTGTACTTAACGCTGATGCTTCTCAGACACTTCACACTCTCCTCCTTTGTGCTTCACTATGATTTCTGACATGGATAGGAGTTGAAGGTGAAAGTGCTGCAAGGGGGTGTAATGGTTCTGTCGTCCTGCATTGGTTGGATTATGTTTCGCACCACACGGGCCTATGTGGAACTAGACCTTTGTCACAGTTGTTGACACCACCACACCTTGTATTAGAGAGAGAGAGAGACAAAGACAGAGACTGAGTGGCTGTTGGGCATGCTGAGTTATGTTTAGCTTTTGGTTACTTAGGTAGTCAGTTAGCAGAGGACTAAGGTGAGGAAATATGAATCCTATCATTTGGGACTATTATTGAGGTGACATATTGTGACATTGGATATCCTCTCTTCTGTGTCTGTCTCTCTCTCTCTCTCTCTCTCTCTCTCTCTCTCTCTCTCTCTCTCACACACACACAGATTCAGAGCTGAGAGGGAACAGCCTGGCCCTGCCTCATTTACAGACATGATGGAAGAATCAGAGGTTACATCTGTGTTGGAGGGATCGCCCCAGATGAACCAGCTCAGCAACAGCACATCTAACTTGTGTGAAGAGGAAGAGATCTGTCACAACAGTGCAGATGAGGCAGAACTGTATAGTAACGCAGATGAAGACGAAGTGCATATTAACAGTGAATTGATAGAGGCAACAGCACAGGTTCAAATTGACACACAGACAGAGCCAAATACTCCAACATGCAGTCAGACACAGGCAGAGGACAGGGAGCTGGGCTCTGATACTAGTTGTGATAGTAGTACAATTTCTATGGAAGATGACAGACCTCCACTTAGTCTTTCAGATGAGGCCGGTGGAGCCTTGGTGGCCCCAATCACCTCTTTGGATGAGGTGTTAGAAAGCTCTCCTTCTGTTCTCAAAGGGACAATAGAAACATTGTTGACTTTGGAGGTAGCGAACGATTCTCAAAACAGAAATCAACATTGCCCCATGGAGACTTCGCCTGATGTTGATAATGGAACAGTTGAAAGTCCATCGTCCTCTTCCCCCCAACGGGCTTCCAAACACTCACCGACAGACTCGACGGCCACCTCCGGGATCTCAAACGGCCCTTCTACCCCCAGTTCTGAAACTGTTGGCTCCTCGGTTGCTTCCAGCCCGCAAACTAATGCCAACACCTCAGTCCCCTCACACCTCTTGTCAAGCCCGTATGACACAGATTGCAGCCGGAAGCTCATCTCCCAGATCCAGCGCTCGCTGTCACAGGAGTCGTTGCTGGATGAGCTCGAGTCTGAGCTGCTGGCCTGCCAGCTGCCTGACGGTGGAGGAGGTGGAGGAGACAGAAAAGGGAGCCCCCCTGCCAATGGCCTTCCCACGGACCAGGAGGAGGACTGCATGGTTGTCTTTGAGAAATGTATCCAGTACAAGTATGCACAGCAGGAGAAAGCTATTCAAAGGTAGGTAGACCGTTACTTTGTAGAAGGGACAGAGCAGTACAAAAACTTTGAGATACAACAAAGTTGGTCCGTCCCAGGTCCTTTCTGTGTGGAGTTTGCATGTTTGCATGTTCTCCCCGTGTTCCCGTGGGTTTTCTCCGGGTGCTCCGGTTTCCTCCCACCACCTAAAGACATGCATGTTAGGGTAACTTAATACTCCTGTCAGTGTCCCTGACCAAGGCACTGGCAAAATAACTGGAGTTGCTCCCCGGGCGCTGCACTGTGGCTGCCCACTGCTCCTAGTTCTAGGAAGGTTCCTAGTAGAGGATGGGTCAAATGCAGAGTGGTAAGCACTATCACCTCACAGCTCGAAGGTCGTGGGTTCGATTCCCACCTGGGGACGAGGTGAACGCTGAAGGAATGCGTGCCCGTCCGCATATCCTCGAGTGCCCACCACCCGGGTGGGGTCGGCAAAATGGCCTTTCTGTGTGGAGTTTGCATGTTCTCCCCGTGCCTCCCGGGGGTTTCCTTCATATAGGAACCCCCTTCACAAAAACATGCAATATCCTGGTTGCTAATGTGGTTCCTCCTCTGATCGTTAAGGGCGCCTGTTCAGAGGGAGGGGAACTGGTTGGAATAGCGTGAACCTCCCACGTGCTATGTCCTACCGGTGAAGCTTCCTCTGTCAGGTGAAAAGAAGCGACTGGCTGACTGCCCATGTCTCGGAGGAAGCATGGAGCCAGTCTCGGCTCTCCCCAGATCGGCAGAGGGTGGAGTAGCAACCAGGATTGAGAAATCAAATGAGCACTAATGGGGGATAAAATGGGATAAAAAATCGGGGGGGGGGGAATTTCCTCATGGGGATAAATAAATGATAACTTAAACTTAAACTTAACTTAAAAAAACTTAACTTAAACTTAAAACTAGATAAGAGTTTAGTAGAATGCTTTTGGCTGTTTTCTTCTTAAATGTTGCTCTGTTCACACAGAGCCATATTGAATAGTCTGATGAAGAGAGAAAATTTACCGTCAAGATGTTTATTGTTATGCACACAGCGTGTTGCACTGTGATGCCACTTCATTAGTATTTCAGGCTTATCCACCTGCTGCTGGCAGCCAGTCCATGGCCCTGGTGCACCTGCTGCTGGCAGCCAGTCCATGGCCCTGGTGCACCTGCTGCTGGCAGCCAGTCCATGGCCCTGGTGCACCTGCTGCTGGCAGCCAGTCCATGGCCCTGGTGCACCTGCTGCTGGCAGCCAGTCCATGGCCCTGGTGCACCTGCTGCTGGCAGCCAGTCCATGGCCCTGGTGCACCTGCTGCTGGCAGCCAGTCCATGGCCCTGGTGCACCTGCTGCTGGCAGCCAGTCCATGGCCCTGGTGCACCTGCTGCTGGCAGCCGGTTATGTGATTGGCCACCTTCATCCCATCATCAAGCACAGGCATTGTAATGGCTCAATTCAATTAAAGCATTTACCGTAAATTCCGGACTATAAGTTTTTTGGCCTTTTTTGGCCCCTGCGGCTTATATAACGGTGCGGCTTATCTATGGATTTAAAAAAAAAAAAAAAAAAAAAAAATCTCTCTTTTTTAGCACTCTTTCTAACTATAAATCCACTTCTGTTTTAATTTCCTCTCTTGCCCTCTTTTAACAACATAACATAACATAACACAACACAACACAGGTGGTGTTGTGTTATGTTGTTTTGTTGAAATGTTAATAAATGGGAGCTTCCTCAAATAGCCATCTCTTTCCCGACAATCCCCTCTGTGCATGAACCCTTACATATGGTAATTAAACATTAAAACACAAAAAAAAAAAAAAAAAACATTAAAACACCCGCGGCTTATAGTCCGGTGCGGCTTATATATGTAAAAAAACAGTCAACTTTGCAGGTGCGGCTTATAGTGCGGAATTTACGGTACCTATTTGCCACGTTTTAGGAAAATTGTCCCAATATATATATTTAAATATATATATTTTGCTGCTGTGATAAAACTTGTTTTTCAATGTTAGTGTTGCAGATGGGATATCTTTTCCTAGCTCTTTCATGGCACACAACTTTTTTCTTATGGCCTTCATCACAACAATCTGAATTCTTCAATGTGTGTGTGTGTGTGTGTGTGTGTGTGTGTGTGTGTGTGTGTGTGTGTGTGTGTGTGTGTGTGATAGGTTGCTTGATGAGAACAAGAGGCACCAGGAGTTGATTCTGGGCATCTGCTCGGAGAAGGACACCATGAGGGATGAGCTGAAGAGGAGGACGGAGACAGAAAAACACTACATATCCACCATTAAAAAGGTCAGTCTCATTCTCTTTGGCCAACTCCATTCGTTTAGAGAACAAACCATCACTCGGTTTTGAACCAATGTCTTATCTTAAGCTATAGGTTGGAATCATGAATTGTTCTTGGGTCATTTTCTCGTGGGATCCGGCATGGCAAGAATAAAAGTATGTTTCAATGGCCCTGTTGTATAATTTACACCTTTAGGATCAATGGCAAAAATGGATTAAGCGCTCCTGCCCTAGAAAAAATAGGGATCTGATCTAATCTGTCAGATTGTCACCCTCTGATAGGTCTGGGTAGATTGTATGCTATGTGTCATTGTTTCCTGATCCTGACTACAAAATATACATTTCAGAATGTAATGTCGATATAGGCCTAGTTAAATATAAAATAGGTACATTTAGAGTAAACCAATGACCAATTTGATCTTCTAAGAGACTGGAGTTTGGCCTACAGTACCGATTAATTTTACAATTACAGGCTAAACCAGTGGACAAATGGTGTGTGGCAGGCAGCACAGGTCACAATGACGTTACTATGCAATGTAATCTACTGTAGTGGCTAGCCCTGTTTAGGCAGTAATGAGGTAATAAGGTCAATCAAACACAAAGCAGCCTGGCAGGAAAAGACTTCTGATTATTGTAACCAAATGTGCGTCAAAAGCTAGATGCACTCGTCAGAGATGTGATAGTTGTTGTTTTTTTGCACGTCAGGCCTTTCTTTCACTGTCGCCATAGCAAAATAGAGCCGTGTGTGTGTTGTAGGTAACAGGGTTTGTTTGATTAAAGCTGTGTTCA
Organism: Poromitra crassiceps; assembly: GCF_964638095.1. Classification (NCBI taxonomy): domain Eukaryota; kingdom Metazoa; phylum Chordata; class Actinopteri; order Beryciformes; family Melamphaidae; genus Poromitra; species Poromitra crassiceps. The sequence continues at coordinate 2,735,108 of NC_139626.1, read as the reverse complement.
CAGAACTTCACACCGAGATATTTATTTTTCTCTTTGTTGCTCGATTCAACCCTTTGGAATCGCTCTGTCGCTCTGTTTAAATCGCTCGTCAACAGGCACAATAATTGACGGACATCTGGGGGCTATAACGTTACACAATGTCATGATATTTGTCCACTACGAGCCACCGTAGTTGTTTACAAGCTAAGCCTATCAGCGTGCTCCTAATGCGAGCTCTATACCGGTAGTACAGACTTCACTTCATGTCAGCTGTCAGCCTGTCAATCAGCTGTCAATGTGGTTTGTTGCCACACAATAAACCAGCGGTTTGTTCCAAGCCAGTGGGATCCTTGACTCACTCTCACACGGCAGCCAATCAGCGTTGAACAGCGAGCGACTGATGCCAGCGTAATTTCGCTCGAGTTGGGATATTTCATCTCGGGCGACGAGCGAATTTTCTCCCTATCGCTCTGTCTCTGTCGCTCGGACGCCCAGCGATTTTTCTCCCGGGCGAATATACGCTCAATCGCTCGTTTGCATTGACTTTGTATGTAAACTCGATGCCAGCGAAAAACGTTAATAGGTTGGTGTGAACGCAGCTTCAGCGTTGTTTTGAATGCAAGCTGCTACAATGTGTAAGATTGTTTATGATGTACATGCAAGCCCAGTGAATGTTTGGCTTTCTCCTTTCTTTTCTTTTTTCCTAATAGAATAGTTCTCACTATTTGCTGACTGTCCTACTGATATTGGAGACTTTACCATTAATAGTAGACATTGTATCCCCTTTTTTTTTTAAGAATAATAATGTTTCCTGTAAGAAATTCCTTATTCAAGCTAGTGGCCAGGGTCTAGTTGTGTGTGTGTGTGTGTGTGTGTGTGTGTGTGTGTGTGTGTGTGTGTGTGTGTGTGTGTGTGTGTGTGTGTGTGTGTGTGTGTGTGTGTGTGTGTGTGTGTGTGTGTGTGTGTGTGTGTGTGTGTGTGTGTGTGTGTGTGTGTGTGTGTGTGTGTGTGTGTGTGTGTGTGTGTGTGTGTGTTGTGTTGTGTTGGGAAATTAGTGCTTCATAATTGTGGTGAGATGGATTTTTTTTTTTTGCCGGACTTGCTGACGGCCAGATTTTAATTTGTCGGACTTTGATTGATTTGACGTGTGTGTGTGTGTGTGCGCGCGCGTGTGTGTGTGCGCGTGCGTGCGTGCGGGGGGATTAGTGTTTTATAGCCAAGGCAGCTATAAAGCTTGGCTATAAAACACTGTGGGAAATGCTGAGCAATTAGGTTGACACTGATTAGTTGAATTTCAGAGAAGGCAGCAAAAGAAGACCTACTTAGATGAAATAAATACCATCATTATTATTTCAGGTTTACCTTGCCATAGGCATACTGTACCAGTTCTCCTTTGTTTCAAACATATTGAGGGCTGGAGCCAGAGGTTGGGTTAGACTTTCTCATTGTCTGTTTGTCCATCCCCTTTTTATTTTTTGGGGCTTTTTCAATTTTCCCATACCGCATGTATCGCCCATCGATTAACATGGGCGAGAGTCGATCCGGCGGTTTTGCCGGATCCGCAAACGCAGCCGTAACGCATCTGGTGTACATTGCCTGTAAGCCTTTGTGGTACATGCTACCAGGTGAGGCACCGGGGCATCCGACTCGTCGTTTGTAATTTTGACCGACAGAGTTGTAAACATTCCGTCATAATCTAGTATTGCCCGTCATTTGACATTTTTAAATGATAATGAGACTATTTCATATAATTTTATTAACAAAAACATTGACCACAATAACATTTAATATACAGAAGAACAAATTTAGATTGCAGTAAAACTTCTATTAATAGCCCCCGGCGTTTAATTGCTTCAATCACAGCCAGCGTACATTTGGGGCATGCTTCTATATGGGACGGCCGTTTGATTCTTTTCGCACAAAATTCTTGCTCAGCAAAGATTGATCATAGTTAAAAAAAAAAAAAAAAAAAAAATCTGTTTGTGACGGAAAATATTTGGTTAATGCAATCTCTTCCTGGAACAATGCTCATTTGCCTTCCCCTTCCTCTGCTGTCTAAACCTTTTGAAATGTCATCCTGTCTAGCTGGTCAGGCCAGGTGTGGTCCAGGCTGAAATGTCACCCTGTGTAGCTGTTCAGGCCAGGTGTGGTCCAGGCTGAAATGTTGTCTGACGCGTTGCTTAGTGCTTACCCTTTGTGTGCTTTTGTGTCTGCAGTTGGAGGGCAGGGTGGAGGAGCTGCTGAAAGAGCTGAGAGAGTCGCGGGACAAACTAGTTCACCAGGACCAGTCAGCCAAGGGTGCCATCCAGCAGATTCAGAAGGAGATGGCCTACCGCCTGGAGCAGGTATAACTAGGGCCTTGACTGTCGGGTCACTATAGTTTTACCCCAGCTTGGCCCTGATTTGTATAGCCTGTGCTGGGCTTTAGATGTTGCTGTAGTACATGTACAGTACTGTACTGTATGTTGGTAGCCCAAGGCGGTGGTATGTTCATGTTTCCTTACACATTGGACAAATTAAATTTTCAACTGTTGTTGTAGTGTTGTTGATAGATTCAGGTCAAAATCCTGACATTTTTGTGTCAAGTATTTGAATTCGTCATATTTTATCATTTTATGCATAGTGGCTGCTCTCCCCAGGTTGAAATCCCAGTTCTAGATTCAAATTTCCCTCTTCTTCCTATTGACAGAACCGTTCCAAAAGTTCGAGACCAAACAACTCCCAAATACCCAAAGCTCACAAATACGTTTGCATTGTATTCATCTGGTAGGGGTGTCACGATACACTAATTTCACGATACGATACACGATATATATGCGTGTTGATTCTGCTAAATTTGTTCTATTATTATTCAGGAGCAATATCACGATATCATTTTTTTCTGACGATACGCATATCGTGACGTTTCTATATCGCGATATATCGTGCGACGAAATATCGTGACACCCCTATCATCTGGTGATAAGAAATACTTTTTGACTACGCAGCTAAAATAAGATATGCACAGCTGTCTGTACCTTAGAAGAAGTTTTTCTCAAAGCTAGGAGCAGAACGTTCAAGGTCTTTGCACACTCAACTCTTGTTATTGCAGATCTAATCACTTGTTCACTGAATAGTGGAGACAAGCACATTTTTCCACTGGTAGTTTGTAGTTTCCACAGCAGGCTGAAAACATGGAGGGTACCACACTCCTTACAGTTTTGTCACACTTCACAATTTTCAATTTCACTGTTCAATGAGCTTTAGAAAGTCGATTTAGCAGTCGGCCATCCACCCCCCCCCCAACCCCCCGTTAGGCCTGCCTTAACTCATTGAGTGCCAGCCACTTTTGGAGAACGGACGCTCCCAGTGCCAGAGTTTCAGAGCGTTTTCAGTGATTTCTCGAGGCCCACAGAATATTGTGTGATATTACTATGTAAACACTGAACACGCACAAAGAACGATGAGACTCTATTCTATCATCTGCAAAAAAAAGTTTATTGATCCCATTTTCCGTTCTTTAGTTATGAGCCGGAGAAGATAGCTTGATTCATCCAAAAACAGTAATTTTTTTCTAGAAGCTGAGATAATTGGCCTTTTGTGAAATTAAACATTTCAAGCACACACTGACTCTGAAGCTAATCTTTTCTAATGTAGTCACACCTCAAAAATAATTTCCTTCAATAAAACAGTTTAGGCCAGGGAATTTTGTTTGGCAGAATAATATTTTTAGCTACAACCAGCAGCGCTGGCCCCTGCGTGCGCTGCTGGTTGCAGCTTCTTGCTGGTCTTGATTTGCTGCTGGTGGGCATCGGATATTCTGGCTTGCGTTTGTCAATCCTGTCCTGCTGCCTGGGTCTGTCTGGGTGTTGCGTGCTGCTCTGCGTGCCCCCCCCCCCCCCCCCCCGCCCCGCCCCGCCCCGCCTCGCCTCAACTGCACACTCCTCCTCCTGTCTGTGGTGGCTCTCTGCTGAGTTTGCTGTGCGCACAGTGAAGGGTGCAGCTTTTTTACAGCGTTCCGCGTGTGTTTGTCACCGGCAACGATGCCTCCAGTTGAGAATAATAACTCCACGGTGTGGATGTGCGGATGTGCTGTCGCAACCGACACAGAGCGGCTCAATTGTGGGAGCAGATTGGCTGCTGCAGGCACAGCTGCAGTAACGTGCTTCAGCATATCGATGCATACGGATGCGATGCGATTTCCGTTTCCATAACGACTTCTTCTTTGTTTTTTCCTTGCCTTTCTGTTATGTGGAGAGCACTGTCGCCACCTAAGGGTTCTGTAAAATAGGTTATAGACCTCCAATAGCTACAATAGTTGTACCAGAGATGTATCAGGGATTGATCCACGTCCCACCGTCAAAAAACGCAATTGACGACAACCGTCGTCATTGGCACTCTACGTCAGTATTTGAATTGACGACAGCTGTCGTCATTGGCATTCAATGAGTTAATATATTGTATTAAGCAACTAAGCTTGTATTGTACCCTTGTGTTACGATTGTGACCCAGCCGGAATCAGCTGTTCCTCCCGAGGTTTGAAACAAGTGGTCATATGATGGTAGGACAACTCGATAGGCCCCGAGGCAACTCTTTTGTGAATAGACACAGCAGACACAGAGTGACACGCACCACCTCTCTGATACTCAGTCATGAAGTCTCACACTCTCTGCCCAAACACCAGCGTGAACACCAGAGGGAACAGAACAGTGCAGGCTCAGCACTGGAACACGCAGGTGTTATCTGATAGAGCCGTGGCACAAGAGCATCTCGTTGCCATGAGGAATGATCACACACAGATGTGAAGAGCAATGGGGGAAACTGGTGAATGAGCTATCAATGAAGCAGGTGTGCAGGTCCATTATTACCTCTGTCCAGAGTGCTGGGCTGAGCTTACCATACTGTAAATCAGGGGTGGGCAATTATTTTTCATGGGGGGCCACATGAGAAACCCAGATTGTTGCCGGGGGCCGAACAAATATTGTCATGCCGTAACCCATGGATGGGTAACTTTGATGATAGAGAGGGCCACAAAAAATGTCCTCGCTACCAGGTTTTGCCGAGGGCCGAACGGCGCCAGCGCGAAAAATTTGGTGCATTTGAAGCCAGGTTTAGAGGAATAACTCATTTTAAATTAACAGTTGTGATGTCATTATTCAGTTTTAACCACCAATATTTGATCCTTTTCTCACTCACTCCTATGTCACCACCTGCTCTCAGGGCTTGAAATTAACTTTTTTGACCACGTGCCAATATGGCTGCTAGATTTTAAAGTTACCAGCCAATTAGAATTTCCACTAGCTGAAATGTTTTTCTTGAAATAAATCAGAATATGAGTGGGTTAATTTAAGCATAAGTATCATAAGTGTCCCGGGATGATCAAAGCCTGTGTTGAGCGTCACACAAGAACAAAAATGCAGTCTTGAAGCTAAATAAATCCAAAACCAATGAGTTAATTAAATTTCTACTTCAATGTAGCCTTTTAGTCATAAAGATTATTGAAAGATATTCCATATTCCAGACTGAAATGCTATAACAGAAGTGGAGTATTGGCCAGAATATGACATGAACATTTGGACACTTATTCAGCGGGTATCTTGCATGTTGCGTTCAGGTACACTGTGTGTGTAAAAAAAAAAAAAAAAAAAAAATATATATATATATATATATATATATATATATATATATATATATATATATATATATTTTTTTTTTTTTTTTTTTTTTTTTTGGCAATTCCATCGCGGGCCACACAGGTGGCGGCCGCGGGCCGTATTTTGCCCATGTGTGCTGTAGATGTAGATTGGCAGAGTATATTCAGCCAGTGAAAAGTTAACTCTGTCTACAATGTTCTTCTACTGTACTAATAGGCATTCAACAAATGCATAATTTCTTTTATAGATCATTAGTGTGCCAGGGCAACATTTTTATGTTTTTGTTCGGCACAAAAAATACTTGGCAGTAAATGCGCCTCAAATCCTACTCTTAACCTTAAGCGGACTTAAGCTGACTGTATTACCGGACAGTAGCAGTGAGACATCCCCACGATCCACTTAATCCACAGTATAAGTATTGAGCAGGTTTCACAATAACAATACAAATGACATTTTTGGTATCAATACACATATATTTCTGTCTCTTACCAAAACAGCTGCATCTGCCTAAGTACTGGCCATGTTTGCCGTCATGGCTACTGATGATTTACTGGCTGCTAAGCCTCGTGTCAGTGGGCAGTGTTCTTGCCCAGCCCCCCCCCCCCCCCCCCCCCCCATCTTAAAAGATAGTTGTGGAAGTAGGAAGAATTTATACGGGCCAGGAAAAAGCCAAACATGACTAGGCCTAGGTTTAGATGTGTCCGCAACGAGGTGTTTGACTTGCTGCACTGGTAGTCATCCGTCGCATGGTTAGGGGGTAGGTTACATAAACGAACAATAGATGCATGTGGTGGTGGGGCAGTGGGGCAGTGGTGCCCCGAAGCGAGCTTGTGACCGGAAGGTCGTCTGTTCAATCCCCGGGACCGGCAGGATAAATCTGGCTGGGGAAAGTGAAAAGGCAGCGCTTGCTCCTCCCTCATTACCACCACTGAGGTGCCTTTTAGCAAGGCCCTTAAAGCCATCCGCTCCAGTGGAGCTGCTCAGTGGCCAGCAGATCAGACTGTGTTTGTACTGGGCAGCTTCCAAGTCTGAATGTGTGTGTGAATGTGAACAGGGCACTCCTGAAAAAGAGAGCATTGCTCTCTGAGTGAGACTCCCCTGAATAAATGAAGGTAAAAAAAAAAGTGGCATTGTTTATCAGTGGTTTGTTTGTAATTATACTGACAAAATGGATGGACGTATCGGAATGGTTAAAATCGTCAGAACTAAAAAAAAGAAAATCCAATATAGATTGGACAGTTATTGAGTGTTAAAGTGTGGACCAGTGACATCACTGGTCCACACTTTAACACTCAATAACTGTCAAATTAAATGACAGACTTCAAAACCGTTTACAGTTTTCTGATATACTACTGATGTTCTAATGATACAAAGCTGGTTGAAAATGGGCGGAGTGTTCCTTTAAGTATTTGGAAGAAATTCTAAAGGTTTCCCATTTTTGCTGTTGCACACTCCAAGGCGCTGTCTCATGCTAGAAGCCTGCTCCCCACCTTGTATGTCAGTGCTCAAGCGTTCACAAATCCATTAGCCATGCCTGAGTAGCACAGCACCTTTTACTCCACACAACCACACAGGAAACATCTCTATGGAACGGAGCGTTGCCCGATGCATCACCACCATATTATATACCTCATTGGACGGCAGTGAGGAGAAAGCTATAAAGCGCTATGATGAAGCAGCCACCATCTTTGCCCTCTCTCCTCCCCTGCAGGTGAATAAGAAGTGTGATGAGGCACGCCAGGAGAAGGAGGCCATGGTGATGAAATATGTGCGCGGGGAGAAGGAGGCCCTGGACCTCCGACGAGATAAGGAGGGGCTGGAGAAGAGACTGAGGGAGGCCACTAAAGAGGTGGACCGCCAGGCGCTCAGAGGAAACCAGCTGGCCCAGGAGAAAGGCCGGCTCCAGCAGCTGTACGATGCCAAGGTAACACTGTCACGGCTTGAAAATGCCTTGCTAACAACCAGTGGCGCTGGAAGTACTTTTATGTAGGGGGTGCTGTAAGGAAGGAAGGACAATTTGACGTTTTTTGGACTTTTAGCCATATTTAGAGGAATATTTAATTTTAAATTAACATTAGGATTATACTGTTATATGTCATTATTCAGTATCTTCTCCTTTTCTCACTCACTTTCATGTAAGCACCTGCTCTCCCTTTAGTCGTTTTACACTACAACAGACAGCAACACAGGCATAAACACTGAACTTATTATTATTATTATTATTATGGAAAACCAGATTATGATGAAAATCAAACACTTTTGAAGAGAGAGCGTATGAAATAAGATTAGAGCTGGGAAGCACACACTGTTTTTTAATGCATCTTGTTGGTGGTATAAACACAAGACAGCCAAATCCAACAATTTTGAAAATCCCATCTCTTGCTACCAGGGGGTGCTGCAGCACCCTCAGCACCCACCTTCCAGCTCCCTTGCTAACAACCAAGGAGCAGCACAGCAAGCAAACTGAACTGAAACTCAACCTTCAAAAACCTTCAAAAATTACCCAATCTATAAAGAGAAATGTCAAGCTGTCATTTCACCTCATCTAACAAGAAATGGCAACAAAACACTAACGTAAAGAAAACATTTGCAAGCCATAAGCTGATGTTATCATAGGGTCTTGACTCTTTCACACAAAGCCCCAGAGAGGTACTTGGATAGACTACTTGTTTTTCATCCATATCTGGCCTCTAAATAGCACTCAGGCATTTGTGGAGAATACCTTCGCATTCCAATCTGTGTTGATATATGTGTGTCAAGTCAAACTTGATTTATATATGTCATACTGTATGTGTGTCAAGTCAAACTTGATTTATATATGTCATACTGTATGTGTGTCAAGTCAAACTTGATTTACCGTAAATTCCGGACTATAAGACGCACCGGTGTATAAGCCGCGGGACCAAAATTGACTATTTTTTTCTTCTATAAGCCGCACCGGACTATAAGCCGCGGGTGTTTTGATGTTTAATTACCATATGAAAGGGTTCGTGCACAGAGAGGAATGTCGGGAAAGAGATCGCTGTTTGGGGAAGCTCCCATTTATTAACATTTCAACAAAACAAAACAAAAGTCAGGTCACTAATCCCCAGACAAAATCACACAACAATAGGCTACCGTATATGTGCAGCAAACCTGTAACCAGAGAAGTCAAGTCACTAATCCTCGTCTTCCTCTTCTTCCTGCGTACTGAAACCACCAAAGTCCTCATCTTCAGTGTCGGAAACGAACAGGTTCAGGGTGGCTTCGTCAACCACTCTCCTCTCTCCTTCAGGTGCCATGGCACGAGTCCGATACCTCACGAGTCCGACACCTCACGAGTCCGAAAAAAGAGGCTAACTTCCCCCAGACCCTAACCCAAAACCTAACCTCTCCCACCCCCACGCCTAAACCTAACATCCCCCAGACCCTAACCCAAAACCTAACCTCTCCCACCCCCACGCCTAAACCTAACCTCCCCCAGACCCTAACCCAAAACCATGAGGTGTCGGACTCGTGAGGTATCGGACTCGTGAGGTATCGGACTAGGGGGCAGTCCCCGTGGCGTCATCCTCTTCATCCCGCAGCAGTCCAGCGTTTTGGAACCCGTTGGTAATTGTGGATGTTTTCACACTCCTATAATATTCCGTGATCTTCCTTTGTGTGAATTCGCCGAAGTTTGTGATTTTCTCCTGATAGTCGGGAGGGAGTTGTTCAGTAGTTCTCCCCCGGACGGACAGTCCCTTTTGCCCAGGTTACGCGCGGCTGCTCTGTTTGATCGGCGGCTGCTCTCTTTTAATGCGAGATTGACTGCTTTCAACTTGAAAGCTGCCTCGTGTGAATTTCTGCGTACCTTCCCCATGGTAAGTGAGAGTGTTGCTTCTACTGCTCGTCTTGTTGTGAATATTCCTTGATCTTCCTTTGTGTGAATTCGCCGAAGTTTGTGATTTTCTCCTGGTAGTCGGGGGAGGGAGTTGTTGCCCGAGTGGCCGTTTGCTTACCGTAATTACCATATGTAAGTGGTCACGCACAGAGGGGATTGTCGGGAAGAGATGGCTGTTTGAGGAAGCTCCCATTTACCGTATTACAACATTTCAACAAAACAACATAACACAACACCACCGTTGTTTATTTTTACAGTGCACACAGTGTCCGCGGTGTGGTGAAAAGAGGGCAAGAGAGGAAATTAAAACAGAAGTGGATTTATAGTTAGAAAGAGTGCTAAAAAAGAGAGATTTTTTTTTTTTTTTTTTTTTTTTCTGAAAAAATCCATAGATAAGACGCACCGTTATATAAGCCGCAGGGGCCAAAAAACGGGAAAAAAGCCGCGGCTTATAGTCCGGAATTTACGGTATATATGTCATACTGTATGTGTGTCAAGTCAAACTTGATTTATATACTGTAGCACAGCAGTGGGTTGCACCAGCTGTGCGTAAGTTGAAACGTAAGCTAGTTTGAACGTAAAGTCTCACTAAGTCCGAGTTTACGCACTACTAAAAATATTTGGGTTGCACCAAGTGAAATAGTTACAACGTAGGCATAAGTTAGAATTTAAATTTTACACCTACGTCTTACTAGGTGTAAAGTCCTCCGTAAAATAGCAGTTGGCACGGATTGCAACTTGGCACCGTGGCGCATCGTTGTTTTGCGTCCGCAACGCGCTCTCCGTGATCAATTATTATTACACCCTTTGATATTTATGACTCACGCTTTTGTTTCCCACAAGCAGAACTGCATACAAATTAAAATAACCGCAACAATTTAGCGAGGCAGGATGGTGGTAAATTAGCCTACAATAGCCTACTGATGAGGGGCTCACAGATAAACGTTAACAGTAATATGAACCTAAATGAACGTTACTCAATAACGTTCTCATTTGGTTAGTGTTGATGAAATATGAAAGCACTAACTTGCGGTGGGCCACATGCCCGACTGTTTTCATTCCACTTAATTAAACAACAGTAAATAAACACCGTTTCCACTGTGCTTTTCACTGATTGGCTACAGGAAGTGAAAACGTCATTTTCCGCGACACTATTTTGGTTAGTATGGACTTTAGGGTCTACTAGTTAAGATGTACCTTACGTCTCCGTGGTGCAACTAAACAAAGACACAACTTTAGTGTCAAACTAACTAGTTTGAACGTAGCAGTTAGTGTGGACTTTACACCCCAACTTAAGACAGAACTTACGTTCAGCTGGTGCAACAGGCTGCAGAGGTTTGCAAAGTGGGAGGCGGGCCTCCCCAGGGTGGCTCATTGAATGGAAGTGAAAAATATTGCCGTACGTTAGTTATCAAAAGGAGATCTCCTTTGGTTAAACAGATAGTTCAGAGACAGACAAACAGTAGTTTGGGAGGAATTTTAGAGTCAGAAACAAATGCATGCCTTCAGACAGACCTTTCTTATGCATTTGTTTTAGTCTGAGGTATTCCAAACAGCAATATCAGGCTATCTTGGCTCAATTGTTGAGTGTCTCTGGGGGAAAATAAAATAATAATAGGTACTGTCCAGTAATTAACTAAGCAAGTAAACTGGGGGGCACAGTCTCAGACTTTGAAACCCCCCATATATATATATATATATATATATATATATATATATATATATATATATATATATATATATATATATATTGTAGCACAGTATACAAGCAACTGCAATGCTTCACTGAAAGCACATTGAGTGAGGGGCATTTTGTCTGGTGTGTTTCTTTGCATGTGTGTTTTTCTCTGGGTCTGTCCACCCATATCCATACAACTGCTGAAGATAGAGAAGCATGAAACTTAAAGAAGAAAATCAAAGATCAAATTGCAAGTTTACAAAATAATGATAGTTAACTGGTTCTTCTCACTAGTCCAAAACTAGACTCCTCCATCAAGGTTTTGGTGTGTGGTGAGATTCCTGAACAAAAATGTCCTGGTAAACATGCAGGGAGGTTCTTCTTGTCAGGGTTCAGGCAGATACCACACCGCTATATCTCCAAGGAAGAGGAGAGGGAATCAGAGGGCTGAGACAGGACCGGTTAAACACATTTTGAAAAGTATGCATGATGTGATCATGTATGCCTATTGCCTCCTTCAACAACATAAACAAACAAAGGAAAGAGGACATTTGACTATCTAATGTCATTGATATCCGCCATATGTTCCTCTGAAACTCCCTTTCAGTTTAATCATTGATCCACTTATGAAAAACTCACCTTTAGAAAGACCTTGAATGGAATGTTTAAGTGTATTACTGAAATGTCATTCTGAGCATGTCGCAAGGGAGCGAGAACCAAACATAACTTACTTTGAGTTTGTTTTTGTTGTTTTTGTCCAGTACCTCCGCCCTCCCCCCCCCCCCCCCCACCCCCAGGAACCGTGGGCGATGTGCATCTATCACCTCATCAGCGAGAACCAAAAAGCCTCACCATGTCCTCATACCCCGTCTTATCTTCAGTGTCCCATCTCTCTCTGTGTTCTCAGGAAGGGGAGGTCGGCAGGTTGACTCGAGAGCTGGACAAGTTCAAGGAGGAGATCAACTCACAGCTCATCAAAGTCAAATGGGCCCAGAACAAGCTCAAGAGTGAGATGGATGCCCACAAGGTAGGTTAACGGCACAGAAACAATACAAATGTGTCAGGGTCATTTTATTTCTTATTTTATTTCTTAGATTGATTAAAACGCCACTTTTGACATGCTTAGTGTGTTGGTTTCATACTGGCTTAGCTTTGAAGAGGAGTGTCCTTTGCTGTTTTAGTGTTTCATAATGTAAACCTATTGTACAGATCACTGACGTCCAGTGTGTGTGTTACAGAGGTACAGTGTGTGTTGTGTTTGTCTGTGCACAGGAGACTAAAGACAAGTTGAAAGACACAACATCCAGATTGGCCCAGGCCAAAGAAGAGACCGAGCAGATCCGCAAGAACTGCCAGGACATGATCCGAACATACCAGGTGTGTGTTTTGTATAGCACCAGGTGTGTGTTTTGTATAGCATACAACATCCATTCCCCACCTGTGGGCTGCGACGGTATCACGAGTGGCCCCGCCAAAATTATTTGCAAAACATTACGATTTTCGTGAACTTGTCAATTTTTATTATGTATGAGAATGCATTTCTCCATTGTTGAATGATATACCGCCATTTAATTTGTAATCATTTATCTGTTACTTAGCCTATTGCAGACAGCCCCTCACTTTTGATTTCTGATTTCCGTGTGGTGCTGATGGACAGCTTTGTTTATCGTTAATATAAAAAGTCTTCTCAGAACACATTATTTGGCCTCCGTACTGTTTATGGTCGGATGTGGGCCGCAAACATTTTTGAGATTTTCAAGTGGGCCATGAGTGGGAGAAGTTGGGAACCGCTCGCATAGAAGTGCTAGTCAGTGTCTACATGACCATAGGTGTGATCTGTGAGTCAGACAGAGAATACCTTTGTCAGAGAAAGACTGTGTGTGTCCCAGTCAGATGCATGTGCTTGTTGTTGGCAGTGTCCCAACTTGTGTGCCTGTCATCATTCAGTCAAATGGCTACAAACAGGACATTAGGCAGGTCAGATGCCTCCTGATGACAGGACATTAGGCAGGTCAGATGCCTCCTGATGACAGGACATTAGGCAGGTCAGATGCCTCCTGATGACAGGACATTAGGCAGGTCAGATGCCTCCTGATGACGGGACATTAGGCAGGTCAGATGCCTCCTGATGACAGGACATTAGGCAGGTCAGATGCCTCCTGATGACGGGACATTAGGCAGGTCAGATGCCTCCTGATGACAGGACATTAGGCAGGTCAGATGCCTCCTGATGACAGGACATTAGGCAGGTCAGATGCCTCCTGATGACAGGACATTAGGCAGGTCAGATGCCTCCTGATGACAGGACATTAGGCAGGTCAGATGCCTCCTGATGACAGGACATTAGGCAGGTCAGATGCCTCCTGATGACGGGACATTAGGCAGGTCAGATGCCTCCTGTTTTGAAATCTTTACCCCCTCTCTCTGTCTTCCAGGAGTCGGAAGAGATCAAGTCCAATGAGCTGGATGCCAAACTGAAAGAGACCAAAGGAGAGCTGGAGAAGCACAAACAGGAGCAGACGGACCAATTAGAGGTATCATACATGTGTACACACACACACACACACACACACACACACACACACACACACACACATTCTCCCTCTCCCTCTGTCACTCACTCACGCATTCACTCACCCACCCACCCACAAACCCACCCACCCACCCACCCACTCACTCACTCACATAAGCCATTTCCACACATGCAGTCTGGACCATGCCTGGTAAATCAGGTAAATTACTGGTCTTACCCTTCTAGACATGTGGAAATGTACCATGTTATGGCAGAGTGTGTGTGTGTGTGGGGGGGGGGGGGGGTATTATGCTCCTGCCTGCAGTGAGAGAGAGCAACTTATAAGTTCAATTCTATTTTTTTTTGCTTTGTGACAGTCATCATCATGCATATGCGAGCTGCAAGGCCAGCTTGGCGAGCTGCAGTGCGGGCGACGCGGCCGACCTAGCGAAGGAATCGAGCGCTAGTAATGCAAATCTCCTATTAATTCCAAATTCCAAACAATAGCCAGGCCATCATCCACTTTTCTCTTGATAGTATGATGCCGACTCTTCTAGTAAAAAGGCTTATTTTCAGTTGCTTTCATAAGTTTGAGAGGTGTTATTGGCTTAATTAGGAATGAGTAACAAACTGGCACATAAGCACCGCAGGCAGTCACACGCAGCCCCAGAAATGGACTCAATCCAAAACAAATGGAGCTGTTTTTCTCTCTGCTTCTCTAAAGGGAATCACACTTGAAAAATAAATGACCTCAAAATAATCAATATGAAGCTGTGCATTTGAACAACAACCCTGAAGACCGTCCTTCCATCAGCCTGCTTTATTTATCCCATGAACCATCAGGCAGCCTGATGCAATATATGTTCAAGGGCCATTTATGATATTTCAGTCAGATTATATTTAGAGCATAGTTTACCTTTTAAGCTGTGTTCACACCGAGATATTTATTTTTCTCTCTGTCGCTCGATTCAACCCTTTGGAATCGCTCTGTCGCTCTGTTTAAATCGCTCGTCAACAGGCACAAGAATTGACGGACATCTGGGGGGTATAACGTTACGCAATGTCATGATGTTTGTCCACTACGAGCCACCGTAGTTGTTTACAAGCTAACTGGGGAATCGCACTGGTTGCATTTTTTTCCAGTTTTGCTCCGTGCTCTGTGCTCCGCCAACACTAACCGGCTGCGTGCAGAGCACGTCACGGCTCCGCTCCGCCAGACAGCTAGAGTGACGAGACCGACAAGTTCTCGCGGTGAAATCGCGCGAGACAATTTGTATGTGGGATAAATACAACGACAAACAGGCAGAAGATCATTGTTCCCAACTGGAGAAGCAGAGGAGGGGTGGACTTGCTTGGTGTTGTCCTTGTAAAAAGGATGGGTCGTGTCATATATTATTTTGTGGTTTTCCACTTCAATTATGAACTTTTCCTCATACATGTTTGTCCTCTGGCTTGATATTGAATGCTGTAAACACCTCTGCCCTGTTGATTTCATGCCTGGCTCCGCCCAACTTGCTGCAGCTTTGCTCCGACATCCGTGGAAAATAGAAGCCTTGCGTATCTTTTTCGGAGAGCTCTGGATTGTCGGAGCTGGGACGGAGTAGACACGCAACGCAGCGGAGTAGGTGGGAGTCGACACAATGATTAGAGTGGAAACGTATCGGCTCCGAAGCCGTACCGCAGCGCAGACGGATCGAACACGGACCCAGTGGAATGTGGCCGTAAGCCTATCAGCATGCTCCTAACGCAGCCTATCAGCGTGCTCCTAACGCAGCCTATCAGCGTGCTCCTAACGCGAGCTCTATACCGGTAGTACAGACTTCACTTCATGTCAGCTGTCAGCCTGTCAATGCGGTTTGTTGCCACACAATAAACCAGCGGTTTGTTCCAAGCCAGTGTGATCCTTGACTCACTCTCACACGGCAGCCAATCAGCGTTGAACAGCGAGCGACTGATGCCAGCGAGATTTCGCTCGAGTTGGGATATTTAATCTCGGGCGACGAGCGAATTTTCGCCCTATCGCTCTGTCTCTGTCGCTCGGACACCCAGCGATTTTTCCCCCTGGCGAATATACGCTCAATCGCTCGTTTGCATTGACTTTGTATGTAAACTCGATGCCAGCGAAAAACTTGAATAGGTCGGTGTGAACGCAGCATTAGGAGCGCAGATGTGGGTGATATTGCTGCCCTGCTGAAGAAAGAAATGCCTATGTGACTTATGCCTCAATATTAACATCACTCTCACGCAGCTGAGTAATGAATAAATTAAACTAAATAGCCCATGAGTTTCCGTTGCCATGCCCACGTCATTGTTATTCTGTTGACCTTGAAATGGGGAGAAGGAAGTGGACAATCAATTTGGTGGCATCTCTGCTACTGGCTTTTTGTCTATCCTAGATACTGTAGGCTGCTAAAGGCTACTTAGGAAAGTTAGTTTAACTTAATTCTTTGGTTATTTGATTAAGTCATTTTGACCGTTTATGAACCATACTTGAGCTCACAAAATCTCTTTCAGAAGTCTTGTTGCAAGATCTCTGCCCATAGTCCCCAAATGTCTTCTTCAGTCTTTGTCCCGTTCTTTGAGAAACAGAAGCCTGTTATACTCATGACCCCAGACCAAGAGAGGAACATTGTGAAATTCCAATTGCTTTGACATTTACATTCATGTGAGCAGCCTTTGTACAAGACGCATAGCCGTGAATGAAGGTGTAACATAGCGCTCTTTTGATTGACAGGTGCACAGAGTGAAGGTGTAACATAGTGCTCTTTTGATTGTCAGGTGCACAGAGTGAAGGTGTAACATAGTGCTCTTTTGATTTACAGGTGCACAGAGTGAAGGTGTAACATAGTGCTCTTTTGATTGTCAGGTGCACAGAGTGAAGGTTTAACATAGTGCTCTTTTGATTGTCAGGTGCACAGAGTGAAGGTGTAACATAGTGCTCTTTTGATTGTCAGGTGCACAGAGTGAAGGTTTAACATAGTGCTCTTTTGATTGTCAGGTGCACAGAGTGAAGGTGTAACATAGTGCTCTTTTGATTGTCAGGTGCACAGAGTGAAGGTGTAACATAGTGCTCTTTTGATTGACAGGTGCACAGAGTGAAGGTTTAACATAGTGCTCTTTTGATTTACAGGTGCACAGAGTGAAGGTGTAACATAGTGCTATTTTGATTTACAGGTGCACAGAGTGAAGGTGTAACATAGTGCTCTTTTGATTTACAGGTGCACAGAGTGAAGGTGTAACATAGTGCTCTTTTGATTTACAGGTGCACAGAGTGAAGGTGTAACATAGTGCTCTTTTGATTTACAGGTGCACAGAGTGAAGGTGTAACATAGTGCTCTTTTGATTGTCAGGTGCACAGAGTGAAGGTGTAACATAGTGCTCTTTTGATTGTCAGGTGCACAGAGTGAAGGTGTAACATAGTGCCCTTTTGATTGTCAGGTGCACAGAGTGAAGGTGTAACATAGCGCTCTTTTGATTGTCAGGTGCACAGAGTGAAGGTGTAACATAGCGCTCTTTTGATTGACAGGTGCACAGAGTGAAGGTGTAACATAGTGCTCTTTTGATTGTCAGGTGCACAGAGTGAAGGTTTAACATAGTGCTCTTTTGATTGACAGGTGCACAGAGTGAAGGTGTAACATAGCGCTCTTTTGATTGTCAGGTGCACAGAGTGAAGGTGTAACATAGTGCTCTTTTGATTGTCAGGTGCACAGAGTGAAGGTGTAACATAGTGCTCTTTTGATTGTCAGGTGCACAGAGTGAAGGTGTAACATAGTGCTCTTTTGATTGTCAGGTGCACAGAGTGAAGGTGTAACATAGTGCTCTTTTGATTGTCAGGTGCACAGAGTGAAGGTGTAACATAGTGCTCTTTTGATTGTCAGGTGCACAGAGTGAAGGTGTAACATAGTGCTCTTTTGATTGTCAGGTGCACAGAGTGAAGGTGTAACATAGTGCTCTTTTGATTGTCAGGTGCACAGAGTGAAGGTTTAACATAGTGCTCTTTTGATTGTCAGGTGCACAGAGTGAAGGTTTAACATAGTGCTCTTTTGATTGTCAGGTGCACAGAGTGAAGGTGTAACATAGTGCTCTTTTGATTGTCAGGTGCACAGAGTGAAGGTGTAACATAGTGCTCTTTTGATTGTCAGGTGCACAGAGTGAAGGTTTAACATAGTGCTCTTTTGATTGACAGGTGCACAGAGTGAAGGTGTAACATAGTGCTCTTTTGATTGACAGGTGCACAGAGTGAAGGTGTAACATAGTGCTCTTTTGATTGTCAGGTGCACAGAGTGAAGGTGTAACATAGTGCTCTTTTGATTGTCAGGTGCACAGAGTGAAGGTGTAACATAGTGCTCTTTTGATTGTCAGGTGCACAGAGTGAAGGTGTAACATAGTGTTCTTTTGATTGTCAGGTGCACAGAGTGAAGGTTTAACATAGTGCTCTTTTGATTGACAGGTGCACAGAGTGAAGGTGTAACATAGTGCTCTTTTGATTGTCAGGTGCACAGAGTGAAGGTGTAACATAGTGCTCTTTTGATTGTCAGGTGCACAGAGTGAAGGTTTAACATAGTGCTCTTTTGATTGTCAGGTGCACAGAGTGAAGGTGTAACATAGTGCTCTTTTGATTGTCAGGTGCACAGAGTGAAGGTGTAACATAGTGCTCTTTTGATTGTCAGGTGCACAGAGTGAAGGTTTAACATAGTGCTCTTTTGATTGTCAGGTGCACAGAGTGAAGGTGTAACATAGTGCTCTTTTGATTGTCAGGTGCACAGAGTGAAGGTTTAACATAGTGCTCTTTTGATTGTCAGGTGCACAGAGTGAAGGTTTAACATAGTGCTCTTTTGATTGTCAGGTGCACAGAGTGAAGGTGTAACATAGTGCTCTTTTGATTGTCAGGTGCACAGAGTGAAGGTTTAACATAGTGCTCTTTTGATTGACAGGTGCACAGAGTGAAGGTTTAACATAGTGCTCTTTTGATTGACAGGTGCACAGAGTGAAGGTTTAACATAGCTCTCTTTTGATTGACAGGTGCACAGAGTGAAGGTTTAACATAGTGCTCTTTTGATTGTCAGGTGCACAGAGTGAAGGTGTAACATAGTGCTCTTTTGATTGTCAGGTGCACAGAGTGAAGTGTAACATAGTGCTCTTTTGATTGTCAGGTGCACAGAGTGAAGGTGTAACATAGTGCTCTTTTGATTGTCAGGTGCACAGAGTGAAGGTGTAACATAGTGCTCTTTTGATTGTCAGGTGCACAGAGTGAAGGTGTAACATAGTGCTCTTTTGATTGTCAGGTGCACAGAGTGAAGGTGTAACATAGTGCTCTTTTGATTGTCAGGTGCACAGAGTGAAGGTGTAACATAGTGCTCTTTTGATTGACAGGTGCACAGAGTGAAGGTTTAACATAGTGCTCTTTTGATTGTCAGGTGCACAGAGTGAAGGTGTAACATAGTGCTCTTTTGATTGTCAGGTGCACAGAGTGAAGGTGTAACATAGTGCTCTTTTGATTGTCAGGTGCACAGAGTGAAGGTGTAACATAGCTCTCTTTTGATTGTCAGGTGCACAGAGTGAAGGTGTAACATAGTGCTCTTTTGATTGTCAGGTGCACAGAGTGAAGGTTTAACATAGTGCTCTTTTGATTGTCAGGTGCACAGAGTGAAGGTGTAACATAGTGCTCTTTTGATTGTCAGGTGCACAGAGTGAAGGTGTAACATAGTGCTCTTTTGATTGTCAGGTGCACAGAGTGAAGGTGTAACATAGTGCTCTTTTGATTGTCAGGTGCACAGAGTGAAGGTGTAACATAGTGCTCTTTTGATTGTCAGGTGCACAGAGTGAAGGTTTAACATAGTGCTCTTTTGATTGTCAGGTGCACAGAGTGAAGGTGTAACATAGCTCTCTTTTGATTGTCAGGTGCACAGAGTGAAGGTGTAACATAGTGCTCTTTTGATTGTCAGGTGCACAGAGTGAAGGTGTAACATAGTGCTCTTTTGATTGTCAGGTGCACAGAGTGAAGGTTTAACATAGTGCTCTTTTGATTGTCAGGTGCACAGAGTGAAGGTGTAACATAGCTCTCTTTTGATTGTCAGGTGCACAGAGTGAAGGTGTAACATAGCTCTCTTTTGATTGTCAGGTGCACAGAGTGAAGGTTTAACATAGTGCTCTTTTGATTGTCAGGTGCACAGAGTGAAGGTTTAACATAGTGCTCTTTTGATTGTCAGGTGCACAGAGTGAAGGTGTAACATAGTGCTCTTTTGATTGTCAGGTGCACAGAGTGAAGGTGTAACATAGTGCTCTTTTGATTGTCAGGTGCACAGAGTGAAGGTGTAACATAGTGCTCTTTTGATTGTCAGGTGCACAGAGTGAAGGTGTAACATAGTGCTCTTTTGATTGTCAGGTGCACAGAGTGAAGGTGTAACATAGTGCTCTTTTGATTGTCAGGTGCACAGAGTGAAGTGTAACATAGTGCTCTTTTGATTGTCAGGTGCACAGAGTGAAGTGTAACATAGTGCTCTTTTGATTGTCAGGTGCACAGAGTGAAGGTGTAACATAGCTCTCTTTTGATTGTCAGGTGCACAGAGTGAAGGTGTAACATAGTGCTCTTTTGATTGTCAGGTGCACAGAGTGAAGGTTTAACATAGTGCTCTTTTGATTGTCAGGTGCACAGAGTGAAGGTGTAACATAGTGCTCTTTTGATTGTCAGGTGCACAGAGTGAAGGTGTAACATAGTGCTCTTTTGATTGTCAGGTGCACAGAGTGAAGGTGTAACATAGTGCTCTTTTGATTGACAGGTGCACAGAGTGAAGGTGTAACATAGTGCTCTTTTGATTGTCAGGTGCACAGAGTGAAGGTGTAACATAGTGCTCTTTCGATTGTCAGGTGCACAGAGTGAAGGTGTAACATAGTGCTCTTTTGATTGTCAGGTGCACAGAGTGAAGGTGTAACATAGTGCTCTTTTGATTGTCAGGTGCACAGAGTGAAGGTTTAACATAGTGCTCTTTTGATTGTCAGGTGCACAGAGTGAAGTGTAACATAGCGCTCTTTTGATTGTCAGGTGCACAGAGTGAAGGTGTAACATAGTGCTCTTTTGATTGTCAGGTGCACAGAGTGAAGGTGTAACATAGTGCTCTTTTGATTGTCAGGTGCACAGAGTGAAGGTTTAACATAGTGCTCTTTTGATTGTCAGGTGCACAGAGTGAAGGTGTAACATAGTGCTCTTTTGATTGTCAGGTGCACAGAGTGAAGGTGTAACATAGTGCTCTTTTGATTGACAGGTGCACAGAGTGAAGGTGTAACATAGTGCTCTTTTGATTGTCAGGTGCACAGAGTGAAGGTGTAACATAGTGCTCTTTTGATTGTCAGGTGCACAGAGTGAAGGTTTAACATAGTGCTCTTTTGATTGTCAGGTGCACAGAGTGAAGTGTAACATAGCGCTCTTTTGATTGTCAGGTGCACAGAGTGAAGGTGTAACATAGTGCTCTTTTGATTGTCAGGTGCACAGAGTGAAGGTGTAACATAGTGCTCTTTTGATTGTCAGGTGCACAGAGTGAAGGTGTAACATAGTGCTCTTTTGATTGTCAGGTGCACAGAGTGAAGGTGTAACATAGTGCTCTTTTGATTGTCAGGTGCACAGAGTGAAGTGTAACATAGTGCTCTTTTGATTGTCAGGTGCACAGAGTGAAGGTGTAACATAGTGCTCTTTTGATTGTCAGGTGCACAGAGTGAAGGTGTAACATAGTGCTCTTTTGATTGTCAGGTGCACAGAGTGAAGGTTTAACATAGTGCTCTTTTGATTGTCAGGTGCACAGAGTGAAGTGTAACATAGCGCTCTTTTGATTGTCAGGTGCACAGAGTGAAGGTGTAACATAGTGCTCTTTTGATTGTCAGGTGCACAGAGTGAAGGTGTAACATAGTGCTCTTTTGATTGTCAGGTGCACAGAGTGAAGGTTTAACATAGTGCTCTTTTGATTGTCAGGTGCACAGAGTGAAGGTGTAACATAGTGCTCTTTTGATTGTCAGGTGCACAGAGTGAAGGTGTAACATAGTGCTCTTTTGATTGACAGGTGCACAGAGTGAAGGTGTAACATAGTGCTCTTTTGATTGACAGGTGCACAGAGTGAAGGTGTAACATTGTGCTCTTTTGATTGACAGGTGCACAGAGTGAAGGTTTAACATAGTGCTCTTTTGATTGACAGGTGCACAGAGTGAAGGTGTAACATAGTGCTCTTTTGATTGTCAGGTGCACAGAGTGAAGGTTTAACATAGTGCTCTTTTGATTGTCAGGTGCACAGAGTGAAGTTGTAACATAGTGCTCTTTTGATTGTCAGGTGCACAGAGTGAAGGTGTAACATAGTGCTCTTTTGATTGTCAGGTGCACAGAGTGAAGGTGTAACATAGTGCTCTTTTGATTGTCAGGTGCACAGAGTGAAGGTGTAACATAGTGCTCTTTTGATTGACAGGTGCACAGAGTGAAGGTGTAACATAGTGCTCTTTTGATTGACAGGTGCACAGAGTGAAGGTGTAACATTGTGCTCTTTTGATTGACAGGTGCACAGAGTGAAGGTTTAACATAGTGCTCTTTTGATTGACAGGTGCACAGAGTGAAGGTGTAACATAGTGCTCTTTTGATTGTCAGGTGCACAGAGTGAAGGTTTAACATAGTGCTCTTTTGATTGTCAGGTGCACAGAGTGAAGGTGTAACATAGTGCTCTTTTGATTGTCAGGTGCACAGAGTGAAGGTTTAACATAGTGCTCTTTTGATTGTCAGGTGCACAGAGTGAAGGCCGTGTGTAACATAGTGCTCTTTTGATTGACAGGTGCACAGAGTGAAGGTTTAACATAGTGCTCTTTTGATTGTCAGGTGCACAGAGTGAAGGTGTAACATAGTGCTCTTTTGATTGTCAGGTGCACAGAGTGAAGGTGTAACATAGTGCTCTTTTGATTGTCAGGTGCACAGAGTGAAGGTGTAACATAGTGCTCTTTTGATTGTCAGGTGCACAGAGTGAAGGTTTAACATAGTGCTCTTTTGATTGTCAGGTGCACAGAGTGAAGGTTTAACATAGTGCTCTTTTGATTGTCAGGTGCACAGAGTGAAGGTTTAACATAGTGCTCTTTTGATTGTCAGATGCACAGAGTGAAGGTTTAACATAGTGCTCTTTTGATTGTCAGGTGCACAGAGTGAAGGTTTAACATAGTGCTCTTTTGATTGTCAGGTGCACAGAGTGAAGGTTTAACATAGTGCTCTTTTGATTGTCAGGTGCACAGAGTGAAGGTGTAACATAGTGCTCTTTTGATTGTCAGGTGCACAGAGTGAAGGTTTAACATAGTGCTCTTTTGATTGTCAGGTGCACAGAGTGAAGGTTTAACATAGTGCTCTTTTGATTGTCAGGTGCACAGAGTGAAGGTTTAACATAGTGCTCTTTTGATTGTCAGGTGCACAGAGTGAAGGTTTAACATAGTGCTCTTTTGATTGTCAGATGCACAGAGTGAAGGTTTAACATAGTGCTCTTTTGATTGTCAGGTGCACAGAGTGAAGGTGTAACATAGTGCTCTTTTGATTGTCAGGTGCACAGAGTGAAGTGTAACATAGTGCTCTTTTGATTGTCAGGTGCACAGAGTGAAGGTGTAACATAGTGCTCTTTTGATTGTCAGGTGCACAGAGTGAAGGTTTAACATAGTGCTCTTTTGATTGTCAGGTGCACAGAGTGAAGGTTTAACATAGTGCTCTTTTGATTGTCACGTGCACAGAGTGAAGGTGTAACATAGCGCTCTTTTGATTGACAGGTGCACAGAGTGAAGGTGTAACATAGCGCTCTTTTGATTGACAGGTGCACAGAGTGAAGGTGTAACATAGTGCTCTTTTGATTGTCAGGTGCACAGAGTGAAGGTGTAACATAGTGCTCTTTTGATTGTCAGGTGCACAGAGTGAAGGTTTAACATAGTGCTCTTTTGATTGTCAGGTGCACAGAGTGAAGGTTTAACATAGTGCTCTTTTGATTGTCAGGTGCACAGAGTGAAGGTGTAACATAGTGCTCTTTTGATTGTCAGGTGCACAGAGTGAAGGTGTAACATAGTGCTCTTTTGATTGTCAGGTGCACAGAGTGAAGGTTTAACATAGTGCTCTTTTGATTGTCAGGTGCACAGAGTGAAGGTTTAACATAGTGCTCTTTTGATTGTCAGGTGCACAGAGTGAAGGTTTAACATAGTGCTCTTTTGATTGTCAGGTGCACAGAGTGAAGGTGTAACATAGTGCTCTTTTGATTGTCAGGTGCACAGAGTGAAGTGTAACATAGTGCTCTTTTGATTGTCAGGTGCACAGAGTGAAGGTGTAACATAGCGCTCTTTTGATTGACAGGTGCACAGAGTGAAGGTGTAACATAGCGCTCTTTTGATTGACAGGTGCACAGAGTGAAGGTGTAACATAGTGCTCTTTTGATTGTCAGGTGCACAGAGTGAAGGTTTAACATAGTGCTCTTTTGATTGTCAGGTGCACAGAGTGAAAGTGTAACATAGTGCTCTTTTGATTGTCAGGTGCACAGAGTGAAGGTGTAACATAGTGCTCTTTTGATTGTCAGGTGCACAGAGTGAAGGTGTAACATAGTGCTCTTTTGATTGTCAGGTGCACAGAGTGAAGGTTTAACATAGTGCTCTTTTGATTGACAGGTGCACAGAGTGAAGGTGTAACATAGTGCTCTTTTGATTGTCAGGTGCACAGAGTGAAGGTGTAACATAGTGCTCTTTTGATTGTCAGGTGCACAGAGTGAAGGTGTAACATAGTGCTCTTTTGATTGTCAGGTGCACAGAGTGAAGGTGTAACATAGTGCTCTTTTGATTGTCAGGTGCACAGAGTGAAGGTGTAACATAGTGCTCTTTTGATTGACAGGTGCACAGAGTGAAGGTGTAACATAGTGCTCTTTTGATTGACAGGTGCACAGAGTGAAGGTGTAACATAGTGCTCTTTTGATTGTCAGGTGCACAGAGTGAAGGTGTAACATAGCTCTCTTTTGATTGTCAGGTGCACAGAGTGAAGGTTTAACATAGTGCTCTTTTGATTGTCAGGTGCACAGAGTGAAGGTGTAACATAGTGCTATTTTGATTGTCAGGTGCACAGAGTGAAGGTGTAACATAGCTCTCTTTTGATTGTCAGGTGCACAGAGTGAAGGTTTAACATAGTGCTCTTTTGATTGTCAGGTGCACAGAGTGAAGGTTTAACATAGTGCTCTTTTGATTGTCAGGTGCACAGAGTGAAGGTGTAACATAGTGCTATTTTGATTGTCAGGTGCACAGAGTGAAGGTGTAACATAGCTCTCTTTTGATTGTCAGGTGCACAGAGTGAAGGTTTAACATAGTGCTCTTTTGATTGTCAGGTGCACAGAGTGAAGGTTTAACATAGTGCTCTTTTGATTGTCAGGTGCACAGAGTGAAGGTGTAACATAGTGCTCTTTTGATTGTCAGGTGCACAGAGTGAAGGTGTAACATAGTGCTCTTTTGATTGACAGGTGCACAGAGTGAAGGTTTAACATAGTGCTCTTTTGATTGTCAGGTGCACAGAGTGAAGGTGTAACATAGTGCTCTTTTGATTGTCAGGTGCACAGAGTGAAGGTTTAACATAGTGCTCTTTTGATTGTCAGGTGCACAGAGTGAAGGTGTAACATAGTGCTCTTTTGATTGTCAGGTGCACAGAGTGAAGGTGTAACATAGCGCTCTTTTGATTGTCAGGTGCACAGAGTGAAGGTTTAACATAGTGCTCTTTTGATTGTCAGGTGCACAGAGTGAAGGTTTAACATAGTGCTCTTTTGATTGTCAGGTGCACAGAGTGAAGGTGTAACATAGTGCTCTTTTGATTGTCAGGTGCACAGAGTGAAGGTTTAACATAGTGCTCTTTTGATTGTCAGGTGCACAGAGTGAAGGTGTAACATAGTGCTCTTTTGATTGTCAGGTGCACAGAGTGAAGGCCGTGTGTAACATAGTGCTCTTTTGATTGACAGGTGCACAGAGTGAAGGTTTAACATAGTGCTCTTTTGATTGTCAGGTGCACAGAGTGAAGGTGTAACATAGTGCTCTTTTGATTGTCAGGTGCACAGAGTGAAGGTGTAACATAGTGCTCTTTTGATTGTCAGGTGCACAGAGTGAAGGTTTAACATAGTGCTCTTTTGATTGTCAGGTGCACAGAGTGAAGGTGTAACATAGTGCTCTTTTGATTGTCAGGTGCACAGAGTGAAGGTGTAACATAGTGCTCTTTTGATTGACAGGTGCACAGAGTGAAGGTGTAACATAGTGCTCTTTTGATTGTCAGGTGCACAGAGTGAAGGTTTAACATAGTGCTCTTTTGATTGACAGGTGCACAGAGTGAAGGTGTAACATAGTGCTCTTTTGATTGTCAGGTGCACAGAGTGAAGGTGTAACATAGTGCTCTTTTGATTGTCAGGTGCACAGAGTGAAGGTTTAACATAGTGCTCTTTTGATTGTCAGGTGCACAGAGTGAAGGTGTAACATAGTGCTCTTTTGATTGTCAGGTGCACAGAGTGAAGGTGTAACATAGTGCTCTTTTGATTGTCAGGTGCACAGAGTGAAGGTTTAACATAGTGCTCTTTTGATTGTCAGGTGCACAGAGTGAAGGTTTAACATAGTGCTCTTTTGATTGTCAGGTGCACAGAGTGAAGGCCGTGTGTAACATAGTGCTCTTTTGATTGACAGGTGCACAGAGTGAAGGTTTAACATAGTGCTCTTTTGATTGTCAGGTGCACAGAGTGAAGGTGTAACATAGTGCTCTTTTGATTGTCAGGTGCACAGAGTGAAGGTGTAACATAGTGCTCTTTTGATTGTCAGGTGCACAGAGTGAAGGTGTAACATAGTGCTCTTTTGATTGTCAGGTGCACAGAGTGAAGGTGTAACATAGTGCTCTTTTGATTGTCAGGTGCACAGAGTGAAGGTTTAACATAGTGCTCTTTTGATTGTCAGGTGCACAGAGTGAAGGTGTAACATAGTGCTCTTTTGATTGTCAGGTGCACAGAGTGAAGGTGTAACATAGTGCTCTTTTGATTGTCAGGTGCACAGAGTGAAGGCCAAAGAGCTGAATGACCTGAAGAGGAGTTACAAAGAGAGCATGGATGAGCTCACCACCCTCCGCACCAAGGTAGGTCATGCAACCAACATCCGTGTACCTGTGCGTGCGTTTGTGCATGCACATGAGATCAGCATCGCCTGTCTTTCTTCACCTGAAGAAGTGTGTGTGTGTATTTGTGCCCTTTAGTTAAAGTGTCTGGAGGAGGAACGTCCACGCTGGGAGGATGAGCTGAGCAAGTATAGGGAGATCATTAACAGGCAGAAGGCCGAGATCGGCCGACAGAGGGACAAGCTGGGAGAGATCACTGAGCTGGAGGATCAGCATCAACGGTAAACACACACACACACACTAGACCGACCGATACTGGATTTTTGAGGCCGATACCGATATTGGGGAGTACAAAAATTCCGATATCGATATATCGGCCGATATTCTTAGATTATATATACACATTATATCACACAATGTTTTTGCAATGATCCTTCAAATATCAAACACTTGACAAAGATATGACTTGACATGACTTGACATATGTAATGTAGGCAGGATATGTTACACCTTATCAATAAACTTTATTGTCCAAAATGATATCAATGCAATGAAATAGTAAACTTAACTGGGGATTTAATAATTATAAATAACTAGAAATACAAAAACACAAATATAACAAATATAAAATATAACTTGAATTAAGAAAAAAGATCAAATATACACAACATGTTGTCTATGACTTAAAAAATACAAAATAAAAAAATATCGGCATATCGGCCAATATATCGGTCGGGCTCTAATACACACACACACACACACACACACACACACACACTTATCATACACAGACACACAAACACACACACTAATATACACACTCAAGTGCAAAATCAACGAGAAGAGAAACAGCATGCATACTCACTGTAGGAGCAGTGCTACCAGTGCATCAACAGCCTGTCCTCAGGTGAGCGTGATCGCGTGGTTTCAAGCTGCCGATACCCCTTTTGACCAGCGAGCTCTTCCTATGCGATGCTATGGGAGAAATTCTCTATCCTCTCCTCCAGTGACGTAACCCCGTGACGTCCACTCCAAATTGGTCTATTTCACAAGGTGCGTAACAGCGCCATCTACTGTATAATAAGAATGGAGATGGTACCATCCGTATGCTGCTGACAGACAACCCCTCATACTACTCACTTTTTCAAGACTCTTCCCAAGGATTTAGGAATCTCACTGTTCATTTGTAGGTTGGCTGACTGTAAATTTGCATGGTGACGTACAGTATATTAACATAGGGTTACACTGCCTCTCTGCAGTAGTTTAACTAACAGAGTATTCAATCAGATGATTTGTCTCATCAAGAACACAATAGAGGGATATGTTGGGAAATGAGCACACATTAAGCTTTTGACATTTAGACCTTGCCCTGCTAATACCTCAGGATAGGGCTGTTCGATTTTGCCTAAAAATTTAATTGACGATTTCTTCTCACAAAACTTGATTTTCAGTTTCGATTTTTTTATACTATTATACTTCTCTAAACATTTGTTGCCTTGCAGAGCTCTTTTTTTCATCTGTTTTTCATAAGTGACAAATTACGCTTTTACTGTGAAGGCAGAACAACCCAACTTCCTGTTTTAGCCTAACTTGCTATGCCTAACTTCCTGGCTGTTCCTTGCTAACCTGCAGTCACTTGACACTGGTGGATTTGCGCTTTTGGAGGTGAGTCCTGGTAACGTTACTCGGTGGCCTCACGTGTTGTTATGTGAACTATAAAGGCAGCATTTCAGCGTCCAGTGATAACGTCTTTGTTCGTACATGACAGAGAGCCGCCCCGCCGTAATGTAATTACCCTAGTTAAAATAAAATCGATTTTACGATTTTCATTTTTTTAACATCGTCCTAACTAATTAATTCGATTACGATTCAAAATCGATTTATCGAGCAGCCCTACCTCAGGATATTTTAAGTCCTAAGTTGTGAATAAGTTCCTCCTTGTGTTGCTTGTGTAACACTGCAGGCAATCTGACTGATGCACCTCTATCACCATCTAAACATCATTGTTTTTTTTAGAGCACTAGGAAGGCCGTAATATAGTTTGTGGCCATTTTCTTCTTCTTCCTCAAGTACCTTATCACCGGATTTAAAGAGAGGCCAAGGGCAAATATAGCACACAGGACAGAAAGGATAAATGGTGATTAGGTTCTATGTATGTGAGTGTGCCTGTGCATGCAATGTACAGATTAATTACTTTTCCACTTACTGCTGAAATGCTGCTTTGTGTGTGCTAGACTGCCCTGGGTGGGTGACTCTGCCCCCTAATTGAGTTATGTTAAATCAAATGCACTCTCTCTTTGATTTTCCAGCGTTTTACGCTATTGCCAACATTTTTAGTTCTGCAGATAAGTTGGTGCTTCCAATATCTTGGCCCAGAGACCTTCTGATTTGCGTTGTGACCATTTATGGCTAATTCTGTTTTTGTAGATTATTTTGAAGATCGCACTGTTATCATCAGTGCATGTGAGAATTGTTAGCTCTAAAATCAAGAGCCTGGTCTTCTACCTGCTCTATTTGTAAAGCGCCTTGAGATAACTCCTGTTATGATTTGGCGCTATAAAATATAAAATTGAATGATTGATTGATTGCTTGATTGTTACTGATCATTTTTGCTGTAACTGTTGTACAATTGAAATGTATTTCATTGTACACAATATTGTGTACACAATAGAATGCAGAATTCACATTCATGGATTTCTCAATAATTCAATAACTTCTCAATTTTAGTGTCACTAACCTTTCACATACCCTTTCAAAGATGTATGTTGTATACGGTATGTTATGTTTTCCTGATGATCTACTGCTGATTCCTGTGTATAATTGCATGTGTAATGGTCTGCATTTCACAAGATACTTTATTATTGCCATGCAGCAATGTTGGTGGTAATTGTTTGCTACAGCATGGTAGCTCAGTTCCACTGCAAAAAGAGCAGAGTAAACACACACGAGTGCTACAGCATGGTAGCTCAGTTCTACTGCAAAAAGAGCAGAGTAAACACACACGAGCGGTACAGACAGACAGGGCAGCGAGCAGGGGGAGGTGAGAGTTATGACATTATTGAACTGGGTGCTTTTTGTGGATATGGCCCTATAGCGCCTCCCAGAGGGTGCTGGGTGAGGGGTGACTTGTCGTTTTAGCTGCCCGGTTGGAGGTGCGTACTACTAGTACACGATGTGAAGCTCGAGGTGAATGGCACACTGTCTCATAAGAGTTGCTGTCAATGCATAATAAATTGTACTGTAAATTATACTGTAAAATACCTGTTGAAAGTTGTGGAGGGCAGAGGTACTTCTACTTAAATATATATTTATTAAAGATCAAGTCTGATGAGATAGATCTGAACTGGTCTTTAAGCCTCTTCCAAGACCGTACAGATTGTGCAGTCAACATGGGAACAGGTCAGAGCAAAGTTAAGACAAAACATGTCATGTCTGTGTCACTGTCTGACCGAGGCCTCTGGCATAGTTATTAGGGGTGGGAATCACCAGATGCCCACGATACGATACTAAAACGATACTTGAGTCACGATACGATAGTATTGCGATATATTGAATATTGCGATATATTGAATATTGCGATATTTCGATATATTGTCTAACTCCTTTTCCTTGACCTCACCGGAAGTAAAACATGCAGTGTTTTTTTTGTTTTGTTTTGTTTTGGTCCCACATGTAGGCTACATTATTAAGCTTCTCTGGACTCAATATGCCACTGCAGGCGCGGACTGCAACATCGGGCGCTTTGGGCAGATGCCCGGTGGCCTGGCATGGCATGGCCTGCAAAAAAAAAAATATATATATATATATATATATATATATATATATATATATATATATATATATATATATATCGATACTTGGCGTCCAAATATCGATACAATATCGTCAGGCAAAATATCGCGATACCATGGTGTATCGATTTTTCCCCCCACCCCTAATAGTTATAGCACAAACACAACACACACACAGGTTACAATGTGGTGACCATTCATCATTAAACACTACATTTTAGTTAGTACATGTTTGTTCTATTTTCTCTTCCATGAGACCCGTTTAAATGTTCCTGTCATGTCACTCGGCCAAAAGGTGAACTTGAGCCATGTTTTTGTCACTCTAGCGACAAGCAGGAAGTTGGGTCTCTTCGCGAGGAGGTGGACGGCTTGACCGGCCAGATGGGCGACCTCCAGCGTGACGTGGAGGGCAGCAGGGAGCGCGAGGGCGAGCTGCTGGGCTTCACCGAGAAGCTGAGCAGCAAGAACGCCCAGCTCCAGTCAGAGAGCAACGGACTACAGGCTCAGCTGGACCAGCTCAGCAGCAGCGCCGCAGAGCTCCGAGCCAGGCTGGAGGACACCAACAGGCTGCTGGAAGACAAGGTGACAGGCTGGGGGGAGCAGACATATAGTCACATAGTACGGTAGCCTGGGTAAACCCAGCCTCCACGTGACCTGCTCTCAGTCAGTGACTAGTGAGCAGGGTCTGTCTGAGAGCAGGTCACGTGGGGGCTGGGTTTACCCAGGCTAATAGTATGGGGCTTGATACAATGACATGCAGCTGCTGCGTTACGGCTCCGGACTGTACAGCTGCCGGATCAGAGCCACACACAAGTCATCTGTCAGACGCATGCGGGATCCGACAAAAATAGAAGAGATTTTTGGAAGAGAAGAGATTCTGTTCCGGCAGTTTTACCGGAGCCGTGACGCATCTGCTGTACATTGGCTTTAAGAAATGTGGTCTGTCTGTGTGGGTAATGGCTAAGTAAATAGACTGAAAAAAGAGACCCTTGCACTAAGCATCTACGCAAGTCATAAGGTTCTGACTAGCAAAAGGCCACATCTCTGTCAGTCTGATCAAATCCCTGATTCCCAATATTTATTTTGTCCTCTTGAACCCGAGTGGCACCAATGTGTTGTAGAGTAGATATGTTGTTCTTTTTGTACTCTCATAATAGTTCAGTTTTTTTTTTAACCTAAAAATGTTTCAATATCTGTTGAATTTGAATCACTGTACAATAGGGTTATTTTCTGTCTCGATATTCATATGAACCGTAAATTTCAGGCTTAGAATATGTTTTCCTTCACTTGAATCGCACAACAACAATATTACGCTGACTTAGCTGTCCCATCGTGGCTGTTGCTGCCATTCCTCCACCCATGCTTGTCCCCACCCCACCATGGACCCTGCAGTCACAGCAGCTGAGGCGGGAGGAGACGCTGAGGCAGCAGGAGGTGCAGGGCCTGCAGGAGGAGCGGGCAGCACTGCAGACAGAGGTGGCCCGTCTGAACACCCGGGTGAACGAGCTGAAGGACGAGCTGGTGACCCAGAAGAGGAAGCAAGCTGTCAACATCAAGGACCTGGCAAAACATCTCACACAAGGTTAGGAGACTCCCTTATGTTTTCAGCATCTCCCATCTGGAGCTCATCCACCGGCTGAAATGATGGTTGAGAGGGCCGCTCTGCCGTTCTTGAGTCCACGTTCTTGTGGACGAGGTGAGCGTGATTGCGTGGTTTAAAGCTGCCGATACCCCTTTTGACCAGCAAGCTCTTCCTATGCGATGCTATGGGAGAAATTCTCTATCCTCTCCTCCAGTGACATAACCCCGTGACGTCCACTCCAAATTGGTCTATTTCACAAGGTGCGTAACAGCGCCATCTACTGTATAACAGTGAAAACACTAATTGTCGGAAAATTCAGGGAAGCGTTGTCTCATAATACAAAAAAAGATAACAAAGTGAAAGTTTGGGTATCTAAATATGAAACCCAACGTTTCTTTGTTGCAATTTCTACTTTAAATATGAAAAGGTAGTAGAAAGTGTTAGATTCTTACAATGTTATCTCAGGTTTTCCACTAGTCTAAGAGCACAGTTTTGAGAATCAGTACAGAATGGTCTGATTCTATTTAGAAGAGCAGATATGTAAAAAAAAAATATATATATATATATATATATATACATAGAAAAATCAACCCTATTGTATTGTATTTTGTTATTTTTTAACAGACTGGAATCAAAAGTGCCATCGATCTTCTGCCCTAGTAAAGTGTCCATTGTGTTTTCAGATGACGTCGTTCATGTCACCAAACCCATGTGGGATTTGCCACAAGTCAAGACGATGGATCACCAGTTCCCATCATCTGCTTTCATTGTAGATTGTCTTAAGCCTTGTCCACACTGATCCGTCAGAAAATGGACAGAATTATTGAACGGACAGATGTCTGTCCGATGAGAACTGAGTCTACGTCAAACCCCTCGCCCAAAGCACCGGGGCTGCTCCGCCGCCGGCGAGCCTGCCTGCGCAGCCTGCGTGCAGCTCCTTGGAAATGTGACTCGATGCAAATGACATGAACAGCGCGAGTATTATATAATGTAGATCATGTGCAGATAACTGGAGAGAAGTATATGCACTACATTCTCCCCTTGGACTAACTTCTAGTCACTGAAATCCTGGTGAAATCACACAATTTTACTCATTTTGCTGGGTAATCCCTTATAGCCTCATTCACCGCCTCGGCCATCTTCTTTGAAAAGTTGAAACAAATCTCGGAACGCCTCCTCTCGAGACCTCGACTCTGATTGGCTAAACGGACAGTGACTATCCGACCATCCGATACGTCCATCCAGAAAAAGTTAATCCCTCTTCAACTTTCTGTCCATCAAAACGTATGCAAATTTTCTGGATACGTACACTTCTGAGTGCTCCACGGACAGTCGGACAGTTGTCATTGAAAATGAATGGAAGTGAACAGAGAAATGAACGCACACGGACAGACACCACGGATCAGTGTGGCCAAGCCCTTTAGCCGAGACGGTCTCTGCTCATCTTGACTGAGGTCATGTCACAGTCACACGTGTAGATAGAGGGTCTCTGCTCATCATGACTGAGGTCATGTCACAGTCACACGTGTAGATAGAGGGTCTCTGCTCATCTTGACTGAGGTCATGTCACAGTCACACGTGTAGATAGAGGGTCTCTGCTCATCATGACTGAGGTCATGTCACAGTCACACGTGTAGATAGAGGGTCTCCTCTCATCATGACTGAGGTCATGTCACAGTCACACGTGTAGATAGAGGGTCTCTGCTCATCATGACTGAGGTCATGTCACAGTCACACGTGTAGATAGAGGGTCTCCTCTCATCATGACTGAGGTCATGTCACAGTCACACGTGTAGATAGAGGGTCTCTGCTCATCATGACTGAGGTCATGTCACAGTCACACGTGTAGATAGAGGGTCTCTGCTCATCATGACTGAGGTCATGTCACAGTCACACGTGTAGATAGAGGGTCTCCTCTCATCATGACTGAGGTCATGTCACAGTCACACGTGCAGATAGAGGGTCTCCTCTCATCATGACTGAGGTCATGTCACAGTCACACGTGTAGATAGAGGGTCTCCTCTCATCATGACTGAGGTCATGTCACAGTCACACGTGTAGATAGAGGGTCTCCTCTCATCATGACTGAGGTCATGTCACAGTCACACGTGTAGATAGAGGGTCTCTGCTCATCATGACTGAGGTCATGTCACAGTCACACGTGTAGATAGAGGGTCTCTGCTCATCTTGACTGAGGTCATGTCACAGTCACACGTGTAGATAGAGGGTCTCTGCTCATCATGACTGAGGTCATGTCACAGTCACACGTGTAGATAGAGGGTCTCTGCTCATCTTGACTGAGGTCATGTCACAGTCACACGTGTAGATAGAGGGTCTCCTCTCATCATGACTGAGGTCATGTCACAGTCACACGTGTAGATAGAGGGTCTCTGCTCATCATGACTGAGGTCATGTCACAGTCACACGTGTAGATAGAGGGTCTCTGCTCATCATGACTGAGGTCATGTCACAGTCACACGTGTAGATAGAGGGTCTCCTCTCATCATGACTGAGGTCATGTCACAGTCACACGTGTAGATAGAGGGTCTCTGCTCATCTTGACTGAGGTCATGTCACAGTCACACGTGTAGATAGAGGGTCTCCTCTCATCATGACTGAGGTCATGTCACAGTCACACGTGCAGATAGAGGGTCTCCTCTCATCATGACTGAGGTCATGTCACAGTCACACGTGTAGATAGAGGGTCTCTGCTCATCTTGACTGAGGTCATGTCACAGTCACACGTGTAGATAGAGGGTCTCTGCTCATCTTGACTGAGGTCATGTCACAGTCACACGTGTAGATAGAGGGTCTCTGCTCATCTTGACTGAGGTCATGTCACAGTCACACGTGTAGATAGAGGGTCTCTGCTCATCTTGACTGAGGTCATGTCACAGTCACACGTGTAGATAGAGGGTCTCTGCTCATCTTGACTGAGGTCATGTCACAGTCACACGTGTAGATAGAGGGTCTCTGCTCATCTTGACTGAGGTCATGTCACAGTCACACGTGTAGATAGAGGGTCTCTGCTCATCTTGACTGAGGTCATGTCACAGTCACACGTGTAGATAGAGGGTCTCTGCTCATCTTGACTGAGGTCATGTCACAGTCACACGTGCAGATAGAGGGTCTCTGCTCATCTTGACTGAGGTCATGTCACAGTCACACGTGCAGATAGACGGTCTCCGCTCATCATGACTGAGGTCATGTCACAGTCACACGTGCAGATAGACGGTCTCCGCTCATCATGACTGAGGTCATGTCACAGTCACACGTGCAGATAGAGGGTCTCTGCTCATCTTGACTGAGGTCATGTCACAGTCACACGTGCAGATAGAGGCGAGAATACAGACTGGATAGCAGCAAGGGACTGGCCAGCAGATAGCTGCTGAGGCTTAGAGAGCTATTGTTCTCATTCTAGGCTTATTTTAAAAGAGCCTGTCCTGCCCTACTCCGTTCTCCGGGCACTCATGCTAACCATAAGGCATGCATCTCAGGGTTATCTTGTATGGGGGGTGCTTTTAATCTTCACATAGCTGGTATGTGCAGGACCTTTCTTCACCCGTGCTACAGTGAGACTCCATGACTACATTATAGACATTTTTAAGCCTTTATGCATTAGCTGAGCGTGCACTCTTCTTTCTCAGCAGTACATGTATTCAGAGCTACTCACTGAGTTGAATCAGAGAGCTTTAATATCGATAGAGACACTCCACTGCAGGCTTTGCCAATAATAAGAAATGGCAAATTGTGAACAGAGGTGGTGGTGTGCTCTGAGGATTGTTCTGGTGTCTCAAGGAAAATCAATGTAGGTGCTCTTGAAGAAAGGGTTCATCATATTGGAGCAAGAGGCAGGCTTCAGGCACTCGTACGTGGAGCAAGGAAAACTAGTTAATTTAAAGTTAAAAAGCCTTTAAAAAAAAACGACCGGTTTCGACCGACAAGGTCTTCATCTTTTTTAATTGTTAATTGTCCTACATGTAAAGCCATGCAATAATAAAGGCTTTTTAACTTTAAATTAACTAGTTTTCCTTGCACCATGTACGAGTGCCTGAAGCCTGCCTCTTGCTCCAATAAGAAATGGCACTCTTCTGGTCTCCTAAATGGGCGTGGTCATCAGCTTGTGATTGGCTGTCTGTCAATGGTTGAATGGTATGAAACTTCATTGGCTGACCAGTCTCCCAAGTGGGCGTGGCCGTGGCGATACCTCCGTGGCACAGATACAGGAAGTGACTGGAAGTTGGGGTGTCTCGCTCTGATAGTGACCGTCTCTGGTTGAATCAAGCAATGAAGCGTATGTTTGAAGATCTCTCTGTGTGTCTGCATCAAATAATTTCTGTTGGAGCAATTCACGCACTTATCTGTGCATGCATGTGTATGATATGTCTGTATCTTACGATACCAGTCAGTGTTGTCTGTTTCTTTTTTTATGTTTTTTTCTTTTTTTAAGATTATTTTGGGGGCATTTTTGCGTTTATTGTATAGGACAGTAGGTTGACAGGAAAGGTGGGGAGAGAGAGGGGATGACATGGGGCAAAGGACCCACGGGGTCAGATTCAAACCCGGGTCGGCCACGCAAAGGACTAAGCTTTAATGCTACGTGCTCTACCAGGTGCGCCACCGGGATGCCCCTAGAATTATCTGTTCCACTCGCAAACATGGTCTATTATCCAAAAATGACTAGTACTGTATATTATACTGATGTATGTTATAATATATAATATTAAAGAAACCAATGACTGTGTTAGCCTCACAGCAAGAAGGTCCCAGGTTTGAACCCCGGTCCATCCCAGGCTCTTTCTGTGTGGAGTTTCCATGTTCTCCCCATGTTTGTGTGGGTTTCCGCCAGGTGCTCTGGTTTCCTCCCACCATCAAAGACATGTATGTTAGGGTTAATACTCCTATCACTGCCCCTGAGCAAGGCACTGGCAAAAGAACTGGAGTTGGTCCCTGAGGGCTGCACTGCAGCTGCCCACTGCTCCTGGAACTAGAATGGGTCAAATGCAGAGGACAAATCTAACCACGGGGATAATAAAGTATACAAATTACCCCAACTTTTGCTATTTTATAAGCAATATAGTAATAACTTCAATAATATCCAATAGCATTTTGTTAGAGTAGGTACCGAATTAATGGAATTAATCTCTCTCAGTGACCGTTGACGATTCTCTCTTCTCTTTTTGTGCAGCTCGTAAGAAACTGGAGCAGGTTGAGAATGGAGGCTGCGACCGGGATGTCAGCAGTATGGGCAGTCGCTCCAGTTCCTCAGGTACCTGTCCCCGAGTGAACTCATCCTCCAAACACACCATTCAAGGCAGGGCTGGATTATTTCATTCAAAATATAAAATATAAAATGGAAGTACATGTACTACTGTGACTAAGTGACCCCCTCCAGCACCCCCCCATCCCAATAGGATATGAAGCCTTCAAAAATCCTCCTCCTGAATATGTTCAGTTGAAAGGGAATTGATCCTCCCTCTGACATTTTGAGTCAGACAATTGGACTCGAGTCATAGGGACTCGGACTCGAGTCGACTCGAGTCGCAAATTTGACGACTTCCGACTCGACTCGGACTTGGAAGGTAAATACTTGAAACTCGACTCGGACTTGGAAGAAAATGACTCGAAACTCGACTCGGACTTGTGCCAAGATCAGCCGAGTGCACCAGCTGGGCGTACACCTAGGTGTAACGCTACGTCCGATGTAGAACTCAAAGTTACGACTAACTTAATTTTATGACTAGTGCACCATGTAGTCTGTATGTGCTGCGCCTGGGTGTAACTTTTACATACCCAAGGCGTAGCCTACTGACTGACAGCTGTCTCATCTTGATCTGCGCTGTCAGGACTGACAGCTCTGTGCTGTCAGTGTCGTTCAGTCCTGTGATGCGGCCGGAATCTTCTCTCGTAAATGGACGTTTTGGGCGCAGGACCTCCGCTCGTCGGCGGGTTTTTAAAAGCTGGTGCGTCCGAAGATCTTTTCATTTCTTCCTGACTTCGTCAACTGCCCGCAGTGCGCAGTCTGCCATCGCATTCAGTACTGATTGCACTTGTGATCAAATTCCATACATCTTGTTTCTGTGTGTTTGTGTTGGCGCTGTTAAATTGAGCTGTGAGAACGTTTCTATGCTTTGAATACAAGTTAACTCTATAAGTTTGAGCTGAGTTGGAGCTGTCTGTCAGCTGTCTCAAGCTCGTCTGAGAGAAGTGTGTTGCTTGGCAACAAGCACGTATTTACGTGAACGCGCACGTCCGCAGCCTAAAGACTGGGCGTGCGCAGCTACGACCATGGTAAGCCAGTCTTGGTGCACTCGGTGTAAATTCACACACGTGATTAATAACCTTATAGGCTTTTTATATTTTACTGGAGGACGTGCCTTGTCATTTTTTCTAACCTGTGACTCGACTTGACATAACCTGTGACTTGACTCGACTTGTGAGGGACTTGAATTGACAATCTTTGACTCGACTTGACTTGACATAACCTATGACTCGACTCGAGACTTGACTTGAAATAACATTGTGACTCGACTTGACTTGACTTGCCGACAAAAGGAAAGACTTGGGACTTGCTTGAGACTCGGGACCAATTGACTTGAGACTCGCTTGGGACTCGGATCAGAGGGACTTGGACAATTGTCTGTTTTGAGTAGATCCTACTCCAAATGTTTTGACATAAGTTCCTGCTTTGAAATTCCTCCTGTGTTATTAGGTGCTCAGGAGGAGCCTCTCTGTGTTATTAGGTGCTCAGGAGGAGCCCCTCTAAGAGCCAGGCTTTGCATGTTGATGTTTGATCATGTGCAATACTTTTAGTAATGAGAAGGGTTCGTGTCGGGTCGCAAAGCGGCCGAAAATGACCATTTTCCATGGGAAGCTACTCCGGAATGTTGGACATTTTTAGAATGTTTTTGCTTGTTCCCAATATTCCAAGTTGGAAACTTTCCATGGGAATTAACGGGAACATTACGTGAATGAATGGGAATTTTTGTTATTCAATGAAAGAATCCATTCAAGTTATAATAATAATGCATGTCTGCTTATGACAAAACAAAATGTTTATATTTGTCTGTATATGACAAGGTAAATAAATACAGTAAATTACCCTAACATTTTCCGTTTATTTTCCTTAATTCCCATATATCCCCATGGAAAGTTTGCAACTTTGAATGTTCGCAGAATTTGGCAACCATAGTAATGAGCAGTGCTTAGGGGAATGACAGTATATACACTTTACTTTTTAGGCCGTGCAGAGCCCCAAGAGCCCTGCGTAAGGGAAACAGTGTGCACTTGTACACCTGGCAGTGCGGTCACATTCAAGCAGATACACAAATATGATTCAACTATAAATACCAGATATTTATCAGCTAGGCACAAATGAAATTCAAGATTAAAAATAATATATATTTTTTGAGTTTTTATTATTATTATTATTTAATTATTAAATTATTTTTTATTAAAAACATTAGAACGTGTCGATTGTGTAGAATGTGTCGATGACATCTTACACATTCTAACATCTTTTGGATCATTTTCTGGTTACAAGCGAAACATCGGCAAAAGCGAGTGCTTCCCCATTAACGAGGCAGCCAAGCAAATTCCGCCAGGCACGCTACCATTCCACCAGGCACGCTACCATTCCACCAGGCACGCTACCATTCCACCAGGCACGCTACCATTCCACCAGGCACGCTACCATTCCACCAGGCACGCTACCATTCCACCAGGCACGCTACCATTCCACCAGGCACGCTACCATTCCACCAGGCATGCTACCATTCCACCAGGCACGCTACCATTCCACCAGGCACGCTACCATTCCACCAGGCACGCTACCATTCCACCAGGCACGCTACCATTCCACCAGGCACGCTACCATCCCAGCTAGCTCATTCTAATTTCCGCTACTTAGGAATCAGCATTTCCCTTTCCTCTCTCTTTAAGAATAATTTCACAAAGTTAGTGGGTGATATTAAATCTGATCTAGAACATTGGGATTCTCTCCCTTTGTCATTAATGGGTAGAATCAACTCTGTTAAAATTAATATTCTTCCTCGCCTTTTATTCCTTTTTCAATGTCTCCCGATTTTTTATACCAAAGTCATTCTTTCAAAACTTGGACAAAATGATTTCCAGGTTTATCTGGGCTGGTAAAAACCCGAGGGCTCGTAGAGAGGTTCTCCAGAGAAGCAAGCAAGATGGGGGTTTCGCCCTGCCCAACTTCCTATTGTACTACTGGGCGGCCATCTTGTTAAGATTCACGCATGGTGTAACTCACCCGCTCTCAATTGGTGTGTAATTGAAGACATCTCCTCTCGTCCTTCCTCTCTTTCAGCTTTAGTCTGTGCCCCTCTGGACTCTCCCCCCCCCCCCCAATTTATTACAAATCCTATAGTTCTCTCTTCTCTAAAGATATGGAAACAGTTTAGGCATCAGTTCAGTTTGTCTGCCCCTTCCCCACACAGCCCTACTGTATATGCCATAATCATTTATTTCCTCCTTCCCACCTACTGTAGATGCATTTTTCAGTTTATGGAGAGAGAAGGGCCTAGTCTGCTTTTCAGATTTATACTTAGAGGGTACATTTGCATCTTTTGATAACCTCCGTGTACAATATAATTTACCCCATTCCCACTTGTTTAAATACATGCAGGCTCGTAATTACGCTCGCACGCCTTTGACATCTTTCCCTCTGCTCCAAGGCAACCTCTCTTCTATCTGATATTTTGTCTCTTCCTGAAACACAAGGTTTAATCTCAGTCATGTATAACCTCATACTGAACTCTGACATGATCTCTCTTGTGAGAGTTAGGGGTAAGTGGGAGGAGGAGTTTGGACAAGAACTGTCTGATGAATGTTGTGAGGAGGTGCTAGTTAGAGTCAACTCCTCATCCTCATGCTCTCGTCTAACCCTAATCCAGTTCAAAGTTCTACACAGGGTTCAGTACACAAAAGTAGGGATGCACGATATATCGGCAATCATATCGGTATCGGCCAGTATCGGCCGATTTTTTAACATATCGGTCATATCGGTATCGGTCAGATGTTGCAATGTTAATATCGGTTATCATTATCAGCCAAATTCTTCACATTGATATGAAATAATGCAGTAAATCTATGATTTATGGGCTTTTCCAAAGGCTTTGCAAATAAAGAAATGCATAACTTTTTCAAATTCAGTGTTAACATGTGTTTTTCAGTATGTACAAAATGTGATGATCATAAAAATGTGGTTTTATACAGATCATATCGACATCGGTAAATATCGGTTATCGGCCATAACAGCAATGTTAATATCGGTTATCGGCATCGGCCAAAATTTTCATATCGGTGCATCCCTACACAAAAGCTAAGCTTAGCAGGCTGTTCCCTGATACGAATGACACCTGTGATCGATGCGGCTTTTCTCCAGCTGACCATACTCATATGTTTTTCCTCTGTCCAAAGCTGTTTGATTTCTGCTCATGTTTTTTTAGAGCGCTAAGCGAAGCCCATACTATTACACTGAACCCATGTCCGTTTATTTCCATTTTTGGGGTGCCCTCTACATGAGCTAATCTCTCTCAAACTGAATCTGATGTTGTGGCTTTTGCCTCACTCATAGCCCGTAGACGTCTTCTGTTGCATTGGAAAAGTCAAAACCCCCCTGGCCCCTCCCTCTACATCCTGGCTCCTCCCTCTACATCCTGGCTCCTCCCTCTACATCCTGGCTGAGTGATTTCATGAGAAAATGAGGCACTCTGTGAGAGGATCAGTTGCCAACTTTGACAGAAGATGGCAGCCTATCATCTCCTATGTTAACTCGCTCTTGTCTTTGGACCCAAACTGACCTTTACTTTATTCTTTTTGAGATGGACACCCTGAGCATCCTCTTCTCCTTTTTCTCTCTCTCTCTCACTGTATCTTCCTATATAGACTTGTCTAAAGTAAGGTAAAGGTAAAGTCCCACTGATTGTCACACAATGTGTGAAATTTGTTCTCCGCATTTGACCTATCCCCTGGGGGAGCGGTGAGCGGCAGCGTGCGCCGCGCTCGGGAATCATATGGTGATCTAACCCCCCAATTCCAACCCTTTGATGCTGAGTGCCAAGCAGGGAGGCAATGGGTCCCATTTTTATAGTCTTTGGTATGACTCGGCCGGGGATCGAACTCACGACCTCCCAGTCTCAGGTCTATTGCTCATCACCCCCCATGTGACTACCTATGGATTACCTGAGGATGTTTTGAAGCTGAGTGCTTGCAGGAATACACTTTCAATGAATGAATTTGAATTAATTGTGTGCCAGCCCCAAGTTTGTCCATTGACATCATTGACATGGGATCAGAGTGCTTATGTTTTGACATTCATTTAAATAACAAGAAAAAAGTCTTGTCACTGAATGAGTTTTAAATGTTCTACTCTTGAGCTTGCCCTGCATGTTGTTTTGGTTTTGCTAAGTACAATCAAAGTGCTAAAGAAATGTAGATATTTGACGGCGTTTATTAGGACACAGCAGAGCACACATTGTTTCTTATAGTTGCATCATGATGGAAGCAAAGATTTGGTTCAGAGTATCGTGACTCTAGGCGGTTGGTCTAGAAAGTGCATGAAAAACAGAATTAAATTAACATCAACCTCCACCCCCGCAGGGTCCTTGAATACGCGCCATGGTGGAAGCAGTGGTGTTGAGGAGCGATCGGCAGAGAGTCAGGCTTGTCCCACGGTGGTGGTGGTGGACAGCTTCCCCGAGGTGGACAAAGCTGTGCTAGTGGAGCGCATCGTCCGCCTGCAGAAGGCTCTGGCCCGCAAGCAGGAGAAAATGGAGTTCATGGAGGACCACATCAAGCAACTGGTGGAGGAGATCCGCAGAAAGACCAAGTGAGTGGAACAGACCAAAGGACAGGGAGGACAGACACAAGGGCCTTTTGTGTCTTTTATTTTGTAATGATGAGTTTTACTATCAGATGGAACGTGTTGACATGTTATTGGTGCAGTGGATGGTGGTTAAATTTAGGCAGATTAGACAGGACGCATACCAAGGCACAACTAGGCCTATTATGATCATACACAGAGAAAAGAGTATACTCCCTGGACCGAAATTCTAGGATTCACCAATACCACTTTATTAACTCATTCCAAAGTACAAATCAAATTAATTATTTTTTTCCAAAGAGAATCTACTACTAGGGCTGTTAACACGTTCACTGCCAATGACGAGTTGACTCGTCAAAAAAAATCCAACGGTTGACTGCCAATGACGAGTTGACTCGTCAACAAAAAAAAAAAAAAAAAATTTGACGGTGGGACGTGGATCAACGCCCCCCACGTCTCCTATAAAAATATTGGAGCCACCGAACGTGTACAACCCATTCCACCGACCCACTAAGTGGCGACAGTGCTCTCCAGACTAGAAAAAGCCGAGCCAAAACTGCAGGGGAACGCGCGAGGAAACCATTCTCATACTGTAAAATGGATTGGCGAAAACGCTTTCGCTTTCGCGCATTATCGCGCTGGGAGCTGGCGGTGGGGGATTGCAAATTTGCATAATAGATTATGCGTGCATAACACACGTGCAACACACTTTGAAACACCGGCAGAAAGCCCCTCAATCGCATGCAGCTTCATTGCAGCTGAGCTCA
The DNA here is from genome assembly GCF_964638095.1 of Poromitra crassiceps. NCBI lineage: Eukaryota > Metazoa > Chordata > Actinopteri > Beryciformes > Melamphaidae > Poromitra > Poromitra crassiceps. The sequence continues at coordinate 2,691,353 of NC_139626.1, read as the reverse complement.
CAACCGAAACGACTCATGCAGACTCGCCCAAAGAGCAGCCGCCAGCAGCCAGGCAGCACAGACAGGCAGAGCCTCGCTTGTGACAAACGCTGCAAAGCCATCAGAGACACACCCACGGAGGGAGGAGTTTGAAGGAGAGGGGGGTTTCCTGCTGCTATGGAGGAAATTACTGTTCAAAACTATTGTTTAGATGTCTGACGTCTTACGCCAAAAATAAATGGTTAAAGTGACTGTTCTATCGAATTTCACAAAAAGCCATTTATCTCAGAATAAATTTTCAGACGCTGAAACCATGCTGTATTCTACTGCTAATGCCTACATAACTACTAACTCTACAAACTAACTCTTTTAGACAGAGAAAGCACACATTCTATTAGTTCTTTTGAGATCATTTGTGTTCACAAAATCTTAGCAGAAAAGAATCCTCGGCTCTTGAAAGATGAGCCAGAATCCTCAAAAAAAAAACTTGGCAGAACCTACCTACAGTATTGAAAAAACGGCTGGCAGTGAATGTGTTAATGTTGGGTCGCTGGACAAAAATGACTGAAGTATTATTAATTTTTCTCCATTACAAAAGATTTGATAGTTGAAAATCAGAATCAGAATCAGAATCAGAAAGACTTTAATGATCCCCGGGGGGAAATTGGGACAAGTAAGTCAAATAAGTCTCATTGTCTGTGGTTTTTCAGGTACACAGGTTAAAGCTAAACAGCTTTTAGTATTGCAGATATTCTAATTGGCCTGTATATGGGCCAAGTATATTTTAGGCGGTTTTAACTTGACGACATAAACATTCAAAATTGCCCCTAGCTTACTTCCTGTTGCAGTGTTTGCTAATACAAGCTGTCAGGTAATAAGCGAGGTTTCAAACTGTTCCGTGACACAATTCCGTGAAAACCACCAGTATTGGTTTGTTAGTGTTGAATTAGTGTAATGTTTCGCCGGCATGCCAGTGCTACCACTGACCTTGATAGACAGTATACACACACACACACACACGCACACACACACGCACGCACGCACGCACGCACGCACGCACACACACACACACACACACACACACATACACACACACACACACACACACACATACCCACACAGACACCACCACCTCCTACCCCCACTTTCTCTCTCATCTTCACATTGTTAGTGATGCAAACAACGTACTTGTCATTCTTGACAAACCTCTGTCTGTCACATGGATTTAGAGTTGAGCCATTCAGGGCGACTCAATGTGTCATTATGGATCTTTAATGATGGGTCATCCATATTCATGGCCATCACCTAAACTAAAGAGGCATAAGCCAGCATCAAGTTTCCCAATAGAGAGCCAATTGGGCCACGGGGTGCCAACGTTCATTTTGTCAATTTAAAACATAACTTTGCATGTCAAAAAAGTCAGTTTGTCGTCAAACTGAAACGTGGGGGTTAGTTTCGTATAAAAACTACATACTGTAGCTTGTGGAAGCTCGTGGCATGTCGCCGGTCTTCAGCTTTGTTGGTAGAAAAAGTGACGTCACTGGCGACAGTGTATGTAGTCCTTCTGCTTTATAACTTATAGTGCAACAGTTTGGCGACAAACTGCGACTTTCTTGACATATTGCAAAGTTATGTTTTAAATTGACAAAATTAACGTTGGCACCCCGTGGCACAATTCAAACGGGATCAGCAAAGTAACGTTATTCTCCGTTCACCGCCATTCATATTTTTCGCAGCGCTGGTACAGAGAGAAAAGTAGGAAGTGACGTTCACTTTGCCTCTATACTAAAATATCAAAGCTAGAGTCACATGTAAGAGGGTCCACCTTTTTCTTGCCCTGAAGGATGAGTTAAATTGTCCAATGATCTTAAAAGATTGCTCTATCTCTACTGTTCATACTAGATTAGATTGGCACTTGTTATTATCAGCTGTTTGTTTGTTTTGCTCTATCTCTACTGTTCATACTAGATTAGATTGGCACTTGTTATTATCAGCTGTTTGTTTGTTTTGCTCTGTCTCTACTGTTCATACTAGATTATATTGGCACTTGTTATTATCAGCTGTTTGTTTGTTTTGCTCTGTCTCTACTGTTCATACTAGATTATATTGGCACTTGTTATTATCAGCTGTTTGTTTGTTTTTGTCAGTGAAAAAGTGGTATTGTGGCATCCACGTTTACGCCTTAAATTGTGAAATGCTGTGAGCATTTGAAGAAAAGTGCACTGTAACTGCCTGCTTACTTCTCCTTGGATCGCCTCCTCTTTCTCACATCTCCTGTGTTTTCTAGCTATAGACTTGGATTGAATCCATTAGCCTCAACCTACATTCAGTGAGTTCTAATCGAGGACAAAATCCCACGGTTGCTGAGCTTAATTTAGCTCCGTTAAATCTCAGCTAAGTGGGGAGTGGGGGGGGGGGTGTTACATTATCCAGAATATGCATATGAATGTGTCCTTTATGCCTTTCTGTCCCTATCCCTCCAGGACAGTATGGTGAACGCTGAAGGGCTATCTGTAACAGGACAGTATGGTGAACGCTGAAGGGCTATCTGTTATAACTGTAAGAAGGATAGAGAGCTGATGGGAAAAGGGAGGGAGGTGTGGAGTTGGAGGCTAAGTGGGTCTTTGACAAAGGAGTGACCTTGAATTGGTCATTGATCATAAAAAATATCACTCAAGTGATTCATACACATACTGTAGATGAAGCCCTCCGCTCAGTGACCTCATATTTCCCCCCAGTATATACAGTATATAAAATAAATACCACTACGGGCTGCAATAATAAACATGTCAATAATCAAAGGGATCTGATTATCTGCCTTATTCACAAATAAAATGATCTTACATTTCAGCATAGAACATGGCTTTATCTACCATTACCACATCCACACCAAAACATTAGCGGACCAACGACTGTGTTAAGGGCAACGACGTGTCCCTTTTTCAACCCCCAACCTAGCCTAACCTTAGCGTGAGCATCAAGGCTAAATGATCCATTCATAAGGGCAATGCAGAAGATTGCATCTTGTCAGGAAATATGGATGGTTGTTTCTGTGGAGATCATCCCTTTCACTGTGATAGACCATGTAACTGCAAATGAGAGGCATATAAGCAGCCTTGCAGGCTAATGTGATGACACACCTGCAGTGCTGACTGTTAAAATACACGATATCATTATGTTGCCATTCAAGGTTATCTGGGAGCTGGATCCTATTGCCATTCAAGCTTTGAGTTTCCATTGACGCGTTTTGTTTGATTTGAGTTGGTGTGTGATCCGATGATGTTTTGATATGAATGATGCAATGGGTATATATATATATATATATATATATATATATATATATATATATATATATATATATATATATATATATACACACATTGATATGAAATTATCAAAATTGGTTTAGAAGGATTAGATCATTATGGATTTAGATTGATCTAGATTCTGGAATGTACACTGGCATGTTGCAGCAAGTCTCCCACTTGAAGTTGAAATTGAGAATTAATTGCCTTTATTTTTTGCCATGGTTCGTGTGGTGTCAGTGTAATATTGAAGGTGATGAAGATTGGTTCAACATGGAAAGGTTCTCCTTTTCAGACCTTTACCATCAGCTTTAGACTTTAGACTAGCACAGAGGCTTTAGACTAGCACCGAGGCTTTAGACTAGCACCAAGGCTTTAGACTAGCACCAAGGCTTTAGACTAGCACTGAGGCACACCTCTCTCTGCCTCCTCCCTCTGTCTCGCACCGAGGCACACCTCTCTCTGCCTCTCCTCCCTCTGTCTAGCACTGAGGCACACCTCTCTCTGCCTCTCCTCCCTCTGTCTCGCACCGAGGCACACCTCTCTCTGCCTCTCCTCCCTCTGTCTAGCACTGAGGCACACCTCTCTCTGCCTCTCCTCCCTCTGTCTAGCACTGAGGCACACCTCTCTCTGCCTCTCCTCCCTCTGTCTAGCACTGAGGCACACCTCTCTCTGCCTCTCCTCCCTCTGTCTAGCACTGAGGCACACCTCTCTCTGCCTCTCCTCCCTCTGTCTAGCACTGAGGCACACCTCTCTCTGCCTCTCCTCCCTCTGTCTAGCACTGAGGCACACCTCTCTCTGCCTCTCCTCCCTCTGTCTCGCCACGTATTGTACAGGGTTTAGTGACCCTAAGAACTGGGCATTGTATTATGGTGCGACGACACAGGATATCTGAAGGCTTTATGTACTGAACATTACCTCCTTCACTTCATGCATGCTTGACTTGCTTGCTGCCTAAGTTGCTCACACCTTAACCTTAACCCTAACCCAACACCTTAGACATCACTGCTTGAGATGAGAGAGGACTTTGGACACAAAGCCAAATCTCAAGCATGTGCCAGACCTGTTGCTCCTCCCACTACCTCCCCCCCCCCCCCCCTGCATGCCAGTCAGCGCACCATGCGGCCACGCCTTTTAATTTCTGTCACTTTGTTGTTTTTACTAAACACTGTCGCGATGGAATTGGGGTCCAAATACGGACCCTTCCACGGCTAGTTTGAGGTAAGTCTCATCACACAGTATGTCTGTCTGCGTATGCGTGGGGGTCTGTGGGATGACGTGCAGGAGTGATTTGTGATCGTGGCTTCTTTCTAGTGCTTGCGTAGCAGTCATTTTATGATTTTTGCACGATAGATTTAGTTGCATAAACCGAATCATTTTTTTTAGCAATGAAATAGAGATTTAGCTTTTGTACTTGAATAGTGGCTTGACTTCCGGAAGTGGGTGGATTGCATTCATGCAAAGAAAATCAAGAGAGAATAATCCCAGTCCATTTACTGTACAAAATACATACATCATTTACTGTACAAAATACATACATCATTTACTGTACAAAATACATACATCGCTCGCATGAAAACCAAAGTCATCCAGTGTTCTCTTCTCGAATAAAGAGTATTTTTCAGTGAAAGGCTATCCTGTGTCAAAATGTTGCTGCTTATCATCAACTGGAACATTTACAAATCAGATCTGAAGTCATCACCACCATGTGTTCATTATTTCGACACATAGAGCTTCTAAAAGTGTTACTTTGTATGTTTTTGTTGTGTTGCCACACAGGTCTGTTGTCAGCTTAGATGTCTCTTCTATTATTGATGGCCTTGTTTTAATTCCTGCCTGGCATGAAGATGATTACTATCACTATTATTATTTGCAATATTGATCCATTAGTCCTTCATTAGCCCTTCATTAGCCCTTCATTAGCCCTTCATTAGCCCTTCATTAGCCCTTCATTAGCCCTTCACCGTCACGTTCAAGTGATCTTGGCTGTTCCTGATTTGAATTCTCTTCAAGTCAGGCAATTATGGCTTCCTCTGATAACAGAGGTCTGAACAGACCTGAGCTGAAATATTGATGCAGAATTCTGCTAGCAGTCAGCAAACCTCTGTTGAAAGGCTCGTGCAGCACAGTTTGACAGCTCCCCCAAATCACTCTTAGGCAGACCTTGAGTTTGAAATAAATATAAGCAGCATGTCAGTTGGGAGCTGAAGGCGTGTAGAGTGGGTAGGGTGTGGGTGTGGGTAGGTTGTCTGGGTTGTCAGTAGTAGCCCTACCATGTTAGATACTGACCCAACAGGTTCAGGGTCTAGGGGCGGAAAGACGCCGAGAGGTGTAACTCAAAAATGACGGGGGTTAGGTTCTTCTCCTCGGGAAGAGCCTGGCGACGCGAGGTTAGGCTAGGGAGATGTGGGTGGTGGGGGGTGGGGGGGGTCAAGGAAGGGGCGGGACTTGGGTAAAGGGGCTGTAGCTAGGGATAGGAAGGTCGTAGAGGGTGGGGATTCCAGAGGTGGGTTGGGGGGTGTTGGTGGTGGGAGGGGGCGTGATTACTAATGCAGCGGGGCTAGGGAAAATGGGCCGTAGAGAGTCGGGGTTTAGTTTAGTTTAGTTTATTAAAGGATCCCCATTAGAAGGACATGACTGCACCTCTAATCTTCCTGGGGTACTGAACACAGAGAATACAAACATATAATAAAACGATAAAAAAAATATATATATATATATATATATATATATATATATATATATATATATACTCAACATAACAGAGGATAAAAAGAAAATCAGACGACATAAAGAACATCTAACAACTCAAACTAATAAGGTCAACAAATATACAACTGAGTGAAAAAATGAAATGACATGTTAACAGATAACAGTATAATTAAACACACTAGACAGAGAAACAACATAAAATAAACCACTAACGATAGACAAAAGCTATTTGGCAAGGAATTGCTTTGTTTGTTTTCTAAAGGCAGATTTATTGTTAACAGTAGATATGATGTCCTTTGGCAGAGAGTTCCAGAGTGATATTGATCTATATAAAATGGTAATTTTCCGAAAATTGGTTCTTGGAGCTGGGAGTGTAAAGTGACCAGCCGCAGCACCTCTAGTGCTGTATCCATGCCCAGAGGTCATATTTAACTGATCAGCTAAGCTGGCTGGTTTGTTATGACTAATTATGCTCCGCAGTAACATTAAGAGAGACAGAGACATTTTCTGTACAACCAACAGCCACGACAGCCGTGCATGCATGACATTTATACTTGTTCTGTATGAACAACTGAGTGCTAAACGAGCCGCCTTATTTTGAGCAACCTTTTCGGGTTCGAGGGGAGGGGGAGTGGCTAGGGGAAAGGGGCCGTAGCTAGGGTTAGAGACAGTTGGCATGTGTGGGAACGCCCACAAAATGTTATAAGGCTGGCACGCGAGTGGGGTAAAACCACCCATATATCTCAATGGGCTGACTCACCAAAAGACGGTGCTGCGGCTCTAAACGACAGGTTTGGGGATTCTAGAGCAGAACACAAGGCGTCTGTTCAGATGTGCGTTTACTGCGGTGGTTAAATCCCTGATAGTGTCTGCCTGGGCTGGGCTATCAGCTAAATTCTTACTTTGCTGAATGGATAGAGCGGGGGATTTACCCCACCCTGACCACACCCCCAGCCAGGCTGAGCCAGCTAACCCAGCGTCTATGACGAGACATCGCCTCAACCTATTCACCTTATGTTCCAACACAGAGGTCAGCCAGTTACTTCCCATTGTGTTTACACTTCCTGTGACAGTACAGTACTAGTGAGCAGGTAGTCTCTTAAAACAGACTGTCTCATCTACATCCAGCAAATGCAGCTATACAGTCTGTACGTTACACCCCCAGAACATGCACAAGGAAGTTGGGAAAAAAACCTTCAGACTGGAAGGAAGTTCGACAAAATCCGACCAATCACAACACGTGTGTCCACGGAAAAAAAAATCTGATTGGACTAATGAGCGGAAGACCCGCCTTAAAAAAATTCTGATGGGACTAATGAGCGGAAGACCCGCCTTTCTGCTTCCCATTCCGGTTGGCGCATGATTCTCCCCCACGAAGTACAGACGGTATGGCGGAAGCATTTAAAAATTGCGGAAGCCAACTCGTCTGTTCTAAGAGACTAGTGAGCAGGTAAAACAGACGGTGTTTTGAACAGGAAGTCATAACACAACTGGGTCAAGTGGGCGGGGCTACATAAGGTGAATAGGAAGATCTTAGAGAATTGGGGTTGATGGGGTACAGGGAGTGGCTGGGGGGGGGGATCTGGGTGGGTACAGGGAGTGGCTGGGGGGGGATCTGGGTGGGTACAGGGAGTGGCTGGGGGGGGATCTGGGTGGGTACAGGGAGTGGCTGGGGGGGGGGGGGGATCTGGGTGGTGTAGGGGTGGGACCATTTTCCATGTTGAACATTGCCTAAAGTACCATAAGGCTGAATGGCCACACCACTGTGCCGTGCTCTTCAAGGTATTTGTGCTTGTATGAGTCTGGACAGACATGGCTGTAGACGGCAGACTTGTTGGCGGAGGCGATATTCCTAGTTTTGTCTTAACCTTTACCCGTACATTAAGATGAAAAGAACTGAAAAGGCAGTCATGAATTTAAGTGCCCATAATGGTGGTCGCTCTGGATCCATTTTCATCCAATTGGAGACACTGTCCCTTGAATCATGCTGCAGAGACTTTGTGGGTTGGACTCACTTGGAAGATTATTTTAAAGGTAGTTTGAAGGTTGAACAAAATGTTGAAACTTTCCCCCCGTCTCTTCCAGCCTTTGGCCAAAACGTGCTATGTGAGCTAAGGTTGAGGCTTGTCTGGAGGGGAAATGGACAAAAGGAAGGTTAAGAGAGGTGTTGAGCTCAGTCCTGCATTTTTCATCTGGCCAGCAGCTGAGTTTCAAGCACTCACTACTCACTTGATTTCCCTCCTTTATAGTCCAGGCATTTTATGCAAATATGTGGGTCAACCTCACACTAATTGCAACAAAACCAAACTCAACTGATTTTGTATCCTCAATATGTCCTCAATGAAGGAAAAAAAGTGTTAAGGAAATGTATGAAACGAAAGTTTTGAAAATGACCTAAATATGATGGTAGCCTATGGAAGCCTTTTTTTTTTTTTTTAATGTGCCATAAATCTCATCACTTATATCCTGTATGTGTTTTTTGCTTCAAGAAAATAAAAAAAATAAAAAATAAAATAAAAATAAATAAATAAACGTTTTTGGTAGCATCATATGGGTCATTTTCAAAAATTTCCCTTCATACATTTCCTTAACACTTTTTTTCCTTCATTGAGGACATATTGAGGATACAAAATCAGTTGAGTTTGGTTTTGTTGCAATTAGTGTGAGGTCAAGTGACATTTTTACTGGACTATTATGTCGCACGCTTGACTCACCTCTATGCTTTCCTTCCCACAGAATCCTCCAGAGCTACGTGCTCAGAGAGGAGTCTGGGGCGCTCTCGTCAGAGGCGTCAGACTTTAACAAGGCCCACATGAGCCGGCGAGGAGGTATCATGGCCTCGCTCTACACCTCCCACCCAGCTGACAGCGGGCTGACCCTGGACCTGTCGCTGGAGATCAACAGGAAGCTGCAGGCCGTGCTGGAGGACACGCTGCTGAAGAACATCACCCTCAAAGTCAGTTCTCTCATCAGCTCCTCCACACTGCATAGAGTGCTGCCGCAGGGATGACCTCTTTTTGTAGGCGCATCCTTGTAAGTGCATCCTGGATCTTACGGGGGGAAAGTCAATGGGGTTTTAGAATGGGGATTTCACTGAAATGCATAAAATACGTGTTTTCTAAAAATCGCGTTAAAAAAAACGCATTTACGTTTCAAAAGTCATAAAAGTGATATCCTGCTGAAATGACCGCTCCCATGAACTTTTGTTAACCACAGACCTTATTTTATGCATTTAAGTGAAATCCACATTCTAAAACCCCATTGACTTTTCCCCGTAAGATCCAGGAAGTCTGGGACTTGCGCCTTCCGCCTACAAAAATACGTCATCCCTGTGGTACTCTATTGCTGCTAATACAAAAAGCTGCTTTGTGTCAGCTTGCTGCTATTTATGCCATGTGTTTCATCCAAGACCCCAGAACATAGAGTGAGTGCATACTTGTTTAAAGACTAAATCAATACTAAAGCACATGGGGCAGAAAATTGCTGCTACAATGCTTTCCATGGGTTGAACCTGTCAAGTGTGTTGCACCCCCGGGCGTCCGGGTAGCGTAGCGGTAGATTACCTGCCTACCAACACGAAGGTCGCAGGTTCGTATCCACGTGTTACCTCCGGCTTGGTCGGGCGTCCATACAGGCACGATTGGCTGTGCCTGAGGGTGGGAAGCCGGATTGTGGGTATGTGTCGTGGTCGCTGCACTAGCGCCTCCTCTGGTCGGTCGGGGCGGAAGTGAACTGGTGGGAATAGCGTGATCCTCCCACGTGCTACGTCCGGTCCTACCGGTGAAGCTCCTCCTGTCAGGTGAAAAGAAGCGGCTGGCAACTGCGCATGTGTGGGAGGAAGCATGGTGCTAGTCTACGGCTCTCCCCAGATCGGCAGAGGGTGGAGCAGCGACTGGGGGAGCCAATAGAGCAGCATGGGGATAAATCAACCAAGTATAATTGTGGAGAAAATGGGGAAAAATCAGGAAAAATAAAAATAAAAGTGTGTTGCACCCCAATAAATGATGTTAAAGCAGGTCTTTTGCCTTTGACATCAGGAGCCGAGTGCACCAGCTCGGCGTATGCCTAGGTGTAACGCTACGTCCGACGTAGAACTCAAAGTTACGATTAACTTAATTTTATGACTAGTGCACCATGTAGTCTTAAGCCCTGTATAGGCTGCGCCTGGGTGTAACCTTTACGTCTGGTATGGAGCAGGCATAAAAGTTACACCCAAGGCGTACTCACTGACAGCTGTCTCATCTTGATCTGCGCTGTCAGGACTGACAGCTCTTGTCTGTCAGTGCCGTTCAGTCCTGTGATGCGGGGGAATCTTCTCCAAAAATATCCATCGATATGTGCTGTAATTTGGACGTTTTGGGCGCAGGACCTCCGCTTGTTCGGCGGGTTTTTAAAAGCTGATGCGTCGGAAGATCTTTCCATTTCTTCCTGACTTCGTCAACTGCGCGCAGTCCGCCATCGCATCCATTATTGATTGCACTTGTGATCAAATTCCATGCATCTCGTTTCTGTTTGTTTGTGTTGGCGCTGTTAAATTTAGCTGTGGGAACATTTCTATGCTTTGAATGCAACTCTATAAGTTTGAGCTGAGTTGGAGCTGTCTGTCAGCTGTCTCCAGCTCGTCTGAGAGAAGTGTGTTGCTTGGCAACAAGCACGTATTCACGTGGACGCGCACATCCGCAGCCTATAATGACCGGGCGCAGCTACGACCATGTTAAGTCAGGCTTGGTGCACTCCGTGTAAATTCAAATCACAACGTTGGGCGTAGCTAAGACCGGCGTAACGGTTAAGACCTACTTTTTTACTGGTGCACTCTGCTCCTGATGCAAAACACCTGCTTTGGCCATTATACAGTACTGTAAATGGATGTACAGTACATTCTTGCTAAAGCTTTTATTCCATATGTATTGTTTGCATTGTTATTAATAGTTATTTAAAACTCTTTCTTGCTTCCTCATTGCAATACCTTTGTACCATGTACATTTTATTCTTGCTCACTTCCTCTAAGTCATCACTCCTATGCCAGCCTAAGGGACTGTAGGATCCCTGGATTCCCTGTAGTCTAGCACTTGTTTTGCAGAATGCTAATGGGGAGCTTCATCTAGTTGTGCCCATATAAAGCCATGCTGCTCAGGCAGCCACCTGCAGAGGAGGTGGCTGATCTGTCTCTCAAAGCTCTCCACATGGCAGCAGTACATACTATGCATCACCTGCAGAGGAGGTGGCTGATCTGTCTCTCAAAGCTCTCCACATGGCAGCAGTACATACTATGCATCACCTGCAGAGGAGGTGGCTGATCTGTCTCTCAAAGCTCTCCACATGGCAGCAGGACATACTATGCATCACCTGCAGAGGAGGTGGCTGATCTGTCCATATAAAGCCATGCTGCTCAGATCAGCCACCTGCAGAGGAGGTGGCTGATCTGTCTCTCAAAGCTCTCCACATGGCAGCAGTACATACTATGCATCACCTGCAGAGGAGGTGGCTGATCTGTCTCTCAAAGCTCTCCACATGGCAGCAGGACATACTATGCATCACCTGCAGAGGAGGTGGCTGATCTGTCTCTCAAAGCTCTCCACATGGCAGCAGGACATACTATGCATCACCTGCAGAGGAGGTGGCTGATCTGTCTCTCAAAGCTCTCCACATGGCAACAGGACATACTATGCATCACCTGCAGAGGAGGTGGCTGATCTGTCTCTCAAAGCCCTCCACATGGCAGCAGGACATACTATGCATCACCTGCAGAGGAGGTGGCTGATCTGTCTCTCAAAGCCCTCCACATGGCAGCAGGACATACTATGCATGAACCACATGAACAAAAGGCCCATAACAGCACTGCAACAACACGTCACCAACATGCAACAAGCAACTACTTCCTTTCTGAAAATGGACCATATCTGGTTTCTACTCTACGTTCTTAATAAGGTTACGCACCCTGGGCATGGAATAACCTCCAGGATTAGATTGGAGATGCTGCCTCTGAGTTAAGGATTTTAAACATTTTATTTAGAAATATTTACAGGAGCATGTAACTGCTTTTAACAGACACGGCTGCTCTATGTGCCCTATGTGACTTGTTGTATTTGTATTCACACGTGCTGAACAGAAATAGCTAGTTAGAATAGTTAGATAATTAAATTGTTAAGACTATGTGACATTCATATATATTTACATAAATAACCGTATATAGGTTTGAAAGTCCACTCAGCAGTCTAGTGACGACTGATGATGACTCAAATTAAACTGCAGTGGATGTACTGTATGTGGTCAAGGCACCATCTTTTCCTCCTTCCTTGTCTACAGGTTTTATTTTTATTTTTTCCGCATAATCACAAATGACCACACTCAGATATACAATAATACCGTCAGGCCACCACCTCCTTGTTTATTCAGTGAAGTTGTCTAGCATTTGTGTGTCCTGTCTCCTGAAAGCCTAACTCAGCCATGACTGATTGGTGTATGTGGCTGTTTGTTTGACAGACTGAAAGCTATCTGGAGAGCATGTCTCTGTCTGTCAGCTTGTTTATGAGCCACCTCCATTTTGAGAGAAATGATGTGTTGAAAACTACGCTCTAACTTGAACAAATAAAACCTTAGAGCAGTGGTTCTCAAAGTGGCGTCCAGGGGGTCCCCAGCAAAAAGCGTGTTACTTTATTGTCACTATAATTCATAATTTATGTCATCCATAAGTAACACAATGACATAATGTATGACTATTTTGGTCATGGGTTTCATTTCTGTAATAAAACATCTAAAACCTAAAAATCTAGATGGGGGACCCTGGGACAAAATCTTATCAAAAGGGGGTTTGTGCGGTCTAATTTGTGTCCGTTTAGGGGTCCTTGACATGGAAAGGTTTGAGAAGCACTGCTCTAAAGCAGAGGTTCTCAAATGTTTTTCAGCCAAGGAGCCCTTACAAGATAGAAAATATACCGGGGGCCCCCTCATTCTGATTTGTGATTTTGGGCTAAGCTTAATTGTTTCCACGTAACATAGCCTACTTGACTTTTAAATTGATAGGTTTGTTAGATTAGAATGAATCTCTCCCCAGACTCAAATATTACGTTGAATCGCTGCGCTCCGCATACTACATAAAGTGAGTCTGTGCCAGTTAACAGCCACTGCTGGTTTTTGAAGGCGGGTTGAAATTGAATGAGTGACAGGTCGTAGCACCATCGAAAAATGGGCTGCGCCTCCCGTGTCGTCTGATCGCAAAGTCGTTACTGATTAGGGAGGACTGAATCCATCACTGGCCAAGTGAACGGTTCCCTCCCATAACCAGCCGGCTGAGGGAAAGTGTCCCAGACTCAGAGAGAGATCCGCAGCATCCAGTAACGTAGTGTATCAGCGTAAGAACTCTCATGGGTCTGGCGTTGAGACTAGATTAGAATGTACTGTAATCCATGTAACCATTTTAGTTTTAAAGCATAAAATATTTTCGTTGAACTATGAAGCTTTTGCAAAAAACAAAAAAACAGTTTATTTTTATTTCCCTGAAAACTCCCTGGCAAAGTGCCCCGGACCCCCATTTGAGAAGCAGTGCTCTAGAGGGCAAGGCAGTCAAGCTGCACGTTAGCCTGTGAGAGTGAGTCCATTCACAGCACGCCCGGCCCGGCCCGGCCCGGCCCGCCTCCCAACCTTTTCTTCTGTCTCTTGTGTCCAACTTCATTTCCGACGTTCGGCTCTCTCACCAGGCGCACAGCCTTCACTTCATTCTCTTTCCATTTCTGTTTAGAAGCAGAGCTGAGGCAGGCAGCAGAGCTGAGGCAGGCAGCAGAGCTGAGGCAGGCAGGGCAGAGGCAGGCAGGGCAGAGGCAGGCAGAGCTGAGGCAGGCAGGGCAGTCGAGCCCAATTCCAGCCAAAGTATTCACTTTGTTGAAATGGCTTTATTGGCGGCGGTGTTTGCTCGTGTCACCTGATCAAGGGAAACTCCTCATCCGGGAGGGAGTTTTCATTTAAATCTGCCATAGGTTGAGGCGATGTCTCGTCATCGGCGCCGGGTTAGCTGGCTCAGCCTGGCTGGGGGCGTGGTCAGGGTGGGGTAAATCCCCCGTCCGATCCAGCCCAGGCAGACACGATCAGGGATTCAACCACAGCAGTAAACGCACATCTGAACAGACGTCTTGTGTTCTGCTCTAGAACCCCCAAACCTGTAGTTTAGAGTCACAGTAGCTTCCTTTGGTGAGTCAGCCCATTGAGATATATGGGCGGTTTTACCCCACTCGCGTGCCAGCCGTATAACATTTTGTGGGCGTTCCCACACATGCCGACTGTCTCTATTGGGTTTGTCACTCCTTGTCCTTGTCTTTGGATTTAAATTTATTAGTATGTTTACTTCAGCAAGAACACTCTTAAAGCAGAATACCAGTGTCATTTGGAGTTATTTGCCCGTTTTCTGTCGTTTATGTCTTTGTCATTTTTCAGTGCGTGCTTTATGCAATTAGATGTTTTAACATTTATTAATTTTTCATTCCATCCTGGCTCAAAAAAGATGTAGTGAATAACCAGACATGGATGTGACAATAAACTTCATAAGGTGACATGTTTTGAGGGATTATTTACCATCAGAAAAATGACATTTCTTCCTGTGGATGTCAAGCAGAGGACAGTGATATGACAACACTCAACTTGGGCACAATAAAATAAGGATAAAACGGAAACATTGGCAAAACCAAATAAGCCTTTGTGTTTATTGCGATGGATAATACAGCTTGGGCAATTTTCAAATATCTTGAAGTTGTTTTTAGTGTTGCACAACTTGTGAGTTGAATATGGGTACAGTTATACCCCGACTAGTTAGCCTTTTTAAAGATGGGGTATTCCACTAAAATGTTCAACTCTCTCCTTTGTGTGTTTTATAGGAGAACCTCCAGACACTAGGGGCAGAGATCGAGAGGCTTATAAAACAGCAAAGAGATTCTGGGGACGGATTAAGGAGGAAGTGACACCACAAAGTCACAAAGGCGAGGAAGTGAAAGACCAGGAACTGTTTGTGGAGTCTCCAACCCACCATTTTTGATTGGATAGCAAGACTTGAGATAAAAACACACACACACACACACACGCATCATGTACTCCAGCATATGAAGGGGCGATTTGAATGTCGTAAGTGCCAGTAGTTGGAGAACCTCTTGAACTCAGTGTCTTGATTTACTTGAACTGACAGTCATCCATCCACCATGGTTCCCCAACACCATCCTCGCTGATCTTCCCGCCAGTGTCCAGAGCCCTGTGCCACGACACGTCCCCTGGTGCCAGTCCTTCAAGCTTCCATTTCTGACCGCCTTCTCAGCTACGTGACTGGATGTGCCAGCATTATTATCAATGTATAACAAATTCTACCCAGGAAAATGGTCAAAACTCTCCTTTGCCAATGACCTCTTCCCATCAAAATGGAAAATGAAGAGACTTGCTGCGTTTATAAATTCTTCTAATGCACTTTTTGGTTTTGTTTTGCAAACGTTCAGCAACAGTTCTCCCCAAACTCCCGAGTAAATTGAGAGCATCACTTATAATAGGCAAACGCCAACATAGTTCATTGCCTCAGCATGCTCTGTCTACTTCTCTCCTACTAATCTGTCTACCAATAAGCCAAATGTATTTTTTTGAAAGCCTGCTAGAACTTTAACTGAGCTCTCAGGGCACTCCCTCTGCGAAGCAAAAGTAAAAAAACACACACATCTGCAGTCCTGCGGAAACCCTATGTGCCACCTTCGCAGTTTCCACCATCTTTTGCCCTGCCAAGCACTTAAGATGAAGCTGATGAAGCAAGTCGCTTCAGCAGCAGCAGACCAGCCCATCTGTGTGACACCGGTGTTCGATTCAAGTGAGGAAGTAGACCGTGTCTTTACAATGTGCCACACTTGATGCAGCCAACAGCACTACGTTTTCAATGTGGAGGTATCCAGTTGTATAAAATTGAAGAAAGTCAGTGACAGATATTGATGTCAAGCTAAGGTGTAGAGCTGGTCTTTAGTTGGTCCATTTTGAATGTGATTTTAATTTATTTTGTACGTTTTTTGTTTGTGTTTTTTGTTTCCCCCCCAAAAATGAATTATTTTAACGTGTCTTTAGTTTTCCACCTTTTCCTATTGTGTTTGCTCCCTGAAGAAATTTTTCTTTTTAGAATGTTGTTTCTTTGTGTTATTTTAGAGTAATCCTTCAGTGAATACTTTGACATTTTGGATATAAGGTTTTGTTCCTATTATGAGTAATTCTGAGTTATTATTAATATTGGCACCAAATGAAATGTTTTCAGCAACGACTGCTCTTCATCACACTAAAGATGTTCGTATTCCAGGTTCCCTAAATGTGGCTTGTTGGCAACATTAGCATTGCTTATTTAAAAAAAGAAATTGAGAGCTGCTACTTTAACTTTGTCGACACTTTCTCAGCACAATGTGGGAAGTATCTCGAAAAATGACAAGCTGAGAATGTGAAGTTATTCCTATCACACTCTTTATGTCTTGTTTTAGTGTCACAGAGTTCCTCACACGCTAACCGAAGTCAAACTAGTGTCAAAGAATCCGAGGAACAGTCCAGTTTTCCTGACTCGAGCTGTAGCTCGGGAAAGCCACTGGAGAAGGACCCTATGGACATGTAGCCAGGGGAAAAGTGCAATGCCATTGCTGTCGTTGATTTTTGTTTTTCTTGTCTCTCCTTGTTCTGTTCGGTGCGCCAATATACTGTATGTACGCATTTGTACATGTCTGCTTCCTTTTATGCTTGCTTCTGTGCAACATGTGACTGTGCCGGTGCTTTACTTGGAAGTGTCCACGGGGTGTGCGTGTGTGTGCGGCTGCACTGTGCACATCACCATGCCTGTTTGAGCTGCTCACGCTAGTGTTTTTGCAGCTTGTCTGCTACATGCTCTAGCTGTCGGGGCTTAGGCTTTACATGCTCTAGCTGTCGGGGCTTAGGCTTTACATGCTCTAGCTGTCAGGGCCTTAGGGTTTACCAGGCTGACCCAGAGCTCTGTGTCCGGGCGGGTAAACAACATTTACATTTAGACTGAAGTCCAACAGCTGCGCAAAATGCACACCTGCAGTTCAATGCTCCGCTATGCTGCTTGCAGGGAACACAATAACATTCTTTTCTCATACAGCTGTGTTGCCTCTAGCCTACACACACACACACACACACACACACAGACAGGAGAAAGGCTATAAAGAACGACAGCTAAGTTTTCTTGTTCTTTATTTCATCTGATTGCAGGAGATGTCACACAGGATCGTGTCTCCTCTTTTTCTGGGTCATGACTGGTTTGCAGGCTGATCCCTTTTTCCCAAACAGCCTCAGGCTATGTTCCAATGGCCCCGCTACATGAATCAAAAGAACTGAGGTCATTGAGTCCACGCTGCAGAGGGTGCTCCGCACGCTGCAGAGGGTGCTCCGCCACACGCTCGCTGCAGAGGGTGGTGCTCCGCACGCTGCAGAGGGTGGTGCTCCGCACGCTGCAGAGGGTGGTGCTCCGCACGCTGCAGAGGGTGCTCCGCATGCAGACATCCAACTTGGCTAGCCTTAGTTCATTAGTGCATCCGTAATGAATATTATGACAACCCGGATGATTACGATCATAATGACTGATGCTGTCGGATTGCACTTGGAGATACTGTATCGCCTGCTACTGGATAGGTCAAACTAGTGTCCTCTAGTAAGAGAGTGGCGTCAGCGGAGGACCAAAATGCGAGACTCATTAGCCAATGAAATGCTAAAATAAAGCCGATAATGTACAATTTGATTCAAGGGATGAAAACCCCTTTCAAAGTACAACACAAACTGTCTATTTTGCTGCAACTCGACAGTGCTGCTTTTTTTGCTCAATAGTTCCACTTTCTACTTCCTGGAAAAAAAAACTGGTCCATTGGAGTGAATGGAGATGTTGGAACTCTTCTATTATACGGCTCTGGGTCAAACTACCAGTTTGCAGGGATAGATATTCAAGTGTCAAGTTTCTGGGGCAGAAACCAAACACAAGCTATGCAACCGCTTGCATGGGACTTTGTCATTTCAAGGGTGTTTTATGAGACAAGTTATGATGCTACCTTTTCATTTGGTAAAGAAGTGTCGCCAGTAAGAATACAAATATTGAGTGATGTAAGACCTGATGTCGCCACAGTCTGGAAAAAGAGGGCACGCTGCAGTGTTTTGTGGATGAAGATGAAGAGAACCTTGCATTTCACTGTAGATGAAGAAATGTTCCGTATGTTTGAGTGTGAAACTGTCACGTTGAATGTTTGTTTCCTCTGTTTTTCCTGCTGTGCAATGATCCTTCCCGCTCCGTTTTGTGGAATATTCAAACTGTGATTATGATACAGGTATACATTTGTAGATATGTCATTCTGTAAAATTATCAAATGTTTTTAAAAATGCTGATTCTGGATTAAGTTTGTATATTTTATGGTGTTTCCGGGGGAATAAAAGGAGATGAGCCTCTTATCTAATTTTATAGAGAGAAATCCTTGTACGCACACACACACACACACGCACACGCACGTGCACACACACGCGCACATGCACATACACACAGCGGAGTAGCTCTAGGAACATAAAGTCCCAGTTCAAAAGGAGAGTCAGCACTACTGGAGGTCAGGTCACTGCACAACTGTCTCAACTCAGACTGATGCTTGAGACGGTTTAAGACCTGCAATAAAGGGATATTCTAACAATTGTTCTACAACCTATTATATTATAATAATAATAAAATAATATATATATATATAATAATATTATTATACTACATTTTGAATACTAGGATACATCACTTAAGAGATGTTTTTTTAACCAAGTTTGCTAAGAACACAGGGAAGGGGGTTTACAGACACACATGCACACTTGGGTGCCGCCGAGTCTCATAGTCTCTTCTCCACTGGAGCAGTTTGAGGTTTGATGTTTTGATCATTGGCTATGGTTACAGTTGTCCTTTCAGGCAAATGACCAGTCTGTCTAAAAACTTGATTGCTAATTAAATTGCTAACGGACGTTCAAAATGAGATATGGAAGTGGTCAGGCTCATACTGTAATAGGAATTCAGTATAGTCTGGATGCAATTCATAATACACTTTGGCATTTGGTTTAGATCTTAATGGGTCGTTTTGCATCAATGACACTCATGGGAAAAACCAATTTGTCAACAAAGAATTTCCATAGTTGGCGCTAGTATGCCTAAATCTGCACACCTCAGAACTGTCAATCATTGTAACTAGTCAGAGCACTCTGATATTGCGACTATTCCAGTGATTTTATGCATTTTTCTCTGGATTACCTGGATTTTTAAGCAGCCATCCAAATGTCACAAATCATCTTTCTCACTTGCAGAGACATGCAGAAGCCCACAGACCAAATTAGAGCCATTTTCATCTAAATGGATCAATAAACTGGAAAACAAGAAATGTGTTTTCTTTCATATTCTGCGGCCCAGGTGAAATTTCCCATTTTCTCTGCTTTCCAGCAGCACTGGGACGTGACAGGTTCAAGGATCCCATTCAGGCCCATGGTGGTTAGGCTATTGTTAGCTCAACTGATAACAGATTCTCCTACCAGCCTAGATGACCACGCTTGAATTCAGAAAGCATTGCCTGCCTGTGCCCCTTTGACACGGCAACCATGACAATAGCACTCAGAGTGTGGAGATAAACTCTCTCCTTATCAGTCTATTTCTGTTTGCCACAATCCATCCAAACACAGGCACTTACACTTGGACCATAAAGAAGAAGAACATTTGATTATGAATAGGTCTTATTATTATAGGCCTAATAATGACTATCATTCTACTTTTCTTTTCATTTCAGTGTTGTGTAATTCTACATCAATCACTGGCAACCACCTTTGTTCAGTCAGTTTTTAATTAGTGTCTATAATTGGTCTCATCACTTATGTAGCTACAGAAATACAATCACTTTCTATAAATATTCATGTATCCATCTGGTTTATGTTATGTTATGTTATTGAGGGCCCTCTTATCTATCAAACCTCTCAGTAACAGTTTGATCCTATGCCGTGCTCCTGCTTGGACCTGAACAGATGCTTCCCGTCAGGTTCTAAGATGGGGTTTGAGTAGAGGCATCCATGTTTGCGCCATCTTCTCTCGATTAGCAATATTGTTGCAATGCAGTATACATTGTATTCTCTGGGGGCCACTAGTGGACCGCAGTGACCGTTTGACTGGAGAGATGCAACAACCTTGGCTGTCTGGCTGAAAGCCACAAGGCCAGCAAAGTGCCACTTGGTCCCATTAGGCTCAGGTTGCCCCCCAGAGGGCCATCAACCATGAACCGCAACGTTGTCAAGAACCATTGTTAGTCCTGGGATTCCAGGCGCATTTGTTAACATGACTTCTTGAAAGCAGTGAAAATAACTCAGTGAGCACTTTAGGAACACCTGTACACACCTAACCTGACGCTGCCTACCGCCCCCATCTGGCAGCGTCAGGTTACTGTACACCAGTTTATTTATGAAATTATACAATCAGCCAATCATGTGGCAGCAGTGAAATGCATAATTATTAAGATCATGTAGAAACAGGTCAGCAGCTTCAGCGCATGTTCAAATCAAACATCAGAATGGATTTTTTTTGTTTGTTTGTTTTTATCTCAGTGACTTTAACCGTGGCATGCGAAAAACAAAATCAACAATAACAAAGCGTGAGTTGTGGAGACAGAAAGGCCGTGTTGATGAGAGAGGTCAGAGGTCAGGAGAATGATGGCCAGTTTGGTTGGAGCTGACAGAAAGGCTTCAGTAACTCAGCTAACCTCTTTACACAACTGTGGTTAGCAGCAACACGTCCAACCTTGAGGCGGATGTCACTTTGGTAGCCGGGTGACATTGAGCTGAAAGCGGATACCTAACCTACCTGCTACTATTACCACTGGTCTTCCTCAGTGAGTGTATCCGGCTTTGTGAATACTGTGGAGTCATGAAGTTGTGCGACGGTCAGCTCCCAGCTTGTCCTCTTCTCAGCAGAGAACATCTTCGATGTCCAGAGGGTGTTCATGGGATCAATAACATCTGCCAACAGTGAGGTCACCTATTGGTAACAGCTTCCTTCAGGGTGCGAGAGGAAGAGTTGTATGACTGATAACTCCTCTGGGTTGATGAGTAATGGCTGTGAAACCCAGTCCGTTCATATCTGCTGCTGTAGGTCAACTGTAGGGCGATCTGTCCACTGGCATCCTGGTCCACTCAATCACATCGGCATCAAGAAGGACCACAGGAAGACTATCAGCATCTGCATCTGGGTAGCATAGAGGTGAAAGCACTCGAGACCCGGGTTCAATTCCCAGCAGTGGTGCTTCCGGCTTGGTCAGACGTTCCTACGACCATAATTGGCCGTGTCCACGGGTGGGAAGCTGGTGGGGTAAGAGGGTCCTGGTCACTCCTCCGGTCGGTCGGGGCGCCTGTTCGGGGGGGGAGAGGAGAACCAGGGGGAATAGCGTGATCCTCCCACACGCTACGTCCTGCTGGTGAAACTCCTCGCTGTCAGGCAAAAAGAAACAGCTGGCACATGTATCGGAGGAAGCATGTGCTGGTCTCCAACTCTCCCCATATCGGCAGAGGGAGGTGGAGCAACGACCGGGACAGCAGGGGGAATTGGCCATGTACAATTGGATGAAATCTGAAAAAAGGAAGACTGTCGGTCTCTGAGGCGTCAGCTCATGGGGGATCCAAGAATAAGAACAAGAAAAAGGTCACGGCCCAAGAGGTTCGATCCCCTCCTCGCAATGTGGCGCAAAGATTAACGTAGGCTTTTGGAGCCATCGTGCATCAAAATAGGGGCTTTGCCAAAGACATCTCTCTTGGAGCTATTGTAAACTGTGAAGAGGAGTCAGGACAGAGGGTGGGAGCAGTGCTCAGGTTACGTAGAGAGACGCCACATTCTGCTCACACTGGTGGAGACCATGGACATAAATAAATAGGTGGAGACGTGTCATCTCAGTGGAGACAATTTGACCTTAAAGCATTTGGTGTAGTGAGCTGCTGGTCAGCACACCTCTGCAAAGTGCTGAGGCATCAAGCACTTTTGCAGTTTTCTGCATCATGTGTCCTTGGCTGGGCAGTTCTAGGAGACCTTGTTGAGTGTGAGTTGGACCCACAGGGGACCAGGCTCTACTTGAGGGGCCATTTGGCATCACTATGTGAAAGTGTTTGCTGGTGGAGCTCGGCCCGCTACGCTCTTTCCTCAGCCAGCAAAGTGGAACACTGCAAGGCAGCTTCCACTTGTATAGTCACAGATTCATCCAGTGTCAAATTCGTAGATGGCAAAAGCAGTTTCCCCCCTCAAGGTATCAAGCTAAGATCCCCAAACAGTTCAAGATTCAAGATTCAAGATTCAAGATTTGTATTGTCACTCTGTAGTACAAGTATCACGTGTGAAATTCTTGTGCTGTGGACTCCGTTTACAACATAGTACAAATATAACAGGGCATATGAGTGCAAAAACAACAAGAGACACAACAAGCAATAAGGCAGTAGAGTGATAAGACAAGTCAGAGACAGTGGCATATTCACTGCACATAGGTGCACATGTCATGGGCATACTTTGGACGTACTTAAACATTTTGAATTTGACGTATTTGACGTACAGGTGCAAATAGCATATACCTAATTAAACATACAATTAAACATTAGACATACATAATGGTAGCATCTACAGTGCGGTACAGTACAGCTACTACACTATTTGTGTATGTTAAGGAGTCTCGTGGCCTGCGGGAAGAAACTGTCAAGCGATTTGTGCGTGCTTTTGGGACCCTGTATCTCCTCCCTGAGGGTAACAGGGAGAACAGGCTGTTGTGGGGGTGGTATGTGTCTTTGATGATCTTCAGGGACCTCCTGAGGCACCGCTGGTTATACAGTTCATGCAGTTCTGGCAGTTCCCCTTGTGCCTAATTTAAAAAAGCCCTCAATGGCCAATCTGATTTCACACGATCTGTAGTGATGCATAAATCCTCGCTGTCCAATGAAAAACTTCTATCTCCAAAATGTCCGCTTTTCTGTGAATGAAGAAATCAGCCTTGTTTTTGGCTTGCCCACCATGCATTTCTGAGTTTATCCAATGGGTTTTGAAAATGCTCTCCCAGCTTTATGTGCGCCTTTTTTGTGGGAAAACCATGACACAAATTATTAATGAAATTACAGTATAGTCTTTATACATCTTAAAATGGAGGGAATGTTTTTAAGTGGAATAGTTTTCGAAATATATTAATATGGCGTGAGTTTCAGTTAGCTTTGCACAGAAACAGCCAGTAGCTATACTTTTTACTTTTATACATTATTACATTTCAGAGCCTGTGCTTTTTTTTTGGAGTGCGTGAGACTGGCAGCAGATCGGGTTGTTTGGAGACGGGTGGTGATGTCATCAAAGTGCCCCAACGGCCCCCGGGCTACGGGAGTCACCTGACCTGATTTTCTTTTTTTCTTTTTTTTACCTTTACTTGAGTAAACAAGTTGAATCGATACTTTTACAAGTCCTTTACACAATTGTACTGAATGGGTGTCTCAGAGTCCTCTCTGAACTACCCTACCCTACAACTGTTGCCAAAAACAAACTCATTCTGAAGGAATGGAAGTCCCCCTGTTCATCTCCTTTTCAATTGTGGTTGACGGACATGACTTCTGTTATTTGGATGGAGAGGCTTAGGTTCCTGAGGACCAACTCACTTAAGAAGTTTTCGGCTGTCTGGGATCCGTTTCTGGACTACCTCGATGAGGTTAGGGGCGACGGGTGACTCGCCTGGCTGGTATCTCATGGACCCATTGGGTGGGATTCCATGCATAATGTTCCTTACAAGCACATAAACACTTTGTGTGGCTAGTAGCACCACGTTGTAATATTGAATGTCGAATATACAGTATGTATCCATTGTTTTGTTTTGTTTTTCTTTTCCGGTGTCTGAGCCTGTTTTGTCCTGTTTGTTTATTGTTCAAAAAATTTAAAATAAAATATTGGGGGGGGGGGGGGGTAAAGAATGGGTGTACTTTTCCCATATCTGACCATCACCAAGATAGGATTTTTTTCTTGTATTGCTTCAGCTGCTGCAGCCTTGTTGCAGGTGTGTTATAGGAGGTACATGCATGTGTGCTATGCTCAGTTGCTTAGCTGATGTGCATCACATTTCTTTGATCTATCTGCATCCCTTCATGCTAAACGATGAATCCAAATGCTTCACATGAGGGACCACATTTGCCTTAGATTTACAGTAGGTGAGTCACAGCCACAGCAAGCCAAAGCAACAGACGGAGAGCACTGTGTGATCACATGGGAGTCCAGGCCAAAGCAACAGATGGAGAGCACTGTGTGTTCACATGGGAGTCCAGTAGCGTAGCACCTGCTTCACACACTACACCTCAACGCTCTCAGCATGAAACCATAGCATTCAACCAACCCAGTGGGAAAATTACAGGAGAATTTGAGCTTACCTTATGTACTGTATAGGGGTTAACTGGTTCTATCAGCAAATATGAGTTAAATTTGATCATGTATTGCATTGGACACTCCATCTCACAGAGGTTCCACATGTCCATTCCTCCTTCATCAGCTTATTTCTATCAGTGTTCAAACTACTGGTGATGATAAAGAAGCATCACTGCTGCAGCTTACAATGTGAATGCTTCTCAAGCCATTGCCTGAGGCAGGGATTGAACCAACAACCTTTGCACATCACACAACATCCACACATGGCGTTATTTATACCCTGGTCAACCTCTTCAAGTTCTGCAATGTTTCTTTGTTTGGCAATAGGAGGCAGTTGGCATATGTTCTTGGCCTGGAAGAGAGGAGATCTGAGTCATTTTCTGTCTGCAATAACTGAATGAAACCCTACACCTGCTTAATGAGTGCAGTGTTCTGAGGGACTGTCTGATACGGAGGCTCTGTAAGTTAAATCATGGGGATGAATGTGTGTCATTTAGGGCATCTTTAAATGTAATATATACGACTCTGAACCATCTGGAACTGTGATTTTTGCCCAGTCTTCAAAGAGGAAAGCCTCCAGCTCTTTGAGGGATGAAGAGGTGGAAGTACTTTGGACTCTGCACTCCACAACTTCCCGTAGAGATTCAGTGTAGTTCAGATCTAGTGATTACGTTTGACTTCATCCACAAGTTTATAAAACAATTTCTGAATTGGTTTAGCAGTTTATATGGGGGGGGGGGGGCACTGTTGTCTGGGAACATCATGAGGGAACAGACAGCGTTTTGACCATATGGCTGCACATGGTTTTGTAAAATGATCTCATTCCTTGGCTGTTATGCAAGTTGATGTCTCCCACGAGACGGATGCACACATCATTACAGAACAACCACCGTGTGTGTTGGTTGAAGGCCTTTGACTTCATCCAATGCATGTTTGTGTCATTTGATTGTAATCGCCTCTTAATTGATTACAATCACCTGTTATTTTCCTACCAAGATGGCCGTGTGGTGATGTAACAGAATACTATCAATAGGACAAATGACAATAAACAACTCCTCAGATCATATGACTTTTACTTTACTTTTCATATTACTTAGTTATTCTTTACTTTACTTTTCCATCCTCCGGGCTCCAGGTTTGGTGCTTCTTACACCAGCTTATGCATCTGTGTGCGCTGGCCATACAAGCCGTTTCTGATTGGCCCGCCCTGCTATAAATACCAGCTTTATGAGGCTCACAATGTATGTGTTTGTGTTGACTTTGTCATAGAGGTGTTAATTGAATTCTGTAGACTATGCTAATTTAGAGATCACGTTTTGTGTGTGTGTGTGTGTGTGTGTGTGTGTGTGTGTGTGTGTGTGTGTGTGTGTGTGTGTGTGTGTGTGTGTGTGTGTGTGTGTGTGTGTGTGTGTGTGTGTGTGTTTGTTTTTGCAACTATCCATTACGTTGCGCTATCCCCGTCAGTGAGGTCTTTCATCCAACCATCAGCCAGTTCTCTTTTAAAGCTGACACATAATTTATTATTACTCACCTGTGTATAGATGACTTTTTGTGATTGTGATTTAATTACTTAAATTATTAACTTTAAGTCCTTTTTCATGTGTTTCTGTTATTTCATTCACCATGTCACATAATGTATGTGTACCACCATCAGCTTGAACAATTAATAATGAGCATCCAGAAAAACCTCAGCCAAAATTGTACCTCTGATGATTTTGTTTTTAAGGAGACATCAGCTTTCCTCCTGTATCATAAGTGTGATAGTTCTGTCTAAAAGTATTACATGTATGCCTGCTATGACCAAAATGGACACAAAATTGATCACTGACATACAAGG
Source organism: Poromitra crassiceps (assembly GCF_964638095.1). NCBI lineage: Eukaryota > Metazoa > Chordata > Actinopteri > Beryciformes > Melamphaidae > Poromitra > Poromitra crassiceps. The sequence goes on along the minus strand of NC_139626.1, from coordinate 2,665,105 downwards.
ACACTGGTGTTTTTCAAAATTCCATTTGAAAGGCTATATAAACATAAAAAAATGCATATCATATTTGTGTTCACAGCAGTGAAGATTTGACATAGCCTATTCAGAGCTACAACAAAGTTGTGCGAGCAAAATGTGGCATTAATATTCAAAATTCAATCATTGTAATCAACGATACAGATAATCTACTGTAGCCTATTTTATTTGTTCATTTATATTTAGCTGGTGTGTATTAACAGTAAGACTACAGTATGTTTAGCAGCCACATACACATACAGTATGTATATCCTAACAAAGGTTCAGATAATCAATTTAAATGTGAAACAAATGTCTTCATTCCAAGAAATCACTAGCCTATATAGTACAGTATACAGTATATACTGTAAACACAGTCTGTGGTGGGGCAACAGTGCTTCAACCGGGGGTGCAATACTGTAAACACGAACTGGGCAAGTCATTTCATAGCCCAAGATCAAATATTGTTACTGTGACAATAAAAGTAAGTGTCATTATCATGTATCTTTATCCATCAACATTAAACAGGAAATGTTCATCAACACACCAGATCATTACTCCAGTTGAACGGCCTTAAAGGACATGGTCCTGAAAGCAGGTGACAAGCCATTAGAAATGAATCAGACGTCACCAGGTATTCCTGTCTCTGACCGTGTGTGAACCCTTTGGTTGGACCAACGGTCACTTCAGTTAGGCTATGCCGTGTTGATATCAAATCATTTCCCTTGACTTGAGGCAACCAAAATGTCTACTGATACACACCCAATTTGAAATAATTATTCTTCAACTCGCTGATTACCTTCTCCATCTGTGAACCCACTGTTTATCTGTCCCCAGACACTAATTCCCAGCCAAACAAATAATGCTTAATATAGTGAAGTGGGTCTTTGCCAGGAGCTGATGCTGGCTACACTCTTGTTTGTTAAAAGAAGAAGTCCATTAACCTCATGCCAATCATATTTAAACGACGTTCATTAGCTAACAGCTGAGCACGACTCAATTCTCTTTTTTTCAGTCCAATTAAAATGCATGGCAAGGCCTCTTATCTCGGCATGAGCATCGTTAGCAGAATGCAACGTGCTAAGTCCAGCTTTAGCGAGAATTCATATTCCCCAGCTGAGGGCCTGCAAAGAGCAGCTCTGCTTGATAAAGCCAGCTGTCACCATGTTTACTATAGCCTAGTGTTAAAACTTGTTTACAGGCTTTCAGAGTAAAGCATGACACAATGTTTAGATAGCATAGTGTTTAAACTTGTTCACAGGCTTTCAGAGTAAAGCATGACATGGACAAGACAAACATCAGCCTGCTGAACAAGCAGCCTCTTGAGTCAGTTTTGGGCCTAATTGGGATTAACAAAGCTAAATGATGATGTCAGCCAAAGAATACAGGGCTTAATTTGTATGAATTTTTCAGTAAAACGAGACCACTTAGTAGTTTGTTAATGTTCCAATATAAACTATCTTCAAACAGTGTCCAAAAACACAATCACATGGAATTTATATCACTTTGCAATAAAGCTTTAACCTATTCACATTCATGTGTGTTATGGTCAAATGTGCTTCCTTTTCAAAGAAGAAAAAGAAAAGAAAAACTGACATACAACAAATCCATCCATAGTACCGTTTGGTTTGAATATAAAATGCTAACAATGCTACACAGGCTTCCTGCTTTATGGTGAAGGAGTCTTGAGAAAGGAAGATCCCGCACACTGCTCTTGCTCAGCATAATAATGTATTGATCACTAACGTTTTGATCCCTCTGGACCTTCGTCAAGAGCGTTTTAAGAGAGTTTTGCACGTGTGAATATCTCCTTGGAAAAGATTATGGTGAAGGAGAAAATTCAAGATTTTCAGAAACATATTTAATTTATCATGAACTGCGATTGTGAATCATTTCCATCAGCAAACTGTTGCTTTGGTGTTTTGGGTTTTTACATATCTGGAGGAATATTTTAACACTGTAATGCCAGCACAAGTCAATGCTTAAAAACAATGAAAATGTATATGAGCCTTGATCATTCAGGCACAGAATGGATCCAAGTTAAACATGTTGACAGGGTTGTATAATATATTAAACTAAATTCAAAACAGTATTAATCAACTATAAATAAAAAATATCAACAGGAGAAAATGTGATAGGAGGCTAGGATAGGGGACACATCTTTGGCACAAATCCAGCCAAGTTCACCTTTATCCTACTTATATAAAGATGCAGCTCAGCTCCAGTTGTGTAAGCACAGATCTCCGCAGATTATTATTTTTAACCCTGTAAATTAATTAATTATTTTAATTAATTAATTTAATTAATCACGTATAGAAACCTGAATGTTGATGAACATGCATGCTTGCTACATTAGGAACAAGGCCATTTTCTTATTAAATTGCACAAGCACATAATTTCTCCACATGATGCCAATTTATTTTTGTGGACTTTACAGAGAGAAGATTCAATTGCAATCAAACCCATTCGTTTCCACATCAGTAAATCAAATCCAAATCAAACTTCACATAATTTACGGTATAATATACGGAAGTTCTGAATAAAAATCCAACATAAATCAACAATGAAACTTTCCTTTATTTCACAAGGCCTTGTAAGCTTGAATGAGAGAGAAAAAGAGTGAGTTTATCCAAATTCCTCACTTCTGCAAGAATAATATGTACAAAGGCCCCCCAGATTCAGCACCTAGGCTACTTGTTTGTTGTTAAAAAAAAAGCACTGAATAAATACATGTCTATTGACTATTTTACATAAATGTTTAATATAAACAAATACCCTCCGTACAATTTGCACTTATCATCAGCTGTGAGGTAAAAAACATTGTGAACACTATACAATCAGAGTCATTCCAAACAAAAATGCCTTGCCACTGTCCAGTGCTTTGTAAAACAATAACTCCTTAACACTGTGTTTTTGTGTGTGTTTTTTTTACAGTGGGCATGAGCATCAGATGGGTCAAGAGTGGCGTTTAACCTCTTAAAGTATAAATTCACTCAAAAATGAAAATTTGGTCATATAGGCTACTCACCCCCATGCTGACGGAAGGACAGGGTACGTTTTTTAGTCCATAGAATGTAATAAAAAGGGGGGCTCAATACGGCTTGGCTTCAGAAGCCCCAAGATGCCAATTTGACTTGGAAGAAATGGTCATTTACACCTTATGTGTTTATATCTGAAATCTTCACTGGAGCTTGGAGCTGCCCTTTGAGAAACATGTGAAGATTTCAGCTAAAAACATGGTGTAAATTATGTTTTTTTCAAGTCAACTTGGCATCTCAGGGCTTCTGGAGACTTGGATTAGGCTATGCAAGACAAGTAGTATGGAGCCTTTTTTTGTTTGAAGCAGGGTGGTAATTTCGTCATTTTAGGGGCGTGGCCATTTGGCCTTTGGCCTCAATTTGTTTTAGGGCACAAAGTCACATGCAGGGCACAAAGGCCATTGCACTATTGACATCTGAAATGTGTGTTAAAATAAACCAATGACACATCCTTTGCACAAGGCAGGCTACATTAAACTGAGACCACTGATGCTTTTAAAGCTACTGACAGTAGCAGGCTGGCAGCAGGGCACTGCCAAGGTGGCCTTAGGGATCTCACAGCATCACAGCCATTGGGAGGGGCAACAGAGGCCTCTGTGTAATTCCCACCCTGGTTTGAAGGTTGGTCACCATTCACTTCAATTGGGAGAATGTGGCAACTCTGTCTCCCCTGGAAAACTACAAATGTTTTATGGACAAAAAAAACCCCCACCTGTCGTTCCATCAGCATGGGGGAGAGTAAATAATGACTGTATTTTCATTTTGGGCCATTTAAGAGGTTAAGGAAAAGTAAGAAACAGTCTGTGTGTGGCTCTTGCCTTTTAGGTGTTACAAATTGAAGGTTACCCACTTCTCCTGAATACAAAACCTCTTCAGCTATCAGTACTTTGCTGTAGTCGTGTCGATCCAATCAGTGGCTGAGATTTAGAACAATGTCTAATCTACCGGTAGCCTATCATGTGCCACCACAACACATTGACACTCACTTATAGACTAAATTCCTGGGGTCAGGGGGAGAAATGATTTAAGAAAAGATATTTCGAGATAAACTTAACCATCCACAAGGACCCACACAGCTCAGAGGGAACATTGGTCCTGATGGTTGTTGTTGTTTTTAGATCAGTGGTTCTCAAAGTGGGGTCTGGGGGACCCTCAGGGGTCCTTGAGGGGGTTTGAACATGCAGGGGCCCCCAGCAAAAAGGGGAATCATTTATTTTCACAATAATTCCATCCATAATTAACACAATGACAGTGTATGACTGTTTTGGTCATGGGTTTCATACACTTTCTGCAATATAACATCTAAAAGCAAAAAAGAAAAGAAAAAAGCCATATCAGATGGGGGTCCTATCTTATAAAAAGGGGGTCTGTGGTCTAATTTGTGTCAGTTGGGGTCCTTGACGTAAAAAGTTTGAGAACCACTGTTTTAGATATGTCTATCTATATATATATATAAAATAGATATGGCTCCGGGCTCCCAAAGAAATGTCTGGAGAGTTGTGCGTAATGGCTGTAAATGTCTGGAGAGTTGTGCGTAATGGCTATACTCTGTTCTCTATTACAGTAGGTTATATTGATGAAAACACGATGTCAAATTTGGACTCACATACGGCAAGTGGCCATACCTTGCAATTCCCAACTGCCCATTCTCACGGAGTCAACGTCCTTCCCCGGATCTCCATACCCGGGCTGTAATCCATCTCGTCTACAGCTGTGATTCTGAATGAGACATTTTCGCGGTCCCGTCCTGGCTGCTGTCGCTGTTGTCCAGCGCGGCACAGTCCGCCCATATCCCCAGCCCCACGGTCCTGGGACAGGGCTCCAGAGGGGATGCGAACCCTCCGGAGCAGCGGGACAGGTCGCAGGAGCTGACGTGCAGCCTGCGGTCGGCTTGCCTCGGGCTGCAGCAGCACAGCAGCCTCTTGAACGCCTTCCTGAAGTCCGGGCTCCGGCAATAGATGATGGGATTAAACGCCGAGTTGACGTAGCCCAGCCAGTTGAGGAACACGAACAGGTCCTTGTCCACCAGCTCGGCGCAGAAGACCCGCACCACGTTGACGATGAAGAAGGGCAGCCAGCACAGGGTGAACGTGCCCATGATGATGCCCAGCGTCTTGAGCGCTTTCTGCTCCCGGAGTACCAGCATCTTGGACGGCCGCTTCTTGTTCGTTTTGCACCTTGAGCCTTTGGCCACTCCGTGAAACCTGCCCTCGCACTTGTCGATCTTCATCAGCTGCTTTTGCGCCTCTCGGTACACCCGCGCGTACACGAATATCATGACCAGCAGAGGAATGTAAAAAGATATGACAGACGACGAGATGGCATATGCCCTGTTGGTGACGAAGTCGCAGCACTCTGGGTCGTCGTAGCAGGCGGTGTCCACGCTGTCCCGGGACCAGTGCATCAGAATGGGGAGGAAGGAGACCAGGGCAGAGATGGCCCACACGACGCACACCACCGCCTTGGCACGGGCTTTGGTCAACAGGCTTTGGTAGCGGAACGGCGAAGTGATGGCCACGTAGCGGTCTATGGCGATTACGCACAGCGTCTCGATGCTGGCGGTGACGCACAGCACGTCCACGGAGATCCAGAACTCGCAGAAGAACGAGCCGTACAGCCACGAGCCGCGCACCTCCAGCGCGGCGCCAAAGGGCACCACCAGCAGCCCCATGATCAAGTCCGCGCTCGCCAGGGACACGATGAAGACGTTGGTGAGCGTCTGCAGCCGCTGGTTCCTGGCTATGGCCACGATGACCAGGATGTTCCCCAACACGATGGTCAGCACGATCAAAGCCATCACACAGCTCACCCCCGCCATCCACTGACCCGCCGCCCCGCTCCACCCTGTGTCATTCTGGAAGTTCACCACCGGCGAGGGCGAGGATGGGGCACCATCATCCCCCATGACGGGCTGACGGGTTCCTCTGTCGCGCTCCTCGCACGAGCCCCAGTGCTGCTCCTCCAGTCGCAGGCAGACTCCATCTGGAGCCTCTCTCTCTCTCTCTCTCTCTCTCTCTCTCTCTCTCTCTCTCTCTCTCTCTCTCTCTCTCTCTCTCTCTCTCTCTCTCTCTCTCATGCCCACACGAGCTGCTGCACCACAGGGCATCAGAGAAGCGGTGACATCACTGCACTCCACGACCAATCACGCCGCTCCTGAGTCCTGTCATTTGACAATAATTGTTCTTTCCCCAAACAATGAACTTGAGCAAACAACACAGACACACATAGGCTCTGCAAGCACTGGGGCACATGGTGAAAGTGGGCCGGAACCGTCCGGAACTCAGTTCCGTTAAGAAATTCTGTGCCTGAACGGCGTTCCTGGAAGACACGCAGCTGTTGTCAATCAAAATCCGATTGCGCTGCTGCTCGGCTGTCTGTCCATACTGCGTTATTTCGAAACCCACATAGGTTAAGCCAAAACCACGCCCTGTGCCCGCCTACGCAGCAGTCAAACGCCGGGATTGGCCAGGAGCAAGTCTTTTGTCCTCTTTTGACAGCTGGAATCTCCCTCACCACAACCACTGCACAGCACACAGCCCAGCGATTTCATGAACCAACTGTGAATTGCTCTTGAGAGCGGACATTGAAATGAATGATGGTCACATACCTTCCTTAGTGTATTAACGCTATTGAAAACGTAATACAAGCTTTTAACACATTTCCCACACCACAAACACTGCGCCCAGCCCAGCGATTTTACTAGGCCTAACCAAATTGCTCTTGCGCGGACATTGAAAATAAATTACTGTAATATATTAACGCTAATGAAAACGTAGCACAAGCTTTTAACACACAAATGATTTTTAAACATATTTATTTCAAAACATCATTGTAAAATTCAGGGCTTTAGCCAAAGCTTCAATAACAGAGCTCAGCTGACGGTTGAACTTGCAAATGAAAAATATAAAAAATATAAAATTAAAAATACAATAGGCTACAGCACATAGGCCTAGCTTCTTCTTTTTTTGGCACAGCTATTCATTCCCCCCAGTCCAGCAGTTTGTTCCAGGCCAGTGAAGTCCCAACAATCTACAAAAACATGCAATAATATAAAATCATAGATACAAAGTTGAATCATACACAATCAATAAAGCCCAAAGTAAATGGTTAGCCTTCCCAATGGCCAAGGGCAGCATCTGTTATTCTGGCCTCATAATAAGTACTGAGGCGGTGGTCAGAAAGTCAAATAACCGCAACAACACCAACAACTACAGCAAGGCTGCAATGAGGATATTATTATTGAAAGACAAAATCCTACATCGCACCAAAGCATACAATGTAGCCTACCGCGGTTATTCATAATAGTTCACACAGGAGAGAAACAATTTAATTGTTCAGTGTGTGGTAAATGTTTTGGTCAAAAAGGAGAGTTGAAATCACACATGATAGTCCACATAGGATAGTCTGTTGTTGTAATGTTTAAACAGGCCTAAATAATTCACTATAGCCTACATATAGTCAAGTGTTTCTAATTTCTACACCATAGGCTACAGGCATTCAAAAAATGGATGTGTGTGTTCAGGGATGCATGAAGCTGGGGGCGGGAGGAGGACAATATGAAACGATGAAGGTTGGGGTAGTAGGCTATAGTTCCTGTAAGAAATTCAAACCCCTTTCACCACATAGGGTCTATGTATAGGAGAGCACTGGGGCACATAGGCTCTATGTATAGGAGAGCACTGGGGCACATAGGCTCTATGTATAGGAGAGCACTGGGGCACACGGATCATCATAACAAGTCTTCATTTGGTGCACAAATCAACAGGAACACACGACAATTGCAAATTAACTGGGGACCCCTCTCACACACCCCCATGCTTAACCCTAACCCTGCCTTACCCTAACCTCTCCCACCCCCCACATCTAACCCTAACCTCTCCCACCCCCCACATCTAACCCTAACCTCTCCCACCCCCCACATCTAACCCTAACCTCTCCCACCCCCCACATCTAAACCTAACCTCTCCCACCCCCCCATGCCTAACCCTACTTCCCTAACCCTAACCCTAACCTCTCCCACCCCCCACACCTAACCCTAAACCTAACCTCTCCCACCCCTCTCAAAACTCCCACCCCTGTAAAAACTACCATTCCAAAAAACAATTTTAGAGCCGAAACTGTGAAATAGAAACGTTTTTGGCTGTGGACCAAATGTTACTATTGCACAATTTTCGAAGAGACCGTGTTGTGTTTCCTGGTTATGTTTAAGCAACTAAAAAAACTCGTTTAAGGTTAGGGTTATGTCTGGGTCAACACTCGGGGGTTATTTTAGGGTTAATTTTATTTGTACGCAGATTGAAGAGATCAGAGATGTGATATGCAACGTATCCATGGATTGCACATAGTGCTGACATTTTATTCTGGCATGGCGACCAGGCTGACTGCAGACAACCTGGTCTTTGCTGTCCAGGACCGCCCACTTAAAGAGTAAGACAACAACATATGTTGCCGCTGGCAGAGCAGGGGCGTAGCTATGGGTGGGGCTGGCTGGGACTAGGCCCACCCATATTTGTGCATACTGGGGTCCCTAAACAGTTTTGGAATTTCCTAAATTGGGTATGAGTGGAAAGTTGATACTCTTGTTATTAGAATATAGGAGAAATGATGTGATGATGCTGCCATGCTACTGTAGCATTACTGACTGTATGTCAGCATGCATGTTGAGCTGAGCTAAGTGCTGTTTGAATCCTCTACCCACAAGGCTTGGTCAGTGTCAAAAGTGTGGTTTTGCTGCTACGTGTCAAAAGGGCATAAGTGCAATTATTACACCCTTTTGACAGCAAACAAAACAAACTTTGAATGACTTTGCAGAACGCTATAAAACTATGACTATGACTATAAAATGACTATAAAATGATCTCCCTGACCCTTTGAACAAATGGAATGACCTGTCCTGTTACCTAAAGAGCAGGTGGAACATGTGTCCCAGGTCACATGTCTTATTGATGTGTCCTGGCTAGGACACATTCAAAGAACTGTAAACCCCCTGCTAAACTCTTACTATCAGACCTCGTATTGACCAGTTCACACTCCTAACCTTATAGAATAACATTTTAATCTAGGCCTAAGTATTTAATGGGAATATTAACATATTTATATTCATCTAATATTGACCTCCTAGAATATGAATTAGAACATAGGATAGTATAAATTATGTTATCATGCTGCAATGCTAGCATTACTTATGTCAGCATGCATTTTGAGCTGACCTAAGTGCTGTTAGGATCCTCCAGGCTACCCACAAGGCTTGGTCAGTGTCAAAAGTGGGGTTTTGCTACTGTAGGTGTCAAAATGGCGTACATGATGCACTTACACCCTTTTGACAACTGTCTTTGCAGTGAGCTATACCATCATTTGTACATCGGTATACAATTATTTCTTTATTTTACTCCTGCTTATATACATATTCATAGCGGACATTCTACATCACACTTATATTGTATATAATGCAAATAGCAGTTAACTTGCTTTATATACCTTTGATCACAGTCCTTGTTTGTTCGTTTTAGCTTGTATGCATAGTTACATTTTCTTTTCCTTTGAAAGTACATTAAGAGCAACGTATACCAGAGTCAAATTCCCTGTATGTCTGCAGTTGATTCTGATAATGTCACGCCACTGGGGCAGAGGAACATCAGGCCAGCTGTGGCTCTGGGGCAGAGGAACCTCAGGCCAGCTGTGGCTCTGGGGCAGAGGAACCTCAGGCCAGCTGTGGCTCTGGGCCAGAGGAACATCAGGCCAGCTGTGGCTCTGGGGCAGAGGAACATGAGCAGAGGAACCTCAGGCCAGCTGTGGCTCTGGGGCAGAGGAACATCAGACCAGCTGTGGCTCTGGGGCAGAGGAACATCAGGCCAGCTGTGGCTCTGGGCCAGAGGAACATCAGGCCAGCTGTGGCTCTGGGGCAGAGGAACATCAGACCAGCTGTGGCTCTGGGGCAGAGGAACCTCAGGCCAGCTGTGGCTCTGGGGCAGAGGAACATCAGACCAGCTGTGGCTCTGGGGCAGAGGAACATCAGGCCAGCTGTGGCTCTGGGCCAGAGGAACATCAGGCCAGCTGTGGCTCTGGGCCAGAGGAACATCAGGCCAGCTGTGGCTCTGGGGCAGAGGAACATCAGGCCAGCTGTGGCTCTGGGGCAGAGTAACATCAGGCCAGCTGTGGCTCTGGGGCAGAGTAACATCAGGCCAGCTGTGGCTCTGGGGCAGAGGAACATCAGGCCAGCTGTGGCTCGGGGCTGTCGAACAGGAGCAGGCCGAACAGCCTACTTCAGACAGAAACAAGGTCACACCTTTTCTTTGGGGAATAACACTTTAGGAGTAGGTTCGCTCATCTGAACTCTTACATTTAGTTTTATTCTCCTTCAACATTCATATTTTTCACAGAGGATTAGAAATTCCTGTCATGATTGGCATACAGTAGCTCCCTATAGTCACTACAGTACATACATGTACATTCCCAGTGGTCAGAAGCTGCAGCCCAGACCTCACTCGGGTCTATATGAACTCACCTGAGACACCTGGGAAGGTGGAGGGAGCAGGGAGGCCCTTTCTTTAGTGAAGGGCTCCTTCTGCTTTTTCATACAGCTGTACACTTTACACTTTACACTTTACACTTTACACTTTACACCTGGGAGAGAGAGAGGAGTGTTCAGAGACAGTTGGTTTTCCTCTTTAGCAATCTGGTGCATGGATTTAAATAGATTCACAAGCTATTGCTTCAATGGCTATTCAATGGCTATTGCTGCCCCTGTTGAAAATAGAATACAGTGTTAAGATGGATTTGCAATAGACAGCCGTGCTCTGAGAAAACATTGGTCAATACGGAAGAGGGTTAGGGGGGGGGGGGGGGCACATATGAAAAAATGATTTCATCTCAGAAGTTTAGTCAGAATTAAAGAATTGTGAGTAAAAGAATTCAGTTTAACATCAGAATTTTAAGATGAGTCAGAATTGAGATTCAATTTAGAATTCTGAGTGCAGTAACAAGTCAGGATTCTGACATTAATCTCAGAATTCGAATAGATTTTTCACATGTTTGGCCCTAATCCGCTTCCACGGGAAGCGATCCATCAGAACCTGTCTCAATTTCTCAACTCTTCATGCTGAAAAGGATATATCCGCTGTGCTGGTGTATGTTAGAGGCTATATTTATGGCAGTTGCACATTTTAGAACCAAAAACACCATCCATATTTTTCAGTGATGATTACTCTCACTGTGCAAAAAGAAAAATGTGGATGAAGTGCTCTTCACTGTGGAACAGCTCCCTCCCTTCCCCACACACCCACCCACACACACACACACACACACACACACACACACACACACACACACACACACACACACACACACACACACACACACACACACACACACACACACACACACACACACACACACACACACACACACACACACACACACACACCTCTCTACATGCAGGCTTTGTGTGCAGCAAACAGTGGAGGTGGTGGTGCAGGTTCAACTCGACTTCAAACAACTTGACCTTCGCACGTCAACACCCGCATCAAGTTAGAGGTCAAGTTCGTTATTTGAAGTGAAGTGCTTTCCTGTTTATGCTGGGAGGAATGTACACACACACACACACACACACACACACACACACACACACACACTGGAGATATTGGTAGAGTAAATATTTCTGGAATAAATATGAAAATGCTGTGATTTTATCCTGTACTTAATCAACTTTAATCCTCCATGTGGCATTATCACCATCTGGCCGAACAACCTGCCAACATTATGTCGGTGTTGTTCTGCTATACCTCTCACCTCTTCCACACCTTCAATAGCCGCCTAATAATCAAATCAATCACCTCCTTTTCTTTAATGGGAATTCCAGTCCACCAACATATTTTTTTTAAACGTTTTATTTAGCCTACGCATCTCAATGTAAATGCTCAACAACAGCTAACTCCATTTGGAAGAATGAACCAATTTCTGCCTCCCACATGAGCCTCATAAGACATGAGATGGCTTGTTAAAAGGCCTGTTTTGTGCTGCTGGAAGGTTGTGACTGCGTGCTGATCGATGGCGGCTTGTAACTGATCGTCCAGATAGCTACAGTATCCTCAGATAGCTACAGTATCCTCAGATAGCTACAGTATCCTCGTGGCCTCCTGAAGGACTTCATTGAGTTGGACCTGTTTACACTGCTGGTAACATCCTGGACCCCTAAAGCCTTTGTTGTTTTCTGTTTGTGAGTGAATGTGTGAACTGTGTGTGTGTGTGTGTGTGTGTGTGTGTGTGTGTGTGTGTGTGTGTGTGTGTGTGTGTGTGTTAATCACTGGTCAGGCCCGTAGCCATGGTTTGAGAAATACTGAGGTCATTTTAGCGCAGCGTGGGGGGCCCAGGGGGGCCTGTGGCCCCCCGGATAGAAAATTTTGTCCATTTTAAAGTAAAATGCTTCAATCTGGTGCACTTTGAGAGCAAAATGAAGAGGCTAGATCTATAAGGAACTACAGACATCATGTTAGATTAATATCCTCTTTACTGTGCTTTTGCTTTAAAATTATATAAAAAATAAATGTCTCCGCATATAATATCATTTATATTCTGCATACAGGTCACATGGCAGAATACTGCTCAATTAAATACAATGGCCCATCTACACAAACATCACTTTACAGGGGAGTTACTTACCCATTCACTTCAATAGAACTGTCCCCAAAGTCTAGCCCCAATCTAGCCTCAATGCAAAATCTGAATGTTGTGAGTTATCTCTCTTCCTTCTATAGCACACAGAGAGGAAGCAAATTGTTGCATTTCCGATCAACTGTCGCATTAAAACATCAATGACAGATGAATAGATCTGGGGACCGGGGCTATTTAAAAAAAAAAAAAAAAAAAAAAAAAAATGTGTGTGTGGAAAATACCGAGGTCATGACCTCGGTGTCCTCAATGGTAGCTACAGGCCTGTCACTGGTCCATCATTACAGTGTGACCCATATTAACTGCAATAACCTTTTACTGTCTGAGACTGTACGGTGTTTGTGTGTGTGTGTGTGTGTGTGTGTGTGTGTGTGTGTGTGTGTGTGTGTGTGTGTGTGTGTGTGTGTGTGTGTGTGTGTGTGTGTGTGTGTGGCCTAGACTTGTGACTGGCAGTGAACGGAGCAGTCAGACACACACACACACACACACACACACACACACACACACACACACACACACACAGCAGGGGATGAGAGGGGCGGAGGGAGGGAACCCGCTGTTTTGATGGGATGGATAAATAACGGAGGACAGGAGGGAAAGAGCCAACAACAGCGCTTCTCTTGCTTCTCCCTCTCTTGTCTGTCCTTTTTAATATGAGCCAATTTCTGAATGATCTCATTCAAAGTCAAAGTGTTTTATTTAACCTGTCAAATGCACAGTATAAAACAAGGTCATTCTGAACAATGACACTCGAAGGACAAGGCAAGTAACAACTAGTAGGCATGAGAGAAAAGACAAAATAGCAACAATAGGCTATAGCAAAAGAAAATATCACAAAGGACAACAAGTTCCTCACTCACCAGGCATCACAATGCCATCGTTTTTTCACATTAATTTGTCAATATATTTAGATGTGATAATAAAGGCTTGGAGGGCCTGCTTTAGGTACCTTGAAAGTGATTGAATTACTCTTAAAAGCTGTAGCCTACAAAACCTGCTTACAACAGTAGGCTATTGCAGGTGTAAGACTTGTTACAGTAATCAGAGATATCCTCAGTCTAATCCATACTTTTCAATAGCCTAATTGTCCTTTTATTCAGAAGATTTCATCTGAAATCTAAAATGTTTTGCAGTAATGATGTAAACTCTTGCAGGTCTGTCTATTCAAAAGAATAGCTATGTAAAATTGCTGTTTATTGTTTTTCTTAAAATGTTGAACTTTATCCATAGCGCCAGAAAATGCAAAAAACTGATCAAAACCAGGTCTGTGTGTTTGCTTGTATTAATGGGTAGCCTAAATGCCAAAACCAAAGCCATTAGTTAGCCTCGTATAAAGCTTAATAACAACTGATTCACTTGGACTTGTCTATTCATAGTATTCCCATGATGATTATTAGTTAGTTATTTTTGTTTGTGTTGTATTTTGTAGTTGGAGCATATTTTTGTTGTAAACTGAAGTTGTTTGTTCAAGCTGTTTGTAACTGTTCCAATGTCTTTATGTTGTCTTTTTATATTATGTGTTGGACCCCAGGAAGAGTAGTCCTACACCTTGGTGTGGACTAATGGGGATCCATAATAAACATAAACATAAACATGTCACATGCATTTCCCACCAATATGGCACTTTACACTACACACAGCTCATTGGCTGTGTTTGTAATTAGATTGTAATCACCTGTTAATTGATTACAATCAGACCAAGATGTCTGTGTGGTGATGTCACAGAATACTATCAATAAACCACTGGTCTACTTGTTGCTGTGAGTTTTGTATTGTTGTGCTAACATTCTGGTATGATAAACATGGACCTGGAACCATTCTGCCTATGTTTGAATCTGGTTTTCTATTTTGACACTTCTGAGCACTCAGTGCAGACTCAGAGTAGTTAACTGTTTCTTTAATGATTAATACATGTCAGTTCGTGAATATATTAGTTAATCATTAGATAGTTGCTGATTAGTCGGTCAATTCCTGAATAGAGTGGTTAATGATTAGTAAATATGAAAATAATAATATTAATAATTGAAAACAAAATATTAAAAAATAAATATATACACTCTCTCCCTGTCCTCTCTCTCTCCTGCCTTGTCCTCCATGCAGCTCGGCGTGAGCTGCCAACATGATTTCGGTAAAAGGGTAAATTAACAATGTTTTAACTAATTTTTCTCCATCAAAACTTCTTAGCAAAACTAACACAGTTAGATTGTTCTTATACCACAACTTTTTTCATCTCATCTTAATCTGATATTTGAGGCAATAATTATCTTTATCCTCAGAAAGCCCTGTGAGAAAATCCCATCAATCTGCATCAACCCCAAGAGTAATATCTCTGGGTTGCTTGTTACTGATTAAATTCCGTCAAGGCATTCCTGAGATATCGCGTTAACAAGCTTGAAAATGGTGTTTGAGAGGTCACAGTGACCTTGACCTTTGACCACCAAAATCTAATCAGTTCATCCTTGAGTCCAAGTCGATGTTTGAGGCAAATTTGCTGAAATTCCGTCAAGGCGTTCCTCAGATATCGCATTAACAAACATCGTACGGACGTACGGACAACCCGGATCCATAATGCCTCCGGCCTGGCTATCGCCGGCGGAGGCATACAAATAGCTATACACACACACACACATATATACACACACACACATACTAGAGGGAAATACATCTATATAATAGAAATATGGCAGCAATCACTGTTGGCTTGTCCGTCTGTGTGGGTGTCACCTGCTGGCTGCTGTGGGTAGTGCTACGACTAATTGGCCGTTTTTGGCCATTAATCGGGATTGACTTAAGTCAAAAATCTGGCACCGTCACCGTCTGCCGTTAGCCGTGCCAAATACCAATGCTGTCAGGCCGACGGTGTCTGAGGAAAATGCAACAGAGAGACGTTATGGATACAGGTTTGCCCTTTGATGTGTAAGAGAGATGTGGTCAAGTTTATTCTGTGTGGAGTCCTGCTGTGAAACATGCTCATGGTGACTGGCTGCAAAATCTGACCAATGAGTGTGTTTTTGTCACAAATGAGGGATATGATTTTTGATTTTATGTCAAGATCATTTGTTTAAAAACATGATGGGTCACCAATGAACAAAATGAAGGTTTTTACCAAATTCTATGAGAAATCCATGAACATTATGAATGAGTGAACGTCATAGGGAGCAACCCCATTAGTGCAGTGTTTGATAGCGTGTCACTGTTTTTCCAATATTTCGTTTTATGAATGTGTTAATTATACTTATTGCCGCCATCCTAAACGGCAGGGAGTTGTAGGAATTGTGTGACTGAAGCTCTAGATCAGAAATGGAAATTTGCAGACAAGATGAAGGAAACCAAAACAAAGCAAAAGAGATTCACTAGCCTACTACCAGACTACACATACACATACAGAGTACACATACAGGAGGGTAGATAAATAGCCTTTATTCACTTGCTCTGTTGCACCTTAAAGTGCAGCATTCAGAAGCAGATTCATTAACGAGGTTCCCCTGGAGCCAAAAAGATGTGCTTTAAGAGGTGTCGTTACAATGGAGACATCAAAGTGAAGAAATCCAATGAGGAAACTAAAAAGATGAGGAACTTAATGCCCACCAGCAACCATGCAAGCTCATTACTGTTCATTAATAAAATGCCAGAGGGATAACAGTGCTGAGAAAAGAC
The DNA here is from genome assembly GCF_964638095.1 of Poromitra crassiceps. Lineage (NCBI taxonomy): Eukaryota > Metazoa > Chordata > Actinopteri > Beryciformes > Melamphaidae > Poromitra > Poromitra crassiceps. The sequence goes on along the minus strand of NC_139626.1, from coordinate 2,648,732 downwards.
CCCAGTTCATTTGACATAAATAACTTGGGGGAATAAAACATTTCCGCCATCACAGAAGCATATTGTTATTGCTTTACATACAGTTAATATATCATTAAGTACCCCTATCCAAGGCACTTGGGGCAATTGATAAAAAAAAAAAACATCATCATAATAATATTATGTTATGGGGCATGATGAGAGCAATTGTTATGGTTATAACAATATCAGGCCTATTTCTGAGGACAGCTCGTAAATTTGCCAGGAAAAAAAATAGAAAATTGACTATAACTTTCATTATATACACAATACACACATTAGAGCATCTATTTTATATTATGTTCCCTTTGTTGATAGAGATGAAGCAAACATCAGACTTTGTTCTCCTGATAAAAGTATCCAGCAGCGCAGCGTAAACAGCAGACAGTCAGTGTGTCAGTTCACAAGCGGTTGGTCGCTCCTCCGAGCACAAGCAGGCACTTTAATCATTATTCTGAAAAAGTCAAATGTTTTATATCCAGAGTCAAAAGGGCTCCTTATGCTGCTCAATAAGACATGATCATAATAACAATAGAAAACAAGCAGCACTCTGAGCTCTGAACGTAACCTTTTAAAACTTTGTAAATAACTTACGACACTGAAATGTGGCGACGTACAGTACATGTCGACAAATAAATTATTTATGAAAGCTTGTATACCGGCCTGAAGGCATTTCACAGTGCTGACTGACTGCACTGCAACCTCATGCAATTATTCAATCCACAAGTACAAAGTGAAGATGTAATGGAATACTCTGGTTTTAGGAGAATACTCTGGTGTTAGACATCCTACAAATGTAGGAGTTATATGACAAAAGAGTTTCTGCATAGATAAAGTTTCATAATATGGCTTTAGCGACCCGGATTAATTTCTGCCCTTATTTCCTCATTGTCAATAAATACTTCCTCATGTGCTTTTGGGACATTCGAAAAAGTGTCCAACATCGTATTTTTGAGAAACTGGCAGCAGCCCCGTTAGCATTCATTATTAGCAATGCTAGTGCAAAGCAAATGCAGATCAAAACACGTCTTCTCGAAACCAGACACAAGTCCTTTCCAATGTCTCTGTCTTACTCGTACCGTTACAGCCAATAGGAGGTTCACAATATCTTCAACACATCCACAGTGTTGTTTGCATTTTCAGCGCTCCATGTAAAGCGGTGGCAGGGAGTGTGTGATGGATGACATGGTATCGCTGACTCAGTGGAACAGTTGTTTTGGCTTCATTTGCTAAACCACAACTGCACGTCACTACAGCGGACACTTTTCCTCTGATGGCTGTCGACATTGCTAACAGCAGACACTTTTCCTCTGATGCCTGTCGACATTGCTAATGGCTATTTGTCAAATTCAGATGCAGTTTTCTTTGCTGTAGAACTTCTGTTGTACGACTGTCGATGTTGCTTTTTGTGCCTAACAGCAGAACTTTGACACATCCTTTTTTTTTTAGCAGAGAGGAGTTTCGAGTATGTCGCAGTGAATTGCGGAGAAATCGGTTTTGTTTGAATTGCGTTTTTGTCAAAAGTGAAAGCTCTATTTCCAGACCTATGAGCAAAAAAAGGGGTAGTTAGGTGAGATCGGAAACCCAAAACAGAACTGGGACGTCTCAACACACCATAGATATTGTAGATTCTCTGTTCTTGAAGCTGTGAAGACGTAGGGGGAGTGAAAAGGAGGAGGGGTTTTAGAGGGCATGGGCCAGTGCCACCATGACCTCTCCCTCTCCTGGACTGGAGGAGGGGGTTTTAGAGGGCATGGGCCAGTGCCACCATGACCTCTCCCTCTCCTGGACTGGCAGCTATGTGAAGAGGCTGGGAGAAGGAGGCAGCTTTCATCAGGCAGGCTCTGCCCGCCTCCAGACAGAAGTACACCCACACACTCAGGGTGAGGGTCGGGACGGCGTCTGTTGCCTTGGTAACAGCTGGGAGTTTGGTTGAGATGCAGAGGGGCTTCGACAGGTCCACGATGTTACCCGTAAGCACCTGGCTGTCGAGCAACCACTCGTTACCTAGGAAAAACAGGAAAGATAATTTTATACCTCTACGATTATGAAATGTCTTCTTTTACAATGGGACAAAATCAACACTCTCACACAATCTGACTAATAAAGGACCAAAATAAATAAACTCTAGTCTTGTCTCACAACCTTTAAAACACACCAATCAGCAGAAACAAAACCAGGATTCCCCCCCCCCCATTATTTGTATTTTCTTTCCGGATTTCTCCCCAATTCTACCAAGTCGGCCAATTCCGCCCGCTGTCCCGGTCGTTGCTCCACCCGATCTGGGGAGAGTTGTAGACTAGCACCATGCTTCCAATACATGTGCAGTTGCCAGCTGCTTCTTTTCATCTGACAGCGAGGAGTATCAGTGGCAGGACGTAGCGCGTGGAAGGATCATGCTATTTCCCCCAGTTCCCCTCACCCCTGAACAGGCGCCCTGACCAACCAGAGGACTAGTGCAGTGACTAGTGCAGTGAAGAAATGACTGTAGAACAGTCATTTCTTACACATGAGATTACTGTTAGCCTTTTAGTCATAAAGATTATTGAAAGATAGCCTATTCCATATTCCAGACTGAAATGTTATAACAGAAGTTGAGTATTGGCCAGCATGACATGAGCATTTGGACACTTATTCAGCGGGTATCTTGCATGTTGCGTTCAGGTGCACTGTAAAAAAATAAAAAATAAAAATAAAATTGCAATTCCGGCCCGCGGGCCGTATTTTCCCCATGTGTTGGACTAGGGTGAGGGCAAAGTAAGATGGAACAAGGAGGGTATTCCCGGAAACAAACGCACACATGAAAGAGACACAAATACTGCAAGACAAATGAAAGTTTAAGAAAACACAAAAAGAACTTTTGCTGTGAGAAAGTTCCATCAACTCCATGATGTCACTGGTGATTTATGAAGCTGCTGCCGTAACATGACTGTAAGTCCCAAGGAGGCCATTTCTAAAAAACCACTAAAAACCCATTTAGACCCGGCGCTCACTGCTAACTTGATCTATGAAAATCCCTGCCTCTGCTGCGCTGATCTGATCAGCATAAGTCTAGACTGCCTATAATGGGACAGCTGAGGATCACATAACAAACCCATGGCAGCTAATTATGTGAACCAAGGCATCTGCTCTTATCAAAATGTTCTAAAAATAAACTGCTGATAGCGCTCTCAGTGCATGCTGCATTGCTCCGAATGATGGAAAGACTCGCAACCTGATGAACTGACCATCAACTGTCACTAAAACGCCATGTTAAGCTACACTTCAGTTACTTCAAATAACACATTGATTGTATAGAACAGGGGTTCCCAAACTTTTCCGTCCAAGTACCACTACGTACCAAACCAAATTTCCCAGGGACCTCTTCCACTGAGTATACCACCAGGACCACCAGGCGGGGCCCCGCAGACGTCCGCGGACCACAGTTTGGGAACCAATGGTATAGAACATCACATAATACTAGATCAAACATAACAACCGGTGCTTTTCAAAGATGAACATGCAAAATCCAGATACCAAACAGATCTAAGTGTCCCTCTAAGCCTCAGTTGAGCACGACAGATCCCAGGCGTGGGCTGGCTGCTCCACTGCATGGTGACATGACATGAAGGTGAAGCATCATTCACTTCCATTAGTTCGTGACAGAGTCGTGGATCGGAGGCTAAAATAAAGGCTGGTAGCAAGGAGGTGAGAGGCAGAACATTTTAAAACAAGGCACACATCCAGGCTAGAATCCTAAATGTAGAAAGTAACTTTTGAGTATCTGACGCTGATAAGTTAACCTGACAGGAATGAATAATTTCAGCAAAACATGCTATTAAATAATAGAAAAAAATACTAGAATTTGCTTGCTGATTGAAAGCAGCATGGTTAGATGTCCCAATAGCTAGCTAGCTGATGGGGCTATTGCAATCCAGATTGGTTAGCTGTCCCATTAGCCTATTATTGAGATTGGTGGTGAGGTCAGAGATGATTGGATCAGAACAACTCTTCTGCTCCAAACTCTCCACTCCTGAGCAGAACACTGAGCAGACCGGGGCAGACTTGCTGCCTCTCTCAACTCCTCAGCTTCTCCACACATCACCTCAAGTCAGTGAAGACAAACATTTTAACCAGCCGATATTTGTCAAACACAATAACGGATGAAAAAACAATGTCTTCTTATTTGCTTTCCCTAAAACCTAAAATAGAAACCAACGCAAGAGCGAAAACATGAGAAAAATCATCAAACATGAATTGGATGTAGTGGTAGCGAGTTTCAGGATCATATACAGGTTATGCAGCCAAATTAATGAGAAAGTATTTTTTCTGCAATTATTTTGTCAATATATATACACACACCCATGATGACACGTCAACTGCAAATCACAAACGCGTCAACTGCAACAATGAAGGCGGTTTTGCTCACCCTCAGCTGACAGAGTCCAGAGGCTGGGGGCCTCTTCGGTGAGCTCGGTCCCCTCTGGGAGTGACAGGGTGAGTGACACGGTGAGAGTCTGGCCTGCCGACACTGCCAGCGGTGGCATTTCCTTCCTGGGAGCCCATTTAGGCAGCTTGGGGACTTTAGCGGGAGTGGAGGACTTTGTTGGTACGGCGTCGACGCAGTCGATGGAGATGGCAAACTGGAGAGAAAGATTCAGATGTT